>NW_026623207.1:0-600000 GCF_028827555.1 Penicillium brevicompactum
ACATTACTCCGCTGTTTTGTGAATCGAGTAGCGCCCATCGCAGATTGAGAAAAACGACATAGATTCAACAGTTGCAACCGCACGTCCGATAGAACCAGCAGGACTTTGGAGGCCTACCATGTGCTAAGGACCATACTCTCAAAGAGACCCGAGGGTCCGAGTGCGGTGACACGATTTACAGCACGAAGCTAGCTCGGCACCCGTGATGATTGGTACATCAGGAACCCATCCAGGTGGTCCGTGGCCATCACAAACGAGGGAACTGAGAACTGAAGCAATGGGGAGCCAGAGAAGCAGGATGCATAATACATCCAGTAATTGGCTGACTCCGCACAGCACCTTAAACCATTTCAAAAATGGTTCCCACAATCCCACCACTGTTACAAAGGGGGTAAGTGTTAAAGAAGGGTTCAAAAAAGAGTTTTGCGAGTCAGTGATGACTCTTCTCAATCCATCGTTGATGAACATTCTCTACACGAATATCACAGCGGGATCATGTCATAAATGTATCGCCCTTGGCGCATCAGATCGGCAGAGCTGAAAGGCACGGACTAGACGCACATTGTCTCATCAAGACCTTGATCTAGGTTAAAAATTAGTTCTTGCTGAGAAAAGCGTTGGAGTGAGCTGTTGGTTATGCTTTTGGATACCTCTGGTACCACATCTGTTCGGCTTCTTTTTGATTATTCTTTTGATATTTCATCCGCCGATGTCAATTTATAGTCTCAACTTCGAAGACATTGTTGGCGAAGATAAATTTTAAATATGAGTACTCTTGCAAAGCTTACTTGTTCCGCTGCATCCTGTGAGTTCAATCTCTGTACTGTCATGAGTAGAAGTAAACCCGACTATTCGGGCGCAAGTCGCTTTTGCGTCGAATCCCGCCGGCGTGGGGTGAAACCTACCAGTCACCGTCCCAACTTGTTACAGCCTTCAAATAAAAGTGAGTGGCATCCATCTTCTATGATTAACTTTCTCGTCGCTTCTATGGAAGCGTTAAGTCGCTAAAGGATACGGCCGGCCGTGGATCGATCCCGGTGAAAGTCATTTTTAGAAGAGGACTACTTTGATCTCAAGCTCTCACCACAACGACCGATTGAAAATTTGCAGAGGATAGTTGAGTTTCACCAGCTTGGCGAGGCAGACAACTATACCGCCGAGCATTGAAACCTTTCTGTCCTCAGGGCCATTGTAGTCAAATTACTTGCGTTCGAGCGAGGGCGCAAGGGGGAAGGTCCTGAGACGCAAGTATCTCATAGACATCCTCTGTCTTCGATCTATGAAATGTGTGATTGATGGATTCATTGAATGCTTCATCATTGGGGCAAAAGATTTCAATATTGATATATAGAATGTTACGTTATCTTACGAGCACTAAGGATGGAGAGATCGATGAATTGCGATGAATACACAGGGAACTTTCACAGGCTGACAAATTTGCGACTTTCAAGATTGGGAGGTTGACATAAAGTACGGTTTACTATGGAGCAATATGTATGTAGGAATATGTAATATGACATGAGGATGAGAGGGGGGGGGGGGATCTTACTATGGGAATAATGCAGAGGCCGAATATCACAAGGACCCGTGATTTCCAAAAGATACATTGTACTTGGTAGCTGCAGAGTATTTGCCCCTGCGTACCTCCCAGTGTTGAAGAGCGGAACTAGATGATTCCGTATCGGAGAGGATTTTCAGATTGGCCAACACGGTGATACTTGTCTGCGTTGGAAATAGATGTAGTCTGAATTGCATATTATGACTCTCGGCCTGGGCTCACAATTCTATATCCGACCTAAGGAAGACAACTAAAATTGAAACTCCAATTTAATACTTACTTGACAATCAGGCCTGAATCCGGCTAAATGAGAGTGCTGCACGTATAGTTGCGTAATTGACGGGAAAACAGTATGTATTGTGAGACCTGAGGAAAGAAGGAAGAGAGAGAGAGGTCTGGATCTACTATCTACACCAGCGGGGACCTTGCAAACCAGGCAAACGCCCGCGCCGACCGTAATGATCACGTTCAACGAGTTGTCGGTTTGGGATACCCCAAAAGGGACGCTCCGTAGATACTTGTGCCGCAATCGGCTGTGGTGTCCGATCCCAGCCTCTCTCCTTGACGAGGGGCAGATCGGTCTGATTCATCCCGAGGTTGGACAGCACTGTGGCTCTCTAGATATATTCTTTATGAATCATGATCATGTGTAATTCGCTGTCTAATAAGTGGCCAGGTCCACCCACCATTGAATGGAGTCATTACCTTTGGATTTGGGGATAACCATGAAATGCCTCGGGGGATAGACGGAGTAAGCCGATTCTGCAATTCCTCGGTATCTCCTCTCGTAGGGGAGGAGTATTGAAACCGAGAAAGACAAGCCAGAGACTCCAAAGCCTCACGAAGAGACACCGTCTCTAAGCGTAATGGCTTTGATTACACAGGAAATTGAGCAACATAGATAACGCAATGTGTATTGGCTAGATCGGTGTTGAGATGAAGAGTTTCTTGACATGATGATGTATATATGATACGAGCAGTATAGCAACCTTCTCGTCACATGCTACAAATAGCTTTGGTAGATTTACGCATTTTCATTTGTCTAGAGATCATATACTGAGTCTTTCATCTATGCCTTTACAACAACGAACCGTTTTTTATACACTAACATTTACGTGATCAGCTGCTTTGACCCCGTCGCTGTTTATTAATACAGAGAGTCAGAGATTGCTGAGAGTTTAGGTTCTGTACATACCCAGCAAGAGGGAGAGATAGCTTAACGGCGCTTTATAACCAAGAAGAGCATTCCACCTCTGAGAGCTGTGCGTGCATGCCTATCAAAGTTTATCCGAGGCTTCTTCCCAACGCCATTCGAGCCTAACGGAAGACGCTAAGCTGGACTGATTCGCGCTGGGACAGTCTTTGTTGATTTGACTCGCTGCACCCCACACCATTTGTATCACAAGATGGCACCTCGTGCTATTTTACGTTTCTTGCATCTGGCACTCGCTGTAGGGGCAAACGTACAAGGCGCTCACACAGAAAGTCCTCTCAGCCACCAAACAGGTCAGCGATCGTCTTGTATTTGCTCATTTCATGGTAAGTATGGGACAGTGAAAGGGTCTGATCAACATGGACAATCAGATGACGAATTCACAGATTGGGACCAGCAGCAACCGCCGAAATATATCTGACTACGACGAGGACATGCGGCGTGCCAAATAACTGGGAATCGACGCATTCGCATTGAACATCGGTGTAGACGCAGACACCACCAAGCAGCTTGAGCTGGCCTACGCATCTGCCGGACAGCAGTCGATGAAGGTCTTCATTTCGTTTGATTTCAATTGGTGGCAAACTGATCAAGCCGTCGAAATCGGTGAGATGATTGCGCGTTTCGCCCCGGCCTGCTCAACTGATCGTGGACAACAAGGTGTTTGCATCGACTTTCGCCGGAGACGGACTGGATGTGCCGGCGCTGAGAGCAGCAGCAGGAATCCCACTTTTCTTCGCTCCCAACTTTGACCCAGGCCTGGACCTGAACGTTTCCTCCGTTGACGGCCTCTTCAACTGGATGGCCTGGCCTCACAACGGAAGAAACAAAGCACCCACACCACATAACAACATTTCCGTTGGCGAGGGTGACCAGCTGTACATAAACACACTGGCAGGAAAAGCCTACATAGCGCGTGAGTATTCTGACCCGCCGAACCCTGGCCCCTTTGACGCTCCCTGCGCTGACCGTCCGAAAGCTGTGTCGCCGTGGTTTTTTACACACTTCGGACCCGGAAGTCTCCTACAGCAAGAACTGGATATTTCCTGCCGACTTGCTGTGGTACGACCGCTGGCGCGAGATCTTGGCAATGCAACCGCGCTTCGTGGAAATTGTCACATGGAATGATTATGGCGAATCCCACTACACGGGCTCGCTGCACGCCCCGCACACTGACAACGGGGCTTCGAAGTGGGTCAATGACATGTATCAGCTTCCCCCTGCGCGATCGTACCGAGTTCTAATGCTCATAGGCCCCATGACGGATGGGCAACGATGGCCAAGCCATTCATTGCGGCATTCAAGGCAGGGGCATCTTCTCCCGACGATTACATCACCTCAGACCGGCTCATCTATTGGTATCGCCCCGCGCTGCGCGCGCCAAGATTGCGACTCCACCGATACATGTATGGCGCAAGCGAACAACCGTAGTGGGGACTACTTCCTTGGGCGACCAGATGGCTGGCAATCCGTGCGGGACTCTGTGTTCGTGGTCTCTCTGTTGCGGAGCCCCGCATCGATCCAGATCGGCTCTGGAGGCAGCCTGTATCAATATGCCGCGCCAGCTGGGGCATCTTCCCATGAAGCACCCATGAGTCCCGGAGAGCAATCCTTCTCGATTTCGCGCGATGGAACGACCATTCTTGCCGGAGTTAGCTTGAAGCCCATTATTGATGGCTGTGTGTGTGGCCTATATAACTTCAATGCTTACGGTAATCCCCTGATTCCTAAGCCTGCTCCCGGGCGCTCTACCATCGGGTCTACAGTCGATAGCGAAAACAGCTTCCTCCCTAAAGACTCGTTTTCTTTCCTCGGGCCCCACTGCCAAGGCATTAGCGCGAATATTTATTTGACGGGCCTCAATTATGAATATTACTGTGCAAGGTCATGAATGGTATTAACAGCAGAGTGACCGTATCAAATTCACCTATATTTTCCAGAATTAACGTTGTTCTAACATACTCAATCAAGTATTAGAGGGTGCGTACAACTGGTGGTCTCATGCGATGTTGGAATATTAAAGGCTTATCAGTAGTAGTGTACACAATCTAGCCTCCTATTTTTTGACCTATACAGAATTTCCTCCTCACTCCTATACCTTTACCCTGATTTGATCTCACGCCGATAACTCCTTCTAATTGAAGGCATAGTACCCTGGCTTATACTGATTAGGAATAATTTTCGATCTTGCACAGATTTCCATGGAACGCGGAAGATCTGGTGCACACAAAATGAACATGACGTCATGTCCATGCCATCAAAGAGACGCCTTTCTGTGCCCGCAACTTGCTGAATTAACCTCAACAAGATAAAACAGTCTACCCCCTACCACGTGCGATTCCTTCTAGTCTAGAGCCCCAGGCGAACATCACGCAAAACATCTCGACTCGGATCATGCTCCCTGATCAGTGGGGTGAGCGACCCACAGGATTTATTCTGCAGGTTTGCACAACGGTCGTTCAGGGCCTGTTCAGCACCTGTTCACGCACTCTGCGTGCCAGTTACTCTTTCGTCGCTGCCAACACTGCCATTCCCTCCAGGTATGTTTCACAAATAGATAGGGTTCTTAAGTCTACAGGCTCCATAATCTTCGCCAATGTTAGTCCAAGACCGAATGTGCTTCTTCACCCAATCACGGGGCAAGTAACATTGCGCTAGTCTGCAAACGGTCTAAACGTAAGCATTCCATAGCGACTAACTTAGGTCCTGGCGGATGTGATTGTTTATTTGTGTATATCCGTGGAAGTGGGTCCACAAAGCTCAGCCTTGAGGCAGTGTCCGGCCCGACACGCTCCGCTGTGGATAACACGTACCCCCCTCCCCCGCCCGCCGCTGCGTGTTTGTCGCGGGGCTAAGCGTTTCCCTAACTCGCAACTTTTTGTTGCTCTCTTCCCTCCAAGACCTTTGTTTCCTCTCCAAAATCTTCTCTTACCTCTACGCCCATGGTGCTGCCTCCACGGATCAATAATGTCTGACCCTAAGCAATACACCGTGGGGTGGATTTGCGCCATCAGTACGGAGTACACGGCGGCAAAGGCTTTTCTGGATGAGACGCACCTAATGCCGGAACCTCTCTCTCCGGCGGACAACAATGCCTATACAGTAGGCATGATCGGCAAGCATAAGGCCGTCATTGCAGTCTTACCTGACGGTGAGTACGGTACCGCATCTGCAGCAAGCGTGGCACGAGACATGCTGCATAGCTTTCCAAACATCAAAATTGGCCTGATGGTCGGCATCGGTGGCGGCGCACCAAGCCCCAAGCATGATATTCGCCTGGGCGATATTGTGGTCAGCGCATCTCGAGATGGACGGGGTAGTGTTTTCCAGTACGACTTTGGCAAAGCGATACAGCATCAAAGTTTCCAACAAACAGGAGTCCTAAACCAGCCGCCAACATCCTTACGAACGGCGCTCAGTGCACTGAAGAGTGATTATGAGAGCGACGGGCATCGGCTTGAAGAATCTATCAACAGTATTCTAGAACAGAAGCCAAGACTACGGAAGAAGTACAGGCGGCCGGAAGCAAGCAGTGATAAGCTATATCGAAGCGAGTTTGTTCATCCTGTCGACGAAGCAAGCTGTGCAGTGACATGCGGCGATGCTCGGTCTCACTTGGTATCGCGACAAGAACGGACAGACGACGAGGATAACCCTGCCATTCACTATGGCTTGATTGCATCCTCAAACCAGCTGATGAAAGATGCCTTGATTCGGGATAGGCTTGTTGTTGAAAAGGATGTTCTTTGCTTTGAGATGGAAGCGGCGGGGCTCATGAACCATTTCCCCTGCCTCGTGATTCGCGGCATATGCGACTATGCCGACTCCCATAAAAATAAAGAGTGGCAAGGGTATGCAGCGATGGTGGCAGCTGCATATGCGAAGGACCTTCTGCAGAGAATTTCTCTGAACAGAATTGACGCCGAGGAGAAAATTAGTGTCATTCTATCTGGTTTGTCAAGGTAGTCTTATCATTATCGCTCGAATACATAATAACCAGCAAAATGATACAGATGTGCTGAAAAGTACCAACCAAAATGCAGAGCGGGCGTACGACCAACGAGAGCGACATCAAGATGAGCAGAAAATAAGAGCTTTAACGGAGCAACAACAACGCTGTCATCAAGTTTTCAAGAAATCAAACTACGAGGAACAAAAAAACGTGAATCCATGCCGAGCGGAAGGAACTTGCCATTGGGCGTTACAGAGTTCCGAATACCTTCGTTGGTTAACTAGCAGCCACAATGACCTTTTATGGGTCTCCGCCGATCCAGGCTGCGGGAAATCTGTCCTGGCCAGATCAATTATAGATGATCAGTTGCTAGCTTCAAGTCCAGCAGTGACTATTTGTTACTTTTTTTCAAAGACAATGAAGAGCAAAACCGACTTGATGAAGCTTTATGTTCCATACTGCATCAGCTCTTTGATCAGCAGCCCCACCTATTACCTTACGCCATAACCTCATGGGAAAGGAATGGAGAGGCGCTCCGAAATGAGGCTGATGAGCTGTGGCGAATCTTCATAGCGGCAACATCATCTAATGCTTCGTCCCAGACGATCTGCATTTTGGATGCACTTGATGAATGCCGTGATGTTGATCAGGATCGATTGATTCAGAAGCTCCAGCTCTTCCACCGCCAGAAATTTGCACCGACCAAAGAGACCTCTTTGAAGTTTCTAATCACTAGTCGTCCCTATGACCGTATCCAGAATGGCTTCCAACCGACCACGGACTCTTTTCCACATCTGCACCTGAAGGGCGAAGAAGAAAATGATCAGATCCACAGGGAAATAGATCTGGTGGTGAAGATGCGAGTAAGAGAGCTGGCCGACACAGCACCGCTATCATGGGATATACAGCAGCGGCTGGAGGCGAAATTGTTAGGAATGGAACACCGCACATATCTTTGGCTATATTTGGCCATTGACGACATTCGATCTACCTTTGAGAATAGCCTTTGTCCCGCCGAGGAATCAGTTCAAATGATACCTTCGTCGGTCGGCCAGGCATATGAGAAGATTCTTAGTCGAGTGCCTCCTGGCCAGGAGAGCATCGTGAAAAAGGTCTTGCAGATCATTGTTGGAGCACGGCGGCCTTTGACGATAGCAGAAATGGCTACCGCGTTGGGCTTGGCTCGATCCCCACAATCGCGGCCGGCAGCACTGGCTGTAGTTGATCCACTGCGGCTGGAGACGAAGCTCCGTCGTTTATGCGGCCTTTTTGTTTTCGTCAAGAACTCCAAGATCTATCTGATTCACCAGACAGCAAGGGAATTTCTCATTGAAAAGGCAAATTCGAACGATCTGAATTTTTCATACGCATGCGGCCTCAATGACACTGAGAACCAAATGGCTGTTTTGTGCGTGCAGTATCTATTAGCAGAAGATGCTGAAGATTTCACCGGCGCATCGCGGGCTTCTGAGAGCCTTTTGGGATATGCAGCTATACATTGGCCCGATCACGTGAGACACATGACATTGAGTTCAGACCAGGAGATGATTGATCGAGTACGTCGATTGTATGACACATGTGAAGAGCAATTTTCTCCATGGCTGTCCCTCTTCTGGCAAGCAGTGATGCCAAACCGGAGAGCGCCTCGAATGAATGCACTGCAGCTGGCAGCATTCAATGGCCATACGCAACAGGTTAGCTTGCTACTTGCGACAGATAAGTTGGATATTGATACACCGGATACTACTAATACATATCCGCTTACATGGGCTTCACTGCATGGTTCCGATGAAATTGTGAAGATGCTGCTAGAGCAAGGAGCCGATGTCAACGCCCAGGGTAGAGACTACGGAAATGCCCTCTACGCGGCTTGTTCCGGAGGACACGACAAGATCGCACAGATGCTGCTAGAGCAAGGAGCCGATATCAACGCCCAGGGTAGATATTTCGGAAATGCCCTCTACGCGGCTTGTTTCGGAGGATACGATAAGATCGCACAGATACTGCTAGAGCAAGGAGCCGATGTCAACGCCCAGGGAGGTATTTACGGAAATGCCCTCCAGGCTGCTTGTGACGGAGGACATGATAAGATCACACAGATACTGCTAGAGCGAGGAGCCGATATCAACGCCCAGGGTGGACACCACGGAAATGCCCTCCAGGGTGCTTGTCTTAGAGGACACAATAAGATCGCGTATATACTGCTAGAGCGAGGAGCTGATGTCAACGCCCAGGGCGGAGAGCTCGGAAATGCCCTCCAGGCTGCTTGTTCTGGAGGACACGATAAGATCGCACAGATGCTGCTAGAGCGAGGAGCCGATATCAACGCCCAAGGTGGTGACTACGGAAATGCCCTCCAGGCTGCTTGTTCTGGAGGACACGATAAGATTGTACAGATACTGCTAGAGCGAGGAGCCGATGTCAACGCTCAGGGTATAGACTACGGAAATGCCCTCTACGCGGCTTGTTCCGGAGGACACCACACGATCGCACAGATGCTGCTAGAGCGAGGAGCCAATATCAACGCCCAAGGTGGAGGGTACGGAAATGCCCTCCATGCTGCTTGTTCCGGAGGACACAATAAGATCGCACAGATGCTGCTAGAGCAAGGAGCCGATGTCAACGCCCAAGGTGGAGACTACGGAAATGCCCTCCAGGGTGCTTGTCTTAGAGGACACGACAAGATCGCACAGATACTGCTAGAGCGAGGAGCCAATATCAACGCCCAAGGTGGAGGGTACGGAAATGCCCTCCATGCTGCTTGTTCCGGAGGACACAATAAGATCGCACAGATGCTGCTAGAGCAAGGAGCCGATGTCAACGCCCAAGGTGGAGACTACGGAAATGCCCTCCAGGGTGCTTGTCTTAGAGGACACGACAAGATCGCACAGATGCTGCTAGAGCGAGGAGCCAATATCAACGCCCAAGGTGGAGGGTACGGAAATGCCCTCCATGCTGCTTGTTCCGGAGGACACAATAAGATCGCACAGATGCTGCTAGAGCAAGGAGCCGATGTCAACGCCCAAGGTGGAGACTACGGAAATGCCCTCCAGGCTGCTTATTCCGGAGGACACGATAAGATCGTACGGACACTGCTAGAGCAAGGAGCCAATATCAACGCCCGGGGTAGAGACTACGGAAATGCTCTCCAGGCTACTTATTCCGGAGGACACGATAAGATCGCACAGATGCTGCTAGAGCAAGGAGCCGATATCAACGCCCAGGGTGGATACTACGGAAATGCCCTCCAGGCTGCTTGTTCTGGAGGACACGATAAGATTGTACAGATACTGCTAGAGCGAGGAGCCGATGTCAACGCCCAGGGTAGAGACTACAGAAATGCCCTCCAGGCTGCTTATTCCGGAGGATACGATAAGATCGCACAGATGCTACTAGAGCAAGGAGCCGATATCAACGCCCAGGGTGGATACTACGGAAATGCCCTCCAGGCTGCTTGTTCCGGAGGACACGACAAGATCGCACAGATGCTGCTAGAGCAAGGAGCCAATATCAACGCCCAGGGTGGACACCACGGAAATGCCCTCCAGGGTGCTTGTTCCGGAGGACACGACAAGATCGCACAGATACTGCTAGAGCGAGGAGCCGATATCAACGCCCAGGGTGGACACCACGGAAATGCCCTCCAGGGTGCTTGTTCCGGAGGACACGACAAGATAGCACAGATGCTGCTAGAGCAAGGAGCCGATATCAACGCCCAAGGTGGAGACTACGGAAATGCCCTCCAGGGTGCTTGTCTTAGAGGACACGACAAGATCGCACAGATACTGCTAGAGCGAGGAGCCGATATAAACGCCCAGGGTGGAGGGTACGGAAATGCCCTCCATGCTGCTTGTTCTGGAGGACACCACAAGATCGCACACATGCTGCTAGAGCGAGGAGCCGATATCAATGCCCAGGGTGGAGACCACGGAAATGCCCTCCAAGCAGCTCATCGGGGAGGTTATCACCACATAGTGAAACTTCTCCAGGAACATCAATATGCTGATCAGTCGACCTCCCAATCTTCCCCTTCCAAAAGGCTGAAGGTTTCATCATGATCGTACATTACCATGTTCAACTCAAACTTCTTAATACCTCCTATCGTCGTTTTCGTTCTCTCCCTAGGTAGTTGTCCTCTAGTCCTTACTCTCAGTACTGAAACAATTTGTCTATGATCCATAATCCTTGATCCAGCCATTTCAAAAAATAATGAAATGGGAAGCACAGAACCCAAATGAACCTGCTTGGCTTTTTCAGTCAATCTAATGTGACTTACTCAACTAAAGAGATTTTCTCTCATTACCTGGGCCGGCTGTCTGTTACCCTATCCTACTTACCTTTTGGGTCCATGTGACACGCATCAAATCAGGCGGTCTTGTAGGATTCTTAGATAAACATGAAGCTTTCTGAATTGTTATTGTTGGCGATCACGTGACTTGCATGTGAAGATGCACGCGATCACACTTCCCAGGACTTCATTAGTATTACTGTAGCTAGCATTCTCTCTCTTCCTTTTTCTCTCCAGAGTCAATATTATTACCTTCTGGGTTAACATCTTTCCTGCGTAGCCTTCATATTCGCCGACAGTTATACATACCCCTTGGTTCTGGCAATTGATGGATGTTTTATAAGCAATATGATAAGCAAACAAAACATATCAAACAGAACAAACATGATTCTCAGCCTCATTTCTGACATCATGTCATGTGATAGGTACCAAAGGCAATTTGCTATACTGACAGCACAGTGTATCAGTGTTTTCCGATATTGTCATATTCAGCAACACATGATAAACAGTTGACTAAAAATTGCGCACTAATGTCTCGAAAGTGGGGCCACAAAATAGAAAAGCAGTTCTTGGGGCGGAAGCTGATTTCGCTATCGACTGTACATCAGTTTGGTCAAAACAGAGAATGAGATCTTGCTAGGTGCGGTGATTCACAGATACCACGATAGCTGTGTCATCTAGTTCAACCCTCCTTTGCGGAAATTTCTTGCCCACAAGTTCCTTCAACTTTGGCTGCAGGAACAGACGCCAATAGAACCGAGGAGCCAAAACCAGGTCTTGCTCTGTATTCTTTCTGACAACCTTGTTGTTGAGAGTCACTTTCCACACAATCCAGTAGTGCAGATAAGTAGGTGGAGATTCGTCATACGACTTTCCCTCCTCCCACTCGGATAGTTGAAGTAGTGGTATCTGACTCGGCTCCGACTGCCTATCTGGCAAGGCAGGTGATTCATCACCCAAAACGTTGTTATAATCGATAGAGCCAATAACGGATGGTGTTCTGGGTATATGGTATCCTGGGGTTGGTGCGAATAGCGAGGATTGGTCCGTTTGATCAAAGGTGTCAAATCGTAGGTCGTTTTGAGTATCATAAAGACTGCAGGCCATGCTTCCGGAACTAATGTGTAGCTTCGTCAGAAATCTTCATTGAGAGATACCGCGGAGCCTGGATTCTTGAAAGTATCATTTCTGCGAAGCGTACCTGGAGAGAGCGGTGGTGTTGAGCACGACAAAGAAACAAGGGACTTGCGTTGTGAGTTGACAGGTAGTGGGAGACCATTGTGCCAACATCAGACATTGTTGCCGCGGGCCCACTCACTCACCCCAATGCTCAGTGAGCATGATCGTGTCGAAGTGTTTTGCTGGTTGTAGACCCGGGGGCATTGGGGTATACGGAATTGCACGTGACAGGGCCAGGCTTGGTTGGGTCTCGGCTGCCAATCAGTAAGTTGCGGTGTCAGGGGTCGTCTCCTTCACCAGGTACATGCATCATGTTTGTTTTGTTTGCACTATGATCTTCAAGGCTCCATGGTATTCCATTCAAGATCGACAATGATTCCCAATTAGGATAGGGCAGAGTACCTTAATCTTGAGGGCATCCCTAATTTATCGGTTTAACTGGTTTAAACATCAAGTCAGGTGTCAATTTACCATTTTGGAAAATATAATGCGGGAGAAAAATGCTCAGCACTTTGTAGGCTGAACTGTGCACAGTACTAGTCTATCATGATCAATAGAATATGATGATTTCTCAATAGTGCCACTTGGATGGTTTGACGTATGCATTTTATTTAGTAATCATTGTGAACTGTACGATATCTTGAGTAAAATCACAACTGTAACGATACCGTAAATACTATACAGTACTTGAAGCTGTTGGCAGTATATTGGGGCCTGTCAAATAATTTCCTACACTAACGCCTTGGCAGCGGGGCTCGAAAATAAAAAAGCTATGCTTGGGGCGGAAGCTGATTTCGCTAATGACTGTAACTCTTGCGGTGTAGTTGGAACCCTTCCGCTATCGACCCTAGACACGCTACAAGCAGATGGCTTGGCGTCCTTCTCTCAGGGACTCCAAGTGCAAACTTGCAAGCCAACGCCATCTCTCGTGGCCCTTGAACAGACAAACAGCGCAAGCCTTGCTCCGCCTGTATAGGCGGATCTCGATGGAACTTCTTCAAGAAGTGGCAGATAAAGATCTTCAACATAGTTCCTGTTCTCGGGGATGGCTAGTGTCATGAAAATTGCGATTACAATGGTGAATCTACGGAAACTTACCAATAAGGCTTTCGCTTCAACAAGACCTAGTCTGCGCGGAGTTGCCTTTAGCACTTTCCCTTTGTGTATTTGGATGATCCTTTACAGAAACGATTTCCTCACAAAGAGTCAAGAATCCTGAGCAAGGAATCCCTGTTGTTTTGTGCAAAGCCGCTTCTTGCAACCGTTTGCGTGTCCAGCTCAAGAAATTCTATACTCCACACACCGTTCTACTTAATACTAGAGATGATCATTTCTAAACTGCATTCCGTTGTAGTCTGCTTCTACGACAACAATATTGAGGACAGGCGGATCTACGGAGAAGCACGAATCGCTTCAAAACAGTAGATTTTGGCTGTGAAGCAAAAGGACCGACTGGGGAAAAGAAGGAAGAGAGAGAGAGGGAGAGAGAGGGAGAGAGAGCTATCTAAGCAAGGGGGGTCATCTGACCTCCCAACAAATATCAACCGTGGTAATTACTCTCCGTCCTCAACTTGGATTATGGAACTTAGTCAAGCACACTGCGCTTCCATATAGTCAACATTGCTGGACAAAGTGCTTTTTACATGGCATAGTTCCAAGCTTCCTTCAACCTAGAAAAAAACAACGAAGCAGATGTGGGGTCCTTTGTCGGTTGTCCAGAACAACCGACAGGTCTTGTATACAACATCGTAGGGATTGCAAGGTCAATAAAATCCCGTATACCTTTCAGGTCTGCAGACCGTTGGGAAAATGATCAAAAAAGAGCTGAATTTTTGGAGCATCACTGCAACAGGTCGAATGAATTATCCCATTAGACGGGTGGCTTTCTTATGGTAATGATAGTCTTCCTTCCTATAGATACCTAGGTAGTAGTCTGGACACTATAATTGCAATATTGACATTGGGCCTTTTATGCCAAATCCAGACTAGGAAATTCTGGGCGTAGAAGAGGATCTTGGAGCATCAATCCAATGATCCGATCCAAAGAGGAACTCAACGACCAAAAGAACTCATGTCTTATCGACGAGTTCGAGGTCTAAGGTTGTATTTGTGCAAATTGGTGGATGGGGAGCCTGTATCTATGTTCCTGGTGACTACCCTCTCGATTACTTTTTTGATTTTCTTGGCCGGCGATTTTGCGTTGGCTTTCCTGGTCGGCGATTCCCCATTGATTTTCTTGGCCGGAGATTTTGCATTGATTGGATCATGTCTGAGATGTTCAAAGACCAATACATCTTCTTGTTGGAAAAACCGGGAGATCTGGATGGCTCCGGCCTTCCCACAATTGAGTTCAACGATTTGTAAATGCCTGTTGAAGAATCGCCCATGCTTGCCACGAAAATACTTTTTAAACCACGCCTTAACCGTCTTTCGAGTTTGACGATGGACCTTTATCACGCTAACGCCACTAAGCTCCACGATGAGAATAAAGCCCCTAGGTTGCCGGGGCTTTAGTGCAAACTGAAGCGATTTGGGGAAGTCCAAACCCAGACAGATACGTTTGTTGGGAACTTCGTTGAACCCGGGATTAACATTATCCTCCTGTCTTTGAGATTGAAGATCATCCTTATTGTGGGGTTTGTGGCCATCGGTCAAGCTGATTTCATGTTGGCTATGGCCGATCATCTCCACCTGGGCCGCTCTTGTGTTTTCCGACTTCTCTTCTCCGCAATGTAACACTGCCTTTGGTGACCTGACATCCACCTCGTTGTTACAAGAGTGAGGATGATCAGGTGTATCGCGTCTTCGCTTTCTGTGTTTTCCGTCTGATTCGGGAAATAAATTGCGAGCCCCGATTTCTGTCATTTTTGATAGACTTTCAAAATGGGTCTTTAGAGTCCCTTGACCCGGTAGAGAGATGCCTGAACCACAAGGTAGAGGGTTAGGCCTCGTTGGTAGAATATCAACTATGCTACTGGGATATGTGAACGCAGTGTAAATAGGATCGGCCGGTGACACCTTGGTTTGGAACGTCATGTTGTCTTGTATATCAGGACCCATTTCCCCTGGGGTGGGAACCGGTTCTTGCACTGCCCGATCTAGATGCACATCTTGAGGAGGCCTCTGGGTGAAGGAGCTTGGTGCTGTGACTGATGCTGGGATTGTCGCTAGCGAGTGGCTGAGAGTAGTGGATTGGGGACAATCTGTAGTCTGCTTCTTGTTCATTACACCTTGATTCCGGGAATCACGTACTTTGCTAGAAACACGACCAAACATTGGGCTGAACTTTGGCCAGTCTTTTATGATCGGTCGAGTCGGAGGCGGACTTGTTGGCATTGTAGCCGGTGCTGCTCTAGCGCGCTGCATCGGGGGTTCTGTAGGAGTGGACTCGAAGGTAGCCGGTTTGTTCGCAAAATCCAGGCAGATAGGAGGTATATTTTCTGAACGAGCGTGGTTGCGAGAGGGTCTTGTGCGTGGCACAGAGCAGCAGCTTTGCATTTGTGAGGTCTCAGGCGGCTCAGGTTGATCACGGCCTTGCTGCGGAAGCGGCCCCGACTTCGTGTGCGTATCCCTGTCTGTTGCTGATCCATGTACAAATGCAAATGCCTCTTGAGTGGCCGCGATCGATCTCGGTCCGTCTACTTGTCCGTTATGTTGTCCCATAGGTAATGGGTGCTGGCGTAGCATACCCCAGCCAGATGCTGCGTCTAGCCGCTCTTTCACGGGGGATTCTATGCAGGCGCGTTTGACAACCAAGTTTTTGACTTCGAGCCTTTCCCCCTTTCTTTTTCGATGTAATCCTTCCCCAATACCACTCCTCTCGGGACTCGGCTCTACTGTAGCCAGCATTGGAAGATAGGACGCTCCGAATCCAGCGACCCTGCCATTGTTAGGACTCGCTTGATTGCTTGCAGAGGTCACGTTAGGTCCTCCCCATCCCTGATATTGAGGTTGTACCATGAGAGCGGATAATGCAGATTCCACGGGCCGCTCGTAAATTGGGTCCGGGGGAATAATGGTGGGTACGTGGAAGACAAGTCCCTCCATGGAGTCCTCTCCCTCTCCCTGTGTTTCACTCGCATTCTCCACCGTTGGGGGTTGCCAGTTGGACCTGCTCGCTGCGTCGTTCTCATTCGGGGAGGGTATGTATTGTGGGTGCCCATCCATAGACGGCATTACTTGTTCTGCAGCGATCCTGTCATCCCTGGAACTCGCTTGATTGCTTGCAGGGGTCATGTCATCTCCTCGCGACCCCCGATACTGGGGTTGTAACATGAGAGGGGATAATGCAGATCCCACGGGCCGCTCATCAGGTGGGTCTGGGGAAACACAGTTGGGTACGTGGAAGACAAGTCCCTCCATGGAGTCTTCTCCCTCTCGCTGTGTTCCACTCACATCCTCCACCGTTGGGGGCTGCCAGTTGGACCAGCTGGCGGCTTTGCCCTCGTTCGGGGAGGATTGGTGCCGAGTCACCTTATGGAAAGGCCGGACTGCTTCGTGTCTAGAATGTGGGGATGTGGACAAACTACGGCAGGTCTGGGTCGTGGCGGTGGAATCATGATTGTCGACGTCGCCTTGACTGACTGGCAAGATACCCGCGCGATCCTCCCGACTCGGCGTTGAGGAGGGGCTTTCTATGCCAGGCGAGGTTGGGGTCGTCTGTAGGTAAAACGGAATGGTCTGCTCGTAGCCCTCCGATGGTGTCTGCTCCTGTCTTGTGTCGTCGAGTTCCATGTGGGCAGACGGAAACGCCACTGGCGGTGTCGATGTCTTATCAGCGTGCGACGAAGTCAAACTATCAATGTCCACCAACATTCTATCGGGTGTTCTGGGTTCATCTTGGCACGAAGACACCGACCCTTTGTATCGATTATCTTGCCAGGAGAGAGCAACGTGAGTTTCAAGCGGTCGATCATGGGAGAATAAGGTGTGACTTACCTTCATTGCGACTTTGAAGCAAGCAACTGCCCGAGTTGGTGGCAGCGTGGTCCTCGCCCAGCGCACTGAAAGGGATGGAGTCGGCCGAAGGGATGCTCTGCGCCGTACTAACTCTCGTTGGAGAACCCGCATTGCTTAATACCTCATTTTGCAGGGGACTCCCTTCATCACTAAAGCTGGTCGCGTCAAACATGCTCATACAATCATTGTAATGTCGGACGTCCCCCAGAGAGGAGCCTTGAGGGCCATCCTGGCTCTTGTCAAGGCGACCATCGTCCAGAGGATCAGAGTATGTGGTATCAACATACCCGCTCGGCACTCCGGGTTGGACTGGTTCCAGCACTATCCCCGAGGGTATGGGCCTTTCGCTGTGAGAAAATGGTCGCCGGTATTGATCCGTCTCAACCGGTTGACACCACGCAGGTTCAATGTACCCGGGCGGGTCATGGCCCTGGGAACCGTCCTGCCTCCCCCGTTCCATTTCCACCGAATTGAGTCCGCTTCCCGCTGGGGGACTTGCGGTCTTTCTCGTGTCCTCATCCGGCATCAGTTGGCTATCTACAAAAACACTCTCTGATGGGTCGGCCCGTACAGGCAATGTCTCCGCAAAATTCCCTCCAGTGGCGTTCGCTCCGAGTTTATGCCAATTTCTGTGTTGCGAGGCTTTGAGTCCCTTGCCTTGGCCTGGTAGTAAGTTCACATTACCCTGTGGTTTGATGAGTTTCTTGGAGGGATGCTGCGAGTAGTCCAGATCTAGCCACTCCAAAGCATCACCGACGTGTTTAGTCGGATACGACGACCTTGTGAGGGTTTCATGAGACGGCTCCAAATCCCATCTTCTATCCGGCGTAGGGTCCACAGAGTAACCGTCACTCCAAATCGAAGGAGCCATCCCCGCTGACGCTGCGATCCGTAAATCGGGCGTCACCAGACTAGGCGGGTACGATACAGTGCTTGAAACATTCTGTTTGCTGGCGCGACGGGCATTCATCTCTTGATCCCTCACCTCCGGGCCAGCGGTCGCAGGTCCTGGACTCGAGGAAATTCCAATACCAACGTCAGGTTCAACTGGACTGCTCCCATCCGGAGTTTGTCTCCCCCGTCGAACGGCTTGGGTGATCGATTGTCTCCGGATGCTGTCCCTCGGCGAATGTACAATTTAGATGTGACCGGCCAACCTGTGCAGTCGACTGGAGAACTTTAGAGGTATTCGAACTCAGTCCCGCCGGTTGGTGCTGATCCGGCTCAGGCCTGTAAGAACCACTTTTGGTTGATAAAAATGGCTCTTGTATATCATGCTCCCTTGGTGGTGGTATGCCTTGATTCCCCCGTTGGAGACTATCCATCTCGTCGGCTTCAAACATCCCTATAGGGCTGCCATGGTCGCTTGTCTCACCTAAGGTTTGCCCTCCCAGAGGTCCTTCAGACTTTCTCGTCGCGGTGTGATCTTCCCGTCGAACAGGTATCACATTCTCAATAGCTGATTCGTATTCACTTTCTCCTTCACTGTCTAATGGATACTCTAGGGGTGACGAAGCTCTGTTGTCAGGTTCAGGTACGGTTTCAATCTCCATTGTCTCGTCAGCAGCGGATTCGTATTCACAGCTATCTCTGCTACGAACCCTTTCCTGAGGGGCTGGCAAACGCTCACTGTCGGTATGAATAACTGTCTGAGACTGGGAACAGGAAGTTTCGTGTAGACTTGGGATCTCAGCATACGGTGAGGGCGAGAATGGATGCGCGAAAAATGCACGGTAGATACATGCTAGTTCTACCAGCGGGGTAACATTTTCGAGCTTCAGATGCTTCTGTGCTGCGCGAGTCCCGAAGTTCTCTGCAAAGTCAAAGTACATGTATTTCCTTGCCTTTCTTGACTTCTCAAGCCACGTGGTGGCCTTTGGCCCGAGACGCTCCTTCCGTTCAACCGGGATATCATTTCTCCATGGGGAGCTCTCGAGGCCCACAGTTGTTTCCCGAGCAGGCACCTCGTACCGCATAGCAAGCTCGTCTATTCGGGGTGAGTAGAAACCTAGCTGCTTTGCCACATAAGCCAGGTGGTTTGGATCTATATCTCTCGGGTCGTCATGCCGCATCACGAAAAGCCAGAGCTGACGGCAACTCAGTTCTCGACGATCTTGAAAAGGTGCATCGATTGTCCTCCAGCCGTTGAGCGTTTGAATGCGGTACCTATCACAGGCGTTTCTTTCGGTGGTGTACAGCACTCTGAGCACGCTCTCGAGCGGCGTTGCACAACCCCGCCTGCGTTTCCCGGTCTTGATATCAAGCAAGTCTTTCATACAAACTGAGATGCCTTCTAGGACCCGCATGTGCACTGTAAACAGTTTCATTGACGGAACTAGACCGCTCTTCCTTTGGATAGAACGCCTAAGGGCATTTCTGTGCTTGCTGCTCAATCTGCAGAAAGGCCCCGCCCTCGCAAACACCTCGCGGACTTGCATGCGATCATCTTCTGAAACCACAGGGATACAACCCTGTAGTCTTTCGAATACTTCTGATGGGAAGTCTTCGGGTTTCATCTCGTTGAGGCCATCCACTCGAGATTGGCTTTCGCTGACGACATCATTCCAAAAGCCCAGGATGTAGCCTATCAGATACTTTTCGATTGACTTGGTCACCGTTAGAACTCATACGATTGGCTTGCTTGCACGACACTCACATACAATTTCGCAGAGTGTTGCATGGTAAGCCTTTCCATTACCAGAAGGGTAATCATACATTATGGTCGGTAGATCCCTCCTCACTCTGTTGACTGCGTCATTTAATCGATTGCAGTTCTGTATCGTCGTGAGACCATCCTGTATACCAGGCCCCAGTGTAGATTTGAGTAATTTATTGAGCGGTCGACCCTCCCAGTTCTCCGAATCGAGAATCTTCGAGTAGATTTGACCACCGCTCGGTGTGATGTGCAGAGGGATCTTGTTTTGGATGTGGCTTTTCTGAGAATTGGTGATATCTTGCGTGGCTCCTTATCAGTATCTTTCTTCCTTGTAGTCTATGCTTTGCCCGTACTCACTGTTGAGAACGATGTGTACAGGGCCGAATCCACTGGTGCCTGGCCCAAGGATTGAGCTCAAGGCGGCTCTAATGCGTGACTGACCATCCAGACATAGCAGTTGGCGTTTCTGAAATGTAAGCGACGGCGCACGTCCCTCATCACTGGAAGTGCTGTTTCTTCTCCTTGCATCTTCGAGTTCCTCCTGCGAGACTGCGACGATTGGCGCGTTATCCCACTTGTCGATACAGCTTGGGTCGCTTTTGAAAATCCTCTTCCACCTATCTACGTCCCTTTCAAGGCAGAACTTCTGTTTCGCGGAATCGATCTGAATGCGGTCATATTTGACGAGGGCGCGCCCCTGGTATTCTTTCCAAGCGGCAATCTCGAGACCCATGCTACCCACCTTGGTGGTATCCGATGCGGGATGGTGTCATTATATCTACTCCGCCTAGGGGTTGGTCGCAATTGGATAAGCAGTTCATTTTTGGACCTCATACTTCCGGGGTCCTCAACCCGCTCTTGTAGTAACATAACGCTCAGAACTGCTCGTCAATCCTACGGTTGCCCTCGCTCGTCACATGTACCAGGCAAGCACTCGTGTTCCCTACATGTGATATCACTATTGGAAATCGACAGCGCGAGAGGCATCAGAGCATAGTCATGCAACATACAACCGGGTTGGCTACAAATACGCCGCGTCAATCTTCACCGATCCTGCCATTCTATGCAAGCTGATTCAAAAAACCCGTCCATGTTCGACCCGTCCCAAAGCCGGTCCCACGCACCATCGGCCCCAGTCAAATATCTCTGCATGTTACCTAGTCCAGATTTCATAAATTCGACAACGTTCCTGCCTGCGTACTATTAGGATATGGTTGTGACAGGATCGTGAATGGAAAGACTATACCGGGTAAATGTCCCTGTCGCCGGCTTTGGGCCTGTCTATCGCCAGAGTGTCGTAAGAGTAGCGATTTTAACGTGGTCCAAATTTGGAGCATATCTTCTGTTTCGGCGGCTCGGATGTCCCGGTACTTCACCACGTCATCTAATTCAGCCAAAGACCTCCTCAAGCGGTAGAAGTTCAGGTTGTAAAGAAACGCCTGGGGTGAACTGAAAGGATATTATCTGCTTACCTGGAACCACAGGATCTGATTCTTCTTGCTCTTTGCCTTCCCCTGGCGTGCTCTGCCTGGCTCATGGTCGGGAGTTGGGCCGCAGGCATTCAAAAAAGTCCCACAGACGGCCGAACCCACGGTGGATGTTTTGGCTGGACTGGTCCTCTAATCTCAGTCCACGAAGTCGCCCTCGATCAAACTCTAGCCTATGGGGGGATTCAACAATAAAGTTTCTTAACCAAACGCATGAAAGAATTGGATATCTCACATCGGCGACCATTAGGTCCGGATGGAGCTGGGTAGTCAGCAGGTGTCGTACCCGATGTAGCCTATCGCCGCTCAGGGGCTGGATTTGGCCCATTAGGTCAAACCCGAAGAAGGTTGCCAAGAGAGTGTCCCCGTACCGCTGCTCAGGTTCGAACGGGCTCTGTGGATAGCAGACCCGGGGATTTTCAACCGCACGACTCTGGTCAATACATGAGGCTTTCCTTGCCGGGGACTGGAGCAGTGACCCCTGGTCTGGATCCACGTACTTTGGAGCCCTTCGATTTTTGAACAGAGGAGACAGACTCCGGCCCTCATTAGCAGACCTCGGTTGAGATTGCCATTTGATATACGTGGGGGAGACATTTCCGTTGAAGGATCAACGTGGGACGCACCACGACGCACCTTCTGCTTCATCTGCAATCTACGCTCAGGCTTCACACTTTCCACTCTGTCTGGCAAGCAGACAGGGAGTTGTCCTTGTTCAGCTGTCAAGCCAACTATCAAGCAACTGAGATCTGTGCCGCCGGTAGGAAAGGGTGAGAGACGCAGAGCTCTGGGCTCTTCATCGCCACTTTTCTCGTTTTCTGGTCCCGATGGGGGCTGATGTTGCATGCTACTGTCGGATGGCTCTAGCGGTAGTGGTTTGTTTTTAGGGTCAAGGTTAGGGTCTAGTTCTATGGCGTGGTCGGCCCGCACCGGGCATAGAGAATCCATATCAGATCCTCCGGTTCTGTCCCACAGCGACGATGAGTGTTGCGGGAGGAAATTCACCGGAGGCGTCTCCAGGGCTCTGGGGGTCCGGGGCACATTGTCCTTGAGATTGAGAGGCACTGGAGGAAGCGGCTTCCAGGCATATGTATCGAGCGTTGTCTGCCAGTCTCCGGAGTCCACTACGGCCCCTCCTTCGTCGGCTACTTGGTGCATACAGACTTCTGAATCACCAGACTCCCACACATCAACTGATCGCAGTAATGGTCCAAATTGCGTAGACAGGTCTACGACATCCATAGATTGGGCTCTGCGACCTTCCCGCGGGGCTCATCGGTGGTCTCTCTACATCAGCACAATGGCCCTCTTTTACTATGCAGTCGGGTGGGTCCAAATACAGGAGGATGTATTTATAGCACGGCCCTGGAGCATTTCTTGGAATGACGCGGCGGGTCTGCTTTAGGTGAAATGGGATTGCCTCCACATGTGCTTTCGGAACAATATATAGTAAGGGTCACGGATTTGTTCGCCTTCATTATCTGCAACGTATGGCCCGCTCTGGGTGGATGAGAGCTATTACCAAGTCTGGTCAGAATGCAGGTACCAACGAAGGGCTTGGGCATCCTACGGACATGATGCACGCCGAACTGACCGCACGTGAGCCTTGCCATTTCTGTCCTCGTCCAAAAGTAAAACCGTCGGACGAAAACAAAGTCTAGTTGTTGCTGATCCCTCGTTCTTTTCCATACAGTCCGGGAGACCAAATCGTGTCCAAATTCTATATTTAAGTTTTTGAGACTGGCTCATGACCGCTTTTTCAGCACCCTCATATCTTTGGCTTGTTCAGTAGCATAGAGATCCAAGCTTGCTTGCTCTTCAATCAGCGACCATCTGCCGTTCCTCGTTCATATTGAGACGGAGAACCTCGGAAGTAGATCTTGGACCAAATTATACTTGCTATGCAGTTCATAATAGTGTACTGAAAGTTCCTAGAGATTGTTCGCCAGGAGAGAATCATTCCTATCGCAGCTTCCAGCAGGCAAGGATAAATTGGCAGTCTCTCCCGGGAATTCATACTGTAATCCTTCGCGTCGTACGAACATAATCTCAACTCACTCAATGTCGGGTCTGTTTTATATGAACACTCTCCACTCCATTGCTGCTATTCTATGGATCATTCGCGATGCAGAGACGTCTCTCTGTCTCAAAGTGGCCTATCTGACTCTCGTAATGTTTATGTTTCTGATTCCGTAACTATTTCGTATAAGCAGCGCCCCGACATTAGACCAGTCGGCAGACTTCCATACTATTAGTCTCTGATTATGAGAGCATATGCGATGTTTTCGTTCCCCTGCGATATTTTCAATTGTTTGAAATCTACTTTTTTGAGAGAATTAGAAATTCATGCTCGCCGGATCGAGCAAAGGAGGGTATATCAACGGGAGACCTCAAGCGTATCCTTCGAGGGGAGGGACTGGCGCGGGGCCTATATTGCCATTCGCCGCACCTTGATGGCTTTCCGGATGCTCATGCTTGGCTCTCGTGCTTGGCTCCCTGGCTCCAACCCCGTATCAATAATTATAGGTGAGCGAAACTGAGAGTCGCGAGACGCCGGTATGTCGAGCTCATCCATTTGGAACATATCTGGGGTTCCACATGCAGTCGTCTTCCTCGTCTGTGAATGGAGTATGGTGTTGTTTGAAACGGGAATGTCTCGGGAATAGCAGTTGGGAGGAAGGGTCGGGCCGCAAGATACTGATTTGAAGGCGATCGAGCGGCAGCCAGGTGTTTTGATGATTCCACAGGAACAGATTCGTTCTGGCATTGAGGGACTGCTTGCAATTGCTGGGGCCTCCGTCTCGCGCGTCGAGCGCCGCGAGCTGAACTGGTAGACTTTGGCCGGATACCAATTCGGATGCCTTGTTGGGGCTTTCAGCTTGGCGGTTGCAATGGCTCGCGTTTCGATCTTGGGTGGCGGGACCCCGATCGCCACCTGGATCTGCGAGGGAAAAATGGCAGGATGGGACATATTTGGAACACAATGAAAAGAAGACATGATACAGGGACAGCGTTGTCGCTGCCGACCCTTTATATATCTCAAAAACTTCTGCCCCACACTCTTAGCCGAGAGGAAGGTGGCCATCCAGCGCAACCAACATGAGATCCATACCTTCGCTCGCCTGCTGCAAAATGGAAACCTCACAATACCTGCGAGTTCACTTGGTTTGGTATACGCAAGGCGCCAGGAATTGGCTTTTGATCGTACCCATGGGGGGGAGCTCGATAAGCAAATATCCACTGAAACGGGGTATCGTAGGCAATCTGATTACCGATCATTTCGTTCGACCAAAGGCTCTGTGTGGACAGTTCAACCCAAGCGGCCCTACTTTCCTGCTCTCTTAAATCTTCTTCTCTTCTTTTATCGAAATCGATACATGTGGAAAGGCCGGGTTTTGAATCGACTCCATAGATACAAATGATCGATTCTATATCCCCTTATGTGACGAAAATTGGAGGAGTGCGGCGAGACGCGCCCCTCATCCGCGTAAAGAGCAGCCGGATACCTCAAGCCATCGAAGACTAGCGGAGTGGTTGGAGTAGCGTTGTACACCTAGTCTTTGACTCCTCGGTAATGCTCCGGTGGTTCTGTTACGGTGTAGTATGTTGTGGTATATAGCGATCCAGGGATGACGGAACAGGATGTTTCATCATGTTATGCCTTTGGGCCTAGTGGTGAGCACACCTGGGTGCTAAGGGCTTAACAGGTTCTGAACTGCGCTGATTTTCTCCAAGGCCCTCTCGCCAGCAGAGCCTCGGGCTTCCTTTCAAGGATCCTGGATTTGCGATGGGAAGGATTGAGTTGGTAGAAAACATGTCCGCGGGTCATAACCAACTGCAGGCTACGGAGGGGAGGCTACCCGGAGCTTTCTAATTCTACAATGGGGCTATGATCAAGAATTCTATACCTATCGAATTTACTACTGGCCACATCTTAATCTGCACATTATGCTATCTATATATTATAAAGAGAGATTCTACGGTACAACGGCGCTTTGGCTCACCCTTGATCTGATATCCCCAAAATCTACAATTCCTTACCCACCGGCCATTTTCCCACCAAAACTGACCAACTTTAAACCCTCTAATCTTCTTGAAATTATATGACAACATATTTTTTAAAAATTTTAAAGTAGAACATAATTGCCAAATAATTATATGTTCTACACAAATTATGTCAAAAACACTTTTATTGAAGACTTGTGGATTTTTAAACCCAAGGGAAAAGACCTAGACAGCGAGTTTACTATGGGCGCCTATATATATAATCAACATCTCAACCAATTTCGATACTTCAACCATCCACCACCACCTTTTAACAACCACACATACTGGATCATTCGGAAATAAGTATTCCGTTTATCTAATGTTTATGTTTTATTAAATGCTACCTAGGTATAACATAGGTCATTACCTAATAGGTTACAAAACATACAATGCTCAAAAATGGTGATTTTTGGTGTACAAAAGCAAGTGGGTAAGGACTTATGGCACACTATGTACCTCGAGATACTCCCTCTCCTCCGAGTCAATCACGGCAAATCTAGCAGGGAAGCTAAAACGGCGGCCTCTCTTCCCGTTCGCCGGCCTGAGGTAACGCTGGTCATTCAATATGGACCGAATAGTAGGTGCAGACCATTCAGGGATCTCGACAGTCAGGGATCTCTGTCGAGATCCACGCAGCACATCCATTGAGAGACCGGCGGATAGTCACCAGACAGCTGTCCTATCTAGAGCCTCATCTGATATGATAGAACATATCTCTCCCTGGGCTCTGCTTTGAGCAATGAATGTAGATTGCGAGTCTTTGATACCGATATATATACAGGACTCACTGCCTGGGTATACGGTTCTTTGTAACATCGAATTAACAGCAGCCACACCCGTATTTCTAGAATATTGATATAAAACCCCATCCCTATGCTTATAAATTATGGCGTGAAGAAGCTAGCAACTTCTGGGTCAATCCAAAACAAAGGACAAGAACCTCAACAATCCCACGGATAACAGACTAGGCGATTGAAGAGAGGAGAAACAGAGGAAAGATATACTAAGGTATCGAATACTCGCAACTCACAGGTCACCCACCACTAAGCATGTACTCCGCGTATGGCAATGTTGTCGCGACCAGTGACCACCAAAACCACGTTTTTACCCGGTCCAAGTGCTTTCGCGAGACCAATGGTCTGGTTCACTGCATGGCTACAATCCAGCCCGGCGGAGATGTTCTCGAGACTTAATATCTCGAGTCCCTTGATGGCGTCCTCATCAGTAGCCGTGGAAACTTCTATCCGGCCAGCATGTTTCCAGTTGGCCACCTCTGGGCCTACAGTCGACATATTCATATCGGGTGAAATAGAATGCGAGTCAAGAATCTGACCCTCCTGGCTCTGAAGTAACAAGGTGCGTGCACCATGGAGCACTCCCAGCTCACCGTTGGTCAGGGCCGCAGCCCCGGCAGCTTCCACCCCCACCAGACGCACCGAGTCGTCCTGTAAGAATGGTTGGAACAGCCCCACAGCACCGCTGCCGCTGCCGATGGCGATAACAAGCGCGTCCGGATGAACACCAACGTCCTGGAGCTGGGCCCCGACTTCCATCCCCAAGAGGGATTGGAAGGTGCGGGTGATGGTGGGCAGGGGGCTTGGTCCCACCGGACTACCCATGAGGTAGTAGGTTGAGTCATGGTTACAAATGGCATAACGCAGGGCCTCGGCGATGGCCGCGCGCAGACTACCCATACCCGAGGGCGTGCGAGTGGTCAAGACTTTAGCTCCGAGTAATTGGATTTTGACCACGTCCGCATGCTGGGCATCGGCGTCATCCGTCCCCATGACCACGACGCAGCGCAAGCCAAGGCGGGCGCACATGACCGCCGTGAAAGCGCCGTGCTTTGCGGAGGCACAATCAGTGACGACTTCCTGGCGGCCCATGCGTTTGGCGAGAAGGACCTGGCCGGTGATGTTGCGGGCTTTATGGGAGCCAAATTCGTTTTCGTCCTCGCGCTTCAGCCAGATGGTAGCACCGCCGGCCAGGGTTGTTAGGTTTCGAGCTATTTGAAGTGAGGTCGGGACATGGTGGAACCTGTCATGTTCGGACCAGAATGCGGGGTCAGAGACTGTCGCCTCGAAGCATGATGTCAGTTCGTCCAGGAATCCTATAATAGCCTCAGGGGCGAACCGCCCGCCAAATGCGCCGCAGCCACCCAATGCCAACTGCGGGACCTGTCGGCCACCAATCGCTTGTAAGATGGGACACGGTGCAACAGCGTCACGCTGTGAGGACCTGATGGCCTTCGTGGGTAGCAGGGGAGTCTGGTCAGTGATGACCTTGGGTCTTGTTTCGCTGGCGACGTCGGATGGGAATGTTAACTTGGCACGTGCAATGTGTTCAGGTATCGGAAAGGAACCAGAAGCCTCGCATTGAACACTTCTGGTCTCTTGCCCCGGCGTGCAGATAGATGCATTGGTTGGCAAAGGGGCTGGGCGGCTGAGGGGTCTTGGTCGAGCTGGAGACTTCCCTCTAGCCGTCTTTGTAGACCCATCTCTTCGTTCCTCGGGCTTTGGAGAGAAAAGCCAACTTATACGGCTCAACCAGTGCAGCGCGTGCAGCACAATCTGCTTCATGATGCGTGTCGATAATGTTATGAACAGGATGATCAACAGCAACCTTGGAAAGCCTAACTTTCAGCGAGCGAACGAGATTGACAGGTGAGAGTATAAGAGGGGATTAAGTTGGTTGGAGCAAATCTGGAGCGATTTGTATCGGGCAATGTGATATATCAAGCAACCTCGGACACTATGCTTCTGATTTTTAAAAAAACATTCAACAAAATCGTGACTGCTGTGCTTGCGGGTTTGCCATTCCCGTCTTGTGGAAAAACCGCAGAGCACCACATGGACTTTTAAATCTCTTGATGTGATCTCAGCACTGGGCACACTTATAGTCCCGAGGTTCTTGGTCAATATATATAGTGACAGAGCTGAGGGTAGAGGGTCAAGGCAGAACCTAATCTAGATTGGTCCTATTTAGATACGTCCCCAAATCTTTTCCCACCTATATATACTGCTTCTTACATACTATCTCAGTTCTATCGGCCCCGGGCCCCCGAGTGATTTGGCAGCCATGCCCGGGCTTCAACAAGACTTGAACCGATATATCACCTGACGGGATAGAAATGCCGATATTTAGACATCGGGAATGCCCTACGACATCTTACTCTTCATAGTCTACAGTTACATTTCGGCATACTAGCTAGGTCGCTACGATACTGCTGCTCGTAACTATACCATGTGTTGGGAGGCGGATATTCCCACATCTGGCCAACGGCCCAGCTATGGCGGAGCTCTTCATCCAGCATTGATCCAAACTCACAGCGCTTCCAACACTTCATCAATCTTCGCCTTGTGTTGGGACACCGGGGAGGGGGTTCTTCTCGGCAGATATGGTCTCGCGCCACTCTAACAGTCAACTCCTT
Source organism: Penicillium brevicompactum (assembly GCF_028827555.1). Lineage (NCBI taxonomy): Eukaryota > Fungi > Ascomycota > Eurotiomycetes > Eurotiales > Aspergillaceae > Penicillium > Penicillium brevicompactum. The sequence goes on from NW_026623207.1 coordinate 28,770, forward strand.
CAACTCACTCATAAAGACACACCTGGGATCATAGAATACCATGCGTATCACTTGCGATGATAAGATGTGCCAAAATCTGTACGAAATCTTGATGAGGTGGCGTCGTGCATGGGTCAGTAGCAGAAGATCTCTCCGCTTCACTCCATCACAATATGCCTCAATGTCTAGCTCAACCTGTCGATGTACATCCTTTGGAAACACACCGAAAGGTCGACCCGCGGAGTTCCGGTACAATGCGAAGGCTCTGAATGGATTGAGAATGAATCTCTTGCTGTGCGTTCGAACCCTTCTTTGCAAGTCGGTATCCATCCGCACAAATCGCCATTTCCCTGGACCCGCCCGGGGCTTTATATCGCTCCGATCGAAGCATGGCTGAAAATGGCTGTTCAATCGTATGGGGGGCTGAGGTTGACAAATCTGGCATGCTATTTATCTTTCAATTCTTTTGTTGACATACGAACTCGGTGTGTGTCAAATTGGGGTTGGTCTACAGGTTGGGTAGACATGGATCATCACCCGCTGCAATTTCGTCCGCCTCCGAACATAATTACCCCGTTTCGTCGCTAGTGTGCCAGTCACACAAGTTTGAAGCAATTCAAAAGATGTAGGTAAAGCGATGTGACATGTTTATAACTCAACAGCAACGGTTTCGTGCTATCCTGTTTCTTGCCTATAGCCCTTGATAAGGATTGTTACTCCGGATTGTTCTCAAAGACCCCAAAAGTCATATCAGGGTCGGTTCAGAAATCTCGGACACAAGCTAAATTTATACGGATCATGAGTATTGACATTTGGAACCTCCTAGAACTATCGAAAGGGCTAGATCTCAACGGCAACGGATTCCAATGTGGGGATGCAAAGAAAGGTTCGTGAAGTCTGTCGTTGAGATACCAGGTTGTAATTTATCGCCTTTACTATGCGTTTGGACTGACGCCCTCACTTGTGCTGCTTGTGCTGCCTTTTCACCATTGCGTTGTTATCAGCGGATGTATCCCCACTCCTAATTCTCGGTTCACGGCTTAGACAACACGCTTTTTACTTGACGGATCATAACCAATCAATGATGACTTTCTTCCGTCACGTATCTATTCTAAAGTCTACTAAAAAAAAAGAAAGAACGTAATGATACATTGTAAGAAGACCTGTAATGAGTCATATAATCTGAAAACAACAGAGTTCTTGATATTTGACTATCACGGACATCTTAGTCAGACGTACTCAAATTATGCCTGTGGCTCATTCTCGACGGGTCCCCGGTCCTGGTCCGATCATATGTATTTTACGTATTGTTGACAAGGTCCTCCAATAGCCCGAAGCTGTAGGCTTTGCTCAGGCACAAGGTGTTCTGTATAGCTGTACAACATCCATGCTGCCTATCTCCAGTAGTCTTGGTGGAGCTCCCAAAGCACATGCCTATATGAGTACTTCCATATCTGTGAAGCTTAGAGCCGGCCCCCTCGTAGAAATTGATATCTCTGGTTTTGCAGGATGTAGGTAGCGGTCCAAGCTCTGACAGCTTCTTCACCAATGGAACTACACCACGGGCCACTTCAACAATGGTATCCTCTGTCGGATCCTCCGACCACTGCTAAAGCAATACCTTATTTGCTCAACAATTGTTGACATATTTAGAGACGATTGATCAATTGATGATGAATACTTTGAGTGAATCAAGCCAGGGCTTATTAGATAGAGCTCATATTGTCATCGTCATATAAAGTTTGATCAAATGGGGAATACGGTCTAGATAGAGCAATATGCACGTGAACAGAGATAGTATGATGCGTGGAGAGGAGAGAGAGAGAGAGAGAGAGAGAGAGAAAGAGAAAGAGAGAGAAAAATAGAAAGAGAGATCTATCTACTAGAAGCCCACCATCACATGACTGACCCCACGATCTCTAACAGATCACCATGCACAGAGTGTTCTGAATTATGGCCACATTATACCAATTATCACTCAACATGTTCATCGCGCGGGGAAGATGGCGACACAGGGAGGGAGAGAGAGGGGACAGTTATCTCGCTTGGGCGGTCATTTGACGACCTGATCCCCCAAAAAGTAAGAAATTGCCGCAGAACTGTTTGTTTAGGCCGTAAAGGTAAAATCGAACGGGAAGAGAGGGGAAGAGAGGGATGGCGAGATCAGTTCGCCAGACCAGCTTTCCCAGCCAGCGGTCCACTCAACAGTTCTCACTGCGCCTTTTGACACATGCTGGTGTGCTGATGAGACGCCTCCATATGTATCTCAATCCGTTTCCGCTCTTGCAAAAAGCCGTTCAATGGCGCCAGCGTATTCTGCGGTATTCTCGGCGTGGACAGCATCGTCCCACTTGAGACGATATCTGGAGGGATTGAGAAAACAGATTCGGGTTTCCCACGTCCACGATCCCCAGGTATAACCTCTCCCGTCCTCGGAAAAGAAGACTTCGGCGACCGGCTCGACATGTCCATAAATTCTGCCATCCAAACAATACGCGGCCAAGTAATCATGCAATGGCGTCATAACAGGATCTCCGATGAGATATCCTTCATAGGAAACCATTATACACCACCATTGCAGGAGATGAAAAAAGCCGCCTACTACACGAAAGGAGCGCTTGCCTCTCAATCCATCAAACGCGGCTGACTGCTCCACCAACGAGGGAACTGTTTCGCGCTGGATTTCGTCCCTGAGAAGGCCAAGCAGCACAACGGTTGAGTGGACCATAGTGGCGATATACCGTCACTCCCCAAGTCAAGAAATGGTGGAAGTGGTCGACCAAGCGAAGCTCCTGTACCAAAGTCGAGTAGCTGACCAAGACCGAAACGTCAGGAGACCTGCTTTATATCTCGGCAAAGTTAGTCGAATGTTCTCACCATGCTCAACTCGCCCAAGCTGCAGATGTGATCTGATGATGTGTATATCACGAGACGATGAGACATTTCGGGCTGATACCTAGGTATTGATTGACAGGTCTGATAATTTTCCTGGCTACATTCTCCCTCACTCTCTTCTTTCTTTTCCCCGGTCGGTCTGATCCACCCGCCAGAGTCTACTGGGTCGAACCGATTTATGCTTCTTTGTAGATCAGCTTGTTGTTAATATTCGCAAAGTCGCCCAGCTGTGATGGGTGTCAACAGGTTAACAATGTGCAGTGGTTGAAACTGATGAGTCAATGAGACAACTTCAGCTAAGCTATCATCGATTACTCCCTGCATCTACAATCTTTATTTCTTCTGCCATGGCTTAGCCAGGAGTTTTGTGGGCCAATCAGAAATGCTCGATGATGGCTTTCTACCGTTATTGATCGATTCCCAAGTCTACGAAATAGAGAGAGGAAGTGATAACACAATTATATGACTGACAGCGTCTCAATAATGAACCGATGGCATCTCAGTGTGAAAATGTGAGTTGATTATTGTGAGTGATGGTCGTGTTATGCCACAAGATCCGCCTGAGCTGCTCTTCATTCCAGAGGCTCTTGCGTGTTCCCTAGTTCCGTAGAGGAACAAGCTCCAGCCACGGATACTGATAATAGGGCGAGCACAACAACGTAGAACAAACGTCATGCTTCATGGAAACTAAGAGAGAAGGGGAGAATAAAGATAGTGAATTCTCTCCGTCAAAGCAAAAGGACCCATCAGAGAAAAGAAAAATGAGAGAGAGAGAGCACTGTCTAGTCAACGGGTCGTCCGACCTCCCAACAGCAGGAAGTCTGGCCGAGCCAATACCGACTGAGGACTGGGATATCTTAGGGCACCATAATGCGCCAAAGGAAGAACCCTGCCCGACGGGGTTTCAAATTCAGATGAGACCCTAAGCCTCAAGGGATCACGTAAGTGTATGATGCGACGTTCAGTGGACTCGCAATTTGGAACCACATAATAGCAGTCTTCTGTGATAAACAATGGCTTCAAACTTAGATACGACGAATCAAGGCTCACTAGTCTCTATATAGGACTGCTGCGATCTATACTTCAAATGAGCGCACGAAAACGAGCATTGTCGCAGTTGATTAGCTGACCATACGGCGGGCAATTTCAAGGATGCTCGACATATTGCATGGCCAAAGGCAACTGCGATGGATGATGAGGTCCTTTGACTTCTAGCTCCTACAACATAGAGCTCGCGAGGTATGTCCTACTTCAAAAGGAAGATTTTTGTGGCAGGTGACTCCTGTTTATTTCCCGATAACTTTTGCTGATTTCCCCGAATAGGCGGTGATTTAGCAAAGAATCACGGTCGGATAACTCTCTATCTCTACACAGTTATTACTGATCTTACGGTAGACCATCCTATGAACGGGCTCCAGTAGCAGGGCTTCCAGTATCTAAAGTCGCTTTTCGTTCCCATTGATAAGGTAGGCATGGATGAGAAGTGCTCGTGCATGTAGCGAGACTGTCCCGTCAACTGGTCTATCCACGGGTCCACGGGTACTGTATTGGCTGACGTAAGGTATGCTTGTCTTGCCCCTGTCAGATCTGAAAATGGCTAGGGTGTAGGCAGAAATGGGGACGAGTGGCTCAAGTTGCTGTAGATTATCCACGGTGTTCCCAGAATAAGGAGCACAGTATGTTATCCCCTCGAGGTTCCGTGTCGACACAAACGGCGAAGAACACATCTCTTGAGTACACTATAATGTATACTGGAAAGCCACTACAAACGCCTCAAATTTCCATGCACTCATTAGGGAACAGTGAGGTGTCGACTTCAAACAGTCAGAGCTCTGGTCTATGTGACATGAGGCCTACTCAGTCGCGGCTACCCCCTATACCTCAGGATCTCACTATTACCCCAGTGCCAGGAATCAAGGGTGGGAGTCTCCTATTTTCTGATCGAGTTCAAAACCTCTCGATATGCTGTTTCTTGAGAAACACTCTCAATACGTCGCAAGATAACTATCCGAAAAAAGACCAAACCGTCTGGACATCCCGACTTCTTACTGATTCTCACTTGCTAGAAGGAAATGCCAAAGATATGACTTCCAGTGCCATGAGATCCATCTCACGTTCTACAGAGGAGTGCCCCGATCACACTACATCAGCAGTCCCAAACGTGGGCGCTGCTCCTAGTAGGCTAAAATCATCCACAACTCCGTTCTGGACAGTGGCAACTCCCACGTCCATTTTACAAGAGCCTTCGTTGACTGGGAATTTAGGGCTCGACACCGTCAGAGCCAGCACAGACTCCTTATCTCATGCCGATTCTAGGCTTACAGTCGGATCCAGCGAAGTTGCGTCGAGCGCATCAACCCGCCCTGAACACTTTGACAAATATAGATCGATCCAAAAGGGTACTCCACGGCTGGACGACGGATACATCGGAATGGAAACAAAGACTCTTCCATCAGCGACCTGCGACAGGACAAGTTGTCTACCGACGGATACCTACACCAGGGCAATCATCTCCGCACCCTCCTCGCCTCCAATCCCAGTCATAGACAGTGTTTCTACACAGCTTGGAGGTGTGACCACCGAAAAGCATCTCCCAACCTCCGTCGAACGGCTGTCGTCAACGAGTACAAGACTCCTCTTTTCCCACACCCTGGCCGGGGATTTCCAGAAGTGCGTCACACCAGCACCCTCACCCCTCGCGGGATGAGCATAAAGGTCCGGGCAAGTTTTCTCGATTGATTAATTTACTAAATGACATCCATAGCATTGAATCATCCTCGGTAGACGTTTCGATAAGTTTGACACCGACGACGCTACCACCCACAAGCGGGGTAGAAACCACTTTCTCGACAAAGCCTCAGATCTATTCTGCATGCACCGTCAATACCCCTTCCACGGCAAAGGATGCAGGTCCAAATTCGAGCTCAGATGGCTCGGCGTCTTCCAGGTCCGTTAGTCATGCTAGTATCGGGGCTATAACAGGGGGGGTAGCCGGCGGAGCCATCCTATTCTTGATGATATTCCTATGGGCACGTCAGAGGAAGCAATCAATGGTCCAGTCACCGGATAGACCGCTGTCCGCGCAGAGGTTGCACTCCTCAGATGCCAACAACGTTCCACGGGAGAGTGCCTACGTATCAGTCTACTCACGACCACAGAATGCGTTTTGACAATTTTACTTTGCAAATATATAGGCCATAGGAATAGGAAATTGAACTCATATCAAGCATGTCTCGTCTCAAGTCCAGGTCCATCAGATAGGCCATCATGTGGCCGATTGGTGGCGGCCATTGGAGCTGTGTATAGGGTTCTTGTAATGCGCCAGTCCCGTGGACTCGGCAGAGGAGGGATTATTTGAACTATTTGCCGAGACACGCCGGGGTGTTGGGCCTAGCGATTGAATGAGAGCGGCATAACGCACAAAGCCTATGACTCAACCCTTTGACGTCAATGCAGGACATATCAGAGTAATCCCGACTGCTGCGCTGTTCCAGCGAGGTCAATTGGATGTTCCGTGACCTCATGCTGGCGAAAAGGCGGGCGCAGATTAGATATCTTCACCAGACAGTGGGATTGTCCCCACTGTCCTGACCGCGGTCTGCGAGAGAGCAGATGCGCACTGTGGCAATAACATGACATCGTCAAATAAGCTGGCTGGTGACTGTGCTCTAATGCCGAAAGATGAAGCCGCCATACATCGGGAGGTCCGATACGACAGGCCTGGGAAAGACCTGGGATCACGGTCGCGTTCCTCTCGGTGAGACGTTGATATCAAACCCAAGTTTCGCTGGCTAGTAGAGGATCTGCCGAGACGTGAGATCTGCAAATTGCGTTCCACATTTTGATTCCGCTGAGGCAGGAAGCCTGTCCTCGAAGGTAGCTCCACAGCCATCGTGCTCCTAGACTGCTCTGAAGACTCGCCAATTTTGCCCGCTCTACCACCTCAGACCTCGACCGAACGGCAGATATCTGAGCCCGGATGAGGGAGAAAAGTATTTCAGGATCAATCGTGTCATTCTCGATCGCCGTTGTGACGAGATGGTTTGGGAGTGGCACTTTCTGTGTCCCATGGGTACAACTGGACGGGAAGCCCTCTCTGATCTCCATCAGATACATAAGCGCAACTCGAGAGTTCTGGCGTATAGCGACATCTATGCCCTGCAAACAGGCGTGGTCGCAAAACACGGGAGCTATCGTTGATTGAACCGAGCGTTCCACATTAGAAACAAATGGTCCTAATCGTTTTCCAAAAGCGCGACGCAAATTGACTAGCAGGCTTATTCGGTCAGCATCCCACGGGCCCCGTAGAATCCTATCGGGCAAAACCAATATCCGCGTGGTGCGAATGATATGGGACTTCCCGTGTGCAATGGTGTGATAAGTGGCTTGAATCGCAAAATTGTCAACGATTCGTAGTCGTTTTGGGTAGCCATCCGTTGTGGCATGATCAACGACGTGATACGGAGCTAGTTTTGTGCTCGCAGTAGGCTGACGAGGTTGGTCTCCGACCATAGGAATGCGGAATCTCTCTTGCAGCCTCAGTGCCTCGAGTGTCAAGGCGAGGAGGGTTGGAAAAATTCGCTGAAAGCGATGTATGTTGAACCATTGACAGGAGATAACACTCTTCTGAAGTGCACTTTGGTCCTCAATCCTCAAAGGCTGGTATCGGCCAGGGCGTAGCTTCCGTTGGAACAGCCAGCCTTCGTGGTAGTCGGTTTTGCTGAACCTCAGATTCGCGTAGGTATATTCTCTATCAAAGTGGCGCCTTCGCATACAGTCCTGCGGATCATTCCAGAATGCGTTTATCATAAACACATCATAAATACTCTCTTGCGACACTGCCGCAGCGATGGTCCTCGAGGCACGGGCCAAATTCACCTCTCGCGCTTCTAGAAAAATATGCTCCAGGATCTCGCAAGGCAAACACTCAATGGTCAAACGTTGCATGTTCGGATTATCCGACGCTCGGAACACGCTGGCTGTAGTGTCAGATTTTCCGAACAGATGACACAAGATTAGAGTCCTACCTCACCATTATAGGGTGCGAGTCAAGCTTTTATAGAAAGCTCTTTGTGTGTTGATATATCACTATACACAACCAAGAGTCTCGCAAGGTTTACTCAATCCTATCGCACTTACCCAAAACTCTGGTTGATGGGTACACCTAGCTAACATTTGCTGCGAAGCCTGGCAGACGCGCACGTTGTTCGTACTTGCGAGATGGGATCCTCTTCCATGGTACAGAGCCTGACATGAGACTGCAGCCCTGGAGAACGCTTGACTCTAGTTCATCCTCGTGAAGATAGGTCGGGCGAGCTCTTCGAGTGCGGATCAATACATGACAGAGGGCGTGGACAGGCGAGTTCGACTTTACTGCAAAGAGATGACATGAATTAGGGTGAGTGCTTCAAATATTCATCTGATGCTATCAACCTCAGAAGCGGTTCGTTTGAAAAACCAAAGCTACATCAAATCTACTCCCATGTGTGGTCCTATACCTATACCAAAACTTTCGAGTTGAACAACTATATTTCCGACATCATAATCCATGGGATGGCACTCAACTTTACCCAGTGGGGGTAAAAGACTCCGGGGCACTCCAGGGCTCCTCGGTCCTACCTAGGTGTCCCACTATCATGCCCAATTCTGGATGTCTCAGTGCTTTTCAACTTGATCTCTCAAGTTGCGAAACTGCCCTGGTGCTGGTTTATTGGGAGCTTGGTGAGGCACGCTCGGGAAGCCCGGTTGGTACTCAACGCAAATCTAAGCTGTTCTCGAGGTCATTGGTCCCTTTCAACAGGATTTCGGGGATTCAGCGGGCATGGACAGGTCACCTCGGGCTTGTGCGCTTTGTGTAAGGTCACGTCACCATTGCGACTCCATGCGGCGATGATCTCCACCATGGTCTCTAGAACAGCCCTCTAGGGCCATGGGAAAGAATCAAGAAATTATGCAACCATGTGGATATTGACCTATTATAAGTAGACAGAATCCGGTAGGACAGAGTTCCCGTCGACGGGAAGACTCAGAATTTCAACCATGGACGCCCAGAACATATTCCCCATGATCGAACAAGTCAAAGACAATCTGAAATGTGAGTCAAGGGCCCACGGTGAACATCTATAAGAAACTCACCAATTCAAGTCATCACACGGCCGCACACAAACGACTCGGATGCAATTCTCCTCACCCTTTATGCATCACTTGCTGTCCACCGCTGCTTTGAAAAGGGAAAACTCTATCGATCATTCCACAGAGGTAACTCCACTCCCAACCTTCTTGTGCCTACGGCTCATCGATTGTAGCGCTCCCAGCACACATCGTGTCGGGCTTTCTCGAGCTTGTTTTGTACTATAGTGACTTGGAATGCTCCGCCCTGGCGGTAGTCGCCTGTTTTGTCCACTCCCTCACATCCTTGGTATTGGTCCACAGGCTGCCCAATGGCTACCCTCCGCACACTCGTGAGTTTATCCGGCCATTGCACTTTTTCTTCATGGGTTCCCCCGGCATTTCTCACCCACGATAGGTCCTGCCTATCAGGCCGGCTCGACCCTACGGCTAGTTTGGATTGTCCAGGCCTACCTCACAAAGGCCCCAATGGACTACCACGACGCAATCATGCCGATACATGGCTTTGTCTACACGCGATCACTGCTGTTCCTCTTCGGCCTCATCGAGAAATCTGCCTCACCCAAAGACAACAGGAGCGCACAGGTTTCCTACGCCGAAGCCGTGATCTGTGCCGGGTGCATTTCCGTCAGTCACTGTGGCCATCCTTGGGCGGTCTGTCTCTATCTGGGAGTATTTACCCTGTGCGGTGGGCTTGGCCAATGGACTTCAGGAAGGTATGCCACATATCCCTGCGTATGAGTATCAATATCTTATCACAGACCGTGCTTCCAGAAATCAGAAGCTGGCCCAACCGATGTCGGCTGTCGGCAAAACACCCCCAGGCCCCTGTCTGCTGTCCTAGAGCAGCAGACTCGAAGAGTCGTTGCCATGGAGAGTCCTCATAATACGCATCGAGACGACAGGATGATGTGATTGGAAAGAGCTGGGTAAGCAATGGCAGCTTTTTTAGCGTCTCGTAATGGCTTCGCCTGCCGCTTTTGGGCCATATGTAGACCAGATATCCTTTCTTCCAGGAATGATCGTCTCTGAATCTCTGCTTCCGCGTATATTGTTTCTGCTTATTTGACTCAATCGCTTGGTAATGTCACCGTATATCTCAGTCACATTTGCTATCTACGGGATTGCGACATTCGGGGCGACCAAAAGGCGGGGCACCACACCTAGCACTGACCGAATTTGCGAGGCAATTTAGAGCTCGAGCCCATCACTAGGATAGGCTGAGAGGGAGGAACGAGCAAGAAAGAGTGGCAAAGGCTTGGGACCCGCTGGTCTCGCGTACTACCTTCGAACAGGGCCTCGGGAGTATTACGTGATTTTTCTACCAGATGAGGCTTCCCATGTTGTTACCGAGACGAATGGCCCACATCACACAGACGGTCTTGCTTTATAAAGGGCGAACTAGATCACTTGGTCCTGGATGCGCTGACCAGTCCGTTGATCTGAAATGCACTCAAACTTGGTCTTTCCCCCCGAGGTGCGTTTTGCCTGTTCGTGGAACACGAGAGACGTATTAATATATTGGCTAGTTGTGGGATATGATACTGTATCATGTACCGTATGGATGCTTATCGGGATTTTCACTTGCCTCATCTTGCTGTTTTCACCTGGTTCAGTCCCAGCTTCATCGCCGTATCTTATATTATCTCTCCGCACGAACTCCGTCGAGACTGACGATGATGCTGTCAGACCCGAACACGATGCAACGATGTGAGGCCCTGGAATTGACTTGCTCTCTGAGTTCAGTAAAATGGGAGTTCTTTGAAGAAAAGACGCATCCGCCAAAGAATATTGCCCCTCCCCATCGTTTCATCAGCTGGAGAGTGTGTCCCGCAAAGGGCCTGGATACGCTTTCCTCAGATACAGTCGAGGTGACCACAGACATGGCCCCACGCGCAAGCTATAGTAAAATCATCCACCTGGACGATTTTGATTTTCTCTACCAGATGCAGTTTGCAATCTATGAATGCAAGTCAAGTTCGTCGATTTCCGTCAGCAGTCTCTGTGGCGGAAGAATAAAATCCATCCGACTCTGGAGCCGGTGGTTCACGGGAAGCAAGAGCTATGGCACGTATGAGAGCAATACGCCATCCGGTAAGCTCTTTACCAAACTGGTCTGGTGTGATTCTGTTTTCAACGTTGGGTTTATTGTTTCGGCATATGGGCCTATCTGTCCAGAAGATGAAAGCTCCAGGGTTGCGTCGGAAGTGAGGCTGGGGTCAACTCCAGACTCCAGGTTTTACCGAGTCGAGGTTGAGGAGATGGTTATTAGAGATGGACACGTTCTCGGTCTCTTTGAAGGCCTCCACAGTTAGCCAAAAGCCACCCTACTGTGGAGCTTGAACTTCCTGTCAAGAGCCATTTCCCTTCTCAAATAAAACGCAGCATCCCATGAGCCACATGCCATAGGAAGATAGGCAAGGATAATTGATGACAGGTAGACCGGTTCGATCAAGATTCTGATTTACTCCGGCCAGTACAGAGAGGAGAGCTAGTCTGTGACGGACATTTATTTCAATCACAGAACTGATACAAGGTATGGCTTTAGAATGATTGACAAACCCGTGGGACCAGGGGGCATACTAGTAGATAATCCAAGCCTCTCAGGCCGTGGAGTGGACATGGCACTATTTGCACAAAAGCAATCCGGATAGCAACTTGCGACCAAGAAAAGCCCTTTGCCCTCACATATGTCAACTAAGCCCAGGGGTTAGTAGAATGGGCTCTATGGGGCAATATGTGGCGCCCGGAAGCCATCCCCCGTAAGCAGATATTAGAATCAAAGCGGCAGTGCGAGCTTTGGGAGATACCTACCATTACCAAGCAGTGCATCAAAATCCAAATACCTAGGTATGAACAAGGAGAGAAAGATGGGAGGGAGAGGGAGGAGAGGAGGATCTCTCTCCATCCCCGCTAGTCCGGACAACCAGGCAGCTACAGGCTCCAATAGATATATTTTTCACCAGCGAGGCTTCAATCTACTAGCTCTGGTATTACCGGCGTTCTAAGCCCTAGCTGATAGGAAACACGCTGGTACAAACTTCGCTCACCTGATATATCAAGTTGAGGGGTCCCGACTTTTCCTTTTTCACAAATCGACCCTGCCCAACAAAGATTCGATCCCCGAGCCCGACGTGTTCTTTCTCACTGACCTATTGAGGCATTAGTCGGCTCTCACCAACCATATAGCTTGGATGCAGATGTCCCTTACGTCAAATCGAAAGCTGGCAACTACGAACAATCAGCAGTGTACACGGGCGGTTGAGCGACGACAGCCTTGGAACTTACGAGGGTTGCCAAAATCAGCTTTCCCTTCGAGATCGCCCTGCATAATTTGCTCGAGCTCTCCGATAACGACAGTACCATTCCACCGCAGTTTCATCTTGTGAATTGTCAGCAAAGCTATCTTCGGCGCCTTCCACAGCCGGCTTTCAGGTCAAACCTTTCTCTCAGACTCTGCGCCTGGCTCGCCCTGTAGCCTGGGTTGAAGGTCAGCTCGTACGCTCTCCTTGTGGTGCTAAAATCAGCGCCCCCTGGGCAATAGAAGCTTACTTTAAATCGACGGAGACGTTGAGGCGTAGATTGTTTCCGACAAGGATTGCTTCATCAAAGCCGGATATGGAGTTGACCTTTAGTGGTGGGGTGAATGCAGGTTCCGTCTCAAGTGAACCCGCAAGGATTGGCTGCCCAGTGCCCCAGAAAATTCAGCGACAAGACATTCCAGCATCAAGGATCAAGACATACAAATGTGAGATGCATGCCATCTATATCTCCAGTCAATTTGGGGGCTTTTACAGTCGCGGTATCACTCACCGATGCGAGGAGCGCCTATCTCAATCTTGATATACGTGGTGCCTTTGTCAATATATGTTCTCCGCTCAGGCGGTGCATAATGAATGTGACCAACCTGAAGTGTGAAGGCGCGGCGGAGACGAAGACCCCAGTTCATCTTGGTAGTGCTGCTCTCGCCTTGTGAGTGGGAGGAAATAATGTATGAGCAATTGATACAGCATTGAGAGCGGGGTTGGTCGAGGGCTTTATACAGCTCTGTGGGGCTCTGATTATCCTAACGACCCAAGGTATCATGACGCACCCGTGAACTAGACATGATTGTCTGTTCTGCCTTTCTCGCTTATGATATCGCAATATAGTCAGCTGCATAACGAAAGAAGACCTAGACCTCTGAATATGACAAATGGTACTATCATTGAAGAGAAATTCGTGCATCTCGCCTGGTATTCTTAGGTAACGGTAACACCTCGTGACAGTAATAGTAAAGACCGACAAGACATACTTTAAGACCAGGGCTGAACCTTTGTGTACAACTTGTTTGGTCTGAGGTACAGTCGGCAGCGAAATCAGCTTCCGCCCCAAGCATTGCTTTTTTAATTTTAGGCCCCATTACCAAGACGCTAGTCTGATAGAATATTTGGCATACCAATATAAAAATAGCTCCCTCAAAAAACTGCATCGTTTCCCAATTCAGGACATCACATCAAGGCGAAGAACAAACCTCCCATGGAACTCAGCTTTACAGTACCTCTAAACTGTCTTTAACTTATAACCCTCATTAGAAACATGGTTATCTAATCTTAACTTTTCTATTACTAATTCCTGGATATATGTATTGCATTCGAAGGTAATGATAAATATGTTCATTGTTATAGTATCGTAATTCCTCATTGGCTGGTGGAAAATGGTGTATTTTATGTAAATTTATTGGTGACCTCACCCAGTCAAGAGAGATCAAGAACGTATATATAGTTTGGCCGTGACGGGTCACCTGTCGCTGCGGTCTTAGACCGTAGCGTCAGATAGAGCCCAAATGATCCGGGCCAAACTAGGATGGTGGAGGGGACGGTGGAGGAAGCAGTAGAGACAGTGGAGCCGGCGAGCCTGTTTGGAACTGGTGATTGAGCTTGTACAAGACAGACGTGTTCGTCGTAAAATACACCCTGAATGCATCCGAGGTCCATCTCCCGAGTAATTGGATCTGATCGTCGAGGATCCCACTATCATGCGCATGTTGAGCCGCACCTTTCCGAAAGCTGTGGCCTGAGTAGCCGTTCGCGTGTATCCCAAGTGCTTTCAGCTTAGTAGATAGGGTAGAGAGGAAGTTGTTGCGATTGAATGGTCTTCTGTGAAAGGAGAATAACGGGGCGTCGGGCGCTTTGGGGTCGAGAAGTAGTAGCCTCTGAAGCGCATCAACTGGACAAGCTCCGTCTCCTGTTTTCGCAAGGATGATCTGTGCTCCTTCGTGGCGTCGGTCCGTTTTGCTCCGCTTGAGTGTGAGTTGTACGTGGTCTAACGAGGACGAGAATCTGACGTCGGAGCGCGTTAGCTTTGTGGCTAAGAAGGTAGGACGTGTGCTGAGATCTTCTGTTTTGTAGGTAAATTCTCCGAGGCGAAGGAACCCAGCAAATGCTACCCGGCAAGCGGTTGCGAAGTTTAAGTCGTCTAGAAGGTTTGCGGTCATCTCCAAGGACTGTGACGGGAGTGTGGCTAGGCCTGCGGAGAGTTTCGTAATGGTGTCACGCGAAATTGGTTTTCTGACGCGAACTTTGGTGATTGGGTTGAGTCTTCTTGCGCCGTCTATAAGGCGTCGAAAGTGCTTGTTATCGAAGAGTTTATCCTCAAGGAAGTTGTCAATATGGTAAGCCCGGAGGGCGGCTAGGTCGGCGAGTGCAGTATCGGGCTTGACGGCCTTTTGGTTTGAATTCCCAAGGAGTCGTGAAGTTAGCCAGGAGGTTAACGACTGTGTTGAGGCTGGCCAAGCCGAGAGATTTTGTAGCGCACAGTGCTTTTCGTAATTGCGTTGAACAGAGTGGTAGACGGAACGTGTGTTAGCGCTGAGGCCGCTCCAGAGCAGTTTTAGGTGGCCTGCATTGAGCTGAGGAGCTCGCGAAGAGAACCACGCGGGCGGTTCAATACCGAGAGGTCCTGCCAGTGGGGACAAATGTTAGCAACCTCTTGACAGTTATTACGGGAGAGGGCATCTGCTAATGTGTTTTCCCCGGAAGGGAGCCAATGTGGCACGATTTGGATATCTCTCGCCGCCGCTAGGATAAGGAGGCTTTTCAGAGGTACGTTAGGCGGACCATGCAGGAAGCCTTTACTCAGTCCTGTGTAGGCTGTGGAGCTATCCGTGTGGATAACTAGAGTATGATGAAGCCAATGGTGGCTGAAGAGTAGGAAGCCTTGTAGAATGGCGTCTACTTCGGTGGTATTGATGTGCGCGTGTGCGACTTGGTGCGCGTGTGCGACTTGGTGCGCGTGTGCGACTTGGTGCGCGTGTGCGACTTGGTGCGCGTGTGCGACTTGGTGCGCGTGTGCGACTTGGTGCGCGTGTGCGTCTTGGTGCGCGTATGCGTTTTGAGCAAGGGCCAGTGAGGCAGCATTGCTTGGATGAAGCTGGTGACAATGGGCCAGCCAGCAGTCTGATATAGACTTGGATGAGAAGAAGAAGAGTCCCTGGCCTGTGTTGGAGGCATCTGTGTAGAGATGTGTGATAGAGCGGCGGCAGGGGTCAATTAAGAGTACGCCGTTGAAAAGAGACAAGGAGTCCCTCCACCATTCCAAATCATCACGTACCTCGTGGGAGATACGGCGGCGCGCGCTCCTCCCATGTGGGAAGGCGGCTTGGAAGGTGTATAGAGACTGTAGCCTTGTCCTCCCAAGCCGGACAACTCTTGAACAGAAGGCTAATGAGCCTGTGAGACGCTCTGTTTGCTTGAGGGAGAGACTCGCTGCGCTCAGGGCAGCTGCGGCGTCCAATGTGGCGCGGCACAACTTGTCTGGTGGCAGGCGAGCTTCCATTGCAATAGAGTCGATCTGGATACCTAAGACTGTCACACATGTCCCTTGCTGGTCCTTTTTGGTATTGCGGGGGATACGCAGGTAGTCGGTGACCCCGTTGTAAACCTCATTAAAGGGACCCATAGGGTCGGACAGTGAGGAGGACCGAATAATTGCGATGAAGTCGTCTAGGTAATGATTGATATAGAATATAGGAAGGAGGCATTGGAGTATCCAATGGAGAGCCTCGGCGAAGAGATTGAAGAGAAATGGGGCCGTAGCGAGGCCAAAGGGGAGGCAGCATTCGACATAAGTAGAATCGTTCCACTGGAAGGCAAGGAGATGCTGGTTATCCTCAGCAACAGGGACTATTCGGAAGGCGTCCTTGATATCCCTCTTGATGATTATGCAACCTGGGCCAGCTTGTGTGACCTGCTCGTAGATATCATCGATTGTTATGTATTCGATAGCTGACCAGGAGTCCGGTATGCCCTAGTTAAGGCCTTGTCCAGGGGGCCAGGATAGGTCATGGATGCGGCGCCATCCTCCATCGTGCTTAGGGACTAACCCCAGCGGCGAAACGAAGGAGGGCGTACAGGCCAATCTAATGCGACCGAGGTTGAGGTCCTCTGCTAGTTTGGCCGAGATCATTTCGGGTTCGTGTATGTGATGGTTGGAGGAGTGATAAAACTGCATCTTGCCCCTATATCCGATCTGGACGCCGTAGGTCAGGATGCCAGTGATAGTAGACCTGAGATCGCCTGGATAGTAGCGTGGGAGGTTGCTCCAGCCTTTTGCATATAGTGGTGACGAAGAGAACTGTAGCTTTGGGAGCTCCGGGTTGAAAACGGGGTATTGGATAGCAGTATTCGGCCTGGGCGGTTGGCCCTGCGGTATTAGGCTTGGTGATAAGGGGTTGGAGCTTTTATCGGTCTCTGCAGGGTGTTCCCTAACGGTAGGGTCCACTTGCTATGTCTTCTTACGGCAAGAGGATGCGCCATGCTGGCTTAGACCGCATGCTGTGCACTCATGACGTCTCTTGGAGCCTTCCCAGAGACATCCTGTGGTGTTGAACTTATCGCACACCTCGGTTTCATTATTTGAAGACCTAGTAGACCTTGTTTGGTGAGGTCTGGCTGAAGGTTTTGCCGGTGAGTTCGCAGGCAAAGTAAGATTGTGACGGAGATACTTTTCGCGAAATGGGGCTGTGACGAGGTTGTTCTCCGTCGATAGCTCTCCTTTATCCAGAATGTATTGGTGGAAGTTAAGGGCGAGCGGCAGTACTGCCTCTGACCACTGATATGTTTGAGCGAGATCTAGGATCTGCCTCATGAACATAAGTAGGTTGGGAACTGCCTTTGGATGTTTCTCGCCGAAGAGATGTCCTATGACGGCTAGGTATGTAAGGAAGCAGCTCGTCCATGTTTGAGGGTTGGGGCCCCAATCCTTAAGCGATGCCGCTGCTTTCCTGAAGCCTACTGTGCCTCCGGACTCGGTCATCTTGAAGACCCTGTCCTCATGATCTTGCTCGGTGACTGACTTCTCTTTGAAGCGTATGAGTTCAGTCGCCTTCAACTTCCTCTCGAAAACGCGAGTAAGAAGGGCGGCGGAGACACCCGGAAATATGTCGATGAGTGGTTTGACTTCAGGGGGTGGCTCACGGTTTTCCTCGAAATTCTCGTCACCTTGCAGGTCCACACGAGGCCTTCTGTGGCGGAGGTCTGTCTCCGCTACATCCATTTCGAGGCGCCTGGCCCTGTCTCTCTGTATCTGTCCTAGCCAACTGGCGCGGTCCGCCGCGCCCATGGTTTCCCAAATGTGGGCCGGGGGCCAAGCGGAGTCAAGTGGGGCAGGCGTGACACTGCTAGACTGGCTGAACGTCATGGTGGAGAGCGATATGGTCAAGGCTTATCGGTGTTATTGCCGCAGAGAAAGGACGTGAAAACAAAACGAGTCTTGACTGCGTGAGAGATGACGAGCTACCAGCAGAGGCGAGCAATTGACTCCCGTGAGGCAGTTGCAGGAGGGGAGAACCCCTCCGTAGGCCTGTGGGCTCTGTGCGGGCATCACGTGAGGCAACCCCAATAAAACTCCTCCCTAGATTAAGTTAACGGTGAATCCTAATCTGGCAAGAATCTTCGTCCACTTAACTCGCTTTAACCCCCTGATCACACGATTTTACCAACTAGCCTCATTTTGCAGGACTAGACTAGACGCATTGTGACATGGCACTCAGAGAGCGTCTCAAAGAAAAATTATCTGGGCCTGGAAAGCTTACGGTCCAAGGCCAAGGAAATGCTCGCACGTTCTGACTGCGTGTTTAAGTAAGCGCCATGAAGTCACCTGATGATGAATCAGAGCACCTAGCCCCTCGTTCAGCTGAGAGTCAGAAAACACACTCCGCCAAAGCGACGGACAATATATGCTATCCTAACTATGGCATCCACATCTTATTATGGAGTCAATGATGGGTTTCAAATAGGTAATAACCATGGCACAATCACGATAGAACACCATCTGTCTAAGCGACCAAAGACTTTCCACCATGAGGGTTTGCCTACCCCACGACACAATCAGTACACTGTCGCATGGATCTGCGCGCTGTACATAGAGATGGCAGCAGCACAGGCCATGCTGGATGAGTTTCATGAAGCTCTTCCTACCCATGCGGACGACAGGAATACCTATGTACTAGGAACCATCAATCGACACAATGTCGTCATTGCGTGTTTACCAGAAGGGCAGTATGGAACAAACAACGCCGCGATCGTCATGACGAACATGAAGCGGACTTTTCCAGCGATTCGCGCATGTTTAATGGTTGGGATTGGCGGTGGGGTGCCAAGCAAGGCTGATGTGCGTTTGGGTGATATTGTCGTCGGAACAAGGGTTATGCAGTGTGATCTTGGGAAAATCCTTGCAGACGGACAGCTCCAGCGAACGGCAATTCCTAGAATTCCTCATCAGTTGCTTGGTACGGCTGTGTCTACACTCCGTTCGAAACACGAACTCGGCCCCAACCGGGTCATATCTATCTTACAACAGAAACTAGAAGAACAACCCTCGTACTCTCGCCCGAATTCACCGGATCTTCTGTTCCATGCGACCTATGATCATGAATCTCTAACCGGTAGCTGTGACGGGTGCGACCACTCAAAGCTAGTCCCAAGAAGCAGACGGATGTTGGACGACGTAAGAATCCATTATGGCGCAATTGCCTCGGGGAACCAAGTCATGAGGGACGGCACAACACGGGACGGCATTGCTCGACAGCTAGATGTCATATGTTTTGAGATGGAAAGTGCTGGTCTGATGGATGTCCTCCCGTGTCTTCCAATTCGGGGAATTTGCGACTATTCAGACTCTCACAAAAGCAAACAATGGCAGAGATATGCAGCAGCAACCGCGGCCGCATACGCAAGACAATTGCTTGAGGAGTTACCCGTGACCGAATCACCTAAAAGTATTGTCTCCACGACCGATTCTTGTAAGAATGCATCCCAGCCTTAGGAACATTCTTGACTCACCACTGTTCACACCACACTTATAGATCAGTGTTTATCGCACGAAGACCGGCAGCGCTTGTTAAATTCTTTCAAGTTCGAGCAAATGGATTCCCGGAGAACGACCATCAAAGAAGAACAGAAAAAGACGTGTCGCTGGTTTCTCAATCATCCGTATTACGAAGCATGGCTTGATCCTGCCAGATTGACGCAACATCATGGCTTTCTGTGGATCAGTGGTAAGCCCGGGGCTGGAAAGTCGACAATCATGAAATTTGCATACTCCAACATGAAGGGCAAGGCCCGTCCAAAGCATGCCATCACAGCTTCCTTTTTCTTCAACGCTCGAGGGGATTACTTGGAAAAATCTATCACAGGGATGTACCGATCATTGCTACTTCAACTACTAGAAGGCTACCCTGTCCTCCAGGTTGTTTGAGACGATTCCGACCTGGTTCCCCGAGGCCAAAATGATTGCCCTTCCTTGAATGTTTTGAAGGACCTATTTTCCAATGCAGTTTGCACGCTCGGACAACGCTCGTTTACCTGCTTCGTTGACGCTCTTGATGAGTGTGATGAACAACAAGTTGTGGACATGGTGCAGTACTTTGAAGACCTGGCTGAAAAATCAACAGGCAAAGGCGTCCAATTCCGAACCTGCTTTTCGAGTCGACACTATCCATACATCTTCATACAACGGGGTCTCCGACTTACACTGGAGGATCAGTCAGGTCATGCGGAAGACTTGGCAACCTACGTCACAGACCGCCTCCTGATCAAAGAACCAACGCTTGTTGAAGAGCTGCAACCACAACTTCTCGGTAAAGCTGCTGGTGTTTTTATGTGGATCGTTTTGGTTGTCGGTATTCTGAACAAGGAGTACCGACGGGGAGGAATGGCTCTGAGAAAGAGACTCGCGGAAATACCTAGTGATCTGAGCGACCTGTTCAAGGATATCTTGAGGCGTGACAATGAAAATATGGAGGCTCTCCTGCTTTGCATCCTCTGGATTCTGTTCGCAAAGGAACCTCTGCGACCGCAGGAATTTTATCATGCTCTCTGGTCCGGGTTGTCTCTGAACAGATTAGTCGATAGCCAAATCCCAGATATCACCGTCTTCGGTACTGGTGTTGGCCTTGACAGTGTCAACAGATATGTGATTAGTTCCTCAAAGGGACTTGCCGAGACCACAAAATCTAGCCAGCCGACGGTTCAATTCATCCATGAATCTGTTCGAGACTTTCTTATCAAGGACAAAGGTCTATATGAATTGTGGCCTGAGCTTGGATTCAACTGCGAGGGCGTAGGCCATGAGAAACTGAAACAATGCTGCAGCGTCTATACTAATCACAAATTGATATGTGAATCTGTCACCAAGCTGTTGCCGGAGACTCACTCCGACGGACGGAGGGAAATCTCAAAGAACTACCCGTTTTTGGGGTATGCGATTCAGCATGTTCTTTACCATGCGAATGCTGCGGCGCATGTTCTCCCTCAAGACGAGTTTCTTTCCTCTTTTCCCATCTCTAACTGGGTTCAGACAAACAATGTTTTTGAAAAGTTCAAGTCCCACAAATACAGCAAGCATGCAAGTCTATCTTACGTCCTGGCAGATAGAGGGTGTTCTGAGCTTATTCGCTTAAGACCCAAAGAAGATCCGCAACTCCAGGTCATTGGGGAGAGATACAAGTACCCAATATTTGCCGCGTTGGCTAATGGGAGCAAAAACACCGTGGCTGCTCTTCTGAACTCAGTTTCATACATTCAAAATGGAGCCGACATTACGGAGGGCTTGAATCACAAAAAAGACTTCAAGGGGTACAAAAGTCGAACACCGCTATCTTGGGCCGCCCAGGATGGTCGGGCAGAAATTGTCAAGCTACTCCTACAGAGTGGATCGTCTGTTCATGACATGGATAGCGGGGGGCAAACACCACTTCTACGGGCCTCGGCGAATGGTCACGAGGCGGTAGCGAGGCTTCTTATTGAAAAGGGAGCTGACGTCAACGCCAGCGACAAGGATGGACAAACACCACTTCAACGGGGCTCAATGAATGGCTTCAAGGCAATAGCGGCGCTTCTTATTGACAAGGGAGCCGACATCAACGCCAGCGACAAGGATGGACGGACACCGCTTCAACGGTCCTTATCGAATGGCCACGAGGCAGTAGCAGCGCTTCTCGTTTATAAGGGAGCTGACGTCAACGCCAGCGACAAGGATAGACAAACACCGCTTCAATGGTCTTCAGCGAATGGCCACGAGGCGGTAGCGGCGCTTCTCATTGACAAGGGAGCCGATGTTAACACTGGCGATAAACATGGATGGACACCGCTTCTACGGGCCTCAGCGAATGGCCAGGAGGCGGTAGCGAGGCTTCTTATTGACAAGGGAGCTGACGTCAACGCCAGCGACAAGGATGGACAAACACCACTTCAACGGTCCTTATCGAATGGCCACGAGGCAGTAGCGGCGCTTCTCGTTGATAAGGGAGCTGACGTTAATGCCAGCGACAAGGATAGACAAACACCGCTTCAATGGTCTTCGGCGATTGGCCACGAGGCAGTAGCAAGGTTTCTTGTTGACAAGGGAGCCGACATTAACGCCAGCGACAAGGATGGACGGACACCACTTCAACGGTCCTCAGCGAATGGCCACGAGGCGGTAGCGGCGCTTCTCATTGACAAGGGAGCCGATGTTAACACTGGCGATAAACATGGATGGACACCGCTTCTACGGGCCTCAGCGAATGGCCAGGAGGCGGTAGCGAGGCTTCTTATTGAAAAGGGAGCTGACGTCAACGCCAGCGACAAGGATAGACAAACACCGCTTGAATGGTCTTCGGCGAGTGGCCATGAGGCAGTAGCAAGGCTTCTCATTGACAAGGGAGCCGATGTTAACACTGGCGACAATTATGGATGGACACCGCTTCTACGGGCCTCAGCGAATGGCCAGGAGGCGGTAGCGAGGCTTCTTATTGACAAGGGAGCCGACATCAACGCCAGCGACAAGGATGGACAAACACCGCTTCAATGGGCCTCAATGAATGGCCGCGAGGCGGTAGCGAGGCTTCTTATTGACAAGGGAGCCGACATCAACGCCAGCGACAAGGATGGACAAACACCGCTTCAGCGGGCCTCAATGAATGGCTATAAGGCAATGGCGGCGCTTCTCATCGATAAAGGGAGCCGACATCAACGCCAGCGACAAGGATGGACGAACACCGCTTCAGCGGGCCTCAATGAATGGCTATAAGGCAATGGCGGCGCTTCTCATCGATAAGGGAGCCGACATCAACGCCAGCGACAAGGATGGATGGACACCGCTTCAACGGTCCTCAGCGAATGGCCACGAGTCGGTAGCGGCGGTTCTCATCGATAAGGGAGCCGACGTCAACGGCACCGACGATTTTGGTTGGACACCGCTTCGATGCTCCTTGGCAAATGGCCACGAGGTAGTAGCGGGGCTTCTCATTGACAAGGGAGCTGACGTCAACGGCACCGACGATTTTGGTTGGACACCGCTTCTACGGGCCTCAGCGAATGGCCATGAGGCGGTAGCAAGGCTTCTTATTAACAAGGGAGCCGACATCAACGCCAGCGACAAGGATGGACGGACACCACTTCAACGGTCTTCGGCGAGTGGCCATGAGGCAGTAGCAAGGCTTCTTATTAACAAGGGAGCCGACATCAACGCCAGCGACAAGGATGGACGGACACCGCTTCTACGGGCCTCAGCGAATGGCCACGAGGCAGTAGCGAGGCTTCTTATTGAAAAGGGAGCTGACGTCGACGCTAACGACAAGGATGGATGGACACCACTTCAACGGTCCTTATCGAATGGCCGCGAGGCAATAGCGATGCGTCTTATTCACAAGGAAGCCGACGTCAACACCAGCGACAAATTTGGACAAACACCACTTCAATGGGCCTCGGCGAATGGCTACGAGGCAATAGCGGGGCTTCTTGTTGACAAGGGAGCCGAAATCAACGCCAGCGACAAGGATGGACGGACATCACTTCAACGGTCCTCAATGAATGGCCACGAAGCGGTAGCAAGCCTTCTTATCGATAAGGGAGCCGAAGTCAACGGCACCGACGATTTTGGTTGGACACCGCTTCAATGCTCCTTGGCGAATGGCCACAAGGCAGTAGCGGCACTTCTCGTTGATAAGGGAGCTGACGTCAACGCCAGCGACAAGGATAGACAAACACCGCTTCAATGGTCTTCAGCAAATGGCAACAAGGCAGTAGCAAGGCTTCTCATCGAGAAGGGAGCCGACGTCAACGCCACCGACGCTTTTGGTTGGACACCGCTTCAACGGTCCTCAGCGAATGGCCACGAGTCGGTAGTGAGGCTTCTCATTGACAAGGGAGCTGACATCAAAACCAGCGACAAAGATGGACAAACACCGCTTCAATGGTCCTCGGGGAATGGCCACGAGGCAGTAGCAGCGCTTCTCGTTGATAAGGGAGCTGACGTCAGCGCCAGCGACAAGGATAGACAAACACCGCTTCAATGGTCTTCAGCGAATGGCCACGAGGCAGTATCAAGGCTTCTCATCGAGAAGGGAGCCGACGTCAACGCCACCGACGCTTTTGGTTGGACACCGCTTCAACGGTCCTCAGCGAATGGCCACGAGGCAGTATCAAGGCTTCTCATCGAGAAGGGAGCCGACGTCAACGCCACCGACGCTTTTGGTTGGACACCGCTTCAACGGTCCTCAGCGAATGGCCACGAGTCGGTAGCGAGGCTTCTCATTTACAAGGGAGCCGACATCAACGCCAGCGACAAGGATGGACAAACACCGCTTCAATGGTCCTCGGCGAATGACCACGAGGCGGTAGCGAGGCTTCCGATGAACCAAGGTCCCCAAGATGGGCTGGAGTGGACAAGTCAGTAAATAATCCTTCCCTTGCTCACTTCTCTCCATTCCATCGTCTCAGCCTCCTGTTACTGCTCCCTCAAACTCCCTACCATTTATCTCACTGCTTGTATCTGTTCTACTCGATGCTTTACGGTCTGACATGATTGCGATAGATATGTCTGCTGGTGCATGAAGGCTCCTCGCCCCCGCTCCGTATTACTTCTTTCAACTCCCACATAGGTCCAATCTTTTCAATTGAAATGCGTTCTATGTTTTTCTAGCCAGATCTCGAACGACGAGCAAGCCAGCCATCAAATAGAATACTTTCCCTAGGTCCAGGCTATAGGCCCCCAACTGTCTGAACATCGGTTGGCTGTCTACTATTCTAAGGATGAGATGCACCTTTGAGGCGCCAAGTCTTGGGGCCACAATGCAATGTTCAACATTAGGTGACGCTCAAGATTAGACATGGAAGGAGTGGCACGGCGATTGCATGCGTATGGCAGTTTAGTGTGGCGCCTAGCCCTTGAACCGTGACAGCATCAGCTAATTCATGACATAATTCAAGACGTTGAGCCACACGCTCTCAGATCGATGAAGCTGCTCGATGCTGTCTGTCTTCAAAACTCCATATTTTTCTAGGGAGATGATCGACCACCATTCCTACACTGAGTGTTAGCGCCATTACCTTCAATCTTGAGAGTCTCGTAAATCCGCGACTTAGCCAGCCATCGAGACAAGGCCGATAGCGAATTCCCACAGACACAACCCTGAAAAAGAAGTGGAAATCCCGTATATAGTAATCTGAAAAACTGGTTTGTTCCATGATAGATTGTATTCCATTCTTTGGTGGTGCTTTCGACGGTTCCTGCACGCAAAAAGTTGACGACAGTAGATACTGAACATAAAACAGCACTAGTGAAAGTCACAAGCAGCATTCAATTACTTAACAGCGCCCAGAGCACGGGGGAGGATACTTTCATTTGGCTTCGACAATTCCAGATGGTAATTGTCTTTTAATTCATTATTAGACCATGCCTCTAGCGGCAATTGTTATAATGTAGTTAGTCGACTAAAAATATCGCACTAGCGCCTTGCTAGTGGCGCCCGAAATAAGAAACGCAACGATTAGGGTGGAAGCTGATTTCGCCTACGACTGTACAAATACGCATAGAAAATTTTGAATGGGATTCTGCGGTTTTCTGTTGGTCCCTATGGGAGAAGTACTTTAGTGATTCTTGAGACCCATGAACCAATACGTTGAAAACCTCGCCAGGTAACCCCAATTCCTTGCTTTGTTTGACCTCTCTCTCGTCTTCTTCTCTTCCTTTCCATCTCCAGAACACGATAAAAGGAACATATAATCATGTAATTTAGATACTGTTGCAGACCTGAGAAGAAAACGAGATAGAAAGATTGATTTCTCTGCGGGCAGCCTGACCAACCTGGCAGCCATGGACACAACAAATCTACACTTTACGTGATTGTTTGTCCGTTGGGGGATCTCTAGTTATACTGACACGCCTAGGCGCCGGGTGGCTTCCATGCCCATGTGGAGTTGGCCTCATGAATCCGTATCATGCGGTGAGGGCCTTTCAGGAGTAGAGCTATAAGAAGCCTTTGTCTGGTCACTTCTACGCAGCCGTCCTCATCCACTATACCTGCGCTATAGTCACAAGTACCAGTGGATAGCATGCCTGACACGATTCTGAAAGTACTCATGCTACATGGTCAGTACATGGCGCCTTCTCCCACGATGTTCTATTGAGAAGATTTTCCAGGACATGAGCAATCGGCACAGATTTTCCAGCCCAAAACCAGGTATATTCGAAAGGCATTCCACAAGTTTGCCAGTGACAGAGACATCATGTTTGAATTCCAATACCTGTCGGGCATACTGCCGGCCGACCCCGATCGGGACGAAGCAAACGACCGATGGGTCTGGGGATATGGAGATCCTAGTGAGGGTCGGATTAACGGGATAGACTTGTCAATTGAACACATCCTCAAAACACTCGATCGAGATGGTCCATTCGCGGGGATCGTTGGATTTTCGTCAGGCGCTGCTATGGCAGCAGTTATTACATCTATACTGGAGAAAAGGCAGACTCTCCATGACCCCTCTTGGAAGGTGAACGACTCTTGACTTCATTTGCCAGAGAACAACTGAACTCATTAACCATCCATGCTCTGTAGGCACAACATCCCAGTTTCAAATTTTCCGTCTGTCTGAGCGGGTTCACACTGGGACCTCTGTACCAGCAGATCTACACCCCATATATCGTGACGCCCGCTCTGCTCGCTATCGGAAGCGACGACCCAGTGGTGCTACCTGCCCAGACTCGGAGCTTGGCCGATCGATTCCAGGATGCCAGGCTGTTCGAATTCACGGGAATCCACTATATTCCACAATTCAAAGAGTTCCCGCGCTTTCATTCATCCCTCGTGTACTTCTTGGAAACTATTTTCGACACTCCAACGGTGAAGCTATAATAGCCTCTGGCAAAGACGCAGTTTGCCTTCTCGCGGGGTTAGCATCGTTTGAGCCTCGCGGGGCCATTGGCAGGCTTTGTCTATAGTTAGCAACTCTACTTCTTGGTCGATACCCTAGGGGAGGGAACTCAGAAGACTTTCATGGCCTGGGTAGAAGAACACGTAAGATTGATATTCGCAAATGTCTCATCCCTGTCGCACTCATCCGAGTCTCCCTGGCTATAATATAGCTGCTGGTAGGCCTCGCCAAAACCCGCCCACCGCCCAAACCCGCCCGCGAAAACCCAGCCCATGGGCCGGGTTGGGTCTTAGTCAGCAAACCCGTGGGCGGGTTGTCATCCGGGAAACCCAACCCAAGACCCAAATGGGTACCCGCGATTACCCAAAAAAGCAAACAAAGCTGACTGATCATTTTACACTAAGTTATGCAGTAATTTTCGATTATCTAATTGTTTCGATGGCGTAACTACTAGCTTCTGGCTGTGAATATTTGGAAAGGAACATGAAGGGCTTGAAAAAATCAAATTGGCTAATTATAAAGACTAGTATACCTCGTAACCTCGCAGTCTGCTGGAGGGCATTGTTACCCGACCAGAAGATCTCTTCTGGCTTCTATCACTCAATTGCATGATTGGAGGCGGAAGTAAATCTGCTTCGTCGTAATCAACCACGTCTTCCTCCATACTCTCTTCTTCTTGTTCAGGTTCGTGAATATGTCTGTGTATAGAGCTCCGGCCGGTCTCTACCACCGTACACTCCACTTGGTATGTCTCCTCTGGCTCAGAGTTACCCTCGAGATTCTCGCTCTCTTCAATCTCCTCATTGTCGCTGATCGGCTCTGCATCCTCTTCGATTGCCTTCAACGCTTCATCCTCTTCAAGTGCCTCTTGGCTCTCGCTCTCCAACGGTTTCTCCAGACGAATCAATTGCTGTCCCTCTAGTGTGAGCTTTTCTGAGCACATGTACATCATCAAGTCTTGAATGGTCCCTTCGTGAAGAGACCCTCGGCGATAATGACAAATGTCTCGTGCGCTATTGAAGAGCCTTTCTACACCCGCGCCGGTGGCAGGGACCGAAAGCAAGTCTCGTGCGAGCCGAGACAGCACTGGGAATTCGCGCTCGTGTTCTTTCCAATAAAGTCGCGGCGACACAGGGACATTGGCTATTCAAGGTCAGTCAGTTGTTCCAGTGTGTTGTACTGATTGCTCGTGCCTTCGCGAAGATACTGGTCCACTTCGTCATACTCTACTCCTTCATGGAAAATCGATGCACCAGGTGGCTCGAGTAGCCGATCAAGCTCTGTGCTATGCGAATTGGAAGATCGCTGGACTGTACGGAATAGCAACTCGGGGTTCTGCTGCTGATACTGTGTGAAAGATGCTCTCAAATATTCACAGTACCTTTTTGACGTATCTTCATGGCAAGTTGAGTACTCTCGATCATCAAAAGCACTCAGTTTATACTGAGGGGCAAGTAATGTTCCAGTGCCATAGAGAAAACCGTGGTCGCGGTAGGTTTTTTCGTAGTACTCTTTCAGCTTCTGCCTCGCCACAAGCAACGCGCCATACATGTCTTTCTTCCAGGGTGTTGTCTTTCTCTTCAATCTTCGATTCGACCGTTCGATATGCTCCAGTAGTTTCCTATACACAAGGAACACACTATGGATTGTGACGTCTCTGGTCTTCATCAGAGCCATGGTGAACTGAAAAAACGGTTTGGTCAAATGAACGAGGTAGTCAATTTGCCTCCATTCAACGTCGGTAACCTTGAGCTGCGAGTATTCATGATCGCAGCAGTATTTGTCGATTACATTTCTCAGCCGGCGTGCTCGGCGAAGCATCAAAAAAGTTGAATTCCAGCGTGTCTGAACGTCATGTAACGGAAAAAGCCGAGTACCACCTGATTGGAGGCATAAAAAAGCATCACGCCGTTGTGGGCTTGCGTTGACAAAGATCGCAAAGGATCGAATCTAATGCTGTCAGTGCTCTGAGTATATTGAAAAGGTGAATATCTTGGCTCACCTTTGTCAGTGTATGAGCCACGTCTCCATAATTGATCGAATCCTTCAACCCGTGCGCTTGGGTGTCGGACCAAAAGGCTCTGACTTCTTTATTCTTAGGTGCTGCCCTGATATGTCCCAGTAGCTGTTTCAGGCAAAGCTGGATCACATGAGCCATGCAGGGAACCCGGACTATTGATTCCCTGGAGCTAATAGCTCCAATAGAGAGCAGTCTCTCTTGCAAGGCGCGTATCATGGTGTCGTTGTTGGTAGCGTTATCTGTAGTAACGCTAAAAATACGATCGAGAAGTTTTCGTTCCTCCAGTAACCGGTGCAAAACATCACTAAGGTTGTTTCCTGTATGAGGACCGTGCAACGGCTCAAAGCCGAGGAGCATTTCCCTATAGTTCCAATCTTTGTCGATGAAATAAACCGTGATTGCCATGAATGCCTGCTGAAATGGACTGGTCCAACAATCTAAAGCGAGGGAAACCTTGGCATCTTCAGGCAGATCTTGTAACTGTAACTCTTGCTGGCAATTGACTGCATCCCGGAGCCGTCTTCGCAGGGTCTTCGCTGACGGGAGTTCCAATTCTTTGGGACCAGAATATAAAAGGCTGAGTAGCCTCTGAAACACCGGGTTCTCCACCGTCTGGAAAGGCAAACGAAGACACGTAATTGTCTTCAATATCTGCTCCTCGATTTGAAATGTTGTCACTCTGTGGACACTGGGTGAGTCTCTCATGGAATGGTTCTGCAAAGAATCCGAAATCAATGACTGATTAAATCCCTTTTTCTTCCCTTTACGACAAGTGTTAGACTTTTTGTGTCTACTCATGGCGCTTGTCCCATTCCCTTTATACTGTGGATGATCAAGCACAGTGAGACAAGCCTGGCAGATGACTCGAGGACGCCCAGAATCAATATCAGCAACCTGGTCAAAGTGTTTCCACACATCAGCGTGACGCGATCCGGTGGACCATTTGATCTGGGATTGGCCTTCTCCATTCAGCTTTTGGCCGTACTCTGTTTCCTTCCACCATTCAAGAAACTCTGTCTCTAGATGCGACTCGTACGCAATCCATTTCTTTCTGTGCTGAGGTCCCACACGTCGGAGTGTCGCTGGAGGTCTTCGAGTAGTTATGTCGTAGGTTTTGCGGGGTCCTGTCAAAGGCTGCGGTCCATCTTAGTATACATGTAGATAACGCCGCAACACTCAGAGGCTAGTGGAAGGGACCATTTTCTTACGGAGGATTGAATTTCAGAATCCAAGAAGCCGTCAGATGACGGCTCAATAGAGAGCAGTGGACTGAAAGGCCGATGTATTGATCGCGATGATGAGGAAGAAGACGCCATACTGAAGTAAAAGGCCACTGATATTGGAAGAAGGGGAGATTTTTTTCATCTTGAGTACTTGATTGTGGATTTTGTTTCAGTCGCGTCGTGCGTTTGGATCTATCTATTCCTGAGTTGCGTAAAAGCCGCGGGTACCCAAAACCCAACCCAACCCAACCCAACCCGCCCGGAGATGAATACGACTTTGGGAGGACACTGAGAAGGTCCAAATCACTGATTTTAAATGATCGAACTAAAGATGATATTTTTGAGCTCACTCGAAAGATTCTCAATTGATAAATTTACATAAAATCATCAATGTGGCCTGTAATCCCTTCAGTTGTGTAAAGCAGGGCGATGGGAGCAGTGTTCTACATGTAGAGAATATATATTTCCAGGTCGATGGCGTTCATTGTTTCAATGTAATATCCACTCAAAAGCGTGACAGAAATAAATGACCAAAATTACACTAGATGACTAATCAGGGTTATCCACGATTTATGCATGTTTTTGGGTATTTTGGGCAACCCGCGGGTACCCGCCAAGAACCCATGGGCGGGTTCATCAAGGCCAAAACCCGCGGTGGGTTGCCCATGGGCGGGTAAGGAAATTGAAAACCCAACCCAAACCCGCGTTTGGCGAGGTCTATTCATTGGCCGAACCGTGATCACATGACCATCCATCCCCACCAGATTCCGTGCCGCAAGTTCATTTCGCGATGTGATCAAGATCGACCCGTGGGCAGCCTGGGGCAGGAACCTCCCCAGTGGCCCTCGTTCATCGGATATATTTTCACGGAAAAAGATACCATCGTCATCCGCATTGTCTAACACCATCAGCCAGCACCCATTGCGTGCATCACACAACCACTGATACACGAGCTGGAGGATGTTCATCTTCGGGTCATCCCGTCCTGGAATCTCTGCAACAGCGGCAAAATGCTGGTAGCTCTCTTCCAACCGCGCCGCATTGCTGGCGTGGATCCAAAACACCCACGCGTCTGGTGCGAGTTCTCGCACGCGATAGGAATACTCGATAGCTGTCTGGGTTTTCCTGAATGGCATTTCTATCAGTTATTATCGAAGAGGCTTCCTTATGAGAGAGCTCACCCAACGCCGGCCAAGCCCACCAATGCCACCCGCTCATGTCGCTGACCGATTGTCCTGTGTCTTTCCTTGATGGCGCTGATGACAGCCTCACGGCCCACAAACATCGGGTCTTTCTTAAAAGGTACTGTGGAGCACGGCTGGGGCTTTTGGCGCATCTGCGCTGAAAACAATTCGCATTAGCTCGCATAAAGACCAGAGCAAGAGCTCGCAAACAGACACCGAAGCAAGTCACTCACTGAACCGAGCTGCCACCACCGATGGCGCCTCTTTTGAGAACTGCCGTAGCTTATCGAGCACCGTTCGATATCCGGCCGCGTTGCGCGTGTCGAATTTGACCACCATTGAGTGGTCTGCGTCCAGCGGCACCTTGTCCTCGACATGGTCGGGAAGCTGGAGAAGAGCCGAGTCTGCGCCAACCGTCGTCATGAAATCCCCGGTGCGTTTCCACCGTCCGCTTTCCGAATCCTATTGCGATCGTCAATACATACCATAGCTTGTTTCAGACAAAGACCAATACATACCAAGACCAACTGCTTCGTCTGCTTTGTCTCATAGAAGCTGACCACCTTACGGTCTCGGATCAGGTTCTTAAAGTCGGCCAGTTGATGAATCAAGACATCCGATTGGCTGGAAATCTGGCGTAGGAGTGTCTCTCGCGGATGGTGTCCATCGCCGCCCAACATTTGCTGGATATCGTCCATCACTAGCCCTTTATGTGGGATAGCGAAGAGGATTATGCCGTATGTGGCTCGATGCAGCGATGTGATCGCTGGGTGGTCTTCTTCTAGTGTTTGGATGGCCCTCACCAGGCACTAGAAGTTGTTGTCAGCATTTATCAGTAGCTCTGACTGACTATCATCTTACATGAGCCAGGATGATACCCCCAAAACTGTGTGCAATGAAAATTAGAGGTCTCTGCTGAAGCTTGTCACAGAATCAGCCTACACTTGCTACCAATAGAAAAGTAACACAGTGTTTCCTACCTGCTTCGTGGTCCGGACTTTCTTGATCTCCTCCATCAGCTCCCGCCCGTAGTCGAGAATCGTACTGACTCCGGGGCTCGACAGCTTGGAATTGTACCCGTAGATCATAGTGCGGCACTGCGGAAGATCTTTTGACAGAAAGTCCCGGAGCCACATCCGACCGAGATTTCCTCTTCCTTGCCATGATCCATACGCGTGTCCATCCAGTCCGGCAATGGCAATGATACTATGTGGTATGGTCAGTTAGTGTTAGTCCTCTAGGTGTAGATAACGGCACAGGTCCTTACTCGGCAATCACTGGCTTATTTTCGTCTGGCGCGTAGAGCTGGGTAAATCCAAAGAAGTGGCAGTCAAAGCTGATGTCATCATCTCCCATCTCGATCTGCCAGTCTCCGAGCGGGTTGACTCTCAGCTCAGCGAGAAACTGAGGCACCCCACCGCGGAACTGCACCAGCGCCACCCTCTGTGTGTCACTTTCATAGCATGAAGGCACGATCGTGATCTCAGCTTTGATATGCGATCTTTCGTCGTCCGCGAAGTATTCGTTGAGCGCCTCGTGTAATGCGGTCTTGAGTTCTTCATCGAGTAGTTTCCTAGACAGGCCGGTCACCCGGAAGACGTGCGACCTTTTACTAGCCATCGTGATTTATCTTCGTCAGAGGGGTACATCAGACGAGAGTGGACTTTGCGTCGCTTGTTGATGGATGATCACCTTAACCGCTGAGGCTGAATCAATGAACACGTGCGGGGTACCACGCATCCACCTCCAATCATTGCTACTATCACTTCGCAGATACCACTGTGAACCAAATGGAACTTCCTCCCATCATTGATTCATGGTGAAATAGTTCACCGCCACATATTGTATCAGTCTGCCGCTAATTACCACCTAAATGATATATCCTACCGAAGCTGAACACAATAATATTAACTTAAATTTATGTCTTGGCAAGCTCGTACAAGTCTGGCCCTGACATCACGTGCCGTAAGTTGAAACCAATCAGGCTTCTTTAGCCCCAGGCTAGCGAGGTTGGACCTAGCGCCTTCTAAGAAGGAGGCTCACTTCAGGGCAAACCGAAGAGTTTCCTGTCCCTCGGGGGATCCCGTTGACCCTGAACTCCACGTGACCTAGGTTTCCACCAATCCCTCAAAAAGGAGCATTTAAGTTAACTTAGATCTCATTAAATACTTCTGGTGAAATTTGCCCTGACAACCCACCTGGATTTGCTCGCTCGTTGACGGCCAAGTAACCTTATCACGTTTGCTTAATTTCAACCTGACTGCCCCCTCAGCTTCTGCTCGAGACCGTTCAAGTTAACACTTGCCCAACCGATAATGTTCAATCTCTCTGCTGTTCATTCAAAGGTTAAAGCACGCCCTATTTGGCATCAATTCACAATCCGCTTCCCATACTCGACCGACCCGTGGAATTTAGCAATAGATATCAAACACTCCGCGACTGTCCGAGTCTAGATCCAGAAATCAACAGAGATTAGAAACTCACGGGTTAGGAAGATTTATATTCTCCAGATATCGTTATGAGCAAGGTGCTGAAGCTTCACATGGAGGTTCAGTACGTCTCAACATTTTGTGGGATTCACGAAGTCCGTGACCGAAGAATCTATATTAGAAAATACCTCATTTAAGTCACCAGCTAAAAATAATTTAAGTACCAATCTGGCATAATATCTTATAACATATCTTGAACCCTACTCAAGTTCCTCGTTACACATGGCCCTCTGATCTTTGCTGTGATTTTTTCTCCACCGTAACCGATGAGCTATCGCAAATCTCCACTCTTTGATCACTTTGAAAAGGAAAAGGAGTACTAACATCAGCATGAGGACACCAGTCACAAATCCGATCAAAGTGCTGAGCCAGTAGCAAGCTGCAAATAACAAAGCACTCGAATATCTCTCATCGGATGTAGAGGCTGCGAGGCTGACCTGCATACAATTCAGGGCGATCGAGAAAAACGCAAATGCAGATATCAAGGGACCTTGAATTCGAGCAAAATACGCTCGATACTGATAATTCTCACGTTGGTAGTGGCTTTTGCCCAGGAGCATGGGCGCGTAATAGTTCAGCCGGGTCAATCGGATCTCTCCGTAATGATATCGTCCCGAAACTTCGTTTTCCGTGATGTCCTTCAAACGGGCGGTGAACTGGCAAAATCGATGCCACGTCACCTCTTTAGGAACCAGGCAGAGAGCCGGATCTTGTGCAATTCGTAGATCTGATTCATACTGAATCAGGTAGAAATACGTTCGCAGATACCCGAGCGCGGCCTTTCTCAGCTTCACCGCCGCACCATGTTTAGACGGATCGCTCATGAACGTATCCCAGAATACGAAGGACGTGATGTATTGGGGAAGGGGTTTAAGGAAGATTTGGTTGTCGATCCAGACGAGATGTAGCTGAGGATCCTCGGTGACGATGATCTGTCGGCCCTTCACTCGTTGTCGATGCAACGGAGAGATATTGCTGCTATCCTGCTTTGACATCCACCACAGTCTACCCGATATCGACTCGAGGTCCTCTGACCAGACTTCGCGGCGAATGAAATCAAACAACCCTTTTTCATCGCCAAGTTTGATCCGGGGATGACCTGGCAGGTAATCAAGCGATGTATCCAAATCACCGTTGAGCTGATCATCTTTGTGGAAGGGGCATGGCACCGAAGAGGTTTCTATCTGAGCTGACATTTTCTGAAGTGCCAGATTGAGAATACGCTAAAGCTCAAGACGATGCTGAATGCTGAGGAATCAATTGCGAAGATTGTTTTCCCCCACCAAACTTGTCGCTAAAAAGTGGGGTTTACGTTAGCCTTGTGAGAGTCTGCGGGAGCTCAGCCTCGTGGGAACACAACACTGCCTAACCCCTACAAGACACATGTGCAAATAGACTAGGCAACGAGAATTCTTGGTGTGATTCTACAATATTTGCCTTCAGTGGTGATCTAGGTAAATGTAGATAGCAGGCGGAAATTCAATTTGATGTATCCCTAGCTGACAATGATGTGCGAATAGGAGAAATATATAATATCCCAAAGCCGGCCTATTGAAACGATAAGCCACTTCTGGGCGATGGATTGATAGAGACACAGAAACTTCTAACGTGCTGAACGAGTCTATAAATCTAGCACTAAGCAATAATCACTCATATCCCATGCTTGAATTTCATGCTCCCCCTTGCGCTTCTCCTCCGATTTCGAAAGCAGCTTGCCCCCAGCTGTCGACCTCTTTTTCCGCGTGGATTGTTCTGTCACCGTCATGTCGCGTTTCTTCTGCGCCTCAACGATATCCTCATAGCTCATGACTTTTGCATGTCCTACGACCGTCAAGCCGCTGGATTGTCGACAGGTCTTTTCATTGTTCTGCTCAAATAGGATCCGGTTCTCCTCCAGCAACAAGGCGCGCTCTGCAAAGACCTTTTCGGTCGCGCGGCTCATGGTCTGCAGACGACGTTTGCGCACACCGTCTAGATTCTGCGTGTCCTGCTCGACCTCGCTGCGAAGCAAGGCCAAATGATCAGAGGTGTTCGGAGTGTGACAGATATTAGAGGACACGGTCGGAGGCTCCACTGGGATCGTGGTCTGTATCTCCGACCGGGACGCTTGGCACTCTCGAAGGACGCGAGACGGATCGAATGGAAAGAGGCCACTTCTGGACCAGGCCGACCGTATATTGCGGGGTGTAAATGCCACTTTTCGGGCACGATCATAAAGATACGTGAAGTGTGGCTTGCCAATAGTACTCACTCCACCTCGACATGCCTGCTCAACCTGTGCCCGGTATGCTGTTTTCAGAGGACTAAAAACACCCACATCGCACGGCTGCAGTTTGTGAGACGTATGAGAAGGGAGACGACACAGGATAATGCGGTTCGCAAAGCAGAATTTCATGACTTCCAGGGACTCATGGGTGCCGAAACCGTCGCAGATTAAGAGTCGCGGCCGACCGCCCGCTCGGTCTCGAGTCTGCGGGTCGAACACATGTTCCACCCAGTACAGACTGATTTCTGTGTTCGTATAGCCTGTTTTGGTGCAGGCAAAATGCCATCCGGGGGTGGGGTGGGTTGTCCACGAACTGCGATGGGTAGCGGCTGGCCAGATAATGAGAGGATGCAGGAACCGACCATCGGCGGAAATGCATTCAATCGCCGTGACCAGCGTCCGCTTCACCGTGGTCCCTCGATGCTTTCTCAAATCGTCTCTGCCGACGAGCACCTTGAGGGAGTTGAGAGCACTGAGAAGAACTCCCGTCTCGTCCATGTTATACACGTTCTCCAGGAGAATGGCCGGATCGGCCAGCTCTCGGCCAATGATGTCAAACCAGTGTCGGACTTTGTCTTCGATGTGCCGGCCATCTCGCTTCCAATCGATCGCTCGAAGCCGTCGCGCTTTCAACTGCGGGTGTCGTCGATAGAAGCCCTGCGGCCAATTCTTTCCCGGAAGTCGGACCTTGAGGCTAGGGTCGGTAATCTGGAAATTCGACGACCGTTGGCGCACGATAATCAGAGCGAGCGATCGTAGAAACTTAACTGGAAGAGGATAGCCGTTGTCTGCCAACCGCAACACATATTCAACCAGGGCTTGCTCTTCTTGCGGGGTGAGATACTGCTGATTGGCGGCTTTATCAGCGACCGATGGCCTGTTATTGGCTCGCCGCCACAAGGTGGACGCGGGAATCCCGGTTGATCTCGACTGAATTGCGTAAGATGTGCGCACAAGACGTTGATGGGCTGGAGACATTGTGGTTATTTTTTTTGGTCTGGTATCCTAGCAGGCATTTCCTATTTAAAATGGAACCATCTGGGCCGAGAAAGGGCAACGGAGTATGAATACAGTGAAATACGTAAATAGCACCGAGTGAATTGCAGATCACGTTATGGATGCTCAATTGGATGTATGTGAGTATTCCTGACCGGCTTTATTTGAGGTTCTTGGGGTCAAATTTCACCAGCCAGAGCCAACGATCGCATCACAATGTTGAGGATACCAAACTGCATTGAATCTACATACGACGCTTCACCGCTGAATCAACGACCGACCCGTGGAATATTGATGACCTTAGGTTTATTTCCCTGACTCAAATAATTGCTGCGAATTGAACATCCGTATTTGATCCGTACAATCCGGTCGGCAATGGTGATGATATATTTATGATATGCCCCAAAGCCCTCGTTTTGACCGTTGAACAGCAAGAAAGGATTTGAACACTGTCATTTGAACATAGTTTTCGTGTTTACAGCAATTATGAAAACCAAAACATGTATAACTCTTAAATCAACAGACTTTCAACAAGAGCATAGGCAAAGAAGCTACAACATTTGGATTCGGTCAGATAGCGCGTGCTTTAACCGTTGAACATCGAAAGAATTTGAATATTGATTGTTGAACAAGATTAAACAGTGACACATGAAAGCAAGATTGATGGTCCGAGTATGATAAAAAAGAAAAATAATTTTGGACCGTTCACCGTGCTCAAACTACAGAATAGAGCGGGCAAATTCCACCACTTGGCATTTTTCACCAGGAGCGTTTGACCAGACCTAAGTCGAACGGTTATTTTAGTGGAACCCCGCATCCTGTCCTGTTGTGAGTCACTGGTCACGTGGGAATCCGGGTCAAAGCGATCCCCCGAGGAACGGGAGATCTGCTTTCGGTTCGCCCTGGATGTTGTCTGACGTACCACAGTCGTCCCATGAGGCGCTAAGTCTAAAACGGCCAGGTAGGGGCTAAAACAAGTCTGGCTTAGTTTCAGGTTGCTGCACGTGATGTCAGGGCAAGGGGTCCGGAGGATGTCACAAACTGTTAAGTGAAGTGAAGGTTATGGTAATTAATCTAACTTAAGTAGGAGTAATAGGTTTTTGATAGCGACACACTAATAATTTGTATAGCTTAACTATTCTCAACAGCAAGAAATGATTGCATTTGGTATGCAGCAGTATCTACGAAGTGACGATTGTAGGTGGATGCGTAAACCCCGCACGTGTTGGTTGATTCAGCCTCACCGGCAGACTGAGGTGGACATCTTTCCAGCAGGGGACATCCAGTCAGCTCATATTTAATTCACAAGTATATGACCAGCCATAAAAACAAATCACGATGGCTAGTCGGAGAAAGTCGCACGTTTTTCGTGTAACGGGCCTGTCGCGAGAACGGCCCGATGGGGGTCTCGAGACCACATTGCAAGAGACAATCGACGACAACTTCGCGGACGACGAGAGATCGCATATCAAAGCTGAAATCACGATCGTCCCTTCATGCTATGAAAGTGACACAGAGAGGGCGGCGCTGGTGCAGTTCCGCGGTGGGGTGCCTCAGTTCCTCCGTGGGCTGAGAGTCAACCCGCTTGGAGACTGGCAGATCGAGATGGGAGACGACGATATCAACTTTGACTGCCACTTCTTTGGATTTACCCAGCTCTACGCGCCAGACGAAAATAAGCCTGTGATTGCCGAGTAAGGACCTGTGCCGTTATCTACTCCTAGAAGAATAACACTAACTGATCATGCCACATAGTATCATTGCGATCACCGGACTGGATGGACATGCGTATGGATCATGGCAAGGAAGAGGAAATCTCGGTCGCATGTGGCTCCGGGACTTTCTGTCAAAAGATCTTCCGCAGTGCCGCACCATGATCTACGGGTACAACTCCAAGCTATCGAGCCACGGAGTCGATACGATCCTCGATTACGGGCGGGAGCTGATGGAGGAGATCAAGAAAGTCCGGACCACGAAGCAGGTAGGAAACACTGTGTTACTTTTCTATTGGTAGCAGGTGTAGGCTGATTCTGTGACTAGCTCCAGCAGAGACCTCTAATTTTCATTGCACACAGTTTTGGGGGTATCATCCTGGCTCATGTAAGATGATAGTCAGTTAGGGTTACTGATAAATGCTGACAACAACTTCTAGTGCCTGGTGAGGGCCATCCAAACACTGGAAGAAGACCACCCGGCGATCACGTCGCTGCATCGAGCCACATACGGCATAATCCTCTTCGCTATCCCACATAAAGGGCTAGTGATGGACGATATCCAGCAAATGTTGGGCGGCGATGGACACCATCCGCGAGAGACACTCCTACGCCAGATTTCCAGCCAATCGGATGTCTTGATTCATCAACTGGCCGACTTTAAGAACCTGATCCGAGACCGTAAGGTGGTCAGCTTCTATGAGACAGAGCAGACGAAGCGGTTGGTATTAGTATGTGTTCGCCTTCATCTTAAAACAGACTACGATATACACTGACGATTGTAGGACTCGGACAGCAGACGTTGGAAACGCACTGGAGACTTTATGACGACGGTTGACGCAGACTCGGCTCTTCTTCAGCTTCCGGACCACGTAGAAGACAAGGTGCCGCTGCATGCAGATCACTCAATGATCGTCAAATTCGACACGCGCAACGCGGCCGGATATCGAACGGCGCTCGATAACCTACGGCAGTTCTCAAAAGAGGCGCCATCGGTGGTGGCGGCTCGGTTTAGTGAGTGACTTGCTCCAGGGTCTTTGTGCGAACTAATGGGAACTGTTACAGCGCAGACGCCTCAAACGCCCCAACCGCGCTCCTGCATGGATCAGCAGTGAGGAAACGGAACATTATGGACGATGATTCAGAGACCCCTACGGCGAAAAGGGCTCGTCTTCATGACTCTGCAAGTTCTTCAAACTCTGAAGAAAGTGACACGACCCACTACGAAGACGACAACATTTTCGATGATATCAGCCAAGAGAAAGTCTATAATATCAATGAACCTTCAGAAGAGAGCCATAATGGTTTCTCAGAACGTCTTATAGCTAGGGATGCAACAAGTGAAATTGGCTCATCTTTTCGTTATGGATCCCCTTCGTGGGAAGGTTCATTCTCTGAAAATGGACTCGCTGATGAATCTGACATTCTGGAACCAGACGAGTTGTCTTCGTCGGAGGAAAGCATTAGCTCAGGATGTTAGTCTCGCTATGGATTGATATCCCCCAAGGCATTTCCACAACAACAAGAATGAAAAGAGTAGTCATAAACAGAACAGAAATAATTTCCAGCCCACCTAAAGCTTAGTCTAATTAGCGAGACGCAGACATTGTATAAATCATCAAGACATGTCACGAGCTTCCCACAACGGTGTACATTTCTTTCACGTTCCTGGTACGAGCATATATACCAAAAATCAGTAGACGGCTTATTTATTCGCATACTGATTCTCAACCATGCTATCCTCAAATCGAGTGAAATCGTGACATTTTGTGGAATAAATTGCCTGATAGTTGGGGCGCAGAAAGATTTCCTAGTTAGAGTGCATGGGGATATCAGCGCATTCTCCTCTCGCAGCTGCTTTTCATTTCTACAGCTCTTTATACCCTAATAGTATGATGCGGTCTTAAAATACATCTGGACTTATCTTCCTCAAAGCTGGCCATCTCCTCGAGGAAAGGGTTATAGGGCATCTTTTCATCTATTCCGCTTCGCCGCGGCGGTATTTTTTATACATGAAGTTTACATGATGGTTCCTTTCGTGTATTTTCCTTTTATTCTATGTACCTTGCTGCTGCCAAGAATTCCACCAAGATTGGTATATCCTCACATAAAATGATTATGGTAATAGGAAAAATCAATATATACGAGAGAAGGTGCTTGGACGAGAGCATTCCGAAACATTGGCTAGTCTCAACATTCTTTAGACTTCCTAGATCAACACGTAAATCGTCAAGAGGCTTCAGAAGCTCACATGGAGACATAAATTTATACTGGTAATATCCCATGAAGCACTGTAATAACACATAGTTTGCAGCGGGCTGCGGTCTGGAAGTACTTCTAGCATTATCTTTCCTTCAAGCAGGCCATCTCTTACGTGCGGGCAGGGTTGTGGGGCGGCTGTTCCGTTCAGCGGCGCTAGTATTTCTCATACATCAAGTTACATGATTGTTTCCTTTCCGTGTATTCGCTATGTCGGTAATCTTGTCTTATGTACCTTTCTACTGCCAAGAGTTCCACCAAAACTGGTATATTCTCAGGTAACATAATTTTGATGATATAAAAAGTCAATATAGGTCGCTAGGTAGGCGAATCAATCCAACGTCGCCTTTCCTATTCATTTCAGACGCTTTTGTGGATGATCTTGGCGTCATAGTAGTAAACAGTACATTTTCTAGTAGCGCGCGCCGTCCTGTAATCCGCCACTTTAACAGTTTGTAATCTTTGTTGAAAGAAAAAAGATCGAATAAGAAATCACATAATCATTGTTTCTACTGCTCTCGGGCAATCTTCAATTTATGGATTGAGAATGACGGCGCTCGAATGTGGAGGTACCTGGTGGGCGTTTCATCACACAGGGCATTTCATGTCACCGGGATGGGGGTTACAGGCTCCAGGAATTGAAGAGCTTGCGGTTAGAGGCTTTTCTCACCTGTCTTGCTGTAATGAGGACATAATTCGACAGAGTTTTCAATAGATTCAATGATTTAAACCACATGAGAGTGATCGATTCGGCAGTGGAGACTTTCATTTTCAGAATTTGATGGCTGAACGTTGTACTCTCCATTTTATGAGAAAATGATTGCTATTTGAAAAATGAACATTCCGATTATGAAGATAGGATAGTGCCACTTCTTTAATGCAAATGTTCAAGTATGTATTAAAGTATCCCTCATTATCCGACAGCCATTTCGTTTCTAGAGAGATTCGCAAGAGTAGTATAAATCCTTAGTGATTTCACTTCAAGGAGAATATTATGAAGGAAATGAACAGGGAATCCGACAATCGATGCGACTGGAATGTATCTTTCACCGCAGAATGCTCGTAGGTGGTAGATTAAACAATCCTGTTGTTATTGCACAGTTATTGGTCTCCACATTTAGCCCAAACATTGGGTAATGTTGACCTGATTTTTATGACCACGACAGGCTATTCTCATATTTTATGAATGCCTGAATCTAGGCCTTATGGCAAAGATATAAAAGTCACTTATAATTGCCATTTGAGTCTTTAATCTCATGTACCGCTGAAACATTTGATTCCATCCGAGCTGTCAACTATGGCGGAAAGTGACCGCGAGGGATTCAATTATGGAAAATATGGCGAGGGCTATACTGCCTCTACGGAAGTCATCCGAGAGCAAGAGTACCCTAATCTGAATAGTATGCCCCCTTCCTTGATACCATTCCGATCCACCTATACTGATTATCATCCTTTACGGGGCACAGAGACAATTTATCTTGATCATGCCGGTACAACGATTTATGCCAAGTCATTGATCACGGCGTTCTCGCGTGAGATGAATTCCAGTCTGTTTGGAAATCCCCATTCAATGTCTCTTTCTTCGCAATTGTCCACACGGCGGACAGAAGAGGTGCGAACACGGGTCCTTCACTTCTTTAATGCTAGCCCCGAGGAGTTCGATGTGGTTTTTGTGGCAAACGCGACAGCTGCTATCAAATTGGTAGCCGACTCGTTTCGGGATTGTGATTCTCGGGGTTTCTGGTATGGGTATCATGTTGACTCCCATACCAGTGTCGTTGGTGTCAGGGAAGTTGCCGAGATGGGTTATCAATGCTTCCAAGATGTCGATGTGGATGCTTGGGTCGCCGAGTTAGGCACAGCTCAGCTAAAAGCACCCAGACTGTTCGCATTCCCAGCTCAGTCTAACATGAACGGTCGACGTCTCCCAATCCGTTGGTGTGAGCAGATTCGCTCCGCTGCGAATGAAACAGGGAACGTATTCACTCTTCTTGATGCTTCCTCGTTTGTGTCGACCGCTCCTCTCGACCTAGGTAAAGCAACCGATGCTCCTGACTTTACGGCATTGAGCTTTTACAAGATCTTTGGGTTCCCTGATCTCGGAGCGTTGATTGTCCGAAAAAGCGCGGCCCACATTCTCGAACGACGAAAGTTCTTTGGCGGGGGCACAGTAGATATGGTGATAGCAACCGGAACTCAGTGGCATGCAAAAAAGAAAGCTCGATTCATGCGCAGCTTGAGGACGGAACTCTTCCTTTTCACAGCATTATCGCGCTGGGTGCCGCCATTGACACTCATAAACGTCTGTACGGGTCCATGGCAAATATTTCTGCCCACACTGGGTTCCTCGCTAAGCGAGTCTATGATCGACTCTCTGCAATGGCACATTTCAATGACTCCAAGGTCTGTCAGATCTACCAATCAGACTATGCAAACCCAGCTTTGCAGGGCCCGATCATCGCTTTCAACCTGAGAAATAGTCGAGGGGAATGGGTTCCAAAGACCGAGGTAGAAAGTCTAGCCACAATGCAGAATATCCAACTACGTTCTGGATCAGTGTGCAATCCTGGAGGAACGGCCTTCTCTCTTGGATGGACCAGCCAAGAGCTGCGCCGTCATTATGCCGCTGGGTTGCGATGTGGCGATGATCACGACTTGTTAGATGGCCGGCCGACTGGTATTGTCCGTGTCAGCCTGGGGGCAATGACCAACCTGGAGGATATTGACTCGCTGATTGATTTCATCGAGAAGTTCTATGTTGAAAAGGTGCCTCCATTGGTCTCACTGACTCCTCCCCTGGGTAAAGACACCCTGTTCGCTCCTCACTTTTATGTTGAAAGTGTCACCATATTCCCCATCAAAGGTTGTGGCGCATTTAAAGTCCCTGAAGGTCAAAGTTGGGAAATCAAAAAAGAGGGAATCGCATGGGATCAGGAATGGCATCTCATCCATGCTGGGTCTGGTGTGCCTATGAATCAGTGGGAGCACCCTCGGATGGCTCTCATATGTCCCTCTGTTGATGTTGACCGCAACATACTTCGCATCACCTGTGCCGCCAAGGCTGCAAATGACGAACTAAGCCTTGAAATACCTCTTACATGGAGCCGCACATGCATGGGTACGATGACTACTCCAGTTCGTTCGAGTTGCCAAAAACGGCCGGTCAGTGCCCACGGAGATCAGTCGTGTCTTCGCGCCTACGCCTCCCCCGTGGTTTCGGCTTTCTTTTCCAATTACTTGGGGGTATCTTGTACACTCGCACGGTTTTCCTCACAGGACGCAGGCCAAGCTATGCAACGACCACACCTTGGCGACACTTGGAAAGATCGCTTACGGAGATTCACCAGGCTCGGACTCCTCTCCTCCACTGATCAATTCCCCGGAGAGCTTGGCCAAAAATATCTGGCCGTGTCCAGAGAAACGGCCATTTTGATTATTTCCAGGTCTTCACTCAATTTTTTGAACGAGAATATCAAGGTCAACACCAAATTTACATCTAGAATCGGCGGAAATTTCACTGCAGATGTATTGCAGGGCAACATTGTGATCGCGGAGCGGACCTCCCAGCTAGGGCGCGCGGAACTGCCTTTTGTTGAGAAGTGGTCGTCCATTTATATCGGACACG
Source organism: Penicillium brevicompactum (assembly GCF_028827555.1). Lineage (NCBI taxonomy): Eukaryota > Fungi > Ascomycota > Eurotiomycetes > Eurotiales > Aspergillaceae > Penicillium > Penicillium brevicompactum. The sequence goes on from NW_026623207.1 coordinate 73,222, forward strand.
ACGAGCTTCGCTTCGATACTTTTGACCCGTGCCAGCGCTGCCAGATGATATCTGTCGATCAGGCTACGGGAATGCGACGCATGGAAATACTTGCTGCTCTTCCCAAAAAGCAACAGATCGATGGAAAAGACGTGTTGGGTAGATATGCGGCTATTTCCACAATGGGAGCCACGGAATCTGAGCCAGGGAGGCCCGGCAGAAGGTCGATTATGGTGGGAGATGTTGTGCTACCATCATACCAGCATGATTGAGCCTTTAGAAAGCGGATTTTACATCTGGTCTATTTGTAGTCCAGTGATCCATGAGTGGCCCCTGAAGAAGTTTTGAGAGCCAGAGAGTCTGTCTGGCTTGATTTAGGTACATATCGTTTAAGTATTCAATAAGACTTCGGGTCATACAATATGGAATGATCTTCAGTGGGCAGATAACGGAATTTGGGCATTGAGACTAGAACTCATTTTGTGTTTCTATTTACCAAGTGCTGTCATTTGAATTGGCTGGTACTCATAGTCAACTGGCTTACTAGTCACCGTTCATTCTGGGGATTTCGGTCTCGAGTCTCATCTCCTACATGTGTTCTGTCCGTAACGGCGCCCACCACTACAAATTAGCCCAAATTCTGTCTCTTGAATTTGTAAACTTACTATTCATAGATGATTTGGTCTAAACTTTTGAGTGCTTTTGATGATGAGATTAAATGCGCAAATAATAGAGAAATGAAGGCTTATGAACGATACATGCTGTTGCGCTGTACCTGATAGCATGGTGCCCATGCATGACTGAAAATTTGTTTAATCCTGATATTGTAAATTATTTCCAGTAAAATCTTTAACTGTTTTCAGTCTTGGAGGTTACCTGACACGGGGGAATCAATTGGCTATAAAATTATATTCGAACCTAAGCCCCTGACCAACCCCATATGGAAGGAAGTCTGGGAATTCTCAGGCAGAACTGATCCCAGCCTGTCTCAACCCCTCCACCTTTCCTGCTGAGGTGGGGTCATTTTTCCTCAAGGGACTCCACAAAGCTACCCATCATATAGGTCTTCATGAGATTGATAGGCGACCAGAGGAAAACCAAGGTCGTGAGATCTAGACACCTCTTTTGTAGATTACTCTCAATGATACAACGTAGAATCCAATGACATCAGGCTCCATTTTGCGGTTTGTCAATTAGGACAGGATGCCATCGTACAGATTTCCAGACACTTTGATCGACCGACCAGTTAGAGATATTCTGTCAGGCATGGCGGGAAGCGGTAACGCGAACCATTCGTCTCGCTTCATAACTTCCGGACAAGCCTTATACTTCAGTAGCAGCTGCACCATTTCCCTATCGTTGTTCAACAGGGCCCACACCAGGGCTGTCTCGCCGCTGAAACCAGGCTCGTTCGGGGGTGCGCCGTATTGGAGAAGAAGTTCAGCCACTGATGTGTTGCGGTGTATGACGGCCCACATCAGAGGCGCTTGACGGCCCTGTGTTGTTTGACCAATACTGGCGCCATGGCATAGCAGGAGCTGCACCATCTCCACAGCCCTTCTCATGACAGCCCAGACGAGCGGTGAGCGCTCCGCCTCTTTCTTTGCTGATGGATTGATCTTTGCATGGTAAGAGAAAAGAAAATTGACCATTGCGAGATCATTCAATACGACAGCCCAGACAAGGGGTCGGTCGCCCTGGATATCGGGTTGCTCCACGTTGCAACCTTCCCCCAGCAATACTGCAGCCAGATCGAGGTATCCATTGATGATAGCCTGAATCAGAGGGGTGAACCCGTGGCGAGCGACTTGATTTGGATCTGCCCCTCGTGTCAATAGCATCCGCGCTGACTTGATATCTCGTCACTTGGTGGCCCAGAACAGAACATTTTCAGCGAGCGCATTGCGAGCAATGACATCTGCTCCTGTATCCAGCAGCAGTTGGAATATGGCCTCTTTCTGGTATTGAGCTGCCAGAATCAGCGGGGTATCGTTTTGTCTATTCTCCGGAACATCCAGCAACGCTTTGTGGTGGGGATCACTTCCAGGAGCCGAACGAATTGCCATACCCCTTCATTGCCGCAGAGTGAAGGGCCGTCATATCATGAGCGTCATGGACCCGGATATCGATGTGTTTGGTTTCCATAAGAAAGGCCACCGCCGAATGCTCGCCTCGAAGGGTGAGTAGCCGGAGCAGTCTGCATCCATGGATCAGGGGCGTCACAATGGTTCTCGTGCACCTGTCTATGGCACCCATAGTGACCAAGCCTCCCACCGAGAGCTTTCTCAGTATGAGAATGTAGATTTCGACCGGTACTCGATTCATCAGATAGCGCGGCTCGACCTTTGCGCTCGGGGACACCAGAGTCGCTCACAGCTCACCAGCCTGCTTGCTTCTTTATACCATAGATGGATAATGAGTCGGAGATTACATGATAGGTAAGCCGGCCGACCCTGTTCCACGTATCTCATCATCATCATATAACGCAATATATGGTGTTTATCCTACTTTATCTACGACTTGATGGAGATTCTCCCACTCTGTTTTTTAAATCAAATGGCGCTCATCGCAGATTGAAAAAGACGACATATCACTCGATAATTGCAGCCGCACTTCGATGGAACCAGAGGGACTATGGAAGTCATAGGGTGTGCCAAGGACCGAGTTCGAGGAATCCAGAAGGTCAGAGTTCGGTGACACTTTATTGAGCACGAAGATAATTCGGTTCCCGTGTTCATTTGTGCGTAAGCCATTCATCCAGATGATCCGTCCCAATGACCCGATGGCTATTTTAGTTGAGCTGGGGAGCTGAGTACTGAGGAGGTGGGACGAACTCAGAGAGAAAGAAGTATGTGAAATACGTCAGTGATTGGTTGACTCGCGCAGCACCTTGGATCCATTTCAAGAATAGTTCCAATCAATTCTAGCACCGTTACACTAATACAAGTGTTGAACAAGGGCTCGAAAAGGAATTTGCGAGTCAGTGACGAATATCCTCGATCCACTGTCGATGCAAATTTTCTACGAATATTACAGAAGAATCATGTCATAAAGGTATGGCTTGGCAACTCGATCGGATCTGCAGTACTCAAATGGATTAAACGCACATTGTCTCATCAAGACTCTGCTACGGATTCCAAATTGGTCTGTGTTTGAGAAAGCCGTTAGACTGAACTGTTGGTCATGCTTTTGGGTGCTTCTTTGACGGCCTCTTTTCGGCTTCTATTTTAAGCCTTCCCTGATATTTTATTTTGGACCGCCAATGCCAATTTATAGTCTCAACTTTGAAGGTCGTGTTGGCACAAGCATATTAATACGAAGCTCTCTTGCAAAGCCTACCTGTTTTGCGCTGTATCCTGTGAATTCAATTTCTGTGCTGTCATGAGTAGAAGTAAAACCCGACTATTACGGCGCAAGTCCCTCTTACGTAGGATTCGCCGTCGTAGGGTGAGACCAACCACCCGCCGTCCCAAATTTTTACAGCCTTCAAATAATGGTGAGTGGCATCCGTCTCATATGATAAATTTTGTCGTCGCTTCTATGGAAGTGTTAAGTGGTAGAGTAAATAGCCGGCTATGTATTGATCCGGTGAAAGTCATTTTAGAAAAGGAGTACTTTGACCTCAAACTCTCACCACAACGACCGATTGAGAACATGCTTTCACCCAGTAGAGGAAGCCAGCGCGATTCACCCACGAAAGACGCAGAAACGATCCTCAAACCCTGAGATGTCTAAACTGGTGTATCGCCCTTGCTATATATTGAAGACCGCAGTACAAGGGCACTCGAGCTTGCTGCTTCGGTGCCTCATCATTGATGCAATTATTATGCCATCAGCTCCTGTCTTGTTATCGACTATGTGATTGCCCCTAGTTGAGAAAATGAAATTCCTTCCCTCTTTTCGCACTGGGCTTCGCCAAATCCTCTCCCATCCCCTGCCCGGCTGTGGAATCTCTTGCTTCTAAGCGGCTGGATGGACCCGTGCACCTATACTCCCATCTTCAATGGTAAGGTGTGGATGTCAGACCTCGTGAATAATGCATCAATGCCAGCATCAGGCCGGTTATTGGTCATCAAGCCTTGACCGCTCGGCCTTGCAAGCGCGGACACTTCGCGCATTCCTTCGCTTCTGCCGTTGGTCCTTTCGCACCACCCAGGTTTCCATGATATCCAGCCGATGATCCCTATTGCTAATATAAAACGGGAGCGGCAGCCTCCTTTTGATCGAATTACACGTTGCTCATTTTTCAAGTGGAGACAGGCGAGGTAGACCCCAAGGATGTCGCTGGCTGTGAATAAAGGTTCTACCCACGCGATTTTCCAGCTAATGTGACAAAGGTGTGAAATCAGTCCCGGGTGATTTCTCGATTCTCATGCCCCCCACCCCTCTTCAAATGATGCCCCTTTAATCTTCATGGCTGTGAGTCGCCATGCTCATTACCATTGTGAAGAACATCGTCCATGTCAGCCTGCATGTGTGCTGCCATTATGTCTTTCAGTATAGGTATCGCCGCTGCGTCCGTAGCTATCCTTTGTTTCATATGATCCTGACTGAATGTTATTGACTGAAATGCCTCGTCGAGAACTAACGATACTCACGTATGCCCAATTGGCGAGGTTTTCGAGGAATCCCCGATACAGAATATCAGCCATCTGGGGGGTAAGTCCGGCCGGGACGCTTGTGGGGCCGTATGTCGGAGGAGGATTATCATGGAACATAGAATCGATAGGCAAGAAGCCGCCGAAGACGGTGTCAGGCATGGGAACGTCTTGACCGTGCAGTGGGACCTGCTGGGTAGAGCCCCGCGTGGAGTATCGTGGTGATGGTCCTGGTTCTTGGAATTGTGGCTGTGTCACATCATTATTCTCCGGTGACTGTCGGTCTCTTCTTGTCCTTCCAGACGATCCAGCCATTGTGGTATTGAATGTGATGAGAGGGCCACTACGGAGATGTGGTTCAGGCGAGCGTTTTATAGTACTTTTTGAACCCTCCGAGATCCCGTCCCAACATGAACCGCATCACCTGAATGGCTGTAACAGGTGGGAACGAATTGGTCCTCGGGGGCAGTTTGGCGTGTGGGCATGCATTAGCTTCATGGCCGGGGTACTTGATTCAGGCTAGAAAGACATGGATATCGGAATTGGACATCCTGGCATCTCGCTCTTCGGTACTCGTTGGCGTGATCAAAGAAAAGTCGACTTGGGTATATCAGCACCCCCCCAACTCACTGTGGCAACATGGTTGCCTTGATAAACATGGAAGTGTAAGTTTTCATCCTACCACGAATTTCCTTTGGAGATCAACTGAAGCAACACACATCTGAATCACTTCCAAGTACGAAGCTGGTCAAAATCCGGCAACTTGAGGTCTCGGCCAGATGTCCATATCATTCGCTGCTGGGGGTGTGTCAAATGTACAGTACTTTTGCCACGGACCTGTTTAGCCGCGCCTAGACGCATCTCTCTGATCGTGAACGGCTGGTGGTGATCTCGTGGGATCCGCAGTTCAGTCGGGTGGGTGGGGTTGACCAGCGACCCATTTTCGTGTCGCCCGTTAGTTCCACCAGCGCTTTTCTTCCTGTCATTGATATGCCGAACGAGAAAAGAGACGACTGGATTGAAGTGGAATCGGATTTACCCCTGACTCGCCGCAGGCGAAGGATCGGCCGTTGGTGGAGCTTGACTAGACTCGAGATTCGCACCAGAGTCCAGCCATGTTGCGCAGTCAACGTGCAGGAGGTTTGCTGGGTGGTGGGGAAGCGAGCTTTTCTCCGAGGGTCTGATTGGACAATGGATGTAGTCGTTTAGTGGATACACAACCTTGTTCGCTTGGAAGGGCTACGATCCTCATTCGCAGGCCGGCCTAGTCAGAATGTGGGCCGCAAAAAAGGAGTTCTTGGTATGCGATCTTATCGTTTGTCTGTTCACAACGGGCCAGGCATGAATTACCGTGCTTTAGCGGACTCAGCCGAATGCAATGTCACCATTCCAGACTAGCGGCTTTCCCAGATCCTACAGAAGCGACCTTTCGGCAGGTACTTTCCCATTCATGGAGACATAACGCTGCCCAGCAGTGCAATCGTATTGAACGCAAGTGGCTGACATCATTGTCCCTTTCCGAGATTCAGTCGAGAGGGTTGGTCAAGGATGGACGAGGGTAGCAGATAGCGGCTCAACCTACGTACCATCTTCATTTGGGCCACGGTCAGCCTTAGCGCGTTGATGTAATGCAGGCGGCTTTAATAAGGTACCGACTGTTCGTACTGTAGAGGTTGTATTTCAGGAATTCAGGGGCTAGGTGGCTTGCTAGGTCGTTCCAAGGTTATATCCGGTGCGGGGCTCGCCCCTCACCGTTTTTCGGCCAATCGTTTCGGCTGCGGTGAATGGCTATTCGTTAAGCACAAGGCAGGCACCTGTCATTGGATCCCGGCCTTCGTGTCTCCTGTCCGTTTAATTTCATCTTCGTCGATCGAGGTTGCATTGGTGGACGGAGCCCATCGAGAGCTGAGGGTCACTGTGCAATCTTGTAAACGTAATATTTGGAGATGGAATGGTCGATCGATGGCTTTCACATAGTACATACATAGCTCAAGTGGCGTGTGTTCTACGGAATAACGTAGCCGGATTTCATTTCGTGCAGCCAGCTTTAACCTACTTGCATGAAACGATGGGACCCCCAACCAGCGAGTTTTCCTATCTCCTTGTGTCGCCGCATACCAAATAAAGCCACAAGTAGCATGGTCTCATCCGTGGATCTTTGGTGATTCACAAGCGAACGGCTACATACAGATCTGATGCAGGTGTGGATGAGTATGTGCCTACAGGTCCAAGAGATTGCAATAAGAGGGGCAACCTAGCAAATCGATCTAGCGCCATCACAGGGGAAGCATACGCTTGATTTACCAACACCAACCGGCGGAGGGGCCGGCCAGTCGTCTTGGCATTCCGAAGATGAGTTACGTCATGTCAATGGGAAGCCGATCACTTCTACGCCTGGGAACCCAGCATGTGGTGCCTGCCCCTGACACGAGCTTACTAAAAATGATTTCCCACGGCCTTACAGGTTTGGTAGAGCCGTTATTGGATTGTCGCCGGAGAGATAACGGGTGAAATAATCGACCAGGGGCACATCTGAGAGAACGTTTAGAGTTTCCATCAGAGCATATCATTCCGATTGGCAAACTAAACCTACTGCTTGTCAGCGCCTTTTCAGCTTCCCGCGGGATGATCCCAAGGATTCTACAGAGTCCGCTTGAAGCAATCTGTTGCAACAGAATGCCGAGAAGAGAAGCAGTAGGTATCACCCCGCTATTCGCCTCCCTCCCTTTCCCTTTTCCTCCCTCCTGGCGAATGAGGAAATGCCCGTCTTCTGTACTGACGGCTACGTCGAAATGGGAAACCACACCGTGGACACGGCGTGATAAACCCTCAATAGGCTTTCTTTTCTCACTCGCCACTGGCCGTTCGACGCTCGCAGTAACAGCTTTCCTGTCATTGTGAAGCAAACCGATGAAAAAGACAGAGTTTGTTGCTTTATAACTGTGTCTAGGCTCCCCGTTGGGACTTTTCTGTCTTGTGGAGCAGTCTAAAATTGACTGTCCAACAAATCTATCCCTCTTTGTCCCGAGAACGAGCCGCTCGGCGGTAGCGAAATCCAGGAATGCCCCGTGTATGGAGCTCATCTTGCCGTGTGAGACTAGGTACACTGGTGAGATCTCTTACTAGCTCAAGCCCGTGATTCTTCAAGTGCCCGAATTTTTTGGATCTCCTCCAAGGCTGTATACAAACACCTCTCCTGCGTTTTGCGAAAGATGAGAGCCGGTCTATCTCTATCTCTAATTGGTTGATGGATCACGAAGATTCTACTCTTGATGTTCTTCTGCGACGCCGTATGCATTTGTCCCTTCCGATAGCGAAGCCGGGATCCTGATACTCAACAAATTCCATATCAAATGTAGACTCATGAACCTTCTACTTGGGAAGTCATATCTAAGTCTACCAGATCACGTTGTGAATTACAGTAAGGGATACTACCCCACATGAAAAGGCAGATGCCTCCTTGTCAGCGTGTCTTTCCAATTTTAGCACTTGAGTCTTGAGGAGAGTTGATAGCACCATTCTAGAATATACACCATATCAATCACGGAATCCTGACAATTTGCGTACTTAGGTATAGCCAAGGACTATTTTCGGATGCTTCCAAGGTTATCATTGTATATATTATGAATCACCTAAGGCTAAGTCTATATATATGATGTTATTTAAACGGTGGCGGAACGATAGTTCATAAATCAACAAATTATGTGGTAGTCACACAGTGGCTCCATAAACAACGACTAATTACTCTGTAAAGGGCACTAGTTAGGATCTCCAAACTAACCTAAGATACGGAGTACGCGGGAGTCTGATCCACGGGCCCCGAGCCAATCATTACTCAGCAAGCCTTGAGTCCACCACGGGTGGATTTGGAATCTGCCAGGTCCCGCCCTCAGGTATTCTCGGGCGGCTTCCAAAAGAGTCCGTTTTGTGTATTCTTGACCTCTCAGGTTGTATTACCCTGTCTTGACATGTAAAAAACTCATTCCTCTTGTATCAGGGTCTGGTAACTACAGTCTAATTCTCGCAACCCTTCAGGGAACTGGGCCGGAACTCGGCACAGGAACGGCGCCAACTTCGGTTATACTTCCTGTAAAGGACGAGAATGACGATTGTGTGCGCTCCTCACAAGGGTAGACGGCCACTGTACACGGAATACGGTGAGAGCTAGCCCACTAATCAGGGCCCGGGCGCAGCGCAACGGAAACAGAAAACAGACTAAGTGGGGTGCGCATATATGGTCGATCACGTGACAATCACACGTGTGAGTCGGGTGAAACAACGCCCCGACCTCACCCAACAATTACGGAGTTCTTTTGTCGTCATGGCGGAGTCGTGCAGCGAGCAAGCGTGCGAGGTAGTCCCGATCACGATTGATATCGGTTGCTCCAATATTAAAGCCTTCCTCTCCGAGAATCCCGACTTTGATTCGGTCGACTAATCCCTGGAGTTCCCGTCGAGCGAAGACGACAGAAGAAGAACGACCACCGAACTCGTTACTACCATCGTCTTCTCTGCAAACGGTCAAGACTGCATCTTCGGTTCCAATGGCGGGTCTTTGTCGGGCCGTCATGTGATCGTGGATTGGAAATTCGGTGCGATGGGTTTGGAACCGTATGCCAGCCGGCTAGCCACCGCCTGTGGGGAGCTCCGACAATCCGCGCCACAGCTCGGAGAGATCAATCCGACGACAATCTACCGCAAGCTCTTCTCGCACATCGTGGACACAGCCCAGGGACGGATGTACTGAAGACACGGTCGCAGATTCGATGGGATAGAATGCTACCTCACATACCCGGTCAGCTGCAGTGAGTCGCTGAAACTTCTTCTTTACCACGAGGCTACCGCGGTCGGGTTGAATGTCCTGGGAGGCGTGTCGGAGCCATTGGCGACTTCCTACTACATCAAATCCAAGACAAGCCTCAAGCTCCAATCCGGCGCCAAAATGATCATTGATTCTGGTGATGCCACCGTTGTATGATATCTTGGGTCATTCCTTCGAGTCACGTGACTGATCCTCTTTACAGGATGCTTCAGTTGGGTATGAGGACAGCATGGGCTGCATCATGCAGGCTTGCGCAAGTGACGGTCTGCGTCCCCGGCTGATGTCAAATCCGGATGCCTTGCTGATTGAATGTAGGGTTTCCTGAAGGTGGACAAAAGATCAACGAAGAGGCGCGTTCGTGGCTTCAGTACCAGTACCATGGTTAGGCGGAACTCGGCCACGATATCCAGTGGGCCCTGGACACATCGTGATACGTTATGGAGATGGCAAGGCTGCCACTATATCATCGTAAGTCTTTCGCCGCTTTGGGCCAAAGTGAGAGGTTTCTTGCCATAGACGGGGTGCCTGATCGAAAGCTTATGAGCATACTTCTCTCAGCGATACCACGAAATCATTCTTCGAGCCTCTGATTTCGAGGGGTGTGGCGCTAGCTGAAAACATGTGCAACCGGGCAAGGCTTGTTGGGCACCCTGTCAATACAATACTGGTCTGCGGTGGTGTTACGGGAAATCGCTGGTTTTTCCAGGAATTCGAGCAGCGACAGCTCTCTCAGACCGGCATCGCCATATGCATCCAGGTACCAGAGTAGGTCCACGATCATCACTCCGTGGTAGAAAGCAGCTGACACGTGTCATCACTCCTCCTAGGTCTGAGATCATTGCAAATGGAGCACTCGCGTACTCTCGCAGTCCTATTGTTGAAGCACATGTCATCGCGCAACGCCTTGGTCTGAGCTACATCGGAGACTATACAAAAAGCGGGAGGCGCCTGAAGTGTCGAGTGTGGCGCACCGGTATAGGGTGGTTCCTCTCTGAGGTGGGTCGGGACTTTGTTCGCCGAGAGCTGGCAGATTATTGATATTCTGACTTGTAGTTCACAGGGTCAACCAGCCACGGACCTGCCACGCCAACTAATATTTACTAAGGACATCGAACCGGGCACCGATGACGAAGCTGATCACTTGATCGAGACTGTACGCCACCTACGTGGATTCGAGAGAACTCGGCCAACACATCCGGAAAACGACCTTGTTGACTGGGACTGTGAGATCACATACCCGGTCACGGACTCGATCCTTTCCACTTTGTCACACTTGGGCACAATTTCCGGGATCTTTCCACATGAAAAACTGTTTCCCCTCGCGACTGAAATGCACGAATCAGAATTCGAGCTCCAGATTACCCTCCAGGCCTATAACAACCTGTTGGAGGCTCAGTTTGCTGTCAAGCTTCCGAGCGGGATTCTATGTCCATTAAAGGACGTGCGTTACTATCCTTTACAATTGGCACCCAGATCTGAACTTCTGAATCGGGGTGCTCTTTCCGATCAAATTCCGGTCAACGGAACTGCCAGAGATGAACCGCGGTCAATCCATGAGCAGCAGAATCTTACTTTATCTGGTTCTTCTCTCTGGGTGTCCCCGGGAAGCCGTGGTCCATCCACACTGGCACGAAATGAACATGCTGCGCGTGGTATAAGCACATCGGGTGCGTCTCATTTCAACTCAACTACTTCTGAAAGGACCATTATCCCATTTTCAGAACACAATATCACCTAAGCCAAGACTGCAACAAGCTTCGTCCGGGTAAGGACTGCGACGAGCTTTGTTCCTCTTGAGGCCTCAGCAAGTTCCACTCATGTGGAGACTGCGACAAGCTTTACCAACATCTCAGTCAACAACCCCCCAAATAAGGTTAACAATGACCTGCTAGACAGGCAACCTGAACCCGGCTATCGCCGCCTTGCACACCAGCAGGCCACCGTAAGTCAAGTATCCTGAGAGGCTTTTGTGAACCAAGATGGGTGCTGTGCCGCCGTGCTTGATTACTCTTGACATCGTCTATAAAGGAGGCGCATCGGGGTTAGCGTAGCTACAAAGACTGCTCCATGTATAGCCCAAACTCGAGAGTGATAGACACTATGAGGATATCTGAAAGCACTGCTGGGGCTAGTCTAGATTACTTCCTTTCTAAATGAAATGATATTGGCAGCTGCCTTGAGGAGGACAAAATCGGCTAGTTGACGTGATCATCACCAAACCCCTCCATAGACAAAGTGGCATCACGTTACGACGCAAATTTCTGGCTGTTGCCATCAATGCCATCGCCCCGCCCGAGGAAACCGACCTGAAGGGCGGGAGATGTTGCAAATTAAGTTCACGTCAAAATGGCTCATTGGCGTATTTCTTTCCTCCCCTGCGATTGCTGCCTAGTCATGGTGTTGTGATATGGAACTGGTGCAGATCAGGAACCAAGCCGCGCCGTCGGAATTAGATTCGAAGTATCTATACAGACGACCAAGTTGATTGGAAATCAACTTGGGTAATTATTGTATATATAGGCTCATGTATCCCTCTGAGATAATAAGATAATTTATACCTCTGAACAACAACATATGGGCGGCTCCAATCAACACCACGATGTGCAATTGGAACGGTTTCCGTGGTAAGTCACCATATTCGGGGTATGAGACCACCCGAGCATTGTGATGATTAGAGCAAGGCTTCCAAGCATGGCAAACTATCATGTTGAACGGCGGATGATTGTGGTGGCGGAGGCTCGTATTTACGCTGATCCTTATAGAACCATCACTGATGTGTCCGAAGCGGATATTGGACCCTATGGTGTTCCAACAAGTGATGGCAAGTAACCGACCGCGCTTACAACTGGTCGCATCGAGCGTACACTGATAGTTCTCACCAGGAAACCCTGGGGGCACGTTCTACAACTTGTCACTCGCCAATGGTTTCAATGTTGGGACATCCAACTTATCCGGTCTATTCACAAAGGTCCCTGACCCCACTGCCGGCTACGCCAATTTCGAGGGTGGTGCAATGTTTGGGAACGACCGAGAAATCATCCTTTACGGGTGAGCAGTGCAACCCCGCGCCGTTCGGAAAGAGTGCTCTAACAGCCCCACCACAGAGGATTGACCCGGCCAACGGACAGCGAGGGTGTTCCCCGCGCGAGCGAGGCGTTGGGATATCGATATTGGCATACAAGCTTGGACCGTGATGAGGAGTCATTCTTCAACTCTACATTACCAAGCACTATCACTCGCCACGTCACAGATGGAGGTAAAACCTCTGCCCCAAGCGAAGATCTGGCGTTTTACTTTGGGGGCATGCGAGGCCGAGACTGGGGTCCCATCACGTCGGATGACGGGTCCGCGAACACCTCGGCGGGAACACTGATCTTGGCGAATCTGACGGTGGCCGGGGATCACAAACTTTGGCGGAACCTGACACTGCCAAAGCATGTTGGAAGCCGAGCGAATCCGCAACTGGTCTGGATTCCTGTCTCTCAGAAAGGGGTGCTTGCAGTGATTGGCGGAGTCCAATACCCAGAGAGTCTCTATCACTCCGGTCTGTCTTCCGCGCAGAAAGAGCAGGATGTGAGACCAGACCACCTCATCTTGTTGTAGTTCAGAGGTATGAATTAAGTTGTTATCTCGGAGGGATACATGAGCCTATATATACAACAATTACCCAAGTTGATTGAAAATCAACTTGGTCGTCTGTATAGATACTTCGAATCTAATTCCGACGGCGCGGCTTGGTTCCTGATCTGCACCAGCCTCATATCACAACACATCTAACTCGAGGGGCGTATTAACTACCCGAGTGCAGTCACTGGTTGACTCAGGATTCATGTCCACCATCCTAATATATGATATCGCACACGACAAGTGGTATGTACGCCTCTAGCTGCGAGGGCTGAGCAGGAGCTCAACTACTCTGACAATCAACAGGTATCTTCAAAACACCACAGGTGACATTCCCTCGGGCGGTCGGGCTTCCTTTTGCTCCACCCTCGCTTCTGCATCAGACGGAAGCTCCCACAATATTTACATCTACGGGGGTTACAATGGGCAGGATCCTACCGCTGATTTCTATGACGATGTGTATATCCTCTCCTTGCCATTTTCGTGTGGATCAAAGCCTACGCCGGGCGGTCTCGCCATGGTCGTGTCCTGCCGAGCCACATGTTAGTGGTCGGAGGTCTGTACGAGGATCCATCTCTCTGTCTGGATGGTGGAATTCTACAAACGTTCAGTCTCAGTGACTTGGAGTTTCAGAAGACATACGCGCCCAACGCCATTGAGGAATACCTTGTGCCAAGTATGGTGGCTCGGCAGATTGGTGGGACGTAGGTCTCATCTCCTCTGACGAATCTAGCTCTGTCGCTAACCGAAGCAGAGCAAAAGGGAACGCCAATCGAGCCGCACCCGCGTCGAGGGGAGATCCCCGGCTCAAGTCCCTTTTTGGGGCGCCGTACACGAAGACGATCACCACCTGGTACCCATATGCAACTTCTGCAAAGCCTTTGCACCCAAAAACAACGGCTTCTCAAGGGTCCACGTCGCAAGGAGACGGCTAGATAATTCCGGTCGCTGTTGGCGTTGCGATCCCTACTTTTGGAGCCGCTTGCATGGTGATCACATGGCTTGTCATCAGACGTAAGCGCCCACGTCATGATCTTCGCTGCTGTAGGTCTCGGGGGCGCCAATTGCTACATGCGCTGGGCCTTGGACCCAGTCCGTCTGGGCCAATTGAGGCTGATGGGGTCCCAGTAGAGTCGCGGCCTACGGCACGCTCTGTCCGAGTGCTGGGCAGCCAATTAAACGAGCTGCCGGCACATGAGTACTACCTACATACTTCGCTGAGTGTCAGCGGTATCAGCTAGTATATGTTGATGAAAACGTTACTGTATTGTGGTTGTATTGGTGAAGTGCACAGCTATCGTTGAGGGCTTGTATTGGGAGGTGTCCAAGCGGGCTCACTGTTTCACAATAGAAGTCCACAATATCATCCCACGCGCTGAAAACACAGCATAGCGTATTTGAAAAACAAAACAATTGAATCACTTTATTATTGATGGTGGATAGGCAAATATAAAATTTCAAGCTGTATTGCAGTCTCTGTCAGGCAGTAAGAACCATTCTCAAGCCGAATTTTCATGAGTCGCACTGAATTCAAACGGTGCCACTATCCTTTTCGCTTTCTTGTGCTTTGCTGAAATCCCTCGGTTCCAGCTCTCCCATCCCAGGATTTCTTCCTTTGCCCGCTTGAGCAAGCAAGCTTGATTCTCAGTATGCTGCTCTAGCCTGAAAACATTCATTTGCAGCTCATCAATAAGACCTTCCAAAGATTGAGTCGATGTTCCACTTATCGATACCCTCCGGGCGAGTTTGCAGGTGACATCAACCATAAAATCACCCCCTTCTGCTATCAAAGCTCTCATACTCTCGTCTGATAGTATGGTGTATTTAAGGGCCACATATTGAGAAAGTAGTTCCCGAGCTGGATCATTCGGTTTCGACTTTGGTGTTGCGCCGTAAACCAGACGGATAGCATCTGCAAGGCCCAGGAAGAATGGATCCGTTGGTGTACCGCATTTGAGAAGAAGCTGCGTCAGGCGCTGTAAAGCCAGATCCTCGAGTCGGGAGAACAAAAACTGGTGTGCAAAGCAGTAAACCTTGGCATGCATAAGAGCGATGTCACCAAGGCCTTCATCACAAGCACTAGGTTCCTTCATGAACGCTGCTGCGGCTGTTTGCATAGTCTCTGCTGGCAAACCAGCTTGCAAACACCGACTCAAAGGTGTTAGCGGTCGTTCCGAAAGCCCTTCATTTAAGATTTTGGAGTCAGGCATCGACGACCCCACTTTGGTAGAGAGGAAGGCTGCTTGTGCTAAGAGGTCTAGTCGTTAACAGCGAACAGAATTAAAAGGGACTATGGAATGTACCCATCCGATCATCGTCTTTTCTCTCTTCAGTTTGTTCACTAACAACTGTTCGACCACGCACGTCGTAATCTTCAATGTATAGATAGCTCAAGGCGCATTCAACGGTTTCCTCATCGAATTCCGTCCAGTCAATAGCCCCACTCGTACCATTCTTAATCCACTGGTCGCTGACACGAGCTTTCAACACCGGTGAGCCGCACGACGAAAGGACTCCAGGATGAACGTAGTAAACGATTTTTTGAGGGCCAGCAATGATCTGGACTGGGCAATCCTTGAACGTACTTCATTAATGTCAGCACAAGAGAGTACAGAGTATAGGGACGTACCTACCTAGGGAATTGGTGAAAATTTGTACGCGATGCCATTGCTGAACATATCCCGGAAATTCAAAACTGATACGAAGTATCGAGAGAATGTAATGTGGTCAGAACAATTTCATCTCCAGCGAGCAGTGTGTCTTGCTGGCGACCACTCTAAGGAGCGGTGTAGACCTAGAGTGTGATGGTCCTACGGTTCACGCTGTGGAATAGCTAAATCCTAGAAACCCCGTGATTGAACGCAGTTGAACCGGGTGACGGTAACGTATTAGATTGTGCTGTCGAAAATAATGGCGGGGAAAATGTGTTGGCCTCGAGAAAGTAGGGAATCCACCACGCCGCACAATGATTGGCTGCACAAGGGTGGGGCGGCCCTGTGAATCATTTAAGTCATGGGTGGTGGAGCAGTGGGAGATCATAGTCAGATGACCCAGAGATGTCAACTGGTTTTTCCCTGGTCATGAGGGGAACGAGCGAAGCTAGGTGGGGAAGATGTCGATTTGGCCAGATCGCCCAAATCTATAGAAGGATTCTAGGTGGCTCCATGTAATATTACGGTACCGTGACAATGACTCATTGCTAGCAATACAATAATTACGATAACAGTTTTGCCAGAATTATGAGGCGGTGGACCAACCCGGCCTAGCGCCTGTAGGAATTACTTTCTCCGAATTAGACCTCGCCAAACGCGGGTTTGGGTTGGGTTTTCAATTTCCTTACCCGCCCATGGGCAACCCACCGCGGGTTTTGGACTTGATGAACCCGCCCATGGGTTCTTGGCGGGTACCCACGGGTTGCCCAAAATACCCAAAAACATGTATAAATCGTGGATGCACTTTTTTAATGATCTGGTGTAATTGCGAACGGTTTCCACAGCTGCCTACCCCGGGGAACGGCAACCTACTGGTCGCTAAGCGACTCAGGAAGAAATTCCACCATGACCTAATGATAACGAACCGGCCAGAGCTACTGATCAAGTGTCATCTCTACCACGAAAACTACGGATCCGACCACCGCACTACGTATCCCGAATGGAATCTCCACACCCATAGCAAACAAGCCACGTAGATAAGGAAAGCCTACGAACGTGCGGACTGGAACTAGATTGGCGAGGAGGTGGTACAGCGAGTCGGCCCCGGGAAAGAAATTAAAACTCGACCAGCATTGGACGAGGCTGTCCAAACCCTCACAAAGGTAACAACAGCAACAGTAAATGAGTTAACACCTGACACACGCCCAACGCCATACTCCAAATGGTGGTTCACGCCGGACCTCAAAGTTCAAAAAACCAATGTCTACCAACTACGTGGGAGATTGCAGGAGAACTGCGGAGTGCTCGGGCGAGACCATCCCAATTCCACCGTTGCCTTCCAAAAGATGCAACAAGGCCGACGAGCGTGGACTCGGACTATTGAGAAAGCCAAAACATCACATTGGAGACAGTTTCTAGACGAAGCCGGAGACGGAAAACTCTGGAAAGCGGGCACCTACGTGAAACCACGGAAGACCTGGGGGTGCGTCCCGGCACTTCAGGTTGACGACCAGGAGCTTATCGAGAACGAAGACAAGGCGTAGGCTTTCTTGGATTCTTTCTTCCCTGAAATGGATACACCCGAGGCCAACTCGACAACATCGGCACCATTGGAGCTCCCGTGGCAGCCTTTCAGTCAGCCGATTCCCATCCAATTTCGATATCTTCAAAGTCATTGTCCACAATCCGGTCAAGGCCCTTCTCCGTCCAGGCCGGTGACCGTATTTGGTTCCATCCGCTCTTTCTACTCCCTAGCGCATTGCTCCAACCGTGTGATGTTTTTATTCCACAATTTGCATCGTTTGGAGAATGAGCACTTGTGTCTCTTGGACCGAAGCGCCGTTGTTTAACAAATGGCCTATGCTATCGACCATTTGAAGAGTAGCACGAGCAGGATAACTGCCGCTTTTTTGCTGCTGGTTCAAGAACTTGAAAGGCATTTTGCCGCAGCTGGTCGTATATGTGTTTGTCCATATTTTTCCACGGTCAGATACTCTGCTTGTGAATACATAATAGCGGTGTGGACTTACACTGATCGAGAGAAACAATGGTCTGATGTGAAGCTAGATACTATCCAACGGAGAAGTGCAAGAGCGATCGGAAATGTAGAGAGAGCTAGGATCTTTTGTTCGCGATTTGGATACCAGACAGAGCAAGATGGTTATATTGACCTGAAGGTGGCGGCCGGTGATCAGGAACATGGCGCTGTATAGCACAGCTACAGAATTCTGTGATTGTTGAGCGGCTGACGGGATGGACTTTAGCGCTATCCAAGAACCCGGTGGGGGCGCGAGGTTGAGGGTTACATTTGATGCACTGGAAACTGGAGCCAATCATAGCGCCAAGGTGAGCGCCCCGCGTGCACAGACCCCACGGCCGAGTCCTCGTTCACAATTTGCTGCCAGTCAATGCTGTTTATCGTATAACCGTACCACGGTGATATGCTGTATCACCTAATCCACCCCCTGTAATTGGTACAAGAGACCGTTTTTCTGGCATTTGAAGCGATTCCATAATTCTGGGCTGTTCAGCTTGGTTGGGAACCACATGCGGCGGTAGATTCGTATGATTAGTTCCCACCTAGCCCCATATAATATGGGCGCCTAAAAACGATTGATTTTCCAGCGCTAAATAATTGGGTGACAGTCTCCTGGTATGTTTCCACATCCTTAAAGTGGGCTAAAGATGGGTCGCTGCGGTGTGACGGAGCGCGTACGTCGAAAACGAGACTGCAGATCGCGGAAGAGAAAAGGAGATCCAATTCCATTCTCCCTACAAAGGGCTCTGCCATACCATTTGCACATAAGTAATCGACGGCGGAATCTCAGACGCTGTACGAACAAGTCTTTCTCGACCCACCCAGCCTAACTTATTCGTCTACTTTGCAATCGCTGCTCCTGCTCTATTTCGTGCCTCACGCTTTCTTGTCGTCATTGAATTGTCTACGCTCCATTACTTCGATTTCAACGTACCCTCCCTACACCGAATTCTAGAGCTAGAACATCCACCCCGCATCGCAGGATACACCATTTTCCATCATACTGCTCTAAAAACAGTACACTCGCATAATTCGTCAATTTGTCCATTCGTTACTCTAAGTTTGGACTACAATCATGGAATCACTGCTCAAGGAGCAAGATGCTTTGCTGGAAGAAGTTGAAAGTGTTTTGCCCAATCTCAAAACCATACTCGGTCTTCGTGGTTGCACCTCGAGCAATACATGGAAATCTGTCGAACTCTTGATGCCTAAGACCTGGAAGTTGGTTCGGTTTTTCGAGAGCCATTACAAAACAGCTCTCGATTTCAACAATGTAGAGTCCTGGCTGGAGAATATTAAAGAGAAGATCTCCAAGCATAAGGAACATCTCAAGGATCTTTCTGAGCATGGGGTCAATTTCAACGCTCTTTCGGATCGGGACTTTGCAAAGTTAAACTTGGAAGAGATGATGAAGAAGGTGACTGTGGACAAGTCCCAATTTAAATTCATGCAGGAAATGATGCCAAGTCTTTTTGGAGTGAACTGGGCATCTCAGAGCGATGCAATCTACAGACGAGCAGAAATCGATTGGGATTCGTCGAACAAAAAGATACCTCTGGCGACCTTCAAGCTGAGCGTCAGCAAGATTGCGAATGAGGTCCTTGATCTGTGGAAAACCCTAAGGGAAAGTGGAAGCAGAATGGAATCCTTTAAAGAGCAGTGGGACAAACTTCAACCTGAGGCACGAAAGAGTTGGCTTCAACGATTTACCGAGCTCCACCGATGTCCAGGCTTGGCTATTCACATGCTGGCGCGGTACAGTAGATTTCGAAAACGGATTCCCCCATGGAAACTCTCGCGTTGTTTCTTGGCCTGTACCCGAAACCACCCTAATCCGTATTAGGTTACTTTAGTAAACAACCCCTGCTCCGCCGTATCTCAGTAAAAAAACGTATCAGGCTTTCGTGTCTAATGAGTCATTGTAAATTACCGTATACAGTCGTTCTCGAAATCGGCTTGACCAAAACACAGTGAGGAACTCTTTTCTGGACCCACTGCTAAGGCCTTAGCGCAAATCTTTTATCTAGCCAGCTGGATTTAATTGAGGGGTACCGTAAAATATTTATTGTATAGTACTGTATCTTTCCACGTAACATTACAATTTTGTAGGGAATCTAGTGGAATCCCTTCGAACGAACCACATGGTCAATGGTCCAAATCACGTGGGGAAGCTACTGACAATGAAGGGCTTAGCTAATACTCGCTCACATTAGTTAACGTAATTCACCACCGAGTGGTCCACACCAGCGAGTGGTCCAGCCCAAAACACATAGTAAATGCGATAAATTACAGCATTATATCTCAACAACGATAGTCTAAAGGCATTTTTCCTTATAGTCTAATGCTTTTTAGATGATGACTAGCCACTTTAGGGAGTTTAGAGAATTTTTATAGCTTTGTGATTAAGATATATATATTTCTGGCTCATAACAACGTAATTTTCGATACCATGACAATGCGGTAGTTCGAATTCCTTGTAATTGATATATAGTATTGACAAGTCTTATCAACAGCTATCGACAAACAATGAAGTAAAGTAAAGACGTGGTTGTTGAGATACAAGTGTAGAATATATCTCGTTTACTATGGTGTTTTGGGCTGGACCACTCGCTGGTGTGGACCACTCGGTAGTGAATTACGTTAACTAACTAGTTAACTAGCGTCTGGCGCTGGATGATTATGTCATTGGCGACGTGAGCTGTACCCTCTTACGAAAGGGCTAATATGAGGCCATGTCCTTTCACTAGCCAGGATGACTACAGCGGTTCATGAATTATTATGTTTTGTTTTTTTGGACAATGAAACACAATATGCGCGGTGCCTTGAAACTCAATTAGGTGAATTGATGCCCAATCTCACTTTTCCTTCGTCCACAGGCTTAAATCCCGAAATGAACGTATGGAACCCAATTTAATGACGACTCCGTTTCCGTATCTGCATCTCTCAGATTTCTCTCCTTCCCTTGATATGATCTTGTTTGTTTCGTCGCCATTGAAGCATATCCGTCTTGCAGGACTGCCATCCGCTTGGCTGATCTAGTTGTGTTCTCTGATATCCACATTTCACGTAGCTTCCTGCTTGCACGATGAAGGCCTTCACTGACGGAAGCGTCGGTCATCTTTCGTTTTTTCAAACAACTATAAAATATAGTTGCAACATCGACACATGCTTCGTCCTTCACCTCCCATAGAGTCCCAATAACATGCCGGAATCCAGCAATCTGATAAGCAGCGATCAGGTGAAGTGTCTCGTCGATGAGTGCATCATGTTTGATTTGTCCGGTTCCGCAAGCTGAGAGGTAGGCAAGAAAAGGATTCCGATCATGAAGTTTAGTTTCAAAGAGATCCGCCACTGCTAGCGGCCCGTCGGCCAGAACTAAAGAGCTTTTCGATGGGTCTTGTTGGTCAGTTTTTCCGTGACCAGCAAAATGGAAGATAACGCAGTTATTCAAAGCAGATAGGACATCTTCTCGGCAAGGCCGAGGCTTGCAGACTTGGACTTGTAAAAGGCCACAAAGGCTCTCTATCCTTTCCATCTCTGACCGCACATATGGAAGATCAGACTCATGCGGTGTTTTCTCCATACCAACTAAAACGGCATCCCCTAAGCCCGGTTCTGCTGCTAAAACAGAGTATCTTTGGCGGCTTTGCAAGAGCGCCCTAACAGAAGAGCTATAGGATGAAATCGCTCGGTCGAGGACAGTCTCAGACCGGTAGTAATGATAGCCTGCAGCGTGAATAGGGAATTTGGCGAGAGGTCCAGTCAGAATCCACCAGATCCGAGGCCAACAGCCATCAGGCGTTCGTGTGAGTTCTAATGCGTCGAGTACTGGATTCGCGATCGCGTCCCATAGCCACTCTAGTAATTGCGTATCTAGTGCTTCTGGTGTCGCTAAAGCTGCTTCGCGGTCTTGAATATCTGCCTTATGTAGACGAGAGAGCGGCAAGGACTTTATCCCGTGTTTCTCCACTATCAATGCATCACATCGGAGATTGCCGACATTAATAATGACAATCGGCCCTGAGGCAGCAGCAGCATGAAATTCGTCCTCGGATGGGGCCATAAGAAATCTAGCAAAGCCTGGCAAGGTTCTTATCGCCTCGATTGTTCTCTCCAATTTCTGGCTCGCGCTGTGACGTTGATTAACGCGATGCGCTATCACCGTTCGCATACTGAGCGGATCAGGTTCGCGGGTTGGAGCATTGAGTTGATTCTGGAGGTCGATGTATTCTTCTGCTAAGAGACGATGTTGCTGGAAAAGGTCGGAAGTATCGACACGCATTTCATTGATCGAACCCATGATGACACCGCGGCCAAGCTCTAGGAGTTGTAATGCCTCAAAAGGCGTTTCTCCTGCCATCAGAGCAATTCCGGCTGCATCTGAAGCCAGACCAGTAATCTCAGTGAGCAAGTATTGTTTGTCCGAGATATCTAAAGAGTTGGGCGTGAGGCGAGAAATCATAGACATTATGATAGATGCGATTTGATGTGCTGATAACCAGTTTCCTGCTTTAGTGTGTAGATTGAGTAGATGCTTGCCGGACCATAGCCGATCCAGGACACGAGATGGAAGATGGTATACCGCATTCTGATATTGTTGAATAGCGAGCTCAAGGTCTGTCTCTGCACCTGTTCTTAGGTATCTGTCGCGGTATCCATTTCCAAGAGATTGAAGCCGACGGGCCCGATCTGGATGATCTTCTGGTGTGGCCTCAAGAGCTTGTTGGAATTGTTGAATAGCGAGCTCAAGGTCTGTCTCTGCACCTGTTCTTAGGTATCTGTCGCGGTATCCTATTCCAAGAGATTCAAGCCGACGGGCCCGATCTGGATGATCTTCTGGTGTGGCCTCAAGAGCTTGTTGGAATTGTTGAATAGCGAGCTCAAGGTCGGTCTCTGCACCTGTTCTCTGGTATCTGTCGCGGTATCCTATTCCAAGAGATTCAAGCCGACCAGCCCGATCTGGATGATCTTCTGGTGTGCCCTCAAGAGCTTGTTGGAATTGTTGAATAGCGAGCTCAAGGTCGGTCTCTGCACCTGTTCTCTGGTATCTGTCACTGTATCCTGTTCCAAGAGATTCAAGCCGACGGGCCCGATCTGAATGATCTTCTGGTGTGGTCTCAAGAGCTTGTTGGAATTGTTGAATAGCGAGCTCAAGGTCGGTCTCTGCACCTGTTCTTAGGTATCTTTCGCGGTATCCATTTCCAAGAGATTGAAGCCGACCGGCCCGATCTGGATGATCTTCTGGTGTGGCCTCAAGAGCTTGTTGGAATTGTTGAATAGCGAGCTCAAGGTCGGTCTCTGCACCTGTTCTCTGGTATCTGTCGCGGTATCCTATTCCAAGAGATTGAAGCCGACGGGCCCGATCTGAATGATCTTCTGGTGTGGTCTCAAGAGCTTGTTGGAATTGTTGAATAGCGAGCTCAAGGTCGGTCTCTGCACCTGTTCTTAGGTATCTTTCGCGGTATCCTGTTCCAAGAGATTGAAGCCGACCGGTCCGATCTGGATGATCTTCTGGTGTGGCCTCAAGAGCTTGTTGGAATTGTTGAATAGCGAGCTCAAGGTCGGTCTCTGCACCTGTTCTTAGGTATATGTCACTGTATCCTATTCCAAGATTTTCAAGCCGACCAGCCCGATCTGGATAATCCTCTGGTGTGGCCTCAAGAGCTTGTTGGAATTGTTGAATAGCGAACTCAAGGTCAGTCTCTGCACCTGTTCTCTGGTATCTGTCGCGGTATCCATTTCCAAGAGATTGAAGCCGACCGGCCCGATCTGGATGACCTTCTGGTGTGGCCTCAAGAGCTTGTTGGAATTGTTGAATAGCGAGCTCAAGGTCGGTCTCTGCACCTGTTCTTAGGTATCTGTCGCGGTATCCATTTCCAAGAGATTGAAGCCGACGGGCCCGATCTGGATGATCTTCTGGTGTGCCCTCAAGAGCTTGTCGGAATTGTTGAATAGCGAACTCAAGGTCAGCCTCTGCACCTGTTCTCTGGTATCTGTCGCGGTATCCTGTTCCAAGAGATTGAAGCCGATCGGCCCGATCTGGATGATCATCTGGTGTGGCCTCAAGAGCTTGTCGGAATTGTTGAATAGCGAACTCAAGGTCAGCCTCTGCACCTGTTCTCTGGTATCTGTCGCGGTATCCATTTCCAAGAGATTGAAGCCGACCGGCCCGATCTGGATGATCATCTGGTGTGGCCTCAAGAGCTTGTTGGAATTGTTGAATAGCGAGCTCAAGGTCAGCCTCTGCACCTGTTCTCTGGTATCTGTCGCGGTATCCATTTCCAAGAGATTGAAGCCGACCGGTCCGATCTGGATGATCTTCTGGTGTGGCCTCAAGAGCTTGTTGGTTTTGTTGAATAGCATATTTTGTGTCCTTCATGCCTCCAGTTATGTTGACTTCAATTCTGTCACTATTCACTTTTGGGATTGATCAACTATCGTCGTCAATCACTTATTGTGAGAACTGATAAGAACTGGTAGGAAATGTACTCCGTTACCCTCTATGGCCGCCTCGGGGTCGAGCTGGTACTTATGCGACAGACCTAATCAAACTCCGCCCCCTGATGTTCCATCCGCATTGGATTGCTTTGGCTCGTCATCCGAGGGAAACTCGCTGGACTTTCTTAAATTGGTCCGTTGAGGTCGCCTAGTTGTAAAGTGGCGCTACTAGCTACATGCAGCTCGAAACATCTGTCGGTTTGTAGGATATCCGTATGCACTAGTACTGAGGGAAGCAATTGTCCCTTGATTGATTGAACTAACTATCCCAGAGACGACTGTCGAAGTGTCTCTAGACCTCAGGAGTGAAGGTTTTTTTGAAATGTGAATATTCCCCGAGTTGATCTGGTATACCCATGTAAAATAAGCGGGGAAATGGGTGGCCGCTGAATCATCCAATTTCTAGTGGTAAGTACCACTGCTCAGATCGACACAATCTCCTCTCCTTTACCCACAGAAACAGTTCCCATCTAATACCGTTAGAGGCGCTGATTCGCTCAGCTATCTGGTGCGGTTGAGAAGTGGGGCTAACAAGAACCTGCTTTCTTTTGGGTGGTAACTGGGAACTGGGCGAAAACATGATGCGTCAATGCGCATCCCCGAGACGTGGTGCCCTGAGGTGCCTTGGCGCCAACTCAAACAACTAGCGGAACTTTAGATTCTCTGTCAATTATATTCAACGCACGTTCTTTGTTGGCGCTTGTTGTATTCATTAAAGGGTATGTGCTGAAACGACAAATCACTCCACCTATATATGTCCACACCAGCCTCAGCATTGATAGCATGCTCAATAAAACTTTCTTGGTTGACTGTCGAACAGCCTCGATTCCCATCAATTGTTAGATTGTCTCTTGACATACCCCCTGTGTGCTCTCTACTACAGTAGCAATATGAGCCTCAGGTTGCACTGCCTCCGGAGACAAATCCTATGTAAACAGTAGCATAGCTAGGACAACGATCAGTTAGATCAGATATTGTGTGTTATTTGGAATGAAAGGGTAACGTACGTCACGCTTATAAGGATTAATTCAATCGTTTTGGATCTTGTTAACAAGGCGAAAATAAGGAGGAAAAATATCGTAGATGCCATGACAATGACAATTCGCCCCGAAGTGTTGTCAATAATATTGCATATGATCATTGGACCCAGTAGTAGGAGTATGATCAAAAGTAATAACATTGCTCTGGCGGTTTCCCGAATCTGCGTTCCAGGATGTATATAAACATTAGAATCCCTCGAAACGTTGTGGGAATGGCTCTATATAATAAATAGTCAGCTTGGCCTAGTGTTTAACTGTGGTCTTACTCTTTGGAAACTCGGCCAATATCGAATAACCTTATCTTCGATCCATGTTTCGAGCTGCACCATAGCATTGTCACCGGCGGGAGCTAGTGACACCAATTCATGATGATGAGCGAGATACGCAGTTTCATCTCGTGCCATACAGCCAGTGCTTTCCACCCAGTTACGCAGACTCTCAACGTCTCTTGGACAGGAAGGACCGACACTCAGGACGCGGCTCGTTCTCTCCATGAACTGGTCTGATTATTCTTAGCAATTGTGATATTTTGGAGACACTTGCGTTACCGTAATCAGCAAGAGCTGTATCAATCTCCGATAGAAGAGATATCCGTTCCGTGTTTCTATCACTTCGGCTTTTCCCCAGATAAAGAGGCGCAGCCTCGAGATAATCTACTTCCTCCAGTTTCTCCTCGAGGATAGACAGCTTATCTTGCTTCTGCAACAGTAGTCGAGCTCGAAGCCAGTCGAATCTTCGGCACAAAAAGTACGTATTGTGTGCTGAAAGAAGCGCGGCATAACGGGGGTATCCGGGCCTGTAATCCTCGACTGGGCTTATTAGAGTGCTAGTCCATTTGGGAGGGTAGAGAAGTGCACACTCTTTCTGTTTGATGTCCCCTCTAGAACGGCGGGTCTCGGGCATTCGTATATAGGCAGATCGGATTGGGGGGGAGGGCGACATGTTTGAAGAATCCGTGAGCTGGCACTGACGAGCGAGCATAAGGTCGCGTTTCTATGAGTTTGGAAGGCATTGATGTATTCGTCTAGGGCGACCAAGTATAATCATGTCCATGAGTTTACACAGCCACATGCGCAATGCACGAGTGCCCGATGACGACGCATTGACCACCTTGAGATCTGCGTTTGCCTTGCCGACTACAAGGCAGATTTTGGGGCTAGGCTGACTGCCATATATAGCTCCTCCTACCTCTAGGTATAGTTGAGCTAATTATCTGCACTAGCAAAATTCGTAAAGAACCGCCGCAGCTGCCCTTTCAAACCCTTCCTTTCAACCGCTTCAGCCTCAAGAGAAATGTCTTCCAAAGCGTATGTATACCAGCCTATCATGGTCTATATAATATTTTGACATGAACTAGGGAAACCCAAGATAAGTTTATCTTTTCAGATGAGGAAGATCGCCCATATATCGCTAGTTCTCAAGTGAGTCACCCTAGCCGACAGGTTAGTAGTTATGTATCAAGCTCACTCAAAACTAGGGTCCAAGATTTCGAGTGGGAGATAAGGTCAACCTGCTAAACTCTGACGGATCTGATGATGGCCCATTTTTTGTGGCATCAGTAATCTCTGCGGAGAAGTGTACTCTTAGCCTTGAGAACGGGCAGACTGCTAGGAATGGCGAGGTAATACCGATGGCGAAACTCGAGGCTGCATGAGAAAAGTGGGGCTTTCACCTCTCCCCCAATAGAATTTTTCCACGTCAATAGGAGGCAACCAGAGAAGGCCCAAGTCTCTCGATAGCAAAAGATGCCTACATGGTTTTCACAGCCCCCCATCAGCTTTCTGCCCAACAGCAATGCTTACACCGGTGTGCCTGGTCTGAGCCGCATCTGATCATATTGTCACTGGTATACAAGAAATTAGCCTCATTCCAAGAACTTTCAAGATAAAGTAAACACGATCTTTGAGCTCTTCTCCCTCCCCAGCCGACCATTATACAGTATACGGTCCCCGCTTTCGATTTTCATAACTTGCGCTAGTGCCCTTCTACCATTATGGACAACCAGCATGCAGTAACAAGGCATTATGCGATCCTCATCGGCATTGATGCTTATCCCCGCGGATCCTTGACCAGCTGCGTACGAGATGTAACAAGGATCAAGGAATGCCTCGAGGATAAACTGAGTTCGGTGCATGTCCGGACTTTGACAGCAAGCAAGAGCTCCGATCCGGAGATAGTTACTCCACGTGAAGACCCAGCATGCTGGCCGACATGTCGCAATGTGACCTCGGCTTTTGAAGCCATTACATCTCAGGCAGAGCCGGGAGATTCCGTTTACATCCATTACTCAGGGCACGGCACTAGACTTGATCCGTGCTTTGACTTCTCAAACCAGTCCACCGGGGATTTGGCACTGGTTCTTCTCAAAGGAGATCAAAGCCCAGAGGAATATCTAAAGGGACTACGGTTGGCCTGCTTTCTCAAAAAAATGGTTGACAAGAATTTGAAAGTCACTCTTGTTCTGGACTGCTGTTTCTCTGCGACAGTATACCGCAATGGTGGACCTAGTGTCCGATACCTCCCATGCGACCTCGTGACAGCCCCATCGACTTTACTAGACCCTGAGATCAGCTTCAGAGGTGGAAATCCTTGTTCTGCGAAGCGCAATGGATCTATGCGCGACAACTGGCTAGTGGAACCTAACCGCTATGCAATACTCGCTGCTTGCGGGCCTGACGAGAACGCTAAAGGAGGCTCCGAAACATCCGAAAAGGGGCTAACATACGGAGTCTTGTCCTACTTCTTACTTCGAACAATTTCTGCTCACGGGCTTGGGTGGAGACACAGGGACATACATCATCATATACGTGCTATTTTCTGGGAATCCTGTATCGCGCAACATCCTGTCCTGTACGGGAACGCGGACCAAGGCTTCTTCGGTCCAGTCCAAACGCACCGCGGTGTAAGGTCAGCCCGCATCGTCCAGCGTGAGGGAATCATTCAAATACTAGCCGGCCAAGCGCACGGCGTCCGTGATGGCGACCAGTTTACTGTGTTTTTTCCAACATCGACAAGCGGTGATGGGAATGAGGAAAGATTGATCGCCAAGATAATCCAAGTTGGCGGTCTTACGTCTCAGTTAGAGCTGCTGGATCCCCATCGAAAAGTTCAGACAGGATGGATCGCAGAGCCACTCACTTGTGCGTATCTCGCGCAATTCCCCATTCACTTGGCGCCCGACCTCCCACATCGTGATGAATGGTTGGCAGCACTGAAGGAACGGTCACTTAGTACCAACATCAACACTCCCCAGATCCCAGTATTCCACGTCGTGTTGAAGAACATCGATGAATACGAGATCCTAGACAGCTCTGGTCAAAATTTGATCAATTTGCCAGCCTTGCCCCGAGACCAAGTGGACACTGGCCGCATCTGCGATGTGCTAGAGCATTTGACCAGGTTCAAAGCGACCAAGGAATTGAATAATCAGGTGCCTAATGCTGCATTCCGAACGTCATTTGACGTTCAGATAGTCAACGATGGAGCAGTGTTCGGTCCAGAGGAACAGATAGAGGTGCGACACAACACCCCTCTCGAATTAACCATAAACAACAAAGGCGACACAACTCTGTATGCGCATGTTTATAATCTCGGCCCGTGTTGGAGGGTCAAAGGGATTATCCGAGCAACCTACGAGGCGATTCCTCCACGGAAAGATCCCCACAATGGCAGCTTGTCACTTCCAGGAAAGTTGTCAAGGAGGATCAGGATGACAGTGCCTCCCATAATGAAGGACTATGGTTCATGCGAGGATATCATCAAGGTCTTCGTAACATCCCAGCCGACATCGTTTGACTTGCTAGAGCTACCCAAACTTGGTGGGCTAACAGATATATTTTCGGGCAATAGGGGCAGCCAGTATTCCAGCTCCGCATCGGGGGATTGGATGGCAGTGAATTTCTCGATTCGTACATTAGCCTGAGTAAGAGCTGTTAAAGACCAGGGAGTCCTATTTTAAATATACAGTGATTCTTGCACAGAAGATGAGTGTTGTACTTATTGTGTTTACTACCAATCATCTATCTGTTCTTCGTTTGCCTGTTGTAAAGACGATCAAGAATCGGTAGAGTAAGCCTTCCAGTGAAAGGGTTTTGCTCTTGGTGACTTATTAACTCCGCAAATATTCGAGAGGGTGTCGATATCCCAGTTCCATCAAATCCATTTAGCCGGAATAAGCGTTTCTCAGGCCGATAGGACCTATATTTGATTTCGCACCATTTGCTGCCATCTTTGTGATGTCATCTTGCTCAGGTAATTGTCGGTCCGTTCAGGACTGCCTGAGCTCGCGCTGAGTGTCCACGTAGCGCTGACAAATAAGATATAATATCTGGTCGAATAAAATGACAAGGCCTCATATCACTAGCCCTTTCGTAACGACAGGCTAATGTGTGCGAGTATTAGTTAAGCCCTTCGCGCTTAGTAGCTTCCCCATATGATTTGGACCATTGACCATGTGGTTCGTTCGAAGGGATTCCACTAGATTCCCTACAAAATTGTAATGTTACGTGGAAAGATACAGTACTATACAATAAATATTTTACGGTGCCCCTCAATTAAATCCAGCTGGCTAGATAAAAGATTTGCGCTAAGGCCTTAGCAGTGGGTCCAGAAAAGAGTTCCTCACTGTGTTTTGGTCAAGCCGATTTCGAGAACGACTGTACCCCCATGGAATGTTCGAGGAAGATAATCTCAATAGGCGGGGAGACATGGCGATCTGGCTTGAGCCAAGCCCACTCCCTTTCTTCCTGTTCTTCCGTCTCTTGCGCAGCCTTCGTCTTCATCAGCTCTTTTCATGACGAAGACTGTGTTACTGCTGTAGAGGACCGATACCGGTAGTCTAATATCGTTCTCTTTTTGCTTCCCATGGCTCTAGCTCCCCTATTGTCGCTTTCATTCATTATTGGGCCCATCTACCCACAGATTTTACCATCAACTTATGCACCTTTGGGCTTTGATCGTGTGTAGATATGAACGGAAGCCCGTACCACTACGTTTACATTTCTCAACCCCAAGAGCTCGAACAATGGGAACATGATTCACGGTATTCCCCACCTACCCCGGGATACTTCCGAAGCCCTTGTGCTACACAGTCCAACTGCAGTCCTTCTCCAACTATCCTACTCGACGATGAGCCCAACCCGGAAAGCCAGCCTCGACCAAATATTATACCTCTGCTCCAGGAATCTGAATGGGAGAAAGACAAGACCTACGACGAGGATCCACCAAGCTGTATCCACTATTCCATAGAATAGCGAGTCACGCTTAACAACAAGGCTGTGGTAAAGGACACCGAAGAGGACCTGGTATTGGCCCCGAGCGACTACTGGCGGTTATTCTTGGAAGATAAGCTAGAAAATGTACTTCGAGAGAAAGTTTCCCGCAACAAGAGGGTCAGGGTCGATAACACGGCGATCGTTGTATCAGTCAATGATCGTTCCCAACGTGATCTGACCAAACGGTTCAACAAAACCGAAATTGTTTAGGCTCCTATCGAGAAGCAGCTTCGGATGTATCGACACATTTCTGTCGTGGAAAGAGACTCACGGTGAGGATCTATTTCAATTACGTAGAGGATTGCACTTCTCTATCCGCTGGACAGAAAGGGGAGAAGAGAGGTAAATCTTCTGTCACACAGAGGATACTTAATAATCGGGATGCCCAGCTAGACGCTGAAGAAAATACATCCGGTCAGCAATCAATTTAGCATCGCGTTTATAACTTGATAAAATGTGACTCAGCTGCATACCACTTAGGCCCCTCCTATTGGCTAGATCCAAAGGGGAAAAAGCATTATCGACTTCGCACGCAAACTCTCAGACGCTTGGTCACCTATGTGGAGAAAGGTGGTTTCCTAGAGACGCACAAAGACATTCCGGAGGAAATCTGGGACGAGCTCTATATGGAGGATCAGCAGAAGCAGGAGAAAGAAAAACGCAAGGGCGGTCATATTCATGGCGGTGAAATACCGTATCCCCCCATCAACATCAATGTTCACCCATCACACTCTGCTAGCTTGGCGACAACAGCTCCTACCGTTGATTCAGCTGAGCTAAAAGGTGTTTCACTGAAGATTCCCGGGTTCAAAGACGTAGCTGTCAGAGAATACGGTGAGTGGCTTGCATCAAATGTATCCAATGATAGCCTAAAAGCTGGATATCGACAAGCATGTGATATAACACTGTCAGATGGCTTTGAACTTGAGCACATCTACAGTGATCAAAACCCAGATTTCTTTGTCGGCAAGGGTATCAAGCCCGGGATAGCCCGGAGTTTCGTAGAGAATATTCGTGACTGGGTTGAGAATGTGAAGAAGGGAATACCCGTTATTCAAATGGCATAGAAATATGTGTTGGCATTGGGTATTGGCATGTTTGGATTCGATTTGTATGCATTGTTGTATTAGATGTCACGCCTCTCCGTAGTTAGTGAGAGAGCGATCTATGATCTATTTGCTTAATTTATTCATTAATCTTGAGCGTTACTAAGCAAATAAAGTGCCTCCTTTACAGTAAGGCGACGAGACGATAAGAATCGCATCAATGCTTGGGTCACATGAAGGAGCCATGTCTTTGCACCCTGGTGATTGGATATAGCACACCGCTTTGGGCACTCATAGCCGCCCGTATAAAAAACTACAGCACCTCCCAGCATAATTTTGCTTTCATGCAAATCTGACACCTGCTCGCCTCTAGTGCAATCCTGGCCCGCAGTGTGCTTTCAGGGGCCAAGCGGAGGGACAATCGTGATTCAGCCCCATATGCTGTCCGATAGATCTCGCTTGACGTATGTCTCTGTACATACTGGTTTCACATAACATTGATCTGATTATCACAGCCCTAGATAGAGTGACCATTCAACAGCTAGGGCCATGATGGTTCAGGGAGAGGGGAGAGTGTTATCCCGATGTTAACTAGCTAGGAGACGGACACGTTGGCCATTTGCTTGGATAGCCCGGTCAATCGGACCGGTTCCATGTTTTGCTAAGAAAACCCCACTTTGTAGGGAAGAGAAGAAAATACTTGGCTGACTTGATGCTAAACCCATTCAACGCTAAGGTCCCATGAAGTCACCTGACAGTGAGGCTGAGGATAAGACCCCACAATTTGTCGACTCCTTTGCCCGAAACACCGAACATCGTGTGCATGGTGTGTTGACTATGACCTCTATATCGTTTGGCAACGCAAACTCGGGAACCCAGATAGGGATCAACAATGGGCCAATATATTCTCCACCGGGTAAGTTTCCAATGGCCCTTGGAACAGGTCTCGGTAAGTTTGACTAAAAGCGGCTTCCTGTTTCTAGAGCGACCGGAATCTCGCCCAGACCCTCTGTCGACCGTGCCATTTCCACACGAACCAGATTTTGTCAGTCGTGGTGCACTTCTTGACCGAATTCACGATAAAGCCTCGATCCCGGGGTCTAGAATAGTACTCGTCGGTCTCGGGGGCGTTGGGTGAGTGCAATACGGGCTCCAGGGGCGGTCCCTTCAATACTGACTATCCGTAGGAAAACACAACTCGCCGTCGAATACGGTCACCGGATTCGACGACACTCGCCAGGAACATGGGTTTTCTGGATTCATGCGAGTAACGCGGCCCGCTACGAGAAAAGTTTCCGTGACCTTGCGGATCGAGCCAAAATTCCCGGGCGCCAAGACCGCAACGCCAATATATTTCAACTCGTTGGCAACTGGCTACGTGATGAAAGCATCGGAAAATGGGTTCTTATCATAGATAATATCGACGATGACGTGCTACTCCGCAAACCTTCGGCGATTGGTCAGGAGAGCCAGGCAACTGGCCAGAGCAATGCACCGACACAGCCACTGCTAAACTACCTCCTCGAAAACTCAACTGGCTCCTTCATTGTCACAAGTCGGAATAAAGCAGTAGCATTTGATATCGCCGATCACAAGAATATCATCGAAGTGCAACCAATGAGCAAGGCCGAAGGGTTGAATCTGCTACAGAAGAAGCTGGATATACCTGGGATGCGCGAGGGCATGGTGCAGCTGGTTGAAGCGCTTGAATTCATGCCACTCGCGATCGTGCAGGCCGCCAGCTATATAGCGCATCGTTCTCCCCGTTGCTCAGTATCGCAATACCTGAAGAAACTCCAGGAAAGTGACGGCGAAGCTGTACGGTTGCTCAATAAAGAAGCAGGTCTTCATTACCGAGACTGGGAGGCTAAGAACTCTATTCTGCTCACATGGCAAATATCTTTTGACCACATTCGAGGCGTAAGGTCATCTGCAGCAGATCTGCTCTCTTTGATGAGCTTTTTCGACCGACAGGGAATCCCAGAGAGCATCCTCCGAGCTCAGCAACGCCGAGAAATGAGAAAATACTTGTGTGCAGAGACAATTGAGGATAGTTCCGGAGAAGAGGATGAACGCAGCGTGTCTGATCTTGACGCGGATGAGACTTTTGAAGATGATATTACCACGCTGAGAGACTATTCATTGATTTCGGTCGGGGTATACAGCACAGTGTTCACAATGCATCGACTAGTGCAATTGACCGTGCGCACTTGGCTGGAAACTCACGGCCAACTTGAACATTGGAAGGAAAAATTCATCAAAAATCTCTGTTACGAATTCCCAACCGGAGAATATGAAAATTGGGTACGGTGCCGCTCGCTCTTTCCACATGTTAAATCAGCGTTGTCACAACGACCAGAATCGACAGACTCTCTACGGCAATGGGCCACGCTACTTTACAAAGGGGCGTGGTATGCGCAAGCTAGCGGTATGTTTGCGGAATCAAGGGAAATGGCATCGAATTCACGAAAGCAGAGAGCAAAGATTTTTGGCGCAGAAGGAGACGAGACCTCGGAAAGCACTGCAATGTTAGCGACGGCATATCGGCTCGAGGGGCGGTGGAAAGAAGCCGAGCAACTTGAGGTGCAGGTGATGGAGACCAGCAAGACCAAGCTCGGTCATGATCATCCGGACACGTTGTCGAGTATGGCCAATCTAGCGTCGACGTATAGGAACCAAGGCAGGTGGGAGAAGGCCGAGCAGCTAGAGGTGCAAGTAATGGACACTTGCAAGTTAAAGCTCGGAGAGGAGCACCTCGACACGCTGTCGAGTATGGCCAACCTAGCGTCGACCTATAGCAAACAGGGTCGTTGGGAGGAGGCTAGACATCTCAACGCACAGGTGATGGAGAGTCGTAAAATGAAGCTCGGCGAAGACCATCCTGACACGCTGTCGAGTATGGCCAACCTAGCGTCGACGTATAGGAACCAAGGCTGGTGGGAGAAGGCCGAGCAGCTTCAGATGCAAGTAATGGAGGCTCGCAAGTTAAAGCTCGGCGAGGACCACCCCGACACGCTATCGAGTATGTCCCGCTTGGCCTTAACGTATAGGAAACATGGCCGGTGGAAAGAGGCCGAGCAGCTCGAGGTGCAAGTAATGAAAACTCGCAAGACGAAGCTTGGCGAGGACCATCCGTCGTCCCTATCGATAATGGCCAACTTAGCGTCGACTTATAGAAATCAGGGCCGGTGGGAGAAGGCCGAGCAGATGCAGGCACAGGTGATGCAGACTCGCAAGACAAAACTTGGACCGCAACATCCCTCTACGCTATCCAGTATGGCCAACCTGGCGTCGACATATAGGAACCAGGGCCGGTTGGAGGAGGCCGAGCAGCTCCAGATTCAGGTGATGGAGATGAGCAAGAGTAAGCTCGGCGTGAATCATCCCTCTACGCTATCCAGTATGGCCAACCTGGCGTCGACGTTCTGGAAACAGGGCCGGTTGGAGGAGGCGGAAAAGATCGACGTGCAGGTGATGGAGGCTCGTAAGAGGAAGCTAGGCGAGGACCATCCCTCTTCGCTAACGAGTATGGCCAACTTAGCGTCGACGTATAGGAAGCAAGGCCGGTGGGAGGAAGCTGAGATGCTCGAGGTGCAGGTGATGGAGACTCGCAAGACGAAGCTCGGCGAAGATCATCCCTCTACGCTATCGAGTATGGCCAATCTGGCTTTCACCTGGGAATCTACAGGCCGATATATCGACGCGATTGATATGTTGAGGGTCTGCATAGTGAAGCAGCGACATGTCATAGGTTCAGCCCATCCTCGCACCGTTTCTAATGCCAAAACCTTGCTAGAATGGGAAAGTAGGGTTTTGGATATCGATATATGACCAATTGACAAATGTATTTTTGATCCTTTTACCTCGTAGGAGGTATATCCTACTGAATTTGGCATGGAATTTTTTGTAGCACAGAAAACTGTGAACCCGGGATACAGAGTTAGCAAGCAGCTTTATAGGCTCGGTGAAATGGTTCTGCTAGAAGCATAATTTCAATCATCCGATTTTTCATTAGTCAAACCTGCATGCCGAAAATGGCCTCTAGCATCAGCCACTCTTGCCCCAACCTGATTAATACACCGCTCGAGAAAGGAGGCAAACTCTCGGTCTGGATCTTGTGCGTAGTAGCTCCAATTGTGTTTTATCAAGCCTTTGAGTTCAGCAAAAAACTCTTCCATTGGATTTAGGTCCGGCGAACTCGGAGGCAAATAGACCAATTTAACTCCCGCATCAGCGCACATGTGTGAAATCCGCTCAGAGTGGTGAAACGATGCATTATTCATGACCAGAACAGACTTCGGCTCCGGCCATCGTCCACAATGACAAAGGAGCTCCTCGATGAAGTCTTCGAACACAGCGGCATCCGTCGAGCCGCGAAAGACGCGAGTAATTAAAATACCATCTTGGGCATACGCAGGCAAATTTTGATAGCGCTCGTCACGATGGAACTGAGACACTTGCCGAGGTGCTACACCGAGTTGTGACCAGCCTGTCCGTCGGAACCCAATTCGCTTATCGCATCCAGATTCATCAATATAAACAATGTGGTACAACTCAAAGTCGGAGAGGTTATAAAGATATATTTCTCGTAATTCGGCATTCTGCTCTCTAGCACTCTGCCGGGCTGTCTGTTTAGACCAGCCTTTGGATACGAGGGCCCTCCGGAAGCTAGAGGTTGACACTAGCATCCGGAATTCATCCCATAGAAAGATAGCTATCTCTTTGAGGTATAGGCCTGGTTTTCCAGCAGATGGTCGCAGAGAGCTTATAACATGGGTGGTGTTATGCTTCGTCTCCGACCGATACGAGTTGAGGGGGCATGAACTTGTCCAAATAGTCGCAGGTTTCTGCGAGTATTTTTGATCGTCTTTTCGCTACACTCAGCTGCATCAGCCATTTGAGACGTTGTTAGTGAATTAATTTGTATCATATCACGAATAAAATATAACTTTGAAACAGGTAGGTTCGGTGCCATATTGTGCAAATGATTCTACTTAACAGGCGGTGCAGAAGGATGGAATGTCAGGCATAGAGGGGCATTAAGGTAGCAGTGTATATGGGTTTCATGTAATATACAGTATAATACGTAACAATGTGGTTCTAAAATTGACAACTGGTCTAATTTTAGGACATAATTATTTACGTTTTAGCCGAATACGGATTAGGGTAATTTCGGGTACGGGCCGAGAAACAATGCGTTGGTGTCCACAGGGGAATCCGTTTTCGAAATCTACTGTATCCGAACGAGCCTTTAGACAAAGAACCGTTTCTGACGCCTCTACTCAACGTGGAGGACCTGGCTGAGGGAAATGTTCTTCCAGATCTGTTACAAACTCGGTCAGCCATACATCCGAAGATGTTCCTATCTACAGATACCCGCCTTGTTGAGCTTGGATACTGGATCAAATCGATTACGCAAATGCAAGTTGAGGGAAGAATATCGTTTTATTCCGAAGCCGGTATCGACGAGGATCGGTACGGGATACAATTTGAACCTGACGTCTTCAAGAACCCACACCTTATCGATCCAGCTATCGGCTTACATCAACTCATAGCGCAAAAAAAAACCTACTGTTTTCTCGTCTCGTGTCTTTCGGCTCAGATAGGGCCTTCTGTCGACCAAACTACTAGTACCGGAAGGGACAAACGCGAAAAACCTCACTCGCTTCTGAGTCGCTTTGCGCTGCTACAATACAAGAGACCAGATTATATAGACTGGGATTACTTGACAGACGTTTTGACATCGTCTGCTGAGGAAGCGATGGACGATCTTTGGCAGCTTCGGACTGACGCAGATTATTGGAATCTGCGGTTTACGGACATGGACAGGAACGCTTCGAGGTTCTTGCGTTCTGTCTTTGGACGTATCGATCTGTTCCTCACTATTGGTGAAAAACTCCGTGTTTGTCGGAATGATCGCCAGATGAGGTCCTCTGGTAATTTGTCGACATTTCAACTTTCTTGCGACAATGGTCAGATCACAGGCGCAATATCCATGCATGCTACCCTTCGCTCTGTTCTCAATGAGATTATTTGTTCGTTGCGGGGCAATGCGTGGCTGGGCAGAAAGGCGAAAAATAAGACATTACGCTATCTTTACGACTTGATGGAGAAGAATGACCCTACAATACGATTGATGGGTTTTGATGCAGTTTTGAGAACAATTGAGCAGGAGCTTTCGGGTAGCAAACCTGAGGAAACGCCCCCATTCCCAGTCGCTCAAACGTTCCACGACATGTCAATTATCGCTGCTTGTATGCAGGAGACTTCCAAACACTTGAGTCTCATCCTTAACCTGGATATAAAATATACCACTCTGGCCCACGATGCCATATCGGAGTGGCAGGAACGCGAACGACCGTGGGTATTACCAATCCAGGGTTTTTTGAAAATAATTCAGCGCAAGGGCAATGAGTTCAACAAAGAGGCCAGGGACGAAAATGTTTCCTTGGAAGACCGCCACTGCAAGTTCTGGAATAGAATTGATGAATGCATGAGCAACTGGAACAAGACCGACCCTATCGTCAGTATGATATTCAGCCAGGCCCCTGTCCCGAGTGCATCCGCACCCACGTCCGCACCAACTGCCTTGGAACCGGGGTGGAGATCACAAGATACGAACACCACGCCAACTCAAACAAAGTCGAAAAAGTCGCGAAGAAGGCAAACCCGACAGAAACCCGGACGGAAAAACTTAGAATTGGTGCGAACAGTCAGCATCTCATCCACTACAGGAGAACCGCGTCCTCGGCCCTCAGTAGCCATCACGGCCACCAAGGATATAGAGTTCTGGAATTGGATACAGAACGAAAAAGGACAGAAGCGATTTGGGCAGTGGAAGGAATTTCTTAAACGTATAGGCTTCGACGTCACACACCAAGCAGGATCAGGGTATCGATGCGTATTCAGGAGCCCCGAGGGAGGATCCCATACAATTGTATACCACGATTTGCACGGGTCGAACGATAACAAGCTCCCGCATCATTCGGCACAAGAAATGTGGACTGGAAGGCTTGAAAGACATTTCAACGTCATTCTGTCAGTAGAGGGAGCGGCAGGTTGAGAGATTATGGAACAAATAACTAAATGATTTCGATAAACAATCCGCTACTTTACATCCTAGAATGATCGCGAGAGTGAAAGTTGATTCGCAAAAAAGACAGCTGAGTTACTGTATTGAAGGCTTCGGCTCAACGGTGGAAGCAAAAACCATCGGACCTACTACACTACGCCTCTTCCTACACCCGACGAAGCGCTTGCAGTGCATTCAGCAGAGGGGCTTACCCACCAGATTGGCCTAGTTGATTCTGATGATGAGCACAGACAGTCATCGGAAAAGCGACTTATCCTCGTATACTTCGATTCCATAGTTGATCGTATGGTTGTTCAATTGCCTTAGTCAAATGTCTAATTAAGGAATACAAATGACGAAAGTTGTTGACGGGGATTGCGCCACCCTTTTTGGTGCATCTAAATGTAATCTAAACATGATGATGTATATCTGTCTCCAAAATGTTTCCTCAATATTTGATTCGCCACAGCTCTGACAAGATGGAGGGATCTCGGGTGAGATGGCACCACTATCCTGCTTGCTCATCACCATACCCCCATGAAAATATATTGACAACAAGACCCATTATACTTAGACAGTGCTGAAATACTATTTGTATGCCGTCTAAGACAGGAGCGTCTTGGTCAAGTCATCGAGACGAAAGGCTGCGGGGGTTTTTGTATTGGACGGTGTGGTTGTAATCGTCAACCAAAGGCAAAGGGTCTTGACCGTGTCCATCGTGCATTTCTGCTAGGGTCACAGCAAGAGTAGCGTCTAGCCTTTCTTGTCTGAAGATGCTGATTCTCCTCTTCGACAAGCGAAGAACATAGACTGGTATCGTGGTCATGTCAGTGTGCGCAGTCTCGTAGACATGGTCGACATTGTGGACATCAAGCACGAAATAAGAGTGCTTCTGTGGGTGTATGTTGACGGCGAGGAAACAATTTTCAGCGTTGGGACGGGTTGCACGAACGGATTCCTCGAGCTTTGCCGTAAATAGACGTATGGAACCCAGCTTATCTCCAACGTCGAGTGCGCTGTTAGGCGTGTCGCCAAGTATTCGTATTGCTGTTGTCTCGACCGTTTGGAGGAAGTCATTGATGGTATCTGGAATTTGACTCTTGATATGCTCACGGATTTGTTGGATCTGTTCTTCTATTTTCAGGGTAGATTTTGATGCAGTGCGGAAGAAATTGATTTATTTACTAAGTTCACTTTCGAGCCGTGACCCTTATTTGAGTGGGTCCACACCGCCAGGGTATCCCCTTCTAAAATTGGAATAGCGCTGGCAGAAACCAGTGGCACAGTGATGCGTACTTCTCGTGCAATAAATTAGGTGTCGGTTGGAAGACTACAGTATGCGATAGTATCCGAATGAACCACTGAGGTCATTCAAACTGGTATTGATATGTGTCTTACCAACTACCAAATCGATCCTTGTTTTTACTGTCGACGATCGATGGATCGTTAAGGTCTCGTACAATGGATTATCACTAAACAGCTGTTCCTCTAAATACCTCAGTCCGCCTGTTACATACATGAGCTTGCTTCCACATGGGTTTGCTTCTTAAAAAGCTTCTATTTTGGGTCCTGTCCAAAATGGGCTTAGTGGTAAAATACCACTGACATTTACTTTTCTGTGGTAGAGTCACAATCTACACTTCAACTTAGCACTGTAAGCCTACATCTCCAACTCTCTGCTTAATACTATTTACCATTGACTTGCTATTCATCTTTGAAACTTCCAGACACCACTTCAAGAGACAAGACAGAAGACCATTTCTGCTATCTCTTTCCACATTGTTTTACCACAACCACGTCCCGGTGGTCACTCTCTTCCATCCTGAATACTTGCAATCTCCAATAAGGAAGCCATGTATGGCTCTACAATGCAGATGAAGACAGGGCGTAGCATAAATTATTCTCTGTGCTAGACTAGGAAAGTACACTTCGTGTACTCGGTCATATGAATGGCGAATACGATATAACCTTGTGTTCCTTGGGTCATTTTCTCCAAAAGAATGGGCCCACTGGAGTCATTCTGCAAAACTTGAAGTTGCTGAAGTCTCGTTTTGCCACCTTCTGTGCCAATGCTTTCAGAAATTGGAATGAACCGTTCGACACCAATACAGAATTTTTCGACGGGTTTCAATCTCTAGGGCCTGTGGCACTTGCGAGGTCTCTGTCTGAAACAGTTCATGCGTCCTATCGGAAGCTCAATAATAATTCGTTAAAAGGAGAACGTCAAGCCTTACAGAACCTGAATGATATCAGTAACCGTTTATGTTGCTCGGTGAAGAAATCTTCAGACGCTGGAGCCATAAGTGCCTCAGAACTGCTTCAACTTACCCAGGTAAGTCACAGAAACCCCGTGACCCGACAAACTGCAACAATATTTCACGACAAACGCCTTAGCGTCACTCGGCGCATTCAACAAAATAATCGAATACTCCCAACGACGAGAGCGTGATATTCTACCAACTTTGACAGAGTAACCTCCATGACAACGCTTGGCCAACATGTCATGAAATTCAGACTCGCATTTCTTAACAATGCGGTCGTCCCAATATGCCACCTTTCCCCGCACTTCAACGTCAGAAGTTGCTGCTGCATTTTGCGAAGAACCAAAGCCGCCCATTGTTGCGGTAGAGGTGGTGAAATAAGGCAAGGAAGGCAGAGAGGAAGTGAATATACAAGCAAAACCCACAGAGGCTTGCTGGAATCAAGTGCCCCAATTTGAGTTTGATCGTACTCTTTGATATCCAGAGGGTTCGTAAGCGGCCGACGCAATTGACAAAATGGCTGGACTGATACGTGGTAGGGAAAGACAAGTGTGAAGGAAATCCGGCGGATCGAAAAGAGTTGAGAGAAAGAAAACCGTGTGGAAAAATGCCCTCAGTTTTGCTTTATTCACAATGTCATGCGATTCTATCTCTGGGAGTAGGCACACATGAAAGGATGGACGCTAGTAGCTCTTTTCTTGATGCAGCCTGGCCTGATAGCGCTCCTGCATAGAAGGCTATACATAGAGTAAGATAAACTGGTTTATATGCCCCCAAGACCAGGATGATCCGAGCGCTTAGTGGTTGGCTGTCATAATGCGATATCATCAGAGTGTTTGATAATACGTACGCCCTTTATGGATAGATGCAGTGTCGGTATGAGAATGTATTTTCGAACCAATAATGTGATGCATCCAGCCGCCGTGATATGGGGTACATTGAGTGAGTGGGTCACGCAACTCCTTCGAAGAACCTAAGACCAGACCTTAGGGGCCCCGATGTTTATAACACGATTATGACCAATGAAAAGTAAGAGGTTGAGTGGATATTAGCGAATCATGGTACGGACGACGTGAGAGGATCTCATATGAAGGGCCCACTTCTTAGGCGCTGTGGTTCGTGACAAGATTCAAGAGAAACAATACGCTGGTGGGCCAACAATTGAGCATGTGGGGGCCGGCGCTTAGTCTTATAGGTAATTTGACCGCCTTCTGGGCGGCCGAGGGACAACCCAGCCGTACGCCATATCCCTCACCTGACAGTATTGACATGCTGTTCCAGTCTTCAAACTGGTAAAAAAGACATTGCACGGGATTTTGATAGCAAAGAAGAAAAAAAGGACGGTTATACCATGTGCCTTTCCTGGATGCGATCCCTAGGGCGACGGGTTCTGGCGAAAGGTCAGCGTGATACACCTGAACACCCAGTGAAGAAGGCCTTCCCTTCCGGCATCAAACAGCTTTGCGGTCCCGTTGACGGCACAGTCGAGTATGTACCGTCCTAATTTACAAAATAACACCTCTGATTTCTCTTCCAGCATCGTATTCGTCCACGGCTTGAACGAAGATCGCGATGCAACGTGGACTGCCAGAGATGCCACCGATCCCTGGCCTAAAACCCTCCACCCACTCATATTTCCGACAATCTGCATACTTACATTTGGATACGACGCGTATGGGGATCACGGGCGAGATGTAATGTTGCAGGAGCTTATCGCCAATCATGCGAGGAGTCTGCTAGAATCTCTTTCGTCGTATCGAGTTGACCAGACGGTATGGTAGCCAATACTGCGATGTTGTGGTGTGTTGACACGTGCAGGATGAGCGACCGATCATTTTTGTATGCTCTGGCTTCGGCGGACTGGTCTGCGACATGGTATGGTGCCGTCATGATTATGTAGGCTGCGCTAATGTCGATGGCAGGCCTTAAACTCCTCGAGGCATCATCCGGAGCGTTATTTTAACAATGTTTTCCGCTCCACCCGCGGTGTTATCTTCCTTGACACGCCGAACCATGAGGTTGGACGAGCGAGTTGGGCCGAGGCGATGTTTTTATCCACGAGCCTTATCGAGCAGACGAATTCCGAACATGACAACAACCTCAGACGCGATTTCGAGGTGATTAGCGACATTCAAGACCGCTTTTTTAACCTGGTCAACGAGCACAGCTCAGAAATACAGCCACAGGTCGAGGTTCTTTATTTATACGAGGAATCACCCAATTTAGTATGTCAGGTAAAACCTGGATTTGTTCCAAATACTAACGACCGCGCTTAGGTCGCGACCAAACCCTCGGCCATCACGGCTGACCACACCCCGGACCATACCCTAATCGAAATTCACGGCCATGTTGATATGACCAAGTTCACCAACGTCGAGGACCCTGGATTTGTGGCTATTTGTAAGCAGCTGCGTCGATGGAGTAGAGATATGGATGCAGACAAGAGATGCCACACGAATCGACCATCGGCTGGGCATCTAGGCGTTGCCAACCAATACGGCGAGAGCAGTCGTCAATATAATTTGATCGGCGGAGGCTCGCAGAAAATCGTGGAAGGCCAATATTTCGTGGCGAGGGGGCATCAGCATTTCGATAGCCCCTGGTCAATGCC
The DNA here is from genome assembly GCF_028827555.1 of Penicillium brevicompactum. Lineage (NCBI taxonomy): Eukaryota > Fungi > Ascomycota > Eurotiomycetes > Eurotiales > Aspergillaceae > Penicillium > Penicillium brevicompactum. Next base: position 116,735 of record NW_026623207.1, read on the forward strand.
CTCGAAAGACACGCCAGACCAGCAACCCCCGCCTTACAAATAATTAGTCCGACCGGTGTATTCGCTTAGCCTGCTTACTGCCTTCCTTGCCCTTTCTGACTGTACCGAGATCGGTGTTCTATCAGCCAACTGGCTCTTGATAAAGTTTTTTTTTTTTTTTTTTTTTTTTTCAGACATCTCAATCAAGAATTGAGAATATAGAATCTGATGACCACCCACCTGGGCAATTCGAATCCAAGCGCTTTGGCGGACTGTGGGCCATGATTAAAACAAGCCTTGTAATCCCAACAGGCCACATTATGTCCAAAGGTGTAATCTCGGTAAGACAGGAATTGGCAACGCAGACCTTGAGCAACTTCTTCCTGATTCCCAAGGCAGGAATTGCTGAATCAGCTCCAATGAGCCCTTTTAATCTGCTATCAGAATTATTTTAAAATATGCATCTCAAGTACTGTGCAATTGTCTCATTGATTTATTCTAGTACTACTGTATACTAAGTCTCGGAACCGATAGACAGGGCCAAGTCAGTCATTGTTTTCATACCGTAATTATTTCATGATCTTGATTTTGATCACCTGGGCTCGGATACCAGTACCCGCAGTGGTAGCAAATAAGCATACAGTATTTACCGCCGGGTCTGTTTCGGATATCGCCAACATCTCTTTAAACAGAGCAAAGGCTAAAAGCTTGCAGATCAATGTTGTTTTAGTAAGCAAGTGCGCAGATGGCTGCTTTACATCTCTTGTGTATCAGCGGGCTGGCAAGCGCGTCAGAGGACATATAAATATTCTGCCATGACCCCGATAAAAAGTCCTATTATGAAGTGTCTGCTGACCGCGGAGTCTACATTATGTTCTATCTTGAGCCCGCCGAATACAATTTTGATAGCCAAATACCGTTTGTACCAGACGGAGTATCGCCAGTTACCGGCTCAGTCGAAAAGGTAGTAAGATCAAGCGACCACCTCCACAAACTTGCTCGAAAAACAATCCTAAAACGTGCTCCACTCGGCGAGTGGGCAGAATTGTGGCGAATCAACGAGAAACGAATGCTAGTGCAAGAGGCATTTATGATCCAGCGAGCTCGGCATCATCATGTCATCCAACTGATCGAAGTATACTTTGATGATCAAAATCAACGCGCGGATGAAATCAGATTCGCAATCGTCATGGATCGCGCAGATAGTAACCTTCGTCGTTTCCTCCAGCCTAAGGCATGCCCCGATATACGGTGGTTCGGCTGTTTGTCAGACGCTGTCTGTTGTCTCCATGCTTCGCATATTCTACACGGATCCATCAAACCGGAGAACATATTGATCAAAGGAGGACAAGTCTTGTTGACAGATTTTGGCTTGTCGCAAAGAGGACTTGGGGAGATGGTTAAAGGTCGCAGCCAGTGGAACCCAGTGTACGAGTATTGCGCTCCTGAACTGAGGGACAAAGGCATATCAAAAGAGACAGATGTGTTCTCTTTAGGCGCTGTCTTCTTGGAGATGATCGTCGCTTTGGACTACTCCGACAAGTTTGAAACCCTAAAATCTATCTTGAAGCGCCCATGCCCCTCCGATGGAATATTATCTTATGCGAACAATATCCACCAAGTTCATTCATGGATTGAGCAGGAACTTGATGGTCTCGGTTGGCACGACAAAAAAATTCGCTCTATGTGCAAAGAAATGATTCAACCTGACCCTATTCAACGCTCTTCAATAGACGATTCAGATGATTTCTCGCCATCGCTGTCGGCAGGGTATAGGTATTGCACATGTGTTTGCGTGGGTGCATAGCGAATGTTCCGTTCTACTGTGTATGCAATCTCCAACCTCTGCATTTCTCACACTCCCTTTACGGGCTCTTAATAATATGTATATTCTGCTCAGAAGATCGATAGCAAGTTAGACTCTGAATTGCGATGTAGCTAAGGGAAGAGAGTTCTGTCAGATATGCTCCTCTGAGATTTGTCGTGAGTCATAGCTCAAAACATGCGCCCTCAGCTGTGTAATTCCAAGACTCCAGGGAAGAGAAGAAAGGTGATGCGACAGCACAATGTTTATTCTCATTGCCGAAGCCATGAGGTGACGGCTGCATCATAGTAGTTTCCTACAGTTGGCTGGAAAATCGGGGACTGCCCTCAAGATCCCAATCATCTCTGCATGTTCGTACAGAGGAGCCAACTGGAGAGCTGTTTGGTCGCCGATTTTTTCCAAAGCATTGACGTCGATGCCGGGCTGTTCTAGGAGGCAACTGAAGATCTTCGTATGCCCCCACCGAGAGGCGCAATGAAGAGCTGTTTGGCCGCTCCTGTCTGAAGCGTTGATTTTGATGCCCGGCTGGCCCAGGAGGCACCTGACGATGGCCATATGATCACATCCGGTAGCAACAATCAAGGGAGTATAGCTGCCGGTAGAGTCAGTTGTGTTGACGTTCGCGCCCTCTAAAATGGCTTTTCTGACTGCTCTTATATGGTTGTGTTCTGCAGCGAACAACAGAGCAGAATTGGCTGGTCTTGGTGCAGAACGATCAAAAAACCATTCACCATCAAGTTTCTCGTATATGTGGCGATCAACCCGAGAGAATCGATATATTTCAGTCTCATTTAAATATTCGCATATCAATAGGAGTAGCTCGAGAGGCAGACCAAGGAGCTTGCAGACGGGTTGCTTTGGACTCATCTTGATACATATCAAGACCGCTTGCGAAAACCACGGGTCCCTCTATAAGTTGAAAAGTTTAATTGCCTAATGAAATTTGATAGGAGCCCGGAGGCAGAGAGCAAGGCGATGTTGCTCAAAAAGTCTCTCGTCAACAAAAGAGGGTCGGCATTTTACTGGTGCGCCCGAGGAATATTCAGTATCCCACTGACGCTCGTAAGGCTCCCAACGACTTTACTAAGCTCATCCCCAGTTTATTCTATACTTCCATGGTATATAGAAATCACACTCTCAAGAACTTCATTGGATATGTCTGTACTAGTCCGTACTGTAACGACCACGTTCTGACACTATGTATTCAAGTCAGAGACAACCACAGAATTGTGGTGGGCCAATTGATCGACAGTCCGGTGGGACCACGGTGTGTTATTTGGGGCGGGCACGTGTTATGACTTCCATGAGTTATCTTTGCCTCGAGTTTATCTCTTTCTAGAACTGCCATCTAGTTATTGCACATTTATCGGTGCGACAATATCCTTGCACGCACCAGGCAACAATGTTCGCTTTGCACGGATTATGAGCGATTTAATCGAGCGCCATTTACCGCCCTTTTCCCCGATTTTTGTTTGAGAAAAATAATCCCGCCCCTATGTCGCCGATTGACGTAAACCATCCGCGCTAGCTATTTTGGCTTTAAATAGATCATGCCGTTACGCGCTTAGGCATAAATCTGCCGTCACTGAAGTTGAAGCAATGTTTGACCAATGGGTTAACTCACTGAAGCGACTAGGTAGCGGCGTGATTCGGTTTTGAAGCTAAGTCCGGAGTCAAGGGGAACAAGATGTGTGACTGCCAAGCATCCAGCTCGCTTCTGCACTTCCACCCATGATCGAGCATGAAAGCTGACTGTAATGATAATGGCAATTACCAGGGCCGTAACTATCCTCCCTTGCAAGTATGATGGGATATCCAGCCACTGGAGCGGGCCTGGTGTTGGCGCTTGGAAGAAACGTCTCCGGAATATCGCGGGCTGCAACCCCTCAAATGCCCGTGGCTGTATCGGCGCCCGAGGCTATAAGACAGCCAGTATACGAGAGCGAGAAGCCCACAGAGACTGAATATATCTTGGACGGAAGCTCTCGCAAGCTATTCGGCAAACTTTGAGCTAAGGCGGGGCATGCTTTTACGAGAGGCAGCACTGGACGTCAGCAGGTTTATATATTGTTTCCTAATGGTTGTTTAATCAACGCTGACCTATTGCTTTCATTTGGACAGTCAATTCAAAAGCAACTCATTTGACGCTATGCTACTACAACACTGCGTATATATACCTTGGTACGTGGCCGCTTAATATGTGGCCAAGGTGGTGTTTAGAGCGTTATGGATTATCAAAGTGCTTGCAGGGACCAAGTGAAAATTGGTGACAATGTGTCGACCCTAGGCGACCGCGGTATATCATTTTACAAACCCCCAACATGGTATGAGTTTTCTTACGCATATTTTCAGTCGAAGTGCTCAGGGTTGATTCATGTCGGCATATCCAAGTTTCTGTATCGGGATCGAAGCCACCGACAACCTTTCAAGCTCAGGTGTTCAAGTTATCTCGAAGTTGAAATGTTGAAAAACGCCATATATCTCCAGCACCAGTCTTTTGTTGATGTTATCTTTTCCGGTATTAGATGTCCTGAAACCTTTTATTATTAGGCCCATGGTCTCGGGTCAGAGCAATGGAGCAATTGCAGAGAGTCTTTTGGTGCTGATGTATGAAGCTGAATCTTGCGTCATCCTGCATACAGTCAATCTGGCGAGGCTCGAAAAGAAGCTGGCTGCCTGTTTGGCCATGGGCCTTCGTTAGAGGAGTGCCGCCAAAGATGCAAGTGGTTTTGTGTTTTGTGAATGGGCTGACATGACCAATGCCATTAATAGATTTGAAAGAAATGTGAATGTTGCACTGTCGCACATGAACAGACTCACGACCATAAGAGGATTCGATGAATGAGGGTGGTGTAGCTTCGCGCCCACGAAATGTGCATGCAATGGAGGATACGTTTCTTGCAGCTACTACCAACGAAATTGGGGGCGTGATCTATAAGGCGATTCCGAACCCCATCAAAGCAGGACAGGTAGAAACGCGAGAGTGATAAGCAGAACGTCACAATGAATAACTTTATTAGAAAAAATTGGAAATCAAAATTTGAAAACAGAGCTAGAACAACTTTGGTTACCATTAAAATATTCCCCGTGAGGTTGGCAATTATTGGCCGAATGCATGAAGCATCGGGAAGAAATATCAACAAGCCCAGCGCTAAGACTCCCGTGGCGACTTGTATAAATTTGCAACATTACGTTGTTGGATGTGACCGATTTCTAGTACATGGAAGGCTAGAGACAACTACGAGAGCCGTGCGCCGCATGCGATGCTGGATCAGTGACTTGTGTTCCAGCTTTCAAGCGTAGTTTTTTGATTTCACCACAAATACAAACCCATGGCAAGAAAGTGGGAGCTCTGTCTCGTTCTACTATGCAGCACAGAAGAAAGAAAAAAATGTTACCAAGTTACCACGACATAGTTTGAGCCAAGGAGAAAAGGGTTCACTTGGTATTACGCTCTCGCATATAGCTAATCAAGAAGCACGGAGTTGAAGAGTCTGTGTCCCGTATCGGTGGGCCCTTTGCCGGTGAATTGATTGTTTGACAGGCGAAGAGCAACGAGAGACAAACGCCGGAATCGCGAGAGCTCTTGCGCAATTCTACTCGTGGAAACCGATTTTGTCTGAATGACACCAGCAACGACGACAATGCGGATAGAAACATGAAGGGCTCGAATGTGCTGCACAAATTCCAAGATTGATAGGCCGGTGTTGACTACCGAGTCAACGAGAACGATCGTCTTGCGACCTTCAACATGCTTATGCTGAATATCGCCTGGGAATTTTGCATGGAGGAACATGGCGAGTGGGAAAGCCCTATTCACACCCAGTGCCATCGGTTCGCCACCTCGCATCAAAGGCACAATCAAGGTCTCTTTCTCATGAAGAATTCGAAAACCATCTGTTTGATGACCTTGAACATGGGTTATGTGGAACGTCTCAACGCCAAGAATCTGGGTACAGAATTCAGTGGCAAGATACCATCCGACTTTAGAATGTGCATCCCGCAGTGCTGGCCCCGATATCGCTGCATCGCGCATCGGTGTCATGAGCAACTGGGCCGCAAAACGATCAGTAGCATGAAGAACATGAAGGTTTTGGCGTCGGACAAATAATGACTCAACAAAAAATTGATCCGTCAATTGTACTAAAGGCAGCCGGGACGCATCAAGGCGGGCGGTTGCATTTGGAGGGAGCACAGCCTGGCGCGGCCGAAATCCGTCCTTCCCGATTAATCTTGTCAAAGCCTCGTCCATGCTAGTACTTCTCAATGCTTTGTCACCTGTCACAACAATCGCCTGGTTCGCCGCTTGGAGCATTTCCACATCCAATGGGCTATCGCCAAAGGCCCAAACGTAAGCGTCGTGCACATCACGCAAACGCGTCACGAGTGCTGCTTTTAGAGCGGGTGTCATGACAAGAGCGTCCGAGAAGCGCCCCCCACCAATCACTGTGACTGTTTTCGCCAGACCCTCCCTCTTCAGAACTTTCTCCCAGACTCTGCGAAGCCCACAGGTCAACACCAGCGCGCGGACGTGAGTCTGACCTGACACTAAGTGCAGAAGATCTAAAATCTCAGAATGGACCTTGATCATGAGAGCCACTTTGTCGCAGCAATCATCATATTCTTTGTTGTCGACAATGACTTCTTCGCAGAGGAAGGTCGCTTGGCGGAAGGCAGTATATGTGTAGTGCAAAGGGCTGCTGAACAAACTTTTCAAGGTGTATCTCTCCTCCGCCTCAGCCGAAGGTGCGGAAGCGAGCTCCCAAAATAGTTCACCGCTGTCCTGCGGTGCGAGTGTTTTGTCGGCATCAAAGACTAGCACGGTCTCCGACCGTTCAGATCCGTTCGTTATGCAGTCATCCATGCGTTGCTGGGCTAGTCTGGAGTTCAAGCCTTCTGTATGGATCTTAAGATCCTGAATGAAAGGAACAATCTTCCCCATTGATACCTGGCGTTGAGTAATGGTCGTGAAAATGATGTCGTGCGACCTGCAAATGTGACGCAATCGCTTTTTCTCTTCTTGCTGCCATTTTTCCAAATGAGCAATTGACGTCGCTGGACGACTTCGTTTCTGATCACCAGAACGATACTCCGCGATGTTCTCGGCTGGCACATCCAAATACAATATGTGAGTGTATGTGTGTAAATCAGCTGGTGTGCACACCAGTTGACCGGCAGCTTTTTCTTCGGCCCAAAACATGGCATGTCCAGTGACTATGGCACTCCTCCCACTGTGGGAACTGTCCTGTTTGATCCTTCGAATCGCAAGATCACGAACCCTTTCTTTGCTATCTTCGTTCAAGTTCTGAAATGCTTGGAGCCCCCCAGGCGTAGCCGCCGCAATTGCCTGACTGCCATCATAGAAGGAAAACTCGGCATGGCTCAGGCCACACTTGAGAATATCCAGCAAGAATGATTTGCCAGATCCAGGGAGGCCATAGAGGCCAATGATGACTGGTTTTGGACTGTCGACCGAGACCGGGTTGGTGGTTGCGTGATTGTGGCTGTCAATGCCATTGAGATATGATACAGTGAGAGGTTGCATAACTGGAGTTGAGGTAGGGTAGAAGTTGACATGAAGCAATGTAAATGTGAAGGTTGGATTTTGGGCGGAGAAGGAAGAGTAAAACCTGTACTGGCAAGGCTTATATCATGGCCTACTGGTGAAGAAGCGGTCTCAAGGTATACGTGGACCGGTTAGCAAAGTAGGTGCTGGAGGAAGAGGAAATATCGAGATCAGAAAAAGCGAGTAAAATCATAGCGAGCTAATCAACAATCACCAGGGCCCACTCATCATCAGCAGGCCACGCAAGGCCATATATTTCGATATATCAGATACCTGAGCTGCAACACCGTGACTAAGGTAGAAGAGGCCAGACACGCCGGAGGCCACGGCTTACTCGCCGGAACTCTTTGGAGTCTATTTGGTGTCGGCAGGCCACAGAAACGATCTTTTCATCCTTGCTCGGGTTCACCACCTCATGTATCGAGTTCCAGCGCTTTTCCATGCAGATCAAAGCAGCCACTTTGAAAAAGAACCATCGCGAGGTGAACTTGGCCAACATGTAAACACAGATTGGAGCGATCTGGTACCCAGAGAGAAAAGGAACCCGACGGGATGTAAATCCGTCATATTGAGCCCGTGCGATTGAAAACATGACGTCTGAGGCTTCACTTAGTCTAGAAAAACGCGTGTTTGCAACTCGGAGCTCCTGGAGCTCCTCGCGGAGCCGGTCTCGATGCCAGGAGGCTTGTGGCTGCCGAGGAAGATTCAAGCTCTTGAGCCATACTCGTAGTGTTGCTTGCCCCAGTTGCATCGGTAACCGTGTCACTGAATGCATCTTGAAATTCAACGCTAACAAATTTCGGTCATCCAATCGTCGGCTTATCGAGAAGGAAGATTCGCCGGTGGCTAAAAAGGGGCTACTAAGATCCAAGTCCCCATCGGAGACGGAACATCTTGGTTCCGATTTTGGTTGCTGCGGCAAGCGCGCCAGGCTGTCTACTAATCATTTTCCCCTGGTGTTCCCCAAGTTCGAAAATGATGATTCACCATCTTTTACTGCCTACTGCATGCCTCCTGCATGGTAGTCCTCCTGCATGTTAGTCCTCCTGCATGGTAGTCCTCCTGCATGGTAGTCCTCCTGCATGGTGGCCTCCTGCATGGCAAAATAGTTTTTTTGGACCTATTGGGGATAATGCTAGGAGCCAATCATTGACTCGGAATTATATGCTGTTTCAAGAGCTGGAATGTCTTCTGGATGATTAATATATAAAGTCCACCGATAGCCCTTGTGTGTATTTTCGCTCGCCAACTTGGTAAACAAGAAAGTCAAAATGTATGCTCAAGGGGAGAGACAAAATGTTACAAGTATGGCTCGACATGACTATGCAAAGATCTAGAGATCGATCCAAAACATATCGGTTGCCCCGGACTTACTCGTACCAGAGGCTTCTCGGTCGACTTTATGAGCAGTCATTTCTTTTGAATGCGCGTGGACAGACACGCGGCAATCATACAACTTCATCTGTTGAGCTTGACGCCACCCGGGCGCAACGCCGTCGATTTCTGTAAAATTATTGTGACGTTCTGGATTCCGAAAGGGATGTAGAGCATGCACTGCAATTGGGCTTGAGGGGCTCGATGCGTGCTAATTGCAACTTCTATATTGCTCCGAGGAAAGTAACCGATAAAACCGCTGGCTTTTCCCGAAGCATTCTTGGCGTTTGACGGGCCATAGCCCACCAAGCTGGCACAAATGATGCTTGCAGACAATCGAAGTTCTTTCAGCTATGCATGAGATTTCCTGCTGAGCGCATCGAACAGGAAAGCAAATGTTTTTAAACAAACGTAAAAGACTGTCTTTCCAAGCTGAATGTGTCGACCACTTTCACCTATCGATAAAGTTCCTTTTCTAATTTGTTAATGGATTCAAAGAGTCGCGGTTGATGGAATTGCTGCAAACAGCTATTGGCTTCGATGATCACTTCAGACTTTGCGAATTCGCACACGACAACCGCCGTTCCGATCATATGAAAGAGATTTTGAGACGCGGTTTGGAATATGAGAGACGGTCAGATCCTGCCAGCAGGCGGTCATCTTTCATCCTTGTACAACATTACATTGGTCGACTCTCTCATCACATACGGGCTATAAAAGAGCTGCTTCGGGATGCCCAGGATCTGAGTCACCTTCTCGATAACCACGCTGTCTGTAAGATTTATGTACCATCCGCCGTACCTTCACCCATTCGCGACTCGCACACCAACTTTCGGGAAATTCTGAACCGAATGTTTAAGAAAAATGATTGTGATAGGAAACTGCTCGACGATGGTCTCCTCCACTTGGATAAGGAGACCGGGATCTTTGAATCTTTTCTGCTTCAATACGATGGCTCCTTGCTCGAAGTCCATGCAGAGGTCCAGGTATTGGAGTGCTTCCACAAGATGCAAAAGTCATTCACGGGTGACGATCGTCTCATCGGTTTTAGTGAACCAGCTTGCCTCTACTACGAAATGTACTTTAAATATAATCCAGCCCGTGTGATGTTGTCTTCCTCTGACCGCAAGATTTGGACAAAGTGGAGTCCTCCACATGTGTAACAATTTGACGACAAAACCCCTGCCGCCAGGCAACAAAAGTATATCTTGAACAAGATGACGCAAGACTTTCGCGCGCAAGTGATAACGCATGTTTTGCAACACTTACTATCAAGCCGTTGGCATCCCGATTCAATCACGAACATCACAGATATCCGGCAATTTGGCATCATCTCTGACTCGCTTGAGGTCCGATATTCGGGTCCATGACGCTCATGGTATGACGGCCCTGCACTATGCGGCAATCAAGGGGTACCGGTGCAGAAACTCCTGAGACTCCTCCAAGTACCAATTCAGAAATTGTCAAATCAGATCCAACAGTCCGCCCTACACAGATCTTTCAGGTATTCCAGAAAGAGAGTCGGACTCCGATGAAGATTCGGGCTCAGAAAGGGGGCATATCTCTATTTGGCAGCGCTTGAAAGCTCCAGCACGTGCTGATCCTTATTCAATAGCAAAATGAGCTCAATCTCGGCTTTTATTTTTCCCAGAATTACCCAGCGGAGCGGAGATAAAATTTATTCATGATTTGTATAGAGGTGATTTAATCATTATTCCTCGTCGCCATTCAGAATAAATTTCGCCTGGTGCATCTCTATCTCATTAAACCTAAGAACCCATATCATTCATGGAGTCTCCGCGGCAAAAGGTGGACGATGAGACAAGACTGCGGCAACAGGGAAGGACTTGAGAGTTTGAAGTGTCAGACACCATGTGTAAAATTACCATGGGAAGGTGATTCAAATACTTTGTTTTTATAGCTAATGCCTAGTGTTCAGATTGCAAAGCGCTTTCCGGATCTCGTTCGCTCGTCGGTCGCTTGGCGAATAACGTCCACAGAACGATATTTCAATTGCAAATCAACTTGAGCAGACTCAAAGTATATGACGTATCTATTATTCAATAGCTATTTCACGTTGGTGTGTGACGCATGTCGCAAAAATGGGGCATTGCGAAGCGCTTCGGCCTGGATTTCCCAGATAGGTTCTGCTAGTCTGAGAAACTGAGGGCCAAAACTGTCTCTCATATCTTGCACGACGGCTTCATCCGACTCATACAGACTTGATCGAACCAGTGGGATTTCCTTAAACTCTTTGAAAGTCAGGTATCTCCAGAGACTTTTTCAATAATCCATGGATTCTCTGGCAGCGTGGTGTTTCAGATCAACTCTTTTTGCGACCAGATAAAATGATGATTTGATAGCATGTGCCTTGGGATGTTTATAAAGTTGAATATCGGAGAACTCGCTGAAAGCGTGGAGTATGCATACCGTGTCCCAAGACTCGATGCGATGAAGAAGCTGGACAAGGGAGCCACCAGGCTTCAGACGATGCATTGCGAAAACTAGTTGCGAAACCATCAAACGTTGCGACTCACAGTCGCTGCGGTAACTTTATCTGGGGTGATCTCTGCCAACAGCTCCTCCGCAGATTGCTATATCGTATCGGTTGTCCAGGAAAGGCCGCTATTGTTCAAAACTGCTGGAATCAGGATGTGCCGTGGGAATGATTTCTTGGCGAGCCATTTCCAGGAGATACATCGTGATGTCTGCATATATAATATATTGGCAAATGTCCTTAGCCATTACTTCATAACCACCACTTTCTGTTAGGAGAGTAACAGCATCGATGAGTGATCCTGGGGTTTCCTTTGCGGCCGTCATAGTAAACCCACCAGGCGCCATGCAGAGGTCAAGCATGCGGGGACGGAGAGAGCCCAATTTGAATATGTTTGTTTTCCATGCCATTCCTTTGCCCACCTGCTTCGTCATTTTGTAGAACGATGCCTTTCCTTTTTCATTCGGTTTACTTGCGTTTTTTCTTTGGTTCTCGAAAAAGGTATCACCGCCTTGATTTGACCATCCCTGAATCTTAATCTTAGTCTTAGACTTGAGAGAGGAGAAGTGTTGACGAACTCTTTTCTTCAAGTCTCTCAAATCCCGATAAGTTGGGTGGAGCGATACATAATCTATCCACAGCCTGGTTGATGCCGCCACAATACCTTCAGCCATAGTCTCTTCGCATTTGAATTAATGACTTGTTCCAAGCAGACCTTTATCTCTTTAGAAGTTCGCTCAAAATTTGGAGAATTCTTGAAGAACTTTGATTCTTAAATTGTTGTCAGTAGGGTGCGGAAAAAGTATTATAATTAACAATAGTGCACAGACCCACCCTTGATGGTTGAAGAAGACGGCTAAATATTTACATCGTTGTCCTCCTGCATGGTCTGGTCTGCCTCCCGCATGATGCTTATCGGCCCTTTTAGATGTTCTATTATGGATTTTGAGTCCTGCGCTGGCCGAGTAAAAATTGCCCCTCCCAATTCGACCATGTACAGCTTTCCGCGGCTAGCCATCATATATTGGATCCACCAATAGATGGCGCCTATTGTAAATTGATTTTTAAGGATCATGCTCCTCTCACCATGCGTCGGGGTCTTCGGAGCACACAGTGAACTTTGGAACAGCCAAATTATGGGATACGTATCAATTTTCTGGATACCTTGGCGCGAAAGAGACTAATGCAGCCGGTGAGTGGGGTCTTTTTTACTTTTTTTTTTCTTTTTTGACAACGCTCGGACTTTGAGCCAACGTATACTTCACGAGTGAAGTCCGACGCTCTTGGAGGTCCAAAAAACTGCCACTTCGTTCTTGACTATCTCGATTTTATGACAATGTTTAGCCCCAGAATCGAGACAGTCCAGCAAGAGCCCTGCTGAGATCAATTAGAATCCCAGAATTTGCTATCAATGATTGGTCTGTTATCTTCATCGGGCTCAAGTTCGTCTGCTCCCGTGCAGTAAACCAAAGTGTGATTTGTGAGCTCAATGATTCTTGGAATCTACTTAGTTTTGCGTGAACCCTTCGGAAGCTTCGCCGATGCTAATAATGAGATGAACAAGCAAAACTCGCGCCCGTGGAGATACGAATGATGACGTATGGAATGAATGGCAATACTTCTGGATAAGGCAAATGAAGCATAAATCTGGCAGATAAGGTCTTAGAATTCTTACTGAGGAGGACCGTGCATTTGGACCGACTCACGATTCTGCATATTGTTTCACGTACACGTCGCACGGTGGAATTGGCGCGAGAGACTCCGCAGCGGTCACGCTTATTCGATACATCATATGCACTACTTCACTTAGGTATAATGACGACCATCTAAGTGTAAGAGCGAGATGAACTTCAAGAATATCCGTCAAGATCTACAATCCCAAGTGTCCTTTTCAGATTGCCAAGTTTGAGCATCTCTCTAGTTTGTACCCCGAAGCTGCGGTTTTTGCGACGCGCGCGTTCGCAGCGGGGGAACCCATCCAGTTCCTCAGCGGGGTCTGTGTGCCTTTGACAAAGAAAGACCAGCTGCAACTCGAAAATATGGGGAAATAATTCAGCATCCTCCAGTCATCTTCCAGTCAAGCCCTTGCAATGTTTCTGGGTCCTGCGCGATTCGTAAACCACGACTGTCACGCAAATCGCGAGATTGTATGGGCCAAGGGGCGTAGGGCCATCATCATACCCCTAAAAGACATCCACCCCAATGATGAGACCACCGTGTTCTATGCAAAAGACTATTTCGAAGAGAATAACCAGGGCTGTTCTTGTCGCTCGTGCTCATAATCCACATCGTTTCCGGACGGGTATTGATGGACTTTGGATAACAATCTCCGACCGTCGCTGATGCCTGATGTCATTGAATATAATGGCTAGCCACGGTGATCACGGCTCGTTGGGCCCATGGTATGTGTTTAAAAACAAGTCAAGAGATTCGGTTTATCTCAGGGGAGGCGTCCTTGCCTTCGCTGAGCTGAAAGCCTCTATTAAACGCAAATGAAGTTACTATGAAGTAGACCCTGATCAAGACCTTGATGCCTTTTATGAATGGTGTATTGATGTGGTCGGTGCAAAAGAAGACAGTGCTAAAGGTCATTTTCGGCAAGCAGGCTTGAAATCGAAAAGTCCTAAAGGATTGCTAGGTATGCTTGAAAACTGGTACTACCACCTACACTCTTCGATTAATTATCCAGTCCCACTGCCAAAACACACGAGACTTTATTGAAAGCTTATCCGTAGTACCTTGTTAGTTGGGCATGCATTGCTTTTTCCGGGATTTTACGATACTTTATGTGCTGCTTGAATTTAATACATCTGATGTCTATTACCCTCAAACCCTTGGAAGGACTTCGTATCTTCACAATTAATCACGAGAAATCAAACCGAGATGGCGTAAAGCTACGCTAGAGCATGAGCTTAACCACAACATGATCCAGAGTGGGGGATTACCTATGGCACAGACAGCTGGCTACAACACACACCGAGAACCTCTTCCAGTGTACAGCATCAAAGCACATCGTGGAGAACGCATATATCCAATAGCTCACGAAGATCCATGGGTATTGGGATGGCTCTTCCGCTAGCGTGGAAATGTCTTGATCCAATTCAGCATCAACAATGCAGTGGTGTTGATTACTCAGCATGACATGACGAGGGGGCGGGGAAGTGAGGGGCAAGGTGATTGAACTTCGGTGAGTGAAGAACAGGGGTTGAATCGCCTAAGCGCTCGATAAACCTGCTAGGCAGATAATTTATCGAGCTTCAAGATAAAGATCGCGTAATAAGAAGGATTTTCAAACGTGTAGTCTTGTTGCTCAACTTCCCTGTGCACGAATTTATACAGTATACGAAAACATACTGTCCCGCTTATGTATATGAGTTCTTGTTAAATACTCTCGACCATTGTCTAGACCAATGGCACCGTAGGGAAGCCTTAAGGGGTGCTATTCCAGGCCACCAATTAGGTCGTGACACAAAGCCAGCTCATCGAACATTCACAAGCCAAATGCAGCTAAATACTGTCAGTCGCCCTTGAGACAACATATATCTTGTTTACATGATATCAGGACCATTTCCATACTCTTGGGATTTCTTTTCTCTCACTGTGCATACGAGCTGAATTTTGAAGACAAGCAATTAACGAAGTAATACGCCTATGGCTCCACCATTTAGCAAAAGCGACAAGTTTTATGCGGTCTACAAAGGTCGTGTTGACAAGCCTACCATATATTCATCTTGGTAGGATTGAATCCAGCTTGGCAAGAGACCCTTGATGCACTGACATGCTACTTGCCTAGGAGTCAAGCGCACCCAAGAGTCATAAAATGCCAAGGCGCCGAGCATGAGGTGTGGGACAAACTCGAGGATGCTCGCAAAGCAATGAAAGTTAGAGGCTTCGAGGACTTTGACACCTTTGTCAAAAAATCAGCTGAGACCAAAATCACGACGTTGCGAAAAGACAAATACTATGCCGTTGCAGGCGGCACGACCACTGGAGTGTTCATTTCTTGGGAGTAAGGCTCCTAATTTTGACATACCAACATAGATAACTCACATAACACAGCGATGCGAAAAAAGCGAGCAATGGAACCACTGCGTGTCAAGAATGTTTCAGCACTAAGCAAGAAGCAGAAGATTTCATTGAAAGTTGGAAA
Organism: Penicillium brevicompactum; assembly: GCF_028827555.1. Classification (NCBI taxonomy): domain Eukaryota; kingdom Fungi; phylum Ascomycota; class Eurotiomycetes; order Eurotiales; family Aspergillaceae; genus Penicillium; species Penicillium brevicompactum. The sequence continues at coordinate 132,126 of NW_026623207.1, forward strand.
GACGCCTACGCTGATGTATGGCGAAGAGCAATTCGACAAGGATTGAACGAGGGATGGAAAGCAAGGGACATGAGTTTGAACCTAGGATCATTCTTGCTTAGGGAAAATGACAACGAGACATTGAAAGAAAGCGGCCACGAGATGGTCAGAACGGCTCAAAATGAACTCCCGAAGATTGGGCAATTATCTGTCAAAGAAGGGAACCAGGAATAGACCGTTCAATCTATGGTTAAGGTTGTAGTAAGGCTCAACGAGCGAAGACTAACACGACCGAAGATGAGCTCTACAAGGCGCCGGGACTTTGGAGCTTCTTCTATAACAAATCTAACAATGAATGTCATGCAATTCAACATACTTTGCTGAACACGCAGCTAAGCACTGCCACCTCGCATTGCTGCGGAAAACTACGAAATACTCAGTATTCTGATAGCCATCCCAGAGCCAGAACCTGGACGTCCTGCTGATCCAGGAACCCTCCATCACCACCTATCGAACACACGTCAACCATAGCGCCTGGCGGCTGTACCGACCGACCGTCGAGAGTGAGGCTGTCCGTTTCCGCAGCCTGATCTACGTCAATCGAGGGGTGTCAACCTCTTCCCACCGACAGATACCGTGCAACCACCCAGAACTCACAGCAATCAAGATCTGGACAGCAGACCAGCAAATTCTTATCTTTTCAGTCTACATCCCACCCGTGCCTATGCACAACCCCGATGGGACGTCGGCAGAAGCAACACTCACAGCCATCCAAAACACAATAGAAAACGCTCTTCTGGACGGTCGGAAAACAACGAGCATAGTGCTTTCCGGAGACTTGAATCGCCACCATCCAACATGGGGCGGCAATCACATTCACCCGCGGTTTGTAGAGGATGCAAGCGAACTGATTAACTTCTTTCAAACATATGGCCTATACGGCTGTCTCCCTCGAGGAACAGCGACTTTCTGGTCTCTGAGCGACCCGGGAAGGAACTCGACTATTGACTAGATCGTAACGGACCGGCCAGACCGGCTCGTTAAATGTCATCTTTACGATGAAAGTTACGGCTCGGACCACCGTGCCACTTACTCAGAATGGAATCTTCAAGCCCAGCGTAGGCCAGCAGCCAAGGCGAAAAAGGCCTACGACCGGGCAGACTGGGACAAAATCGCCAAGGAAGTTCTTCGACAGATAGGCCCATGGAAGGAAATTAAAACTAGACCAGCGCTAGATGAGGTTGTTGAACGGCTCACGGAAGCGGCTACGACGGCAGTCGACAGTCTCACGCCCGACTTACGACCGACACCATACTCTAAACGGTGGTTCACGCCGGACCTTAAATCCAGCAGACCGAGGTTAATCGCCTGCGCCGAAAATGGCAGGATAGTTGCTCGGAGTTCGGGCGAAACCACGATCAATCCGCGATCCTATTCCGAGAGATGCAAGAGAAACGACGAGAATGGACTCGGACTATTGAGAAAGTCAAAGCGTCACATTGGAAACAATTTCTCGATTCTCGATGAAGCCGGGGGAAGCTGTGGAAGGCTGCCACCTACATGAAACCGCGAGATGCCTGGGGTTGCATCCCAACCTTACAAGACGATACCAACGAATTCATTGAGAATGAGGAGAAGGCGCAGGCCTTCTTGAACACTTTCTTCCCTGAGATGGATGACCCGCACGAAGACCTACCGACCCAAACACCCCTGGAACTCCCATGGCAACCCATCACCGAACTGGAAATCCACCGATTTCTCCGAACTATGAGGGGTTTCACTGCACCTGGTGAGGATGGTCTACCGTCGCTCGTGTGGAAACACCTGTGGAAGTATCTCAAAAAGTTTATCACCGGGATCTTCACCGCATCCATCAGCCATGTGACAACGGTGAAAGGTACGCCTAGGTCCAGAGCATGCTGCATGCATTGTTTCCTAATTTTTGTTCACAGATTTCGTTACCATGTGACGCTGCAAGCCCCCACAGCAATGCTCTGGCATGCCAACGAAACTCCAGTGACATACCTCAATAAAGGTCAAACATACTGTCTCAAGGTGGCGAATTCTACACCGCCGTCAAATAAGGTTGGATTATTCAAATATAGAACGTTCGTGCACATATCCTTCGAAGGAGAAGATCAGAGATCGAATCCGGTCGCATGTTGGCAACTATGGAAGGAAAACCGAGGCTCAAAAGAAGTCCATGAGCCCAAAGGCAAGATCTTGGCTGTCGAGTATGTCAATTTCCGGGGAAATGTTCGGGATCGGGGCCACATACAGCTTGAAGAAGCTTTCGTTGATGGGTTCTGTGTCACCTGGGCATCTGATATAACCGCGAACATCTATGAAGCTGCAATTCTGCTTAAATTCAATTTTCTATCAACCGATTTTACCCGCTCAAAGGAGGTGAAAGGAGTTCCAGTCAGGCTATGCGCAAAAACCGAAGTGTTGCGGTCGGACGACGAAAACCCGACCATGGAGGCAGGGCCAGAAATGTGTTACTGTGTGGTAAAGCTCTTCCGGGACCACGGTGCCGAAAGGAAATCTGCCAATGACAAGAAACATGCCGAAAAAAGAATTGTGAAGCTCCACAAACAAAAACTCGACATGAAGACAGCTGCCGACTTTGCTAGACGAAGTCGCAGCAACAGCCCCATGAAAAACGATTCTCGACTTCACAGGGGCAGGCGGTCAATAAGTTCGCGCCGATGTTCCATGTCCCGTGAAGACATTAACGCCGAGTTAGCCAAAATAACTCGGATCTTTTCATAGGCTCGTCCAGTTAGTGTACTTGGTCTTCGTGGAAACGAGAAGCATGATCCAGATCTATATTCCATTAGTTCATCACATGGAATGAGCAACTTCACGAAGGCTGGGATCTCGGAAAATTAAGATAGCATACCTGCTTTACCCTCGGCATATGAAGGTGTGGCTCAATTGTCAAAAGAGGCCAACGCAGAGTTGGACCTCCATAGCCCTGGCCGTGAGGTACGTCCCCTCAAAATTCCAAGAATCTCCATTGATTATTTGCAGGTGGGCTTTCCGCGTCCTCAAACCCACTCTTCCAAGTCCGGTTCGTATTACGATAAAGCGAACTTCATTCTTTATTTTCTGATTTTGTTGCAGTTGCATGCTTTTACATCCAGTTCATTCAGAGCGCGAAGCAGCCCCAGGGCGAATATTATGCAATATATCTGGCCAACCGTACTTCTTTTTGCTTGAAAGCCAAGCTTGCAGAGAAAGTGCAGATCGACTCATCGGTTATCTCTCATATAATTTGGGTCAATAGAAAGGGTTTGAAGGTCCTGGTGGACGACAATATGGTCCAACATCTTCCAGAGGCGCAGACCATGGTTGCCGACATCTGTGAAATCCCGTATACACAAGTAACAGATGACCCGAGGGCAAAGTGCTCTAGGGTGGAGGTCAAGCTTGTGTTTTGAAATTCTAACATTTTATCTGCAAATGAGTGGTTAGATTGCCTGTGACTAGGAGGAGCAGTCGGGTCAGCGCCGCAGCCAGAAGCCGTCAGTCATATCTCGCCCCGTTTGCTGGATAGTGAAAAGTGGGCATGTGCAACTCTACAGCGATTTTGATATTCCCAAGTCTTACCTGCTTGGAGGTTACATCTCTCAAATTTCGGAACACTTGATTCATATGTAATTTCATAAGACTACGAATGCCATCGATCAGAGACTTTGAGCTCAGTAGAGAACTCTTATAAACGATTCCAGTGTGGAGAATATGAAGGCAAACACACTTACTTCACACTTGTCTATGACCAACGCATACTTCAGTTCTGGCCATCTTCCACATCACCAGAGAAGCTTCTTGATAACATCATCAAAGACGGACGTGTTGGTCGAGCCTCAGAACAGGCGAGAGAAATTATTGCCGGCTTGAGCATGTGCAGGTAGTATCTGTTATATCATTTATTACGATAGAATATGGAGGACTTTATCAGTATAGTCCCCAGTGGGGACCGACCTGTTCGCCTGGATTCTATTTTCTCATCATATGTAGATTCATCTTATAGGTTGAGATTTTCAAGTTGGTGATTGCGCATGGCTTCCAGCATAAATAAAATGATACTTTGTGGTCTACCGCCTTTATTAGGCGGTGCTTTAACGCTACCGTATGGTGAAAGAGACTCTCAGAATGGTTCGCTTATTGCAACCAGCAGCTTTTTCTATCTATCAATTTTACAAGTCGATACATCCCTCAATATATCAAGATCACCTTGTGTAAGAAACAATACAAGCCAGCCCCGGTGACAGGATACTACACAAAAACCCCTAATACAGACTAGTCTGTCCTGGCATTTGCGGGTTGAGAATTAATCAATGAATATATACCTGAGGTGACACCAGATTCGGGAAGAACTGTAATCTGTGTCCAACACGGGCCTCAGACTTGATTTGTTCGCGACATTCCAGAGAATGACCGTCTGATTGTCTTGTGACATTTGTAAGACGTTGATTGACCAGAGACTTGACCCTCGTTGCCAGACTAAATTGACTGAGAGTGCTTTTACGACTTTTCTGTATCAGTGCTACTGCCTTGTGCCGTGTTTCTTTGGATCGCCGCTTGAAGCAGGCTACCTAAAGAAACAGATTGTTAAGAGAACCGATTACCGTAATTTACTGTAACTTGTAGAAGATACATAGGCAAGAGTGGGAAGGGCGGATTCTAATACAGACTAGTGCGCTTAGGGTGGGGCGTTGGGAAAGAAAGAGAAAGAGTTTGGAGTTGTTGAATTTCAGAGGTATGAATTGTGTTATTATTTCAGAGGGATAAATGAGCCTATATATACAACAATGCGCCAAGTTGATGGATTGATGGAAATCAACTTGGTCGACTGTATAGACACTTCGGAGCTAATTCCGACGGTGCGGCTTGGTTCCTGATCTGCACCAGCCTCATATCACAACAGGACCAAGTCCTCGTTTGCCCAGCCTTGTATTATTTCAAGGGATACTGGCGTATTACTATCGTTTATATCCCGTGGAACGAGAATATATATAAATGAGCCACACGCCTCGACGTTTCAACTAATGATCTAAAAGAAGGGTCATATATAGTCCGACCGTGCCAATCGCACCCCAAATCCCCCTTTACGGCCCCTGGAAGTAAGCAAGGAAAATTCAAAAGGTGAAAACGCGCCATCAGTATTGCTATGTATGAACGTGTTGTGATGGATATAAAACGATATTTCCTATTACGGGGGTTCAACTCGAGGCACACCCCATTGGCCTGAGCTCCATCTCACGATAAGAGATAAAATCTAATCCAGAGCAAAATACAACACGCGCACGTGGGCGAATATGAAGACACGCTTTGACTGGCTTTCGCATCCTTCTGCAATCGCGACCAGTACACGACTGGATATTAGACAAGGCCAGGCCCATCACCAAACAACCCTACTTATTAGCCCAGATACATACGTACAGGATGTTTGCCCCTAGCACCAACCGCAATGTGAGGTCAAGACGCGTCGACGCGTATCGGAAACGGCGGCTTTCCTAGCACCGTGCCATCCACGCTGTCAACAGACACATCCTGTCTCTCTCCGTGCTCTGAAGCGCTTCCCTCCTGCGTCTGATGGACCTGCAACGCCTGCATTGCTCCCCTTGTTCCCCTCGTGACACGAACCAGCTCGTCTTCCAGGTGACTGGCTCGAGATGATACACCGCCAAGTTCGTCCTGCAGCCGATCTATTTCTGCCTGCATCTCGTTCTTTTCACCGAGGGAGTCCTTCAGATGCATGCGGGTGCGACCAAGCTCGCCGCTCATTTCACGGTTGGCGTATTCCAATTCGCAGATTTTTGCCAAAAATGAACCACTTCCTATTTCGTCGCTCCGGGCCAGCCGTGTCTTGTATCGCCAGCGCTGTGCAGGCCCTAGAAGCTGCTTGACGGATCGAAATACTCACCTCCTCTTTTGCCAGGTGGCCCCGTTCGGATTGGGCAACCTGCAGCGCCTGCAGCGTCTGCAGAGCAACTGCCTCGAGCGACCGGCCCAATTCTTCGCAAATAGACCGATACAAACCCACACTTCCACTGCCCAAGTTCGACTGCAGTAACCTCTTCTTGGAAGCCGTCACCGACCAAGCGTATCCATCCCCGGCAGATGGCTGTAGACGGACTTGGTGGGGAGCGACGACAAGGCCGAGTCGGTTGTCTGGAAGGATGAGTATCTTTCACCAGGCGGAGGAAATATAATAACCTATGGATATGGGCAGCCGATGCCTCTCGGCCCTGTTGTCTGAAGAATGCGCGTTTCTCATTGCTGCTGAGGACCATGATTTTGTTTGGTCTGTCAAAGAAGGCCGCAACTTCTTAGATTTTGAGACGTATTCAACCCATGCGAGAAAGATCCCAATCAAAGCACCGAGGAGTTATCATTCGACGGTTGCCATTTGACCGGTCATGTATGTTCATCTGACGACCGAAGTTCACCAAAACATGGAAAATCTGCACCAGGTCAAGTCGAGCAGTATTGAGGTGGTCGCCATGAGTTCTTAAGCAATTTCTACCAACCAATCGATGGGGCGCTGTCATTTCAGTACCGTCTGTCTCCGCAGACATTTTCTAATTTTGCCTCTGCCATTTGTGAGGCTGTTCGGGCATGCCCGGCCCTGGGCAATGCGACTGCAGTGCTCCGATCCTGCTCCATGAGAAATTCGGGTCGCGGAGGAAGCCCGTAGATCGCTAATCTCGCATTCAAAACCATAGGGAAGTATCGTTTCGAACAGTCTAAGTTGGTGAACTCAGCCATTCTGCTGTTCTGGGTTGTGAGCCGCCGAGCGCAATCACATGGGGCACGTTTGTTTGGCCGGATAACTGACTCAAGCAAATTAGACATCTGGAATGACCCCAGCACATGGCTATCGACCTACCTCTGTCCCCATGCAAAAGCTCCGACTCCGAGCCCACGCATGTCTCATCGTGGAGAACCACGTGATATGTCACTCGAGGGCCGTAATGTCTCCGAAATAACTGTCTCGTTGTCCTCCCAGGTGACCATCAACACCCCTGGTAGAGACTGCTTCAAATCGACGCTATGTGGCATAAGCCGGAGCCTGTGTCTGACATCTCGCATCATCTCGCTTTCATTGTGGAATGAGATGAGCAAAATTGAGGAAATTAACGCGAGTGATATCCTCGGGAGCTCTTCGATAACATGGTCGCAAAAAAACATTGCATCCTGTCCTGCCATGTTGTCCTACTGTACCCGCACAAAAAGCGTGGTTTGATTTTGCAAAAACGAGAATGATACTTCAAATAGAAGATATAACGTAGCCTTATAGTTTCGCTCTAGCACCGAGAATGTGATTATGCATGATGGACTCCCTATGCCACCACTTCTGACTCATCATATACCCGAGCTGATACTAGTGAAGCACCACTACTGTGTTCATTACACTCTCAACTTTCTACCCGGGGCCAAACTCCTGGGACAAAGGTCTTCATTCATCCAAGTGTGGGGCTTCAATCATTCTTTAGCAATGTCATCTTCCTTCGTATCTAGAGTGACTGCAGTTACAACCCCACGGAACGGCAGTTTTCCTGGATTATCATGTTTTGTAATGCTGCCATCGTCACTTGCAACGTTCTAGTATCGGTGGCATTTGTGTAATGTATATGAATATGACGGTTCCTCGTTTTGTTAATCCCTTGGAATTGGTCGGCAAAATATGTTGCAGCGGCACACAAGTTTGTGTTAAGGCCATTGAAGTCGGTGAAGTATTCCGAAAGAGGCGAAACTGCGAGCTTTTTCTCGAAAATATCCAACTTATTCAAGAACACGATAACAGGCTTGTGCCTGAATTGTTCACCGTTAGCCAAAGAGTCAAAGAGCATCATTTCTTCATGCATCTGGTGTCACACATGAGTCAGGATCGTCAAATTGAGAAGCAGAGTATCATGAACGTACAGCGTTGTGGCCTTCAGCCGTGTGTTGGTCATAACTAGGCAACGCAGCCACGAAGATCATGTATCCAACATCCTCAAAGCAGCTTAACCACTTCTTTCGCTTTGGTTCCTGATTATCCACGTCCAAAATCTGCACTTGAGTTGAACATAGTTCGAATGTGCTCTCGTTGATCCTTGTCTTTGGTTCATCCTCCGACAATGCACTTGAGTAGACAATCCCCATTTGCTTGATGATTGTCGACTTTCCAGACTCGCCAGCACCTGACATTCAGTGAGCAAATCTCCAAATAATAGTTTTCCGAATGCATACCGAGCAAGAGTATCTTAAAGCTCTTTTTCGCTTTTTTCTTTTCAAGCTTCAGCCGCCTTCCAATATCGGAATCGTGACGTGACGCTTCATCTGCCGCCCGCTCTTTTGTAGCTTTCAGACCCATCCATCCGGTGAGACTATTATCCAAGATACCCATCTTCCTTATACCAGGCTGGCTGGTAGATCTGAGGAAGCGTAGATCTGAGGGTGAATAAATTTGCAGTGTCCAGGGAGGTTATTAAGAGGCGATATCTCGGTATAAAGTCCCTGTAAGATACTTCTCTCTGTGGAAAGAACAGGAAACCATTGGAATTTTAAACAGATTGTGTGAGCTCGTTGACGGGGGAGTGCGTAGAGAAAAGTGCAAGCGGTTGGGTATTTAAGGTTTATGGTCTCTATATGTAACACCCACGATTTCAATGACAACCACATCCACTATGACATCATGACATAGATATAGGCAAACTTAGACATGTCCCGCCACAGGATCTTACATCTGTAATTTCCTTAAAAGGAAACTTCAAAGAGAACTTCCTTCTCATCGAAAACATCCTTCCCGCTTTCGTCTAATACCCTTCCAAGGAAATATAATTAAGGAAGGCTGTACTTCCATGAACGATTGAGATGCCTTTAAAGACTTCTGAAAGATGGAAAGTGTTTGGAGAACAGACTCCCTCCCCATCACTACATGTAAGGCTAGTAGGGCTACTGAAAGTGCAGCAACTCTTGAAATTCTGTAAGATTGGGCAGTTCTCATGCGAGCATGCAGCCTCTAAGTCAATGTCGGAACTCAACAGCTCGACAAAAATATCTAGCTACTGTCTACATTCACTGGGAGCGCTGTTGGTTACTTTATGTGACACTGACCAGGATTGAAAAATCATCTCACTAATTGACATCAAACAACGGAAAAGGAGGATGTAGCTAACCTGGTCAAATCAATTCCACATTTTGTTCCAGGCCGCCAATAGCAGACCCTACTGCGTCTTAAACCGTGGTTCAGCTTCACGTCCACGGCTGTCTTGACTTGACGCCTATTGTTTGATAGCTCACCTGAAGAAATTTAGCTCAATTGAATTTAATATCATATGTGCCAAAGCCCCTCCCCCCTGGCTAAAGAAGAGATTACGTTCAAAAAAAGAGGAAATGAATTCATCTTAGACAAAGGGTCTGGGGCATGTTAGGTACTAGGAATTGAATGTGGCTTGATGATCTGATCTCGTAGTTCCGCCGAGCTTGGCCGCCCAACGTAGACCTCATGGTAGCTTAAGAATCTCGAAACCGTAGTGTGGTACTGCCATCATTGGACCCGAGCCGCAGAGGTGCGGTTCAACTCGGACTTTTCATGAACGATGCCACTGGAATGAGCGCCTCCTTCCATTATGAATTTGGTGACACTAGATAGGCACGAATTCAGGCTCTGCAGATGAGAAGTCAGTACAGCTATAATAAGGCTCCAAGTGGCGTCGACATATTTGCTGTGTGGAACCAGTGTATTTATCATGTGAGATCAACAGTGCAGCCTCGCGCTAATGCACAAAGTGTCACATTGTTGCCTACCTCCCTGGAAATTTTTATATGCTGCCAGGCAGGCCAGGGTCTAACCAAAGTATCGTAAGCACATTTGCAGCTCTTGCCCAGCTGCGTCGAGAGGATATTGCCCATTAAGACGTGTTGAAAGGGTACAGACACCCCAAGTGGCAATGAGGACGTCTGCATCCAACCATCGGCCCAAGCAGTATCGTAAGCAGGTTCTCCGCTCGGTTCATGGAGCGTCAATGTCTCAACCACTTAGATATGGTCCAAGACTATGAAATCCTCGCGTTCGCATAGGCTTTGAAGTTGGAGATGCATGTCTTGTTATTTGCTTTTCATGCCGAGGTTGTAGACATGAATCCAATGCTGTAGTGCACCGATGGCAAAGTGAACATCATTTTACCAAGCAATGAGGTCCTTTCATTTATTTCTGCCTTAGTATATCACAAGAATCATTGATAGGAGATACCCACCGGTTGTTGAAAATGGGACTGATTGCAATTTGGCTTTTTGACAGTCAGCCACCAAACTGTATTTATCGATGTGCCTATACGAACAAACGCAGTTCGTCGAACCCGAACCATAATGTAAACAAAAGAAGGTCGCGATTCTACTAATGCAGCCCAGGAATATTCAGCACCCCCGTCTGCCTGGTGATCGTTGCCTATGTATTCTGCAAGTTCTATAGTATATGGAACACTCTCTAGTACTTCATTGACTATGCTTGTACATGTCTGTATTGTAAAAACTACATTCCGACAGCGAATGTTGATGCGGGTGGAATGATAGAATGACGGGAGTAAAGATAAACGTTGGAAGCAATTTGGAGCCCGATGGTATTCAACAATGCTAACAGAGCCACTGACACGGGATCGGGATCGGAAAAGTCAATTTCCGATGTGCGGGGTTCTAGCCGTAAACAAATAGGGTGCTTTTGAATGATTGAGATAGTGATAAGACAGGAATTTCCATCGATATTATGGCTCTCCATGAACATTTTTGGGAAGATGTTCTGAGGTTTTTGGGTGATGGCACTGTTGCAAAAGTCGGCAGCACTTGCCGAATGTTGTACTTTATTGCCAGAGACGAGTTGAGATTGAGGGCAAGGCATTATTTGAAAAGTGATAATGCTTGGGAGCACGCTTTTTATCCCGCAAGAGGTTATTATGATAAACAAGGAGATTGTGGTGGTGATGGTGATGAAATGGGTTCGGGGGAAGGCATGTGCTGGGTGAGGTGTGTTTGTGAACATCACAAGATGGTATTTCTCGGGCGAGACTGTTCATGTGAGTCGGGTCATGCGAGTGAGCGACCTGGGAGCATACTAAAATCCTACAGGCGGGGTGTGTTTTGTGAATATATTGGGGGCTGGATGGACTGGGCAGGTTCAGATCCAGGGCGTGAAGTACGAGCGTGAAAATATACATGCGCGTTTGGAATGCAGGAATATCTATCCAATGGAAGAACGCGGATCCCAAGTACGGGTTTGGGATTTGAGAAAAGATGGGACATCGGCGTTGAATTCGGGGTATCCGGGGTGGGAATGACGATTAGCAAAAAGTGCGACCGCTTTGTGGGCTGTCTCATCCCCTTTCATTCTAAAATTATTTATCACAGACAATACCCACTACTACTTTACGGCAATAATGGGCCCTGAGAAGGTGGCATGACTTGGAAAAGGAGCTTGCGAGATGGGTCATGAGTGAGAAGTGGGCTTGGTTTTCCACACTGTCCTGTTCGCCGGCCCGGAATCCAATTGGAGATTTTTCTTTGCCAAACCCAAAATATATTCATTATAGATATAAGCCTATGGCGAGGACTCAATGCAAAGTGATGCCAGTTTCTCAATTGGTACATTGATGTTTTTGGCGCCAAAGAACACAGTGCTAGAGTCCATTTTCGAAATTGCTACATTAATGTTGCATGATCGGCAGATTCGATAAACTAAAGAGACCCCCTTCGAGAACTGATTAGTGAGATCAGAAAGCACAGATTGTTTGCGTAGATTTAAATACCACAAAATATGAACAGGGCATACAAATGAAAGAGAGTGACGAATCGAGGGAGAGTGTTCAGCCTAAGTTCTAAGCTAAAAGTCGCGAGTTTTACATATTGCATCTGCCCTGATCTACAGGAGTGGCGGGCGTTACGGGAGAAAGTCGGCGACGCGTTGAATAACGTGTCGAGCTTGCTAGGGGGTAGACTCAGCACTCACCCTCAATTAAGACCTGCCAAGACGCCAAAGAGGGTGCAAATTTTGACCCTGGACCTTCTTAAATAGTATTCTGAGGCATAAATAGGCCTAAATGGGCAATTATCTGCTTGTAAATGGTGTTTTATACACCCTTATGAAAAAAGGGACCCTCATTGAGGATCCCTTGGCGGGTGGAGGGTGTGGATCAAGAACCAAGAAGAGGTCAGATATATCATGCCTCGCGAGCCAAGACGGTGGCTGCTGCATACCGCTTCGCACGAATCGAATCGAATCTATATTGAAAAAACGATCTTTACGAAGTCGAACTCAAGACTGATTCGAATTTGGTTCGAAGTTCGCGAAATTTTTTGTTCTAAAGCTTCATTGGGAAGACGGTCAATCACACTGTTGCTCTACAAGATAGCCAGCAACATACAGGTAGTCTAATAGTTGGATATAGAGACAAGTAGGCTAGACTCAGTCTGGCATCAAATTGAATAATCGGGCGTTAAGATTAAGAAGCTGTGAGGCAGTATCAATAAAAGCAAGTTTCTGTCAAAACCTTCATCCAATCATATGTCTTTCGACTCTTGAGGTTTGTCCACAGATCGATAATCTTAAATATGGTCTGTTTTGCTTCAGATTATACTAGCCCATTAATTGTACTGAGATACACGTAAAATATTAATATAGAGTCACAATATGAATAGCTGCACATTGCATTTAATGAAGAGTAGTTAAATAGTCTAATCGGGCTAGCGGAGACTCCACTAGAACGTGTCTTCGCGCATACGTGCGCTTACCAAGAATAACATCTAATCTCGGTTCAAAGGCTACAAAAAACCGTCACTTCAGGTTGCTCGAGGGTAAGCGATCGATCAAGACACAAGCTGAAAATACAAATATAACGTTACGAATGGCTTCTCCACTTACTGCAACATTTGACTGTCCTAATACTAGGAAGAATAAACGCGATTATGGGGCGCTTAATAAATATGGCCTACTTGCAGAGGATTTACCACTTCCGCCTCCCCGAAAGAAGAAGGCAGTTCGGTCCACCGTTAAGTCGCCGACTCCTCCGATTTCAACCTCTCTACAGCTCCCTGCAGTGTCTCCATGAGTTAATCGAATCTTGATACGGACATACGTCCTTCGCAATCAATATCTCAGATCAAATGCAAGGTAGAGAGAATCGAAATCAAGCAGAAGGAGACTATGTCGAAAGAACGGAGCTGGATTTGGAAACACTACCTTACTACACCTGAATCTGGTACTTGGAGATTAGGAAGCAAGGAGCGGTCCGAGCTTAAGCACCTCTGTATTGTGTCGCCATCCACTTGCAGACTCATTTGGTTTGCATCGAAATTGTGATCATCAACTACAGCGTTGAAACAACACCTGCAACAAACACACATGCTCTTCCAAGACGGCCATTCAGGATGCCAAGGTCCGCTAAGCTCATTAATTGCCAAATAAAAGGAGCTCCCATTCGAAGAGGTTATCTTGAAGTGGATTATATCAACCTGGCAACCATTTACACGCGTCGAACAGCCTTCGTTCAAGGCTATGTTTAATCAGCACTGGTTTCGATATAAGCCAGGGCCAGTGCGAGTTTATATGAAACTGGTGGAAGGCCAACATGCTTGAATATAGTTGCATGGCAAAGATAGCACAAGATCACCTTGCTATACCAGCATCAGAGGTAGGTATCGAGAGATTGTTCAATGGTGGGAGAGATGTGCTGGGGGTTTGACGTTCTTCCAAAGGTACGACCCTTGGGACCTTATTAAGGCTGCAAGATGCTGCACGTTGGAAGTCTTCATATTTATACACTCATGGGTTTTTCTGAATACAGGTGTTTGATAGTCTAGACTTTATTTGCAGAACTATTCTTGTAGGGACCAGGCATCTCGAGAATTCGTTCCACAAACCCCTTTTCCTAAAAAGGTTAGATATCAGTTCGCGAAGCTCTCCGATATTCGCGAATTTCGACGAACCAAATCGGCCATAGATTTGAAGCCCGAAAACCAAAGTTCGAGCTCGATTCGGATCGCCGACATTCGAGAACTTCGAACAGTTCACAAATTCGACGAGGCTCTTAAGTTCGTTCCAGGAAGTGACACACTTCAAATGTACGTACATAGATACAATGAGTGCCCTGAAACGAAGGAACGGAGTGGAAGGGGTTACCAACCCCACGGCTGCGCAACGCCGACGATGACACCGTGCCAAAACACAGCGACAGACACACACCTTACTCTCCCGCCAGGCCTCTCTCTCATTGATCATGGTTGGATCCCCGGTCGAGTTCCTTCCTTCTCGGGTTAAGTTTTCTCTTTTGTCTCTTTGCTTCCTAATCATCCTTATATGTTATGCCGTATACCCTTTATGTCCGCTATCGCAATAATCTGCCTATGTCGATGCTGCTAGGCCTCGACATGGTCCGGTTTCAGTTCTTCCCAGTTCGCACCTGTTGGAACCTGGGGTGCATAAATTTGCCAAGAAAAATATTATTTTGGACGCATGTATTGCTGATTCATCCCTTTTTGTTACTGTTATTTCCATCTGTTTTGGTCCCGACCTCGATCTGTCTTCTAATGTAATTGTCCTGTATATGAAACCATGTGAAATTGCCTCGTATATCAGATTTTCGGCAATAAACATCCTTAGACCTTTAGACTCCATCTCATTTTTACTCTTTGTGGGTAGGGAGATAGTGTATTATAGAGATATGACAGGGAAACATATATTTTCTTCCAACGCAACCCCATCATTTTTATATAAGACTCTACAAATTATACACACCTAGAATCTTGATCGAAGAAGCTAAAACTTAAGTCAAATGAGAGGGACAGTCTAAGCCAACCCTGACTTTTTAAATTCAATTTGTCCCCTTGGAATAAGTTATCTTTACTGCCTAAAGTATGTTGAACTGGCCGATCGTCTCATTTATGCTGAAGTCTTCGATTGGCCGATTTCTGCGGTAATGCTACAACCTCCGGGTCTGCCGGGTACTGGAGGGTTGACCGCCAGGTTCCGCGCAGTTCCACGCAGTTTCACCCAGGAGGACTCTGAGAGAATCTGGCGGAGTGGCTTCCAGTAGCCAACCAACAGCGAACCATACCCTCTATCTTACCACCTCCGCCTGCCACCAAAAGCTCCACTCTACCTGGGCTGCACCTTATTCAAAGGACAAAAGGAACTTCGAGTCATACCAATTGATTATAACACGATTGATCACCGCCATGGAAGCTGCTATCAAACAAGACCTGGACCCTCGATCAAAACCTTCGCATAGAACTGTGCCACCCGATTCTTCGGCCGGCGTCTCACTCTCCGGAATAACAGAGCCTCGTTCCACTTCTGTAATATCTGGAGCTTTGTTTGAAGCTCGAACTTGCAGTAGACGAAAAATAATGCCGCGGTGGCTTGCCTCTCTAAGCATAAATGGGATCCAAGGAAAATGTATCTCCCCCAATTCAGCCCAGCCAAATCTTAGACTACGAACCAGAATTTCCCTTATCTCAGGAAGGCCAGGCAGTACATGGAACTAGCGGAGCCTTTCAACGCTTTTCTCCTCATCAGAGAGTACAACGACAGCGCTTTGCACCTCCGGCCCAAATTCTCCACCACTTACCTACAGAAGGCGTCGAAGCCTTCTGATCAGTCCCAGTGGACAATGCTATACCATGGGAGTACCTCTCAGTCGTGGCTTCAGTATTGTTTCAAACATGGACCATTAGATGCGGCGAGATTGTAAATGTTGACCTCGTTGCCCTAGGTCAAGACTACGTTGGGTGATGGTCGCTGCATCATCGTGCACATGTGGCTGTATACGAGATACGAAATCGCACAAGAACTTCAAGTGAACGGTAGAATGTCTCTGAATGCGCAAACTCATATCAACAAGATGTGGCCGGAAGATTCTGGACATCTATACATTCTTAGCACGAATGGTACCATTATTTTATGGGATACTGCAATTGAGAAAGCGCCCTCGGTGGTTGCTGCCAGCCTCTGCCGAGACACGTTTTATAGCACGACGTCAAAGTCGCGTCGAATTGTGGAAGTATGCAATCCTATTAGTGGACGAAGAATGAACTTCGCTCCATAAGGCATGCTATAAATGCAGCTCGGCGCTGAAAGGATAACTGAGGGCTTCAATAAAAGGGCGGAAGAAACACGGCTTCGTCTTGAAGGGACAAACAAATCCTATCATTTTTGAAAGAGACGTGGTAGAGTGAGATTGAAATTTTCCCATGCGGCAATGATATATTTTAAGGAATATCCTTAAGGTGAGCAAACGGAAGAAGATTGTGTTTCCGGTGTGGTTTCTGCCTCATCAAACTCAGAGCTATCCGAAATTTTACGCAAAATCTCTCGCTCGGCCATAGTTTGAAGAAACAACTTTCCCTTTCTCTCCTTTGGCCACAGAACTTCCCTATACTTCTCCCATTTCCTCCCAACCTCCTTAGCATTGTCCATGTGCGCAAAGGAATTCCCCACATCATCGTCCACTATGTCCAAGGGAACCCAGTTGTCGGACATTGGAGAGTCTTGATTATTCACGAGTACACCGTCCCAGGTGTCAAAAAACCCTAGATGTCGAAGAAATCCCGATCGATCGTAGTTCCAACTCGATGGATACCAAGAGGAAAGAACCAATTGGATAATTTGCGGAGGCCTCAGGAATTGGATAACGCTTCGTACAAAGAAGCCCCAATCCCCAACTTCACTTTCGTTCTGGTCGATATATTGGTCTCTGACCAGATCGTCTTCACCTTCCAGCCAAGAGTGGATATCAGCGACATGGAAAGTTTTTCGTCCAGCAAACCCCCATATGAAGTCGACTATCTCAACGATATCTAATTTCTCTTTGATGGGCCTGGCCGGGTTATTTGTCCACTGTCTCAAGGTAGAGTCAAATGCGTCGTCAAATTCTTGGGCATTCGGCCAAACCTGACTTCTGACTCTCCAGAGCTTTTCATTGGCCACCCATTGCGCTGTCAAAGCCTTGTAGAATCGTTCATAGCCGCCTTTTCTGTCTTCTGGAATCGTTCCATTCGCGCATGAACCAGGATCTCGAGACGGCTTCGGCATATTCCCTTCACTAGCCGATGCCTCCGTTGTATCCGGTCTATTCACTCCGGACGTATATGAGAAAGTCGAATTCACATAGGCTTCATTTACGGTTTTATCCAGGTAAAGAGCAAAAAGAAGACGCATTCCATGCCATCGGCACACTATGTCCCAAACAACCTCATCTGGTACATCCCTGTCGCATTCCAGAGGTTCCAGTATATGAAGATGCCATCTGCGACGGGCGGCATTTTCTGGAATTGATGGTGTGCTGTAAAACTCAGATGAAAAATGGCCATGCATATGGACAGCTCGATTGAGTTCAAGATCATGCTGGTGTTGAGAAGCATATAACTAGTTCATTGTCAGACAATCAACAATGCGTGTTTAACAGAAGTGATGTTCTCACGATGATGGACCTAAAAATTCTCAATCGGACGCTGGTCGCATCAAAAACAGAAAAGGTATATTTGCAACATCGGGCAAGATGTAAGGCGTCGTCTATGTTATCAAGCGACTCAAATACCCATACGAGAATCTCGGGAGGGAGATCGAGAAGGCGGCACATCTCGCAAGAATGGAATATGATCAGAGGGTGAAGCATGTGGGCAGGGCAGCAAGTTCTCAACTATTAATATAATCTCCCGTGTATTACAAATAATCGCGAATCCAAGAACGGCCCCCAGAAAACAGCGACCAATCTCGCCAGGGGTGCTATTTCTGAGGTTCTGTTAGTGACCAATATGGTTACGGTTCGTTGCACAGTGGGAATTAGTTCGGGGCTAGTAGCGATAGTGTGCTTTACTAAAAATTTAGGATACGAATCTGGTTGGCTGGTGTGGGGTCGGGACAATTTCCGATTCCCCAGCCGAAAGGAATCAACAAGGCGCGTAGAGGTCGCCTAGGATAGGCCGAATTTCACGCCGGGCCTTGTGGACATGGTGGTCTATCTGAAGTTGCGCGCGCCAGCATTGGTTTTGCAGAAGAAGACCCCGTACGTAATCATTTACGGGAAGCCGCCCTCGCTGCTGCATCTGCGACGGATTGGCTCCCGCGCATGGGTGTTGATCCCGAAAGAGCATCGAGCAAAAATCGGACCCAGATCCTCCGAGTGCCGATTGCTAGGTTACTGTGGACTGAACCAGTACAAGCTGTATCAAATTCATTCAGACAAGACAGTTTTTTCCCATGATGTCGAGTACGATAAGAGCACCCCAGTGGCGCCACTCATCGAGGGGGAAATGGGCAACCACCTCCCGGACAATGCTCCTCCATCGCCTGTCTTTCACCAGTAGTGCCACCTCCATCTAGCGCACTGCCTACGCCACCAGCATCGCCTCCGGACTTGGCTGAACGACTGAAAACGCCATCTCAGCATGTGGAAATACTTCCACCGGTCAATTCACTCGAACAGGAAGCAGAGTCCACACAGGACCTCGACTATTCCATCTATGGCCACAGAAGAAGACCCTCACGGCGCTTACTGGAATCACTTGGCAAGGTGTACACTGCAGTCGCACTGAATACCGCATCTGCGCGCACGGTCGATCCGTCGACTTTCCACGAGGCCGTGTCGTGCCCGGATAAACTGGAATGGTGGGCAGCCTTCCAGAAACAATATGCGTCTCTTCTCGAACACGCAACATGGGAAGAGTTTCTGCGAACAGACGTACCCGCCGGAGATCATGTGATTGGCTGCAAATGGGTCTTTGAGACCAAAGCCAACGGAACGCGCAAAGCGCGACTGGTCATCAAAGGCTACCGGCAGAAGCACGGCATCGACTACCATGAAACATTTGCCCGGTGTCACGGATGGACTTGGTCCGCTGCATCATCGCCAGCGCCGTGTCACGATAATGGAAGCTTCACCAATTTGATGCGGTCACTGAATTCTTACATGGAGTTGCCTGAAGGCTTCAAAGAGCCGGGATATGTTTGCCGGCTTCGTCTTTCTTTGTATGGACTCAAGCAGTCCCCACAGATCTGGTATCAATGCGCCCACCGTGTTCTGGCCGCTCTTGGCTTCACCATGGCACGATCAGACAACTGCGTGTTCTATAAACCCAATTGCGTGATCTGCGTCTACGTCGATGACTTTCTCGTTGCTGCATCGACCTCGCACGAGATAAATTAAGTGCAACGAGCACTGGAAAAGAGTTCCGATGGAACGGCCTTGGAACTCCGCGTTCATTCCTCGGGATCCAATTAGACTACCATGCCGACGGAGCCGTTTCCATCCACCAACACCAGTACATCAAAAAGGTTCTCTCCGGCTTTGGCATGGAAACCTGTCAGACGAAATTTACCCCTATGAATCCCAAGAAAGTCTTGAATCGCCGTCCAGACGAAAAACTTCCGGACGAGGGAACAAAAGCACGATTTGCAACCGCCATCGATTCATTGATGTATCTGATGATCGGAATGCGGCCAGATATTGCGTTTGCGCTTGGCACGTTGGGTCGCTTCACGTCTCAGCCACAATCGCACCACCAGGTCACCCTGCAGCGATTGCTTCGCTATGTCAAAGCCACGCAATGCCATCGCATTACATACCGCAGTAGTCAGTTGATCAGATACACAGATGCCGACTGCGGTGGCTCCGTAGTCACTGATGGGGCATACTCCACGTCTGGCTATATGTTCCAACTTGCAGGCGTACCAGTCTCCTGGTCGTCCAAGAGACAGGGCGAAGTAGCCACGTCTACAACTCATGCCGAATACATCGGGCAATACAATGCCATTCTGCATTTGCAATAGCCCCGCACCTTCCCGGCCGAAACGCAACTGTATCGGTCTCCAGTCACCGACATCACGACTGACAGCCAGTCCGCCATTGCCCTCTCACGCAATCCCGAGTTCCACAAACGGACCAAACATTTCAACGTGAAATTCCATTATCAGCGAGCAGTGCTGAAAGCTGGCGAAATTGGTCTTCAGTGTGTTCCTACTGAGGAACAGGCCGCTGACGGTCTCACCAAGCCGTTGGGACATGCGACTTTTGCCATGTTCTGTGGTCTTATAGGAATCGAAGTGTTGGAGACTCAGAGGCAACAAAATTGACAGACAGCGCAGGCGCACTTTCCACTTTATTTTCCCACGAAGGGTTTTGGGTGGTTTTACTGAGGCTTGCCTGCACAGCGTTAATCCAGTATCGCCTTGCCAGCAAAACGATCCTGAGGGGGAATGCTGTGATATGAGGCTGGTGCAGATCAGGAACCAAGCCGCACCGTCCGAATTAGCTCCGAGGTGTCTATACAGACGACCAAGTTGATTGGAAATCAACTTGGCTAATTGTTGTATATATAGGCTCATGTATTCCTCTGAAATAACAACTCATTTTATACCTCTGAATTACAACAATTCGCAATGCGGCAACAGGGGGGAGAGAACTGCAGAGTCACACTGGCCTCAACGGGCGACGGGAGTGGTCTGAGTCGTCGGAGGCATTTTTAGAGTCTTCAAGGTGAACGAGATCTGTTCAACAAAAGAGGGTGGCAGTGTTACTAGTGCGCCCGAGGAATATTCAGCACCCCCTCTGCCTGATGATCGTAAGGCTCGCAAGGACCTTACTGAGCTCATCCCCTATCTATTCTGCACTTTCCATAGATAGAAAACACACTTTCAAGTACTCAATTGGCTATGCCCGTACTAGTCCGTACTGTAACGACCACGTTCCGACACAATTCCCCCTAGTATCTGTACGGTATTCCGGGCATATTCAGAAGTACGGCGTTGTAACACGCTGGAGCTTATTTTTATAGACCCCTGAGATCGTTCATTTGATCTTTAAGACCTACAATCAATCACCTGATTCTATTGGACATGTTCAGTACTAATCAGTACATCAATTCCTCATCCTGACACGTACTTACTCTAGCGTATTTCTGGTTATCGAAATATATTATCAGGTCGCGTCACATGATCATCTACTCCTTAGATTCAATGAATTGTCAATACACGTGATGCTGACAGCCTCAGCCTCAGCGGCTGCCCCCGAAAGCAGTGTGTATCATTAGCCGTTTGAATTCTCCACCGATCGATTGTCTGATACTTGCTGAGGGAACTCTCCATCCAGGAGGGATATGGTCTTTAACGCAAGACCAGCTCAATCATCTTCCATCTGCGTCGTTTCATCGCCCCCAATGTGATTGGCGCTCGTACGGGTCTTGATCAGCAGACTAATGCATCACTGATCACATTCGAACAATTAACCGCAGGCAAGTCTAGTTATGAGGGCGCTTACAATAAGAGTCCGATCACTTTCAAGCAGCTTTGACGCATGTTAACAAGCCCCTCCGAATTTCTAGGTAGGATCTTTCACCTCTCCTTTATCACAATTTCCCTTAGAGTCTCTAAGCTACCGTGCTGTAAATCCTGAGACAATCCTACGAGAATGTATAAGTCTGAAAGAATCTTTTTGACCTAATGTATTCTTCATTTTGCTATTTTTGAGATTTGAGATTAATGCAGATAAACAATCGATTTGTCTCCTCTATACGAAGGTGTATAGCGCCCGAGGGTCAGATGCAGGGGCTGATGCCTGAGAATGCCTGGTTTTAGTGTGGCAGAACACTTGATACCGGAATTACAATTACACCTTCCTCCCTTTCTTCTCAGATTCCCTACTCTCCTCTCCGTCTTGCTTCCGTCAACTCTCGGGCCCGATCTTAGATTAAAGCTTATGTCGCTAAGTCGCTAAATCCCTGCTAACCTCGTTGCTGCAGCTGTCACTGTTTAAAAGAGGGTTAATTGAATGGCTTTTAAATTTTTTTACGTAAACAAGTACATCATCAGGAAGCTTGGAAATATTACTTAGCAAGTTGGCAAGTTGGCAAGTGAAGGCATAGACTTGATACCTGGATCTGTAGGAATTGAGCATTTCAGCTGGTATGAATAGCTTCACTGTCCCCAAACGTTGTCAACGGTGTACAATACTTGATATGGAGCGGTGGAAAAAGCGGTGTGAAATCAGGCTTATTAAGGCTGAATCAGGCATGAATCCTTGCATCTGACCCTTGGGCGCTATACACCTTCTTACTTCTACCAATCAAAATGAGACACATCGCAGTGCGAAGGTGCCCGTAACGCTTGGGTTTTGGTATAAATTTAGGCACAAACTGCCTTGCAACATTCTATCATCTCGCTAGCACGATCATCGGCCTCTTTCGATCTGCTACTCTGACAATCACCATTCCAGATGGAGGGCTCTTTTGGGAGGTGGGTTGGGAGATCTACGGCAATATTGAACTGTCTCGGTCTAATATTTTTAGATGTCTTTCTTCCCCCTTGTTCACATTTACTGTTGGTGACAATAAGAAGGAGGTTACCGTGCATTCTTTTGCTTTGGCAGGGCTCTCACAGCCCCTAAATGCTCTGATAAACGGCGGAATGATCGAGACAAAAACAAGACATGTTGACTGGCCATATGTCGATGAAGACACGTTTGCTCGGTTATGTGAATTTGCATACTTTCGAAATTACACACCCCCGAAGTTTCGCCTGATCGATGGAAAATCCCCTTCCACCAAGGTCACAGAGAAGCCAAAGGAGAAGAGGAAACGCAAAAAGAGCCGTGCAGGCTTCTGGAACGATAATTCGATAGAGCCTGCACCTGAGCCTGCATATGAACCTGAGCCTGAACCAGAGCCGGAACCCGAAGAGGCTGAGCCAGAGGCACCCCCATCCGAAGACGCCTGCAACGATCGGGAAATTCCATATAAAGAGAGAAGCGTGTGGACGGGCCAATTACGCGATGCATTTGAGCGGAGCCTAGTCGTTCCCAATCCGCAAAATCCTGACGTGAACGACACCTTCATGCCACCCGAAAATACCGGATCCTGGGAAGACTTCACCCCAGTGCTTCTCGAACAAGCTCGACTATATGTGCTGGCTGACACATATTGCATAGAATCATTGTGCCAGCTTGTACTCTCCAAGTTGTATCAAACGTTGAAAAACTTCAAACTTTATGAGACGAGTTTGAATGGTATCATTGAGCTTGTTCGATTAGTCTACATTGAAGCACCACCAAATCACGGTGAAAAAATTAATGGCTTGAGGAATCTTGTAACGCGTTATGTTGTTTCTGTTCTTGGTCAGATTGGCGAGAATGAATGTTTCCGAGAAATTTTAGCAGAAGGCGGTCCTTTCGTGAGTGATTTTTGGCACATCATTTGGGGTCTCGAAGAAAAGTCAAGCGCCTGAAAAGAATGGCTGTCCTGATATTTTGCTTGTCTGCTATGGTTATTCAGAATCGACTCAGGCTCTATAAGTACATTGAGCGTGTTCCTTTTAATTAGACCAAGGCATGTCGCCCACTGGCTGCGGCTGAATTCCGATCGGCTGGGGTGGGCCACAGCGGCACGGGTCGGGTCACAGGCAGGATTGCTACGGCAAGCGGGTCTAAGTGTCTCCATATAGAGTCGACGATCTGTACTGTGGTGTGTTGGAGGTTTGAAGACCCCCAAGAAAATGGTTGTGCTCGGCATAAACCAAACGGTAGCTCGGCATAGCAAGCGCAAAGATCCATATGGAGCAGGAACAGCAGGGGGCTCAACAAGTATAGAACCCAGTGGCAGTCTAGCCTGAGCGACCACTGCATGCCCCCCGAGACGTAACGTAGGAATGCCGACATACCCGCCACGATGCCCGCTTGGGAACTCTATCGGCGCAGCGGGGGAGGGGAAGGAATACTATACCTCACAAGTGGAAGCTATTCATAAATACTTGAATTTCAAGTTTTGTTAATTTCTTATTGGTTCAATATTCGCAAGCTTGGATCGGGGACGATGCAACATCCCCCGGGAGTAGATCCTCTTGCCAGGAAACATCTTACCCTAAGCGAAGAAAAATCTTTCAAACACCCCAGCGCAAAGATCGAAGTGGGTTGACAAAGGCACGCCACTATAAATTTAGATCAACGGCAGCTATCTTTCCGCTGTTTCTATCCGGAGCAGCACAGCCCTAAACAACCAAGCCTAACCCTCCATGCTTCTTGATTATTATCTATTGCATTGAGCTTTGTTAGATTGCAGATATCTGTGACGCACAGGCTGCTCGTTATGCATCTTTCGGATATGCTTTGACAACCCGCTCTTGCTCTTACACGTCTTTTTGGAACACATATGGCACTTGAAATCTCTCTCAGAGTCCAGAAGAATTGTGTCTTTGTGACGACTGTAATCATATACCCGGGAGAAGATGATACTGCAGGTCTCCCCGGTGACTGGACTCGTGAAATCGCATTTGTAGGGGCCAGTTTGGTCATTGCATAGAGTATCATTGGAGAATGTCAGATCTGACTCCCTCGGTGTATGTATATATGCGTCTGACTTGCGCGCATCGCCCGATGAATATGTTTTCAAGTCGTCCACACAACAGTTGCATGAGCATTCAAGAGTATTGGGTGCACACAATGAACCGTTACCTGGGCTTGATACGCTCTTTTCATCTGTAGTCTGGTCTTGAATCAACACCGGACCTGTACCGGTCTGCTGGAGTACCCCAAGGTCGTTGGATGGCGTCGTGTCAGTGGGAAGTGTATAGGAAGTATCTCCTGTTGAATTTAGATCATATGAGTTATTTGATAACTCCAGATCTGCTGAGGACTCGTAAGGGAAAGCTGAGCTCGAGGAGAACTCTCCATATGGGAAGTCAAGAGGGGAGCAAAAGGGCAACGGTATGAAAGAATAGGCAGTCATATATCTGCTGTTGAATTATACTGCGCCAGGCTCGGTGGGCTCATGGTACCATTGTAGGACTCTGGAGTTTTCCAATCGTAGAAGGAGCAGCTCATATCATTCGCGATTTCAATTTGAGTCACGGCCGTGTCAGTGTTTGAAGTCGGCTCAATTTGAGGTTACTTCAGGGTGTTCAAATTCATTGGAAGAAATGGATTTTGGCAAACAGATGAGCATCCAGTAGCTAGCGCTAGATCACCGAGAGGTGCAAAGACAGAAAGGGATCAGGAGGCACTGTATAAGTTGGATCAAAGGAGCCTATTTGGGAAACACCGAGTCTAGCATGGATACCATTGAATGTCATATCTTTGGTGACGCCAGTTGGCTCTATTGATGCGTAGAAGTGTTAGCAATTGAACCTTTCTCCAGAAATTCATTTCATACCACAAAATACATGATCTTCAAGTTCAAGCCAGCTGTATTGCATACCGGTCGATAATACTGAACCGCTATGTTGGGTCTGAAGTGCGGTTCAATCCTGCATGCAAGGAGCTAGTATCGCCCCATCGACATAGCTCTCCTCTTGACTCAAAGGGTTGATGCCCAAGTAGGAATTTTCAAAGTGTTGGGTCGGCTCATAGGGGGACACAGGAAATGATGGAGAGGATCCCACTCGTGTGTCGGTCTCTGATGGGAGAAACTCGGCAGTCAACATCGGCATGTTATTGCTGCAATTTGAATCTGCGGTGTTATAAAGCCCCATCGACATGATAATATCAGAGCCAAATTAGTATCCAGAGAAGAAAAAAAGGTACGGTTCATCAAATGAGAAGCCGTTGTAGGGAGGTGCAAAGCCTTCAGTTTTGGAAACCGCAAGAATTTGAGAATCGACGGAAAATGGCGGACTATAAATGCGAGATCATCTTCAGAAGCGGTTTCAGTCAATAAATCTGTTTATTTGATGTCCCGTGCGTCTTGTTCCCAGGAACAAGATTCAAGCAAAGCTCCACTTCCTCTCGTTCTTTACATTTGCCCTTAAAATCATGATGACTATCATCATTGACCTATCAATACCAGTTGTCTATGCGGTTCCCAGGAGCATGTGCATATCGATGACTCCTCGGTCTCCATTCTCATACAGTCCGTCATGCAAGTCAGGGTTGATAGAGACCTCACCGATTATTGGTGACTCAATTGTGTTCCATCCGTTTCTCACCTTCAGTGTTTACCTAGCTATAGTATTACCACGATCACTAAAACCAGAGTGGAAACCGGGCACACACTAGCATCCAAGAGGCTGGAAATGGTATTGTGATTGCCCATCACATAACTCTAGGCAATAGATTGCGATTTTGCTGCGGGTTTTGTCATAATGGTTTTTCACGCTTCATTCGATGGCGAGGTTCGTGAATGCGAGATACATACGCAGCTTGTCAAACTCTGAAGATTCTCATGTTTGGCATACATCACAAACAATTCTTGACTTTCAAAGTAGCGCATCATGTGGACTTGTTTTCTGGCATTCGTGTTTTGTTTCCTTACCCTTGTCTTTTTACCTGAAGATACTAGGCTTTACGGGAGCCAAAGGAAAACCCCCCAGAAGGCTAGTTCATGGTGATCAGACCTGCTCGGACTGCAGACCTGGCACGAATTGGCTTGCGACAAGATACGGATGACGTATGCACGTGTTCTTACATGTCACATCAGAGCCCCGAAAACAGTGCAGTAATTATCCAATGTTTATTTGCCACCGGTGAATCTCGGCCCATTGATCAGGGCAGCATTTCCGTTATTACCAGCATCAGGCCTCGCAGCTCTACAACCATGCCCGATTACTATACTTCTCAAACTTCACCAGATTGAACCACATTGACTAAGTTTCGCTGGCTGCCAGGAGTTTCGACCACGAGGATATTGAAAATGGGTTAGTCTCTCCACTTTCATGGACACAATAGCAATATTCGGAATAATAACAACTAGAAGGCTGCTGGAAATTTAATTATAGATTTCGCTCCAGACCTTTCCTTCACCCAACCCGCGACAAAAATTCAACGGCTTTCGAGCGGTCACTTATGTGGTAAAGGAACGCTTCAGATTACCCAAGACGTCGAAAATCCCGAAAGATCGTACATCAACCGAAAGAATGACGATATTGTGGCATTCTCAAATTGGTTGTGCAAGACTAGGTGGCACAACAGAGGCTTTGAGGGGAAAAGCACCATCGGAATCAACATCAACGTGACGCGGGAGCAGGTGGGAGATTGAGAATCTAGAAATTACATCTCCGGATAGCAGACCTAGATTTGATCTATCTCTCGGCTACAAATTGGGCAGCCAAGATAATATAGGGGGTGGTGGTTGCCTGATGACAATGTTGGTGCCGGGTTGGACTAAAGTTCAACTGAATTTACACTATAAGAATACCACAAAAAGAATATAGTATCAATCAACCGCTTTGATGGCTCATCAGCGGCAACAACGCCCTCTGCACTGCGTGTAGAGGTTGCACTCAGAGCACATTGTGGTTTAATGTGACAACTAGCTAGCCTCAGGATGAAGTATCCGAAGTAACAAGCAACGGAGTTTCTCTTTCTCTATCCCCGCTTTGAATTTGCTTACAGATTCACGCAGTTCGTGTTTTTTCTGTGAGCTTTGAGGGCTGTCGTCCGAGTAAATCTTCTTTGACATGAAGTGCACACAGCATTGGGGTATATGCCCTTTTTTCACGTTGATGACGGAGAAGATTGCTAAAATTAGAGAAAATCTTCCCGTTACACCCATGATCCCAGCATTTGAGTTGTGCGCTGGCAGCTTGGCGCTCTTCATTCCACTTCAAAGGGGCCGGCGTACGGTGGAGTTGGTGATTGAGATCAATATCGTAGTTGTGGTGGTGATAGCGATTCGCAATTGCGTCTGACGAAAATTGAGTGGAAAAATCCCCCCTGGGGTCATGAGGGAGCACAGAAAAATTATCTGAGGCAGCCGACGTAAAGTTCAAGGATGAATAGCCATTTATGGCCTGTGTGGAGGTTGGTTCTTCCAATCGCCCAGTTGGAGCCTGGTCCTCGGACCCGAGGGTGCGTGCTGATTGCATATAGTATGCCGAGCTCTGAACCCACATATCAGGCGTTCGAAGGCCTTCTGACGAAGAACTACTCCTGCCATTTGGTCAGGTGAGATATTTGAAGTGTGGCACGACTTTACTCACGCATCGAATAGCACTCTGGGTGGTGAATGGGGTAGAGTGGGAATCTGGGGCGATGGACGGATCTTCGGGTGGTAAGCTGCTGAGTGATTTTGCTCTCGGTCAGAGATATATTGCTGTTCAAGAATCTCGTTGGGTATCTGGCTCCAGATTTCAATGCTCTCTGGGTCGGTCAAGGTGGTTTTAACTTGACTTTCGGAAATGTGCATCCTGGTCCCACTAGTCATTAGACAAAGACATGCCGAAGGAACCCTTTTGCACGCTGAACATAAACGCCGCGGATCCATGTTGGAATTATGGCTCGCAGGCATTTCAAATTCTTTTTCTCCGTCCGCGGAATGGATTCTTGGGCCCTGTCTATGTCAGTTCTATTCGAGGGACTACTGAAGAGAGTCGACCAAGGAAGAAAACAGAGCAGACGGACTTTCTGGCAGAATAGTCAGAATTAATGGGCCGATATCTGAATCCGAGACATGCCAAATGGATTGAAAAGGGATGTGAAAGAGAAGACCCCAAGTAGCAAGGAACTAGGGAGTTGAATCACCTACCAATTAGGCATTACCACTCAATGACCGGGTTCTACCATAGCTGGGTTTGATCCACATCAATTTGAACACAAGTACATATGTAATTTTGGTACTTTTACGGAAACATAATGTGGAGCCTCCTGTAATTATTACGCGACCATACCATACCACTGCTTAGCGGGATGGATCTTGTTGGTAGCACTGACCGTTTTTTGTTTTTTCTAAATGATGGTGTTGCGCCATTCAGTGACGCCTCTGTCCCCGTTGAAAGATCAAGATTTGACAGAATCTCTATTAGGCCACAAGTTATCCCAAAAGCCAGAGGTCTATTTATCTAGGAATCTGTCTTCCAGCTCAATTGTAGTCCTTTTCTGATAGGACAATCCTGAGTCACACAGTGTGAGTTCCCAGAGTGCTTGTCTCTGAGAGGAAGGATAGTGACGACCGCAAGCACAAACCCCAGCATATTCTAAACCATGGAGTCTCAGAAAAAGGGTTTACTCGGCCTGAACGAATATGCCCAATGCCTTTCCGAAAAGCTCTCTAAATACGTCCGAGCCGGAGGCAACCTTACAATTATTGTTCGCATCACTTGTGAGCAGAATTTTACGCCTCGTTTTGATGATATGTGGAGGCAATCGAGAACTGCAACGACATCAGAATATGGCAGGTGGGATATCAATTTGGCTGTGACAACTTTATCTGCATGGGCTGTTTCGGAAGCTCAAACGAGTATCCGCTGCGAATCACGGACATGAACAAGGCTTTGCAAATGACAACAGTAATGACAGAAAGAGGTTCTCCGGAGCCAGCGAGGAATCCTGATATTCACAGGAAACTGATTGCAATATGGGGCATTGACGCAACAGAAGTCATCGATTTGCGAGACGAGCGTGACCTGTGACTTTAAGAAAAGGCACACAATTCCGGAAATGTGCGCTCTTGTGACGCTTATGATATGACGAGAGAGTATGTTCTTAGGCATACAGTCATTCTTGCAAACTGGTGAGATTCTCATGCATGTCCGCTTCGTATACAGCCCATTAAAATTGGCGTGCACCGTGGCAAAATTCCACTGGCCTGTGGCAGATATCGGAAATTGAAGTACTCGACGATCATGCCTGTAAGGACTCGGTTCTTTCTTTCGATTATCGGAAACGTCCAAAAGATCGTATTGAGATAGTCGCGAGGGAAGCCAGGCTTATTGGAGGGCCGCATTTATTTCTCATTCGGTTGGTCGGGTAATCGTGATATGGACAAACATCTGTTCAGAAAAACGTCAGCTCACAAAAATTCAATAATGAACCAATTGATAGATTGGGTGGTGGCAATGAGGGAATCTTTCTAGAGGGCCACTTTCCTTCAAGCCTACTCACTTGGTTCAGTCTACTGACTCCTCGAAGAACCAGTGAGCACTGAGAACAGAGGAGAGATTGAGCATAGGAGTGCCTGAATTCAAAGATGGTATGTCTTCGCAAACATACAGTGGCTGCTTGATTTAACCCAGTCCTGGGCCACGTAACTCCCATCGCTCTGCATATGATGGCCTTGCTCGAGTTGGGGCTCGACGCGAGCATCGATAGAGTGAGCATCTCTTGGCCAGCCGCTTTGGAGGGCTTTTATCGAATGAGTTGGGTTCGTGCTGTGGAGATTCGGCGCTTTGCTTGGATCCAGACTTCATGCCAGAGAGAGGTTAGCTAAGATAACAAAGTGTGACTGTTGTTTTCCTCGGGATGGCAAATAACAGAAATTGGAGCTTGCCTGGATGAAGGGAAAGACCACCCAGTGGCCTTCTGATTTGTCTTACTTTGCGTATATTTCTCGATGAATGAATGGTCGATGCGGTTGTGACCAGGCTGGATTGATTGAATGGTTTGAGTTCGGGTACTGGAGGGGGCAGCCTGTGGTAGCCGGAACACCTTTGTCCGTCCCGATGGGGACTTCTACCCGAGGAATCAGTCCCAGGGGTAGAGCACAAACCGACTTTCTATCCGTTTGGCCCATTACGGTCAACAGCCGGAACAAGCTAGCAGAGGGGCCGTTGTGCGATGCGAGAAATCGTAAGAAATCAACGTTCTAGACGGACTGACCAAGCAGATATGCAGTTTACAGCTTTCTCCCATCCTACCTTACACCAGCCGCAGCGCGGGCGTCCCAGAAATTGCGTCTTGCATTCTCAGCTCTCTTCTTTTCCATCGATCGATAGATTCAGATATCGGAGCCGGAGACGGGAAATCAATCCCACCCGATCAAGGGCAGCTATATGCAACCAAATATCCCTCATATCACCAGTACGGCGTTCCAAAGAGCCTTTATATTTGCTGACAACTTCTTCCTTTTGTATAGCCCGCACCTTGATACCTCACGAAAGGCTTCCCCCGGTCCATTTTGCCTGACGATAAAGGCTGAGAGCATGGCATCCTCCACCTCATTTCAAGCCGATTTCAGCACCTGTGAATAATACTCAAAAAGCTTTTCTCGCCGAATAAAAGGAGTACACAGTGGTTCTGGTTGACACTTGGCTAGCAAGGTGTCGGAGATCGGCCTATGGGGACTTGGGAAAGCGCGACAATAGAGGCTTGTTAGACAATCATCGGTTTCTCCCTTCCAGGGATCCTCGAATGCAGCAGTCTCTGCATATGGGCCAGAAGACACTAAACGAGTGTGCGTTCAGCCGCCCAACCTCCTACGTCGAGCCCCCGCTATTGTACTGGTTTAGAATCCCATCCTATGTGATCACGAGCAGGTAGCATGCTCTGTACAAGTACACCATTTTAAGGGCATATAGATCCAGAAACAAGTGTGGTCTGTGTGAAGAAGGATAAATTTTGTAAACATGTAACTGTTGTAGTGCTGTTTCCCATGATCTCGTCAACTTGCGCGCCCTCCCCCTTTGTAGCTATCACTGTAGCGGCAACCCCTCCTGAAGCTATGAAATGAGTCCACCGTTGTTTTGAAACCTTCGACCGTGTCAGCATGTTGCATGAGGCATCGGTCACACGCGCGATATATTCGTACCATCCCAATCCTTCGATCTCACTCAGAAGTAGAAGCTTTTCCACTTCCTCTCTTTCATGAAGACTGATGTCAGAGGATGACAGGGCTTTGCGAAGCGTAGCATATGGGAGTTCCATCCCATGGCTGCCGAGTAGTATGTAACACAGAGTGTCTAGGACGTCTAGAGCTATTAGCACACACATGGAAGATTGCGTCCTAGAAAAACCATACAATATCCCTTCAAATCCATTGAAATGGTGTGTTCGATGTCCCTTAAACGTAGATTTAACATATCCAGGAGAAAGGAGTCCATAGTATCAGCCCACAGTTCCAGAATCTGTGCACGCGTGTTTTGATTAAGACTCTGTAAGACAGTCGTGTAGAAGAACTTTCGGAAGCCAGCGCCTTTTGATCTGACTTTTGTCCGTATTCTTTCCACATCTGCATAGTCTGTTGCCGAAAGCTGAGAATTGACCCATGACAAGGTTGTCTCCCGTGAGTGTTGTTCTGGGAGGAAAGATGGTGACACACATCTTCTCTTAGCTCCCAAAGGCTGTTGGGCTCTAACAGCTATACTGTGAAGCTGGGGATCCTCAGAAAGAGGCTGGTAGTCCTTCCTTTTTGCCATGACTTTATGACACCCAAATAAGGCCCCAAAGTAGAATAAAACTGAGGATATTGCGTTCCACTAGGTGTAAGGACAGGGATACAGCTAGGCGGTGCTGTAGACTTTCGACGGAGAGAGTTGTGTGAACACTTGGCGATATTGTGTACGTAGAAGAAAGAATCATTCAAAGATAGAGATCCACTGATTTTGCCGATGAAACCCAGACTCTCTAACAGTTCTGAGCCAGGATCAAAGTACTGTGATGTCAGGGGCTAAATAAGAAGGACCGAGGGACGGCTAAGAACTATCCTGGACAATCACGCGACGCAAGATTACCAAATACGCAAGGAAGGAAGATCCGGTTCAAAAGCAATCAATGCACAAGTTTACAGGGCGAGAGATATGAAACTTGGCAATTCTGTGCCCCCAGTCAGCTGGAGGTAAATACTGCAGCTTGGTAGTCTAGCTTGTTTTCCGATCACGGGGGCCGGACACTGCTCCTCATTCCACAAGCAGTGGGGGCCTGTATATCATACGCCACCAGCTCTCGCACTAATTCTGCTAACCCCGCGTGAGAGGCTAGTGGCTCTAGGAGCGCCATGGCCCCGAACTCCAATTTAGGACGAGCAAAGACCAATCCTCAGATCCTGTCACAGTCCCACTTAACACTTAGCGTCAATACAAGGTATTTCAAAAGGCAAAAAGAAATACGTATCTTTGAAAGAAGGCGCTATGATTACGCCACATTCGAAGGGTAGTATGACTGAGCGAGCTAATAGTAAGATAGTGATAATGCGTTCCAAACTACATTATTAAAATATGCTAGTCATCAAACGCATAAAGTACTCAATTTTCTCAAACTCGCAATGCCTAATATGTTACTCCCTGCTTCTGCCGCTGCCTTTTCGCCGCGGAAACCCCCCATTGTGGTGCTGGATACCAAGATCCCGTGGCTGATGGCTACTTTGAAGCGATTGAGCCGGCCCAGGCTTTGTCTGAGCAGTGTTCTAAGACAAAAAAACCGCCTGATGGAGATTTTGTCACCAGAGAATGCTGTCTGGATGCTATGCTCGGTGATATTGCCCAATGCTACCGAAATGGGGCCGCAGAATGATGAGAGCGTGCAGGCGGAAGGTACGCTCAGCGTTCCGCCAATCCACGTCAAGGCATATGTCGTATATGTTGACCTAGTTTGGCAGAATGAGGTGGCATTCAAGTTAACGCCTGAGACTATCGACGCCCTGGTGGAGCGACAGTCAGCTCAGACTGCCGCCTATATATTGGCCTGGCGAGGGAGTCAAGCTCAGCTGAATGTCCGGCAAAACAAATTCGTTCAGGCGATCAATAAGTTCACGTACCGGACCAACGCCATGAACCTGGAGGGTCTGGAGATGGATGGCACTGGAGAGCTACTCCATGAGCCCAGTGAGGCTGCTAAAGAGCAACTTCTTCGTCTTTACATGGCATCGATGCCGTCATCATCCATGGCACCAATGTTGAGCTCAGCGCTTTCATTGCCAGACGTGGTCACACCAATGGCGTCCAACCCTCTTTATTCGTCCGACTTTGTCAAATCCTGGAGTAATCAATCTTCAATTCTCCCCTCAAGTACATCAAGCTTCTTCAATCCCACACTTGGGGATACTCTGGATGTCGGCGCTACCAGATATCTCTCGATGGATTTTGGCAGCAGTCCAATGTCTATCCCCGTATGTTACGTGGGATCGGCCAGTTGCATATCCTCTCAGCTGCCAGCGGATCGTCAAATAAGGCACTGGGGGCGCTGCTTTCGCTGATAAAGTTGTTGACTCAACACGCCGCAACATGGATTCCGCCTCCATGCTTTGGGTTTCGTTCAGAGATTCGCGTGGTCGCAACTAGTATCGCAAGAGGGAAGTCATCGCCGGCTCTATTGCTTAGAGGTAACGGAGGCAAGTAGGAGGAGTTTTATCGCTTCGTGGGAGGTGGTAGTGTGGTGCCCTGGGTTTAATTTGTATGTTCCACGTTGTAGTTGATATTTCACGCATCACAAACCTTCTTTATTATCCACATCGTGGCAAAAGTTGAGCCATGAATCAGCGAATTGGGGATCATGGCAAAACAGCAAGCTAAACTGTCAGACTGTGATGACCGCGATGATAAATCCACCACGGGAAACAACGGAGGCTCCGACCTCGTAGACCGAAGGCGAGAAAATAAGGATGTTCGCGAGCGCGTGTAGTTCTTAGAATAACCAGGGAAGAAGCTTTAGCATTCGGGAATTCTGAATCAAGAGATGTCGTTTCCAGGGGTGTTGAACTTGGTTTTGGGTCACCTTGAAGCCGACGGCTTTCACTTAGGAACGACAGCCTAACCGATGGCTTCAAATCTGACTCTTCCACCGCTGCCAATGCATGGTAACGGAAGATCCAATGGCTAGCATTGAAATATCTTGACGGACGGCAAATACCGCTGTTTGAAGATGAAGCACGTTGAAGCGAGCTTAGCAGGGATGGCGGTACAGCTGATGTGAGACTGAGACTCACAGGGGGGGAATGGCCTTCGGTAGACTAGACATGCTTTTCGTCAGTGGGGTATATGTGACATTGGGTCCCTCAGATAACATTTTCCGGGCAACTTCGATTTGACAAGAATGATTGCGATGCTACCGTATCTGGGTAAGCAGGATAATGTACATTCTGTCAAATAGCCTGCCTTCTTCCTGATAGCACGAGAGTAATAGGCGGTCTGCCAAGGTTTGATTCTCCTAGGTAAGAACATGCAGATCTGCTAGGGCCCATTCCCTAAAGTGGTCCGAGGTAGGCAGTTCTCTTAATATTTGACCTTCGCTTCGCTAAAACGCTTGCGTCAGCTAGTCCTCTTACTGGTAGATCAATCCAAGCACTTTTTGGGCAGCAAGATTGGTATCCATGGTTACTCATGCGGGAGAATTACCACATGCCTCCTCATATTACGGGCTGTGGATTCGGCTATAAAAGTCGGCGTTCGTTTAATCCCTCTTGTCTGCACTACCTCAAATAAAAGGTCAACTTGTTCCCACCATTCAAGTCTATCCCAGAAACCTTTCAGAATATCTACCAGTTCTATTCCTCAATATGACCAGAAACAATAAATGCGCATCATCCACCACATCTCACCAAAAATCAGCCAGGGGAAGCCCTTCGCGTTCGGACCCTGCTGTATGTTGTTCCTTTTCTTCATGTGGGATTTTGGCTAAAAGTTTGGCTTAATGATAGCATTGCTCGTCAACCTCGGCCATCGGAAACGATAAACAGACAAGCTCTCAACGTATGTTTCATCCACCACGCAATGTGCCTTTGCGTATTTGAACGCCAAGTCTGATTTTTTTTTTTGTTCACAGTGAGCTCTAGCATTATCGACATCACCGATGGGGCTCTGGAGAAAGTTGACAACGCCAGCCATGGCTCCAGCTATACACATGTAGACGAGAGCTCGATGGTGATTAATGGTAACCTTGCGGATGGCCAGGGACGCGGCTCATTTCGAACGCATGCTGTTCATGGTGGATCTGTACGAAACGGAAGCAAACTTGTCAACGGCGATATGGATCGGGAAACCTTTCTTTCTGTATTCTGTAGAAAGGAATAGGATGATCTGAGTATTCAGGCTACCGATGAAGGTCACTTGGTTAGCAGGTGGTGCTTGGCAGTCAATGTCGTGACAAATTCTTCTCACTTTAAGTTTAGGAGAATCAGAAAAGCGTCCGCTATCAATGGCTTGAATTTTCCAGGAGGT
Source organism: Penicillium brevicompactum (assembly GCF_028827555.1). Classification (NCBI taxonomy): domain Eukaryota; kingdom Fungi; phylum Ascomycota; class Eurotiomycetes; order Eurotiales; family Aspergillaceae; genus Penicillium; species Penicillium brevicompactum. The sequence continues at coordinate 167,929 of NW_026623207.1, forward strand.
AGGGCTCTAAATGTGGAGCATTTTAGGCGGAAGCTGTTTTCTCATTTTCGAGTTCGAGCGATGGGATAAGAGTGGTGCCTGCTACCTGCATATCTTATTTGGTAGCATCCGAGGCCGTTTGTGGTGCACTTTTTTGTTTGCTAGAAGTATATCCGGAATCCTGCCCAAATCTCTCAAAATAGTGTCGTAGAAAAGACATGAAGCAGTATCCATAGCATTGCCGGGTGTAGAAGCAAAGGCTGATTGACAGGGAATGGTGAATAGGTGCCTCTTGACGAGATGGAGGGTTGGGCTAGCTCAGATGCAAGGCGTATCAGCAATTGAAACTCACAAATCATGTATCTTCAAGGACTGACTCACTGCATTGGTTGTCCAGTAGACTTATCTAGCGCATGCATTCCCAGCAGATGGCTGCAAGCAATTCTCATTTCCCAACGACTAGTTTATGATTTATATAGCGGCATCGAAGGCTCCTAGTGGGGCGATGAACTGCCTCTCCCTTCCATGATTCAAGGGCCCATTGTTACTGCAAAACATCCGTTCGCTGCTGCTTTCATCGATATTCCGCGCGTAAATCGAGCTGTCTCGCCATTGAGGTGTGCAGTGTCGATACCAAAAGACAGTCCATAACAAGGCAAGCAGAGCCGTGATTGCGTCGTGAAGTACGAGGGTAGAAGGTATGCGGATGCGAGTCGTGCATGGTTGGAATACTAGTACAAGGTCTTAGCAGCTTCAAGGTAGTCTAATCGTGGGTTGCAATTGAGAATCAAACGAGGGTACGCCGTGGACTAGGCTTGCTGAAGATGTTTTGGCTCAGTATTTTGTTTGATTGATCAATCACCTCATCGCACTACTCATTTGTTTCATGCCTTTTGAAGAGTGATGGCGAGACCTGCGCCACAGAGACAGGCTGTTAGAAGCAGGGAGAGGCAACATGGGGCTTGGTCTGAATGGAAGGTTTAGATCTCCGTGTAAAGGAAACGACATCAGATCCTTGAAACAATAGTTTCATGACAGAATCCAGAGATTGGACGCCCTTTCTTGGTGATGTTGATTGACGCGGTGAGTGGTGCTGGGTGGTGGGAGGAGACGGACATGGCCTCGGACCCTAGCGGACCGTTGCTTTGCTGATCTCAGCCGGCCGTTGGAAGAAGGAAGCGTGTCTTGGTATGATTCCCCTTGAGCTCCTGTTATATTTAGCGCGAACAGTATGTTTAAGTAATTGAATTAAGGAGAAGTAGGATATTGGCCGCTCTACCAACCGCCTTTTTTTTTCTGCACGCCGAATCGAACAGCGCGCATTATTGTTAGATGGGTCCCAGGTAGCTTTATTAAAAGATCCGGCATCATAGAGCGCTGGCTCGTAAAGACTTCTTTATAAGTACCATAAAGCCAAGGATGATAGTTACAAACATCATGGTCCGACAGACGATATGTAAAGCTTTTCTATACTAGTAGGCTTTATTGGCGAGAAATGGTTGAAGGAATGGCGAAGGGTTACAGAAAATTGATGCGCACGCAATAATCAAACCCTCTGGCTTTCAGAATGACCCTTGTCTGGCTGAAATATGTATATTAGGATGCATATACACAATCTAATTTGATTAAACACCTTGACATCTGTTCAAGGGTGCATTTAAGCGGATTGAAATGGAAAGTTTTTAACTCAGTTCATATTGAATTTGCTAATGCTTTAGGATTATGTCAAATCTCTGAACTGCTTTTAGCGTCAAAGTCCCAAGGAGAGAACGACTCTGTGAGTCGGGTGTTTCCTGTTTGGCAGGGCTGCAACGCCCAGTTGGGCCCCTTTTTTCTCAAGTTCGTGTTGCTGATCAACCTGCGTCTTCCCGTTACTAGCATTTTAATTCAGCTCCGAACTGAAAAGTACTGTCTAGTCAACCCCTCTATGTCACGAAAAAGGCACAGCAAATTTGGTACCCCAGGCGACACACGAGCTCACCAAATGCAAGTTTGATGGAAGCACAAGCGTGATAGTCCATAGAAATGGTAGGGTGATCATCCGTAACCCGGACAATGTGCGAGTCATCTTTGCCAGCGACGATGTGAGTAAGACCTGGCTGTTGAAGAACATGTGCGACTATAGGTCGTAGCTTTCTAGGGCATGAACAAATATGTATATCTGTATTTCTGCTTTGCTATACTTATAGTGCTACTATTATCCAGTTACGTTCCAACTCTAACTGTGACGAGCTATATACCAGCTTATTTCGCGCTTTGTTCGAAGAGACTCCATGTCACGTTGAAATGCTCAATATACATATTGAGAGATTGTAGTGTTCTCAGGCAGCCTTTTGTCTTACCAGCTGGTTCTCAGTAAGAGCTCTCAGCCGACGGGTACCCAGGTAGCTCTCTATTTGCCTTGAATACTCTTCGAATTAAAAAAGACCATTTGAGAGTCTCCCGGTCTCTTTCTTCCATCTTGTTTAAGGTCATCGAGGCGTTATAAAATTCTCGAACTGGGGCAGGACCGTATTCTCCGTAGAACATATAGAAGAGAACTTCTTTGATCTCTTTGAGATATTAGTGAGTGTAACATCATGTTTCACGAACACTTACGAAGGCAATTCAACTTGCTGGCAGGCGCGTATGTGACGGCCCGCGGCCACCAGCTTGGTCTCTCTGTATATCGCGACCTTTTATAATTCTTCATAATAGAGACCCACTTGTAAAGAAGGTTTCGACAAATCCTCCCATTGAGGCTTTTGAAGCCAGCTCGATGCAGCTCTTTTAGTGTGCGAGGGGAACGAGGTGATGATCGTGTTCGCGAGTACACTTGGTGAACTAGCGCTATTATTGCCTGCTTTGCTGCATCGACGCATTTATTTATGGCGCTGTTTAATAGCTCTGAGGGCACTAGACTTCCGCACGACCCGGAAAAAACCCAACCCAACCCGGACCCAACCCAACTTGGGTTGGGTTCTGGGGCCATACCTTCGCCCCGGGTCCAGTGCCGGGTCGGGACCTTCGACCCAGCTGGGTTATTGGGGCCCCAAGTTGGGTCACAAACAATGCAAACAACTTAAAATACAGACTGCATAAATTATGCCGATTTTCTCTGTATATTTGAGTAATGGCCAAACAGTCCTCAGTATTCAGGGTTATTGTTATTGGATTCAAACAGATATTGTATTCATGCAATACGTTGATATACATAATCATCATCCTCCCGAGCTTTACGTTTCCTACTTGACGACCGTATCTGGGCTATCTCACCAGATACTGGCAAATCAGGCTCGGAATCACCATCAACATCAATCAAAGGAGTATTATCCTCTTGGATATCATCCTCCTGCTCCTCTGTATCACTGATTGGTTCAATCTCAACAACATCAAGCTTTTCATCCTTCTCCTCTTTGGCTACCTCAATCTCTTCTTGAGAAAAGAATTTCTCTAAGAGCTTTGCTTCCTGTTCTTCCATATCAAATCTAGTTGTACAGAGAAACATCATCAGATCTTCAATGGTACGAGATTTCATCCTACCACGACGGTAATGACAAATATCCCGAGCAGTATTGAACAGGCGTTCAACACCTGCACCTGTTGCTGGAAAAGATAGGACATCACGGGCAAGAGCAGCGATTGCTGGAAAACGGGTATAGTTCTCTTTCCAAAATGCAAGTGGGCTAAGATGAATGACATCTTTAAATGTTAGTATATAGTTTGTATGATATTGGTATTTGAACTTACCACTGTCAAGATATTGGCTTATGTCATCAGAGACTGTTTGAGGGGTTGTTCCACCTTCATCCAACATCTCATCCAGCTTTGTACTCAGGCGAGTAACAAGTGAACTTTCAAATCCTTGATCCTGAGATTGTATCTTCTCCTGGTATGGAACCAAAGCTTCTTGGAAAGATCTCCGGTATTTATCACGCCATTCCTGGTCCCAGTCACTTGTAAGAAAGAATTTAAATTTATTCACAGGTGCAAGCATTGTGCTGATTGCATAGATATGCCCTCGAACATCATCAGTCTGAGAGTAATACTCATCAAGCTTAGTACGACCAGCTTCAAGTGCATGCAACATATCTTGTTTCCATGGAACCCGCTTGCGTCGGAGCTGTGCCATTGATTTTTCGAGATGGTGGAACAATTTGTTGTAGATCTTGAAGACATAGTGTGCAGTGATGTCTCGGGTCTTGGAGAGTTGGGTCGTATAGTTGAAGAATGGCTCAGTGATATGAAGAAGATAATGAACTTGGCGCCATTCTTCATCGTGAAGTAGAAGCTCCTCAGTCATATTCTTCACAGAATAAGGAAAAAAAGGGACGTAGTCGTAAAGCTCGACGTAACATCAGAAAAGTAGAATTCCAACGAGTTCGAACGTCTTGAACTGGAACCAATTTAACTAGAGTTGTCTGAAGATTGTAAAATGTCTCTCGGCGCTGAGGACTAGCATTCACATAGATAGCAAGATAGCGAACTTTTTTGAGAGCAACAGAAATATCACGCTTTGTATCCTGTGCATTGGCTTGGGCTAGCCTTGATTGTTTCTCAGTCCATTTTGTCTCAGCTGAATCGTTTGTTGGAACTGCCTTGATGCGATCAAGAAGCTGGTTGAGGCTTAGCTGAATAACATGGGCGAGGCATGGAATTCGTATAATAATGATACCATCAGAAAGAGCCTGTTGAAGAGATTCCACCAAAGTCTTATTATTGGCAGCATTATCTGTTGTTAAACCAAATACTCTTTCTTCGAGATTATGCTCAAGTAGAGTATCCAGTAGAACAGCACTCAGATTAGCTCCAGTGTGTGCACCTTGAAGGGGTTTAAATCCGAGAAGCACTTCACGGTATACCCAATCAGCATCAATGAAATAGCCAGTAATAGCCATAAATGCTTGTGAAAAAGGAGATGTCCAACAGTCAAGTGCAATTGATATCTTCGATCCTGGGGGTAGCGATCGTAGAATCCGTTCGTGTCGATCTTTAACCATGCTCCCCAGCCTGCGGCGAATTGTATCGGATGATGGAATTGATGGAGTAGAGGGAGCCGAGCGAGCCTTGGTGATAATGCGTTTGAATGTTGGGTGTTCAATCAGATGGAAAGGTAACCGGTTCAGGGTTAGGAACTGTAGGATTTCCTCTTCCCAATCTTCTTGTACAAAGGGTCTATTCTGTGATGAGCCTTCCTAGATAGTAGAAATAGATAAACTTGTAAGTATTGTAACATTATAAATCGAATATTCAACATACCTCTTTTCGTAGGAAGTTTGTAATCTCTGATTTCCTCCTATTTCCTGAGCGCACACATGTAGCAGTCTTCAGATGCTTTTGTATCGTTGATGTACCATGATAATACGTTTTGTTTGTGTTATTACCAGGAGTCATTGAATAAGGATGCTCCAAGGCCTTTCCACAGCGTTTACACATAACCTTTGGTATACCGTCTACACCATGTGCAATCTGATGGTAGTTTTGCCAAACCTCCGTATGGCGCGCTGAGTCCCATCTAAACTTGCTTCTCCGACCGAAGTCGGTTTGAAGCCACCATTCCACCCATTCAGTATGTGCCATTTGGTCGTAGAGAACAAATGATTTCTTTCGATCGGGACCAACGCGTTGAAGGGAGGAAGGAATTGGAGGTGGTTCAACCGGTCGTCGAAGGTGTTCGTTGATAGTAGAATTGGTTAAAGAGGGAGTAGGTGGTTGAGCTAATATGAATGAGGAATCATCAGCCTCTCCACCGTAAAAAGAAGATGCGAAATCAGAGTGCTGGCTTTGAGACATCATCCAATTGAGATTTAAAGAACTGATGTAAAGTAAAGCAAGTAAGGGAGCGCGTTTATTACTTACAATTGAGAATAGTCAGAAGAGATCAGAGGTGATAGATCAACTGGGACTAAATACTATCTCCTTATTGATTGGTCTATAGAGTACATAATAAGTGGGTATTAGCGTATAACCCGGAAAAAAACCAGTGAAAACCCGGGAAACCCAGTAAAATCACCAGAAAACCCAATAAAAGCCCAATTCCCACATTATTTCTCAAAAATTCTCAAAAACATTTCACCCAAACTTCTCGACTTCAACCAAAAGCTTCACAACCAAGGGGATCTAGAGTATATATAATAAATTCTAAACTTTTCAAGGCTTAATTTGTCTCAAAACTCCTCTCTAATCAATAAAATTCAAAAAAAAAAGGATGTTCTACTATATTTTTTTCTAGTTTTACACTGTGTAAAATCTACACTGACACTATATGTTGTAAAGATTTATTTCTACAGTCTGTATGTTAGATATTCTGAAAACATCAAGTTAAGTACAATTTTGATAGAAATCGTAGATTTCAAAAAGTAATTAGCACTGAACCAAGCTATTTATCCTCATAAACAATCTTTTTTCATAAAGTTTCATTGCTTCTCCTACTAAATATCGAAGTCTGTCTTGATGTGACCAAAACAATAGAAAATTATAGTATTCAATCCAGATGAGTAAAGCACTTTATACAGTGAATTATGCAAAAGTTGGGTCCAGTTGGGCTTTTATTGGGTTATCTGGGGCACCGGCAGTTGGGTCCGGTGCTGGGTCGGGACCTTCGACCCATTTCCGGGTCGTGCGGAAGTCTAGAGGGCACGATATTAGTATTTATTCTGCGAACGACTGAGCTACATACCACTTTCAAATTTGCTACCTTCGATAGGTCGTGCAATGTTCAAACTGGAAATTGCAAGGCTTTTGGTGGGATTTGCCGCTTCCAATATAGCACTTGTAAATGGATTGAGGCTTGGAAGAATAGCCGGAATAAATTGCGAGAAATTGGGTCGAAACGTAGCCGGTGGTTTATCAATACCAACTGTTGCTCCCACTATCGAAAACGCCCTTCACACTATTAATAAGGGCCAAAGATTTTCGCGAATGAAGACTCACAAGCAATTACTTCTGATAACAGCATGGTTAGAAAAGGATATCTTAGGTGTCAGATTAAGGACGTACTTGTTCTCGAAGATTACCCTTGGCCATCCAACGGTCGGGTTTTCGCTTAAGCATCTGGCCACACAGGGTCTTTCCAGCAGCGCATGAGACACTCTGGATTTCCAATTGATTTTTCGCTCTGTCAGTTCCACGACGGCACGGCATTCGGGATGTGATCTGTCTATAAGCTTGATTCAACAGGGGGTAATCAAGGTCGCCTACATCCAAATCCCGTCATCAAAGCTGAAATTTTGCCAACAAATATAGAAAGGAAAGCCATTCAAGTCTGCCTGGGGCCCTAAATGCGTCGGGTTTGCATCGATGACGAGACAGGCCCCATCTTCATCAATATCAGACTGGTCACAGGAGTAGGCGGTTCCCTCTTTCTTCGTGTTGGGGAGGCTAGGGGGGTTTTCTTGCGCATCTGCTCTCGCTTGAATATCGACGTTTTTTTGCGGCTCCGTTGCTTTGTCGTGGTATGGTAGGGACGGCTTGGCACTTTTTTGTTGCTCACGATCAGAGACAAAATGTGAGGATGAAGTCTGGTGGTCCGAAGCCGAGGCGATTGGAACAGTTTGAGGTCTGTGAGATTGATTCTCAATTCTGCAAGCAAGAATTTATTAGCGGCAATGAAGTAAGGTTGTAGTGAATAGGTGAATGAGTTGATGAAGACTTTTTCATCCCATCAACCTTTACTTGCCTGTCTTTTGGATCCAAAGCTTGCGAGTGCTCACTGTGCTCCTTTGTGTCCTTACCACAATGTTTTCTGTTAGCATTGCCGAAAGTCGTGGTGCTTTGTTCCATTTTGATCAAACTCCTTGTAGAAAAATCACTACTCCCAGATTCCGAGTCGAGGTATGTGGTAGAATGATGGGATTTAGATTTAGGACTGAGATACTCTCCCTGATTCACCCACAGGATCGCAGAGTTGCATTTCATTCCCCTTTCGGAGCATTGGTGACAAGGGTATTTCCCTGATAATCTAGAACTGCACTTTATTTTTCGTTTCCTGCAGAAACTGCAAACTCCCGGAGTAGATCCTAAAGAATCAGAATTGCCTCGAAGCATTTCGCTTGGAGCTTGCGAACCAGGTATCTTGTCATCGGATATATGTCGTTCTCGGGGTTTCAATTTTGTAGCAACAAAGCTCGCACTGTTTCCATCGTGTACCTGTTGATTTCCATACAGGGGAATGGGAGGTTGCATATGATGATTATTGTGTTGATGAAACGGATCCGTGGGACAGGTAGGGTTGAAGGTTCTGTCGTCACCCAAGTTGCACAAGTTCATGGGTAGACGTGATGAGGGCTCTGGCATGAAAGGAGCAGATATGGGCCAATATTCTGGAAAATTGGGAAATCATCAGTTCTTGTCTGCAACTGAATGCTGGACTCACCATACGCTGCTGTCTCTGGCCCCCGAAGGGCATTAAATATGGATTCTCGGAGTTCGGTAGAAAGGTACTGTTTGAATGAAATGACGATTCAGGGTATATCGCAAAGTTGGGATCATCTGGGTTAAGCATGAATTGAGAGCCCACGCCCGCTGAGGGGGGCAGGAAAGATGGTGAAGCGGAGGTATGGCGGAATGAGGTGGGAAATTGTTACTCTCCATGTCTGAGCGGTAAGTCAGCGTGAATGATTTCACACATGAGACGACGGGGCATTGGTCCGCTTTTAATGCGAATAATGGCTGCATGACGGGATACGGCTTGAAGCACAGGCGCTGTTCCCGCGACTACTCAACGCTACGTGAGCAGGTGCCACAGGCCTGTAGGCTTGCCCTTTCTAGCATGTCTGCTCCACCTTTGAGGTCAAGGTTCACTTTTCCCCTGTGACCTAAATCCTGTGGAAATTAATACATTTCGATTTTATGTATTCCTATTCATAGTAATATTTTCTTCGAGTTCAGGGGCAGGACATCAGATCTTAGATTCAACTACCTCCCAAACTCTATGTCTACTGAGAATTAGGTCAACTCCTTCCCCATTTGAGATATCTACGTTTCTAATGTGTCAAAATCTGTGGAAAATAGCACAGCGTAAAATAGATTGGTACTTTGAATCAAATGAACGGAATGTCAACAGCTACAAAGTAGGGAAGTTTGCAAGAGAAAGAGCATGCCCATCTTTCAAAAATGTTCGCCAATATGCCACCGCCTCTGTGTCCAATACACCAATCATTACTCCACACAGAAAGATTGAGCCCTCAAAAGCCATGTCCATAATTGCAATTTGAAACCTCGGCGGGAATGTAGGCATCCATTTCCCTCGACAATGCTCGCTGGGGTCGTGGGGCCGTACTGCATCTGTTCGTTCCTTGAGGGCTCTTGGTCTGAAAATACACCTGCGCTAAAAGGTGCAGTCCTAAACAACTCGTCAGAAGGAGCTGGAATATGCTCTTCGTTCTTCCGCCTCAAAAGCTTTCCATCATCAATAGGGTGCATGAGTTTGAGAGATGAAGCTTTTTTGCCTGCCGATGTAGAGCTTTGGACCGAGTAGGACGAACACATCTTGATAAGTTTTTCAGCAAGTGAAAAGTCCCCTTGCGCTGCTTGCTTCCCGGCTTGAAGCACTGAATATAACGCAGGAGTTGAGCCATTGAGCTCATGCTGTATGTTGACAAGGCTATCAATTTGTTGCACAGTCTCTTTTAAAGAGCCGCTATATTTCATGCCGTCGCGAACAGCTCTCATAGAAAAGAAATTACGAAGACAACAGAGCTCCTACAGTATTATGTTAGAGTGATGATTCCAGAAGCCAATTTTCACAGACTTACCTTGGAAAGTTGAAGTAGTTCTGAGGCACTTAGGACTCCAGCGTCTGAACATTCCTTCACTGAGCAACATAAGCGATTGCTGATTTCATTCAGGTTCTGTAGGGCTTGACGTTCTCTTTTGAAAGAATTTATCTTGAGCTTCTGATAGGACGCATGAGCCGTTTCAGACAAAGACCTCGCAAGTGCTACAGGCCCTAAAGATCGAAACTCGTCGAAAAATTCTGTATTGGTGTCGAACGGTTCATTCCAATTCCTGAGGGCATTGTCACAGAAGCTGGCAAAACGAGACTTCAGCAACTTCAATTGTTGCAGGATGACTCCAGTAGACTTATGCTTTTGGAATAGCCCTTTCAGGGGCTCGGTGATGAAGAAGCAAAGCGGCAAATCCAGATCTGCATCTTTTATTTGTCCTGCAACAACACATTCATATGCGTTCTGAATCACAGCGCATATGAAAGGATCAGCATCCAAGATGTCCAGCTCCTACCATGCATTAGTCTTTTTTTGGATACCGGGAATGGGGAATATTTGGAGAGCATACTTTTTTGACTTTGACCAAGTGCTGTACATGACGGCGTCGCTTAATGAAGTAGTAGTAGATTCTTGCATTGAGCCATTGGTACCTCAAACAGAAATCCAAAATCTCTGGCGCAGAGATACCCAGCGCTTGCTGTGCCAAAGCATCGAAAGTGAGAAGCTTGAATTTTTTCAAGCTTTGTCCTTCCAAGCTGATCGCCACTGACGTGTACAAGCCCTTTTTGATATCTGCTGGATCAAATTTCCAGCTCTCACAGAGAGGTTGAAGGTATTTTTGTGCGTGGGAGGTCTTTTTCAAGAAACTCAACATGCAACGTCGATCGAAAGAAACACAATCATGTCCCACGAACAGCCCTGTGGCTTCATGTTGCCTACATATACAATTCGGAGGCAGTGGCCCCCAAACCACATCGCATCCGTCATCCTGTGCACCGATAGCTGAGGGGTCGACTTCTGTTGAAGTGCTCCAAAAGGAAGCCGAATGGGTAAGCTCTGAGTGTATTCATGATTAGCTGCATTGTTTGGATGTTTCGTGGACCACATTGCTGGATTCAATGGTCAAGCGTACCTTGACGACTTTCAGTTTCATACTGAGGCTTCACATCGACAATGGAGCCCACATGCTCCGGATTGACAGCCATCCTGATGAAGATAGGATTGGAAACCTTGTCGCCAGAAATATTATATACTAACTTGCAGCTCACTTGGGCGCGCCAACAAGTGCGTCGCTTGCATCAACCCTTGCACGTGCATAATCGACAAAGTACTAGGTTCGTCATCCGTGACTCCGCTAAGAGGCCAATCCTTCGGCGGAGAAATCCCGGTCGGACCATGGGGAGCATCGCTGGAGAGGTTTTTTTTATTAGCGCTGGGAGTCCTGTAGATATCGGTCTAGAATCTTAGGTATATGTATTTGCTTTTCCATACCGGTCTTGATCGGCACCCCTTGTTTTATTACATGATCTTTCCAAACACCATGTCACAAAAGTAGGTGGGGCAATCAACCCCAACCAATGAATGCGCTTCTTGTAGTGTTGAGGATCGGTTCCTGCCAATTTGGCACTGTACTACCAAAATGCCATTGCTACAGTGATTCGCTTCATTGGTTGGTTGATTCGGACATCCCTAGCACGGTACAGCACGAGGTTCGTTCCTTTCTGCCCAATAAAAAATCTGAGGAATCAGTGCTATTTTAACGGCGCAGGACATCAAGCAGTCTCACTGGCGACATGGAAATACACGGCCGCCAGCTTCTACAGCCCTTTTGCTTGGCTACCCGAACTATTTTTCTTGTTTATCATTCTTTGTTTTGACTCAAGAACAAAATAAGCAAACTCGATGTTGTGCGCTTTCCATGAGAGGAAGCTCTTTGCTATGAAACAGGCCTCGCTCTTTTTAAGTCTATGTTGTAAGCGCTTGGGATGCCTTTATAGTCTAATTTTAAGAAAATTGAATTCGTTCAGATATTGAGCTGCAAAGTTTAATCTTTCTTTTGTGATAGATATAAATCTCCATCCAAATCGTCGAAAACAATATGCCCGAGGCCATAGCCCATGCCTTTTTTGTAATCCAGTCTTCCTTGATACCAGCCTGATGGACTATGTTAGACACTGATTTCTCCACCCCTAATGGAATCCCAACTTACTTCTTTGTTTCAGGACTTCGTCGATTTCAAAGCACCGATGGAAATCGGGGACCCCATGACCATCATAATCAATATCCAAAGTAGTAAAATCGATGCTCCGTCCCATGAGCTCCCCATAAATTTCAACGAAAGGTGCCACTTTCTTCGAGAGAAGGCCTTGATGATATTCATCCTTCTCTTTACCACAATGCTCCAGCACGTTGGCGGAGGTGGCGAATCCGCTCCAGCAGCAAGGACAAACATAGTGAATTCCGGCAATACCGATGATGTTTCTCAATATATCAATTTTTTCTGCAAGTTCGTCACTCATCATCTTCAGAATAAAGTCGCGTCCAAGGCAGGAGCCGTATGGTCGACGATGTGATTGACTGAAATCTAGCCCTAGCCCTTCGACGGTGATCTCTTTCCGTCCACAGGCGATAGCCAGAGCCTCTCGAAACTCACGGAAGGCCCCTCCAATGTTCACGGATCCAATTTCCCTGTGTATCTTGCTCCTCATTCTCTCTCGCTCGTTCAAATCCCTCTTCTCCTCTCCCTTCTTTCGACAGTGTCCGAAAGCAACATCGGCTCGAGAATATGAAATGAGACATAATGGGCAGACAAATTTCTTCTTCGCCTTTTCAAGTATTTCCCTCATTAAATTATGCACAATCTGAAGATGAGACATCAGAGGCTGGAAAGACAGGATCTCAAGGTTGTTTCCGCAGATTGCTTGGAATATAGAAGATTGCAAATGAATCTTCATAGGAAGGGATCATTATTTCAAAGACTGACGCACCTCTTATACACAAATATCTGTCGGCTTAGCTCCAATCGCTGAGCCTGCCATGTCTAGTCGGTAAGTAGACGAGGGTCTCTTTTTATTGGCAAAGGCCGCCTCGCCAATGAATCTTCCCAGACAGAAAGCATTGGTCGAAACCTAGAGGAGCTGTGACTATTCAGGATAGCACTCCTGCACGGTCTTTAACGAGGATTCTGGTCCCATACTCTTGAGAGAGCTCGGCCTCAACCGAAGTTGGTCCTTAATGTGAACAGGTACTATTTAACAATTGCTCTTCCGCTCTCCAAACTGGACTCCAAGTATTTCCCTTAATATAAGGTTCGAACTCAGCTACATAAAAAGACTATTAGGGCAAAGGGCTGGACGGATCAGATACCGTCAAATCGTCTTCAGGAAACATTTCGCTAAACACTTCGAAGGCCGGGTGCTGCAGGCCCCATTCTACCAGGAGCTTCCTTCCAATGCGCGTTCTGGCCATCTCACCCCACGGAATTTTGTAGTTCTTGAACCACAATATCCGAACAGTCCAATCTGTGTCTGGCAATTTCCTCTCATCCCTGATTTCTTGTTGGAGGAGGTAAAATGTCTCCGTGTCTTTGCCATGTTCCGGTGCCATTTCCTGGACAATGCGCATATCACCGATCTCGAAATCTGGGACAGGTGGTGTTTCCTATTTATTCGTTAGTAAAAATGTGGATTGGATGGTGTCCGGAATACTCACTGAAAGCTCATTCAGGCGTTGAGCAGAAATATATACAAAAGCAGGACGAGAATGCAGTGCTGAATTCTAATAGCCTTCGGCTGAATCAATAGTTATTGGATTGTCGTCAAATATCAGAAGAGCATCCAAACCTTGAGGGTCTTCTCGTGCCTGTCCCCTTGCCATCCTGCAGCATCGAAAGAGCCCGAGGATACGAGACCAAAGGTTACTTGATATATCCATAAGTCAAACAAAATTGTAAATACTCGTACTGCCGGCGGAGATTAAAAAATGTACAACTTTGCAGCAATGCTCTGAAAGCAAAATAGAATTCATTTGAAGTACTGACGCCAAGGTAATTATAGAAAAGCATGATCATACATCTCCTGAATAGTACCAATGTCCCATAATCTACTCCGACCGTCATCATTGCCGCATTTTTGTTAATTCCCGCATGAGGCGGGTCAGATAGACTTGCTCCTTGAAGGAGATTAAAGGAAATTTTGATACAATACAATATTGTACGATGTACTGAAAAGGTCTAGAGCTCTTGATAGTGTGACCTGCAAGGTTGTTGTTATTTCTTGCATCGGCCATTAAATTGATATGCGAGTTGATGATCAAGGGTCTTACATAGTCAGATCATATTTCAGTACCTAGGACATGAAGCCAAACAGGTCAGGAAGAGGCAATATGTGATAATCGAGCAAGAATTTACCACCCAACCTAGGCTCTCGACTTTGCAAGTCACATTGGCACCATGGGTTTAGCAAAGAGGGTGGGAAGATTGGGAAGATTGGGAAGATTGGGAAGATTGGGAAGATTGGGAAGATTGGGAAGATTGGGAAGATTGGGAAGAATGAGAAGATTGAGAAAGTTGAGAAGATTGGGAAGATTATGAAGACAGGAGAGTGTAATTGGCTACATACACTCTTACATAAGCACGACCCATGCGCGTAGTTCAATAAGTGATTGGCCAATCAAAAGCAGCCTCCGAATGATACCAATGCTCGTAGGATACATCGCCTATTACGTAAAGTAAAATTAGTACACGCCCACCAGGCTACAAACGACTAGGAATCTGTCCCAGACTCATGGAACCTCTCAATGTCCAGCTGCTTTTCAGTACTTATGTATGATTTCGTCGATGTCTGTCTTTCTTCTACGATCTGGGGCGGTACGTGCTCCGCTGACACCAGCCTACGTATACGATGTACGTAGAGCAGAGGCTTTTGATATTGTGATACTAGGTGCACAGAAAACAAGGGCCGTGCGAGTAAGTTGCTATATAAGGAAGGCATGTTGACGGGTGATATTGTCAAAAAAACAGTCACTCCAGTGATCGCTCCCGGGCTTTTGACGTTTCACTTTCTCATCCAAACACCTCCGTGCATCAATTCGCTTCAAAATGTGTAGCTATACGACTGCCACAGTAACCTACCGCCTTTGCTCCCGAGCAAACAAACATACGATCGAGAAACGCTATTATAAAAAATGCGACAAGGCAAAGAAAACAGGAAACTACTGCGAGGATGCTCTCCCTGATCCAACTCTTGGGATCTTCGGAAGTAGTACTCGTGCTGGCCCTTGCCCATACTGTCGCGATTCAGGCATGTCCACTGGCACTGTGACTTATGAATCTGTAAGTACTACTTCAGGATTGTCATGGGGAGCATTATTGACGGAAACAGCATTCTATCGATTAGATAGCCGAATATGCCAGGGAACCTCGGGAATGAGCTTGAGTGAGAAAGTGGGGTGGAAATTGGAATCCACCTTCAAAGCACTGGCTACAGCTCAAGATAATCTAGTTTACTCATTTTTAGGGATGTGCAGTCCAAGACACGAGTTGTCTCACTTTTGTCCAGCTTTGCAGAGCGAGCACCCCATCTATCAAATCACACCGTTTTGTTTATTGGCCAATGTATCTTCGCGAGTATATTACATATTTCCAGCAGAGTTACACCCGTGATGCCTCAATTTATCTGAACGTCAATCATGCAATGATTATTACTGTCAATTTAACTCTTGGCAAGCGTTGGGTCTGGGATCTGGATTTGTCAAAATCGCGGGACGGGTTTCGACCAAATAACAATAATATACACGATCTTACACGGTTTTCTACGTAGCATGGGCTGTACTACAATAGTAGTTTCTGTGATCACAGGCTCATGGGTAAACCCATGGGTACCCAAAAAAAGCAAATGGCGAAGTCTAGCAACTTGTGATAGCTCAAAGCGGCACGTGACCAAAGCTATCCCTTAGTCTCATTTGGGTGGCCGTATATACCGTCAGCAACTTACCCTTCTCTCCCCCTAGAACATTTCCTCTCGAAACCTCAGCCATTTGTCGTCCAAATGAATTCCTTTTCCAATTTGAACCGAGCCGATTCCTTCATTGCGGCTGGTACAGTCTCGGTAGTCCATGCTGTCGACGAAAATATCGTTATCAAAATCCGTCCCTCATCAGGGGATTTCGAACGTCAAGCTTACAATATTGAAATTCGCTCTTATGAGCGACTTGGGTGCCATGAACACATTGCATCTTGCGAAGTGACTGAGGAAGGTCTCTTGTTGGAACGTGGAACTTGTCTTCGGGCCATGCTACAGAGTGTCAGCAAGTCTGCCATTCCTTGGGCCGTGAAGTTACAGTGGGCGCTGGAAGCCGCGGGTGGTCTTGCATATATTCATAGCAAGGGGATTATTCATGCAGACGTTGGCTGTCACAACGTCATCGTGAATAATGCCAGGCACATCAAATTCATTGACTTCGCTGGCTCTGGTATCGATGGTGAAGCCCCTTTAGTCTGCTATGAATGGTGCAGTTTCCAGCCGGGCAATGAAATCAGCATCTGCACAGATATATTTGCCTTTGGGTCAATGCTTTTCGAGCTTGAAACAGGGCGCGTCCCCTACAGCGAGCTGGAAAAAACTCTCGAAATGGGAAAGCTAGTGGCGGTTGCTGAGGGTTTGTTCTCACAGCGGAAATTCCCACCTGTGGATACTCTGGCCTTCGGATCCGTCATTTCTGGTTGCTGGAATGGCAAATACAATTCAATGGAGGAAGTCCGTCGAGATATTGCGTTATTGTGAGAATCTTTCGGAGGAAAGGATGAATCGGCAACATTTTGTGCTAAGTCTTTTCTATGCAAGTGACTAGCAATTACACATGTTTGTCCAACTCAAACCTCCGAGCTATTGAATTTGCCAGAGATATCGCGATATGCGCCGGCATGAAAATTCGGGAAGAAAAAAGTAATGTGCCTATAATGTATCAAAATCAAGGGCAAGTTTTTCATGCTAGAGGTGGAACCGTGAAGTAACAGACTCGCGGCCATGCAAAGGATGACAACAGTTTTTCCAACCACAAATATGCTGGGGGCTAGCATTTTTCAAACCGCCAATATTGCGCAGTTCTGAGTCGCGTTGAAATAGTACCTGACTATACATTTCAAACGCCTCTTTCAAGCATATCCAACTATGCTATCCAGGTAAAAAAGAGACTGGATGTTACAGTAGTTTTCGAAATCAGTTATACCTCCATACTCATGTGACTTGATTGCCGGAAATTAATTTCGAGAGTAACGAGTTCTGATTGGATACCATCAGTGACCCTGGCTTCTTAGACCGCTTGCCCAAATAAGGCTTGTAACTTACAATATCACAATGAGACAATCTGAGACATGCGGCAATGCGTGGCAAAACGATGACTCAGCTAAGCAAATACAGATACAGTTTTGCCTGCAGTACAGGATGGATCGAAATTAGTTTCACCACTTGCACACGGGGAATCTATCTCGAACCCTCTTATGAAACACGCTATACTTATTATAGTTACTCTTCCCCTGAACCCCTGTCTTGGCAGTAATTCAATACACGTGTAAATAACAGCATAAAAATAGCTTCTGTATTAGACCTGTATGGCTCTTTGCCATTCTAGAACGTTGGCCCTGCAAACAGGCCAAACACAAGGGTTGTCTGCTCTTCTCGTCTGGAGATGTGGCAGGAATTCGACTCCCACTCCCGTCAACCACGCACCACTACACCGACCGCGGTGCATAGAGACCGTAATAGTGGGTAATATTTATTTGCTTTGTGTAGCAAGTTTGACTGACTGGTTGTGATCATGCTGACGTTGGATTTTTTGGAGCGTTCAGACGAAGACGATGACTACTGATTCATATCCCCATGAACATGATTTTCAACCCCATGTACTTGAACCTGGAGACCAAGATTCGCAATATGCTCCCACTCCAGGATACTACGGTCGCACTCCTGCGTCAAGCTGTGGGCTCAGCCCTTCCCCCGACTATCACTCCGAGCACAATCTAGAAGACCTGTGCCAACACGAGCCGGAAAGACCCAGACTGCTTCAGCTATCCGAGTGGCACGATGGGATGCTAAGTGACGAGCTTCCGGCAAACTGCATCCAATATACGATTGAATGGAAAGTTACAGTAAATAAGAAGGTGCTCTCGCGAGACACTGAAGAGGATTTAGTACTGACTCCGAGTGCTTATTGGCCGAAGACCCTGAAGGGTAAGCTTGAGAGGTTGTTAGAAGGGGAGATCCCCCGTAAAGGAAGGGTAAGGTCGGACGACACTTCAATCGCTGTATCGGTGAATGATCGATCCCAACGCGACCTGATGAAACGGTTTGATCATCTCGACATCGATTGGACTGCTGTTGAAAAGCAGCTGTTGAAATGGGGCGAACTTTTTCGTCGAGGCAAGAAACTGAGGCTAAGTATCACCTTCAAATATGTTGAGGACGACTCTCTTCACAAAATTACCTCGGGTAGAGTCGAGAAAAAAGGAAGGTCATCGGTCACTAAACGAATGCTCAACGAACAAGATGCTCAGCTGGATGCCGAAGAAAACGTGTCCGGGCAAGAATCGATATAGCGGGGTGTTTACAACCTAATACGTTGCCCATCCTCTTCATGCCATCTCGGCCCACATTACTAGCAAGACCCCCACGGAAAGAAGCACTATAAATTGAGAAGCCATCAATTAAAGCGTTTGATTACCTTTGTGGAGAAAGACGACACCTTACTATCTCATGAAGATATCCCGGATAATTTCCGTGAGGAACTATATATGAAAAAGCGGCATAGACTAGAGAGCCAACAATCTCAGAAGAACAAAATAGTAGGCACCCCAGGAAGCTGTCAGCCTATGAATATCAACTTCAATGGGATGCAATCTTCCCCACAACAAGACACGTCCAACCCAACCACAGCCTCAGCAATGGTTCTACCACCCAATGACCAAGTGGTGAAAGACCTCAATCTTACTAGGCTAAGAGACGAAGCTGTCAAAGACTACGGCGCATGGCATGAATCGAATGTTGCTGATGAAAATCTGAAAGCACAGTTTCGACAAGCATGCAATGTGGCGTTAGCCAATGGTCTTGATCTTAGACTGATCCACGAGGACCAAGATCCCTCATTCTTCATCGACAAAGGGATTGTGGTGGGTATTGCACGCCAATTCGTAAGAGATATTGGCCAATGGGTTAAGTGTGTAAGGAATGTCACGCTGGACGACCAAGCTACGCAGGCCGCAGCTTGAACCCACATGAAGGCGTAAGAAGGCGTTCGTATACACACTAGATTGGCTTTTAAATGACTTCTGTTTTATGCAAATCCTTAAGCTGATGATTAAACCACAACTGTAGACACAAAAGTAGAGCTGGCAGAGAATCGACTAACTTTTGTAACTGGTAGTTTGTATATATTGTGTCTCTGTACAGCTGGATTCGAAATTGGCTTCCATGTTTAACACAGGGAAACTGTCGCAAGCCCCACTGCCAAGACGATGGTGAAACTAATTAGTCCAGATTTGGCTAGCTGTAGATCATCCCTGCGCGTCAGAATGGAAATGTAATATACCTGACAAGACTGATACGTCTTGCTAATACGCTTTTCTTGCTCGCTGCCCTCATCTCCCGCCCGAGCCCAAGACAATGCAGCTCACGCCAACATAACCCTCGTTAGACACACGGCACAAAATGGCTCCCAGCCTGCCTTCTTTAACTAGAGAGTTCATTCGCGATATGATCTTGAGCAAATCACTGACCACAACTCAGATCGCTGATGGTGCTGGATGTAGCCCCTTCCATCACGACCATCCGGAGCAATTTGCGCCGATTCGGTGATACCAGATCCCCTCCTATTCGAGCAGGTCGGCCCTGTAGCGTCACACCACCAATCCTGGAGGCTCTTCACGACCATCTGCTGGAAAAACCTGGTCTCTACCTCGATGAAATGGCGCTTTTTCTATGGGATGATTTTGGCATATACGTAAGAACCTCCAGTATCAGTATAGCGTTAGTTTCCGGAAATGGTCAAAGAAGACATCTCGACAGAAAGCAAAGGCACAGAATGCTGATCTTAGAGATTGCTATCTATACAACCTGTCCGAGCTCGGCCGTATCATCTGGTGTATATCGATAAGTCTAGGTGCGATAAACGCATTGGCTTCAAGAGAACAGGATGGTCAACGCTCGGCATTGTACCGATACAAGTCTCCAAATTCCATCGCGATCAAAGGTACCAGATTCTACCAGCACATTCTCAAGATAGTATAGTCTTGTCACGAGTTTTTCGTAGCTCGGCCTACGCGTCGGTTTTCGAGGATTTCGTTGAGGAGCTTCTGCAGTATTGCGGGAAGTGGCCGGAGCCTAGGCCCAGTTTAGTGATGACAACGCCTCGTTCTACCATTCTGACTGTATAGAACAAATGTGTTCAGACGCTGGTGTAAAGCTGATTTATTTGCCTCCCTACTCGACTGACCTAAATCCTATTGAGAAGTTCTCCTCTGAGCTTAAAGCCTTCATTCGGAGACACTGGATATCTTTCGAAGATAACCCTGAACAGGGCTTTGATGATTTCCTGGAGTGGTTTGTGGAACGCCCAGGCATACGGGGACAAAGTGCAAAAGGGCATTTTACGCATGCAGGTGTCAATATTGACGAGACGTGATACGAACGACTTGGTTCAATGGGCCGTTGTCATTTAAAACCTATTGTGTCTTGATAGACTGAGGCAAGTGGTGAAAATGATGATAAATAATCCGTTCTTCAAACTATCCGCAGTATATATGAATTCTCTCTATATCCTTAAGTCATAACTCAACAACGTCGCGGCGCATAATTTCGCCCACTGGGTGATCTCAGATATAAACCAGCGCGCTACTCCCACACTGATGCCCTGCTTAATGAAAACTTCTGGATCTTGATCAGTGTGGATCTGCTGGAGATCAAGGCCATTTGCAAGCGCTAAGTCTCGGGCTTTGTGGATATCGTCCTTGAGAATGTCTTGGCTCACGCTGGATTGTGCTGGCTTGCCCCTGAACAAAGGCCGACAACACTATCCGGTCAAACCAGATTGGTAATTTAAGCTCATTTCATTCGGCTGAGAGTCTATGCGCTCGGTCCTATACGCTACAGCTAGTTGTTGAAGAACGCATTAACATCAAAGCCTTTGGCTATTCCCACAACCCCCTTGCCGTGGTTTGTGGCTTTGACATTGTGAATTTCCTGGTGAACCTCTCCGTTGTCATTGTCGCAATTGATGAGACCGACAAGAAGCCTGCCACCGTCACTCATGTCGACACTGGTAATCTTTTGCCCTGTACGCATTTGGTGGGCCTCCGCGAGCAGGCTTTCTAAGAGCTTTCGAGAATCATCTATTGCAGCACGTTGATGTTGGAGTTGCTCAATGACTTCGGCGCCACCTTGACGGTCATCCAAGAGCTGCACTTCTGTCATCTTATGCAAGGCCAATGCCGCCACGACTTTCTGTTTGTCAATCTCGATGATCTCCTGAGCGATCTCAGTTTCCTTGGTACGAAGGTCTTTTTGAATCGTGTCAACGATGGGGGATGAGCCTGCGATCGAAAGCCTGTGGAGCTGGTGAGTCTATGTCTGATGATCAAGCCAAACCTGTATCAGAAATGAAACACGTACAAGATTGCGGCGCTGACTGCTGTGTCCATGGTAGATTTGTAGCGGTTGAGCTGCTCACGGAGAGTCTCAATAGTTCGTTCAGCGAATAAGCCGACATGCACACGATCCCACACGTGCATCTTATCACCCGAGCGCTTCGTCCAACGTGCTATCTTTGTGCGAAAGTCACTGCAGGCCTTTTGACAATGCATGATGGCCAACGACAGGGCCTTCTTCACGTCGGGCGTGAGGTGTTCGAGCTGGGAGTTCTCGTGCGCATTATTCAGGGCCAGAAGAACGGCCTCCACACCCGTCAGTTCGTCCTTGAGACCAGCTATCGCATCTGGTGCACTTTTGATGGCCTGGATCTCGTGGATTAATGCTTGAATACTCTGCACCGCTGCCCCAGCTATACCTAAAGCGCCAACAGTCAAGCTGAACGGATCCATCGTCGCAAAAGAGTGAGCAAAAGGGACCTGGCTTGAAGAAAATGGTGGATTTCAGATGCTTTGGCACACTCGGACTCTCCTTTCAAATGGCCGTTTCAACGTGTGGGTATGTTCTAAGCCGGACGTAATTATGGATATTGGATGAAAGCCTGGAGTAGGATGTAAACCGGCACTGGGAAATCGTGAGGCTTACATTTTAATTGCCGCCGGTGCCCCTGCCACCTAGGAACTCTACCCCGCGAGGGGATGAGGCTTTATCGGCCAATCATTGACCCCCACGAACCGTATTGGACAACAGTCTTACCGGATAGAGCTAGGCAAAATTTTAATTTGGGCTCGGCCCCGCTTATCAGCGCAACGGACTGAACCAGTGGATCCCCCTCCCTAATTGGAAGAAGACACGTTTGCAAAGTGCAGTTTGCCCAACTGACCTTCAAGCAAACAAAGCGTGCGGCAACACGTGAATCTGTACTGCAGGATTAATATACCCAGTGATCATATTTGTATTTTCTTGGTACTCAGCCTCCTCAGCAACACAGTCGAGTCCTGATATTTTCGTTCTTTGAAGGGTACGATTTGCCCGTCTCAGCCATTTCGAATTTCTTGTGCCTGGCGATCGTGATACGGTAGTCATGACTAGAGAAAGGTCCTCGAGAGCCTCCTTTACCCAAAGTATATCTGGAGTGAGCGCAGGATCGGGTGGAAAAGTGTTCGCAGGATATTTGGATAATAGTAACAACAGCGAATATCACGGTGGGACCCACTACCACCGGCATCCTGGTAAGTTCTTGGGCAAGAAAACTGACCGTGACTGCTAACAAACTCCTAGACCAAGAATGCCTAAAGCATTTGCGAGTAACGAATCCACACGACGATAAAGATCGGATTGAGAGCGACAAGGGTGGACTTTTGAAGGACTCCTATCGCTGGATCCTCGGTCATGACGATTTTAAGCAGTGGCAAAATGACCCAGAGAGCCAGCTGCTCTGGATCAAGGGCGATCCTGGAAAGGGCAAGACGATGTTACTGTGCGGAATCATCAATGAGTTGACTGCGTCAACTGCTGAGGATACGACCACAATCTCGTTTTTCTTCTGCCAGGCCGCTATACCTGATATCAACAACGCTACGGCGGTTTTACGCGGGCTACTTTGTCTGATTCTCGATAAACAGCCAGCCCTGATCACACATTTACAAAAAGCATACGATAAAGCTGGGAAACAGCTCTTTGAGGGTGTCAATGCGTGGTACGCATTATCAAGAATCTTCACCGATATCCTGAAAGATCCGCTCTTACAGCGCACTTATCTAATTATTGATGGACTCGACGAATGCACCCACGGCCTACCCCTACTTCTCGATCTGGTGTCCGAAAATTCATCAGCGAATCCGGACGTCAAATGGATTGTCTCCAGTCGTAACTGGCCGGAGATCGAAGAGTCTCTTGATACTGCGGATCAAAAAGTCAGGCTTTGTCTGGAGTTGAACGAAAACTCCATCTCCGAAGCCGTGATCATCTACATTCACTACAAGGTTCAGATATTGGCGAAGCAGAAGAGGTTTGATGAGGAACTTCTTGAGGCAGTTCGCTACCATTTGTTGACCAACGCACATGGTACTTTTCTCTGGGTGGCATTGGTCTGCGAGGAGCTCAATAAAGGAAAAGCGCGAAACGCCAATAAACTGCTGAATGCCTTTCCAGCAGGGCTGGATCCCCTGTACGAGCGGATGATGGGACATATTCAGGACTCAGAGGATGCAGAAGATGCAGAGCTTTGCAGGAGTATTTTAGCCGTCGTCGCTATTGTGTACCGGCCCATTACTCTTGAAGAACTACCAGCCTTGGTCGAAATACCTGATCATGTCTCCAAGACAGACCAACATTTGGCAGATTTGATTGCGGACTGTGGTTCTTTTCTGAGCCTCCGTGGCCATACAGTCTCCCTTGTTCACCAATCCGCAAAAGAGTTTCTGCTTAAAGATACATCAAACGAGAAGTTTTTCGTTTTCCCCCAGGGCGTCAAAGCCAAACATCAGGAAATATTTTTTCGGTCTCTGCAGGCCATATCCGAGACACTTCGACGCGATATCTACAATATCAAACATCCTGGATTCCCGATTGAACGAGTCAGAGAGCGAAATCCGGATCCATTGGCAATAGCACGATACTCAATTCTCTATTGGGTCGACCACCTGAAGGATTGTGATTCTAGCCCAAAAGCCGACCAGAGCCTCCAAGAAGGTGGCGTCGTGGATAGTTTTCTCCGGCAGAAATATCTCCATTGGATCGAAGCGCTGAGTCTTCTCAGAAGCCTTTCTGAAGGCATAGCGGCGATAGTCAAGCTTGATCGCTTACTCCAGGTAAGCGGTCACATTTACACCGACTGATTTTAATGGCTACTAAGTCGGCGCTATAGGTCAAGAAAGGCGTTTCACAGGCACTTCTGGAGCGAGTCGGTGATGCGTCTCGATTTATCCGATACCATAGGGTGGCAACGGAGAGCAGCCCCCTTCAAGTGTACAGCTCGTCGCTAATTTTTAGCCCAACGCAGAGCATAACTAAAATTTGCTATCAAACGGAGAGACCAGGCTGGCTTGTGAATGAATCAGTGATGGCAGACGATTGGAGTGCATGCCTTCAAACCCTCGAGGGGCATAGCGGGTCTATCTGGTCAGCTGTCTGGTCGCCGGATGGAAGCCGACTCGCATCAGGGTCAGATGATCGGACAGTCAGGATCTGGGACCCGGTCTCTGGCAAGTGCACATCAACCCTCGAGGGGCATAGCGGGTCTATCTGGTCAGTTGCCTGGTCGCCGGATGGAAGCCGACTCGCATCAGGGTCAAATGATCGGACAGTCAGGATCTGGGACCCGGTCTCTGGCAAGTGCACATCAACCCTCGAGGGGCATAGCGGGTCTATCTGGTCAGTTGCCTGGTCGCCGGATGGAAGCCGACTCGTATCAGGGTCACGTGATAACACAGTCAGGATCTGGGACCCGGTCTCTGACAAGTGCATATCAGCCCTCGAGGGGCATAGCGGCTGGGTCCAGTCAGTTGCCTGGTCGCCGGATGGAAGCCGACTTGCATCAGGGTCACGTGATAACACAGTCAGGATCTGGGACCCGGTCACTGGCAAGTGCAAATCAACCCTCGAGGGGCATAGAGAGTACATCAGGTCGATTGCCTGGTCGCCGGATGGAAGCCGACTCGCATCAGGGTCAGGTGATAACACAGTCAGGATCTGGGACCCGGTCACTGGCAAGTGTATATCAGCCCTCGAGGGGCATAGCGGCTGGGTCAAGTCAGTTGCCTGGTCGCCGGATGGAAGCCGACTCGCATCAGGGTCAAATGATCGGACAGTCAGGATCTGGGACCCGGTCTCTGGCAAGTGCACATCAGCCCTCGAGGAGCATAGCGGCTTGGTCGAGTTAGTTGCCTGGTCGCCGGATGGAAGCCGACTCGCATCAGGGTCACGTGATGACACAGTCAGGATCTGGGACCCGGTCTCTGGCAAGTGCATATCAGCCCTCGAGGGGCATAGCGGCTGGGTCCAGTCAGTTGCCTGGTCGCAAGATGGAAGCCGACTCGCATCAGGGTCACATGATGACACAGTCAGGATCTGGGACCCGGTCTCTGGCAAGTGCACATCAGCCCTCGAGGGGCATAGCGGCTGGGTCGAGTTAGTTGCCTGGTCGCCGGATGGAAGCCGACTCGCATCAGGGTCAGGTGATGACACAGTCAGGATCTGGGACCCGGTCTCTGGCAAGTGCAAATCAACCCTCGAGGGGCATAGAGAGTACATCAGGTCGATTGCCTGGTCGCCGGATGGAAGCCGACTCGCATCAGGGTCAGGTGATATCACAGTCAGGATCTGGGACCCGGTCACTGGCAAGTGCAAATCAACCCTCGAGGGGCATAGAGGGTACATCAGGTCGATTGCCTGGTCGCCGGATGGAAGCCGACTCGCATCAGGGTCACGTGATAACACAGTCAGGATCTGGGACCCGGTCTCTGGCAAGTGCAAATCAACCCTCGAGGGGCATAGCGGCTTGGTCGAGTTAGTTGCCTGGTCGCCGGATGGAAGCCGACTCGCATCAGGGTCACGTGATGACACAGTCAGGATCTGGGACCCGGTCACTGGCAAGTGCAAATCAACCCTCGAGGGGCATAGAGGGTACATCAGGTCGATTGCCTGGTCGCCGGATGGAAGCCGACTCGCATCAGGGTCAAATGATCGGACCGTCAGGATCTGGGACCCGGTCACTGGCCAGTGCACATTAACCCTTGCTGCTAATTCTCCTGAGGGTGTTCAATTTGACAAAGTAGATTTGAATCATCTGCATACTAGTGTTGGCACATTCAATCTTGAAAATGTTGTCCCTATGAAGACCTCCCTTGACCGTTCGGCTCCCCTGCCACATCAAACAGGGTACGGCTTGAATGATGACCGCACCTGGATAACCTACAAAGGAGAAAATCTTCTGTGGTTGCCCCCAGAGTGTCGGCCGTTCGTTTTCTCCACATCAACTATATCTTCAAATATGGCAATCGGCTGTTGGTCGGGTCGTGTCTTGATCTTCAATTTCTCCAAGGGAACCCCTGTCATAACCCCACAGACCTCAAAGCGACTCATCAAACCTGGCGGAAATCGTAGGCGCACAATCTTCTCGCGCCTCTTTAGCAGAAATTAGGGCTTTGCCCTATTCAACTGTTGGGGCAGAGCTTTGCTTGTCGATAGTATAAAAATGAAAATTCAGCAAATCAACAAACTCCGTTATCGCAAGTATAAACGGCTTTTCCTCTTGCGGTAATTTAGTTCGATATAATGTCCAGGAATTTGGGTTCTTTGATGTTCACTAAAATACATAGCTTCTGAATGCAGTAGCTATAGTAGTATTCAGAAAGTAGCTCTTATCTAATAAGATTATCAATTGTCAGATTGCAGGAGCCTATGGCAACACTCGCTGGCTTGTATGGAGGTTTCTGAAATTTCTTTTCTTTTTCAAAATAAAGGGGTAACTGGGGCCTGTATTTCGTACCATGTTCCGTACCTTACGACAAGTCGGTTCGAAACAAGGATGAATCGTGGCCTAGCCTAAGCAAGCCTAGTCGGTTGAACCATTGTCTTGGCGGTGGGGCTTGAGATAGTTTCTCTGTGTAAAACGTGGAAGCCAATTTCGAATCCAGCTGTAAGGCATAACGCCAGATCGCCTCTAACGCTACTAACTAGCCATGGGTGTCAATGACCACCCCGGAATGTCGGAAATGACCCAAGGCACTCTGTTTTCGAGATCCAACAACCTCAATGCACCGCTCGAGGAAAGTTTGAAATCCTTGTCCAAGGTCTTCTTCATACCTCACAAAGTTCCGTCTGATATATGCCTTCAACTCAGAGAAAAACTCCTCGATAGGATTCAAGTCGGGTGAGTAAGGTGGTAGATACACGAGCTTTACTCCTGCTTCGATGCACATTTCCTCAATACGATCAGAATGGTGGAAAGATGCGTTATCCATAACTAGAACGGACTTTGGTTCAGGCCATCTCCCACAATGCTGAAGAAGCTGACCAATGAAGTCCTCGAAGACTGCAGCATCCGTGGAGCCCTGGAATACACGAGAGAGCAAAATCCCATCTTGGCAATATGCGGGCAGTATCTGGTACCGCTGGTCACGATGGAAGTTCGTGCCTAACGGAGACCAGCCAGTCCTTCGGAACCCGATTCGCTTATCACACCCAGACTCATCCACGTAGACCAAATGGTACGACTGAAAGTATGACAGGTTATGTATGTAGAAATCTCGTAAATCCGCATTCTGTTCCTTTGCTCTCTGTCGAGCAACCTACTTCGACCAACCCACCGAAGCAAGAGCCCGTTTGAGACTCGAATTTGTGACCTGGATGCGGAACTCGTCCCATAAAAAGATAGCCATCTCGTCCACATATAGCCCGGGCTTTTCGAGGAGGCGATCGCATAATGCTTCTATCATCGGAGGTGTAACGGTCCGTCGTCGACCTACTCGAGTTGGGGGTGCTCTGACATTTCCAAACCGGGAAAGGTTGTTGCTGATGTTGATGATTGAACGCTTACTACATTCAGCAGCTTTGGCCATTTGCGAGGCAGTCAATGATTTGCTCGATATCATGTCCTGGATCATTTCGAGCTTTGAGAGAGGAAGTTTTGGCGCCATGTTGCGAGGAGAAGTCTGGACGTTAATGAGGAGAGCGTTGGCAGAGACAGTGGTCTGGTACCACCGAGGGGGCATAGGGAGCGACTTCGTCTGCTCACCCTTGCTCACCCCTCTGCTCAGTGAGCAGGTAAAATGAATTTGGGTGAAAAGTCTGGGGGATGCTGGCTATTAGGAAATGCACGTGACATGGGCGATCTCGCAGTTCCTGGGAGCTTTGGGGCCCATCTCAAAGCTGCGGACCTCAAAAAAGTGGTTGCTTGGCTGGAAAACCATGCGTTAGTTTCACCATAGCAACAACAAATTGCGATCTCAAAGTATCCATCGTGTACTTGAAAAAGCCGGCAGCAATAAGCTCTCGACGTGATACTGTCAAAGCATGCTTTTCACCCCGCGGGTACCGGGCTGATTATCGCGTGCTACGCTTGAGCTGATTGTTCTGGCTCGGGTCGATCCGGTTCCTGGGAAGGTGCTAGTCCTGCTCCACGGCTCAACGTGGGTAGCGTGCAAACCTGGTCCCCTGTCTTAGCGCCGCGGAGCCGAGTCACCTGATGACGTACCCCTCCTTCAGTTGAGAGCCAGAGAAGAGCTTATAATGAACTACAGACAGACGAATGTATACGATCAGAACGTCAACAAGTCACTCCGGTGTCAACTATGGAGCCCAGGTGGGAATCAATTATGGCACATTCACAGCAGACTTCCATCTGCCACCGGGTAAGTCAGAAACGGAACCGAACATGTCAAGGCCCACTGACTAAATACCGATTCCCTCTAGAGCGAGTAGAAACTCCGCCCAGCCCTTTGTCAACTGTGCCATTCACGCGCGATCCAGATTTTGTTCATCGCGAGACACTACTTGATCAAATCTATAGTAAGAACTCGGTCGCGGGGTCGAGGATAGCGCTTATCAGCCTCGGCGATATTAGGTAAGACTATCACGGCTCTTACATGGTCTATTGCTGACAATTCAAAGAAAATCGCAACTTGCGATCGAATACTCCTACCAAGTTCGATCCAAATCACCGGTGATATAGGTTATCTAGGTCCATACAAGTAATGAAGCCTGATTTGAGCAAAGTTTCCGGGACATCGCGGACCAGGTTAAAATCCCAGGTCGTCAAGATGCCAAAGTCAACATATTCAAACTAGTCGAAAACTAGCTCCAGGATGAAAAGATAGGAAACTGGATTTGTATCCTTGATAATATTAATGACGATCAGCTTCTTTGCCCGGTTCCGGTAGCAGGCAAGGAAGATCCGATAAGTGGCGTAACGAACACCTCGACAAAGCCACTCTTGGAATACATTCCTAGAAGCTAAAATAGATCTATCATCATTACGAGCCGGACTAGAGAGGTTGTGTTGAAGATGGTCTATTATAGCGACCTTATTGAGATCAAACCTATAGAAAAGTCCGAAGCGCTAGAACTTCTCTAAAGAAAGCTTGAACAACTAGAAGAGAGCTAAGAGAGTCGACAGTTAGTAAATATATTAGAGTCCATGCCGCTAGCAATCGTACAGGCCGCTAGCTATATCCGAAATCGGGCGCCTCGATCTTTAGTATCACAATACTTAAAAGATTTCCTCGAGAGTGACCGTAAAGCAACAAGGCTTTTGAAAAAAGAGACAGGTCACCTCTACCGGGACTAGGAAGCTAAGAATTCAATTCTGGTAACATGGCAAATATCATTTGATTATATATGCCAAACAAAGCCGTCAGCAGCACAGTTGCTTTCTCTCATGAGCTTTTTCGATCGGCAAGGAATACCAGAGAACCTTGTCCAGCACCAGCCCAAGACCAACTACATATCAAGTTCAGAACTTCCAAGTAACTCCAGCAACGGGGAGACATCTAAATCTGATTCAGGTCCTGATTTTGAAGATGACGTCGCAACACTTAGAGACTATTCATTCATATTCGTTATTGCAAACAGCTCTCTCTTTACGATGCATCAGCTAGTGCAACTAACGACGCGCGCGTGGTTGAAAACTCATAGACAAATAGATCGATAGAAGGGTGAATTCATTAGCACCCTCTGCGACGAGTTTCCCACTGGTCAATACGAAAATTGGGAGAGGTACAGGCCGCTATTTCCTCATGTTAAATCCGCAATGTCACAAAAACCAGCATCTACTAAGTATCTACTGAAATAGGCTATACTGCTTAGTAGAGAAGCAGGATATACGTCGCAGAGTAGGAACCTCACAGATACGAAAGAAATGGCATTTAAATCAAGAAAGACTAGAATGATATTGTTAGGCAATGAACACAAAGAAACCATTAATAGCACAAGCATATTAGCAACGGCATACTGGCATAAGAGCCGATGAAAGGAGGCCGAGAAGCTCGACGTACAGGTGATAAAGACTCGCAAGACCCAGCTTGGCGAGGACCACCCCTCCACGCTGACTAGTGTGGCCAATCTGGCATCGACATACAGGAGCTAGGGCCGGTGGAAGGAGGCCGAGCAGCTCGAGGTGCAGGTGATAAAGATAAGCAAGACGAAGCTCGACGAGGACCATCCCTCCACGCTAACTAGTATGGCCAATCTAGCAGCGACGTACAGGAGGCAGGGCCGATGGAAGGAGGCTGAGAAGCTTGAGGTGCAGGTGATGAAGATGAGCAAGACGAAGCTCGACGAGGACCATCCCTCCACGCTGACCAGTATGGCCAACCTGGCGTCGACATTTTGGAACCAGGGCCAGTGGAAAGAGGCCGAGCAGCTCGAGGTGCAGGTGATGAAGATAAGCAAGACGAAGCTCGGCGACGACCATCCCTCCACGCTGACCAGTATGGCCAACCTAGCGTCGACGTATAGGAACCAGGGCCGGTGGGACGAGGCCGAGCGGCTCGAGGTGCAGGTGATCAAGATGAGCAAGACGAAGCTCGGCGACGACCATCCCTCCACGCTGACCAGTATGGCCAACCTAGCGTCGACGTATAGGAACCAGGGCCGGTGGGACGAGGCCGAGCGGCTCGAGGTGCAGGTGATGAAGACTCGCAAGACAAAGCTCGGCGAAGACCATCCCGACACGCTGGCCAGTATGGCTTCTCTCGCTTTTACCTGGAAATCTTTAGCGCACGACGCAGAAGCGATCGACTTGCTGCGAGATTGCTTAACTAGGCAGAAGCAAACACTCGGCCTGGATCATCAGACTACTTTATCCACTTTTGAAACATTCTCGCAGTGGCAAATGGAATCGATACTGGAAGCTGAAGGGGATTGGGAAAGCGATGAAGAATAGGAACAAAGGAGTTGGACATCGATGCGTAGATAACATGCTCGGGGGTCTTTCGGTTCACATTGCATCTTGAGCTTCATGTGTACTTCCCAAAAAGATGTTCCGTCACAGAATGACTCAGTGCGCATATATAGAAATAGATTAGCCCCATTGATCATTGCTCTATCAAAGATTAGGCATCAAAGTATTAAGACAAATGGAAGGAATGTCAACCAGCTCCGCCAAATGTTAGTATTCTTGGTACGAGTCTTACAAATACGGTAGTTTATAATACAACACGTTATATTGGCTTTCAGTACGATTCAATACTTGAAACTGAGCTAAGTCCGAAACGGATTAGCGTGTTTCTGATTTGGGTTCGAGATAGAATCTCCGTGTGCAAGTGGTGAAACTAATTTCGATCCTCCCTGTACAGAGCGGTGCTCTAAAAGGGCTTAGCGTGTATCGGGTATATTTTCCGGCAATCAAGTTGAAAGAGTGCAGAGGTATAACTGATTTCGAATATCACTATAGGATAAAAATACTAACCATCAGGTTAAATGCTGCTGCGTTTTTCCATCGCCAATTGGAAACCGTATCTCTTGTCTACTGGCTCATAACTGCGCATATATATCATGGCCACGCCATCATGATCATAATTATTTTTTTTTGTGTTATTTTTTTACTTCAAACCTGTAAGATTGGCTCATATCTTCTCGTTTTTTGTTGACAGCAGTGAAAGTCAGATTATTACATTTTGATGGCATTCTGTGTGCCTGTGGTTGAAAAGACGAAGAAGATTGAGAGGACAGAGACGACAGGGGACAGAGAGGACAGAGAGGACAAAGCTTTGGGCCGTCGCTGAACTTCCAAGTCTCTGCCATATCATAGTAATGCATTGCGAAAAGAGGTGATTTTGGAAAATCTGAATTGAAATTGATGTGATAATATTATTGAATCTCATACAGAATGGGGGATTTCGAGGGGAACATCTGCTTTAAAATAACAGGCCTAAGTCGGCCAAGCGCATGGGCACGGACCTACTGTAATAACACTGCAAAGAGTAGCGGTGTACGGGTTCGACGGCCGATTTATAGTATAACATTGCCTGGTTCGATGATATCCTCATAATTCCACTAGTGGAATATCTTCTTATAAGCACTTCAATTTGTGTACGAGGCAGATTGCTGTCGGTACTGCTCTAAAAGACCTTCAATTTGATTTAATTCGGTTTTGAACCAATTGATGAGGCGTAGGTCACTTGACACGTAGATTGAACTCGCCACCAGGTTTTATTGGCCTTTCATGTTTCTTATGGCAAAGTATTGCGATGAGCAGGCACAGGAGATTGGAATCGTGTCACCCGAGAATGCTCCATCTTGCCAGCGTCCTAAAACATCCAAAGCCTAGTATCAACAGAATTGAAGTTTGCAGGGCAAATTGATAAAGACTGCCTCGAAATGGATATATCAAGCTTGGTTAGAAGTTGGTTCGGAGCTCAGTAGAGCCATTTGGAATACGCATATGGCCAGTGTCCTTTCAATATTCTCACTGATACAAACCACTACTATGTATGTGGAGTCACAGAATAGTAGAAATAATACTCGGCTTTCTATGACCCAAAATTGCTTTGCTAATTCTTGCCTAATCGGGCAAATGATATATCTCGAATCCGCAATGCTGGGGGTAGTTACGTAGTATGCCCAAGTACCATTAGTCTTCAAGGACTGCGAGGTCAGCCTCTTCAGATATTTTGCATGTCCATACTTTGATACTCATCCACAACGCTTATATTTGAGAAATCCCTCCTGTCGTACAAAGAGACAACATCGCAAAAGGTAGGTAATATCTCACGTCTCTCGTGTCACCTTTCGCTTTGAAATACCGAAATTATGAGATTGCTAACCACTCACCTAACTCTGTGTTAGTTCTTTGGTTGTCCGTCAGAGATTCCGTTGCCATCGTTGATAACAAAAATATCTGCTACAAATGGCTCAAGGCAATCGCATGAGAGCAGTCCCACGCCGATCCACGTCCCTACTGTCATCATCCCCCATTTTCTCTATTGCATCACTACTCGACTCATGGGAAAACAAATGCCGGCAAATCTTTGGACTATCTATATCTGGGCTCAGGATGTGACTTTAAGATGATGGAGCTGCGAAAATTATGATTCATGGAAACACTTATCTCTCGACAAGACTAATTCAAATCATTGGTGCAGTGAAATTTCGGGAAACGCGGAATTAGTAGTATCGTGGGTTTTTGTGATCTCCCTTAGAAGATATTCATCCGCACATTGTGTTACTGTTCGGTTCCTGACATCCCTGACATTCAAGTCTGCTCCTTCGCTAAGAAGATAATGAATGACATCGATCTTGCGAAGGAATACTGCCTTGTGGAGAGGAGTTTCTCCCATAAAAAGTTCATATTCCAGGAAGGCTGGTGATCTCGATACATGATGGCGTTGATTGGAGCGCCCCGAGCAATGAGGAGCTTCAGGACAGCTACCGTATCGGACTCGCGAGCGACTGCATGGTGTAAAACCTGCCCTTTTGTGACGTCGCCACCACGACTTAGCAGAAGATTGACGATCGGCAAAGAGGCGTGTTCGACTGCGTGAGAGAGCGGCGTGAAATCGATGTCACATCGACAATTTGGGTCGGCCCCATGTTCAAGAAGCCAAGTTGTCATTTCGAGATTGTCGAGGGCATTACTGGCAAGAAATTGGGCGTCACTTGGATGCAAATCTAGACACGGGCATTTCGACTCACCTGAGAATCGGAGGATGCATTGGGCCCATAGGCTGGTTGATATCCCATCCATTTTCTAGGAAGCTTCCCAAGATTCCCTTCGCATGCGCCTTGGTAGCTTCATAGACATATACTGGTAGTATAGGTAGTCCGTGCCGGAGCAGCTCTTTCACAAAACACGTTCTTCCTGTCTTGATAACTTGAACCATTATCCCTGACAGATCAAATATGGTGGAGTGATGGGGGCTTAGACCGATGAAGCTGCTATCCAAAGTCTTTTTAAATCTTTGAAAGTCGCCTTGAGAACAAAACTGTCTCAATTCCTCGAGAATTTGAACGGGTGTAAGTGGAGAAGGCGGGGGATTTTGACTCTCAGCTATTGGGTAATTTTCACTGGCAGAATAGGTAATCATCGTGGGGATTGAGCAAATAAAATTTAAGGCTATCAAGATGATAATGGTTTGGTATATGGGGAAGAAGGGGTAATCTACGGAGAGGAGAGACGACTCCCCCATCTGCACACCGCTTTACTTCATCACCTGCTACCGGCCAGCCAACCATCGCCAAGGGACACAGGCCGCGACTCCACATCTAGTAAAGCGTCAAGCTGGAAATCATACGCTTCAGCACGCCACCTTGGATGGGGGCGCAAAGCACCTACGACGGCAGATGATCGTTTCAATTCGAAACTCCATTTATTCACCCTCGGAAATGTTTATACATGTAATCAAAAAAGTGAGAATATGGATAAGCTTTTCATATTAAGAACGAATCCTCGCAACATTTGTCCAATTCAATCCATTCTATATTTACGAGGTATTGGCACCCCAAAAGAAATAAGATATTTCATTGGATATTGAGACTTCCCGATGATGAGGGGCCCTCTAATAGGTACATACGGTAGCCCCTTGGGCTCTTTTTGTTCCCATAGGTATTTGCCAAACGACGTCAATTCACCACCCGGTCCTGTACATATATTTTCGGTTGGGGATATTCGGGCTTTTTAATGATCATCACTACCCCATTATCGCGAGTTGATGGATTTGTTGGTACACTGTAAGATATTGCGCGCGGTTGGAGTTGTACTTGATTCAATGTTCCCGTCATGATAGCCAGCTGATCCGGTAAGGCTACCTCGCCTCGAAATTCTGCACAGATAACCACTGTCTCAGCAGAAGGAAAAAAGTCTCTTTTCTTTTCCTGGTAAAGGGCGACAACTCGATTCATGGTAGATTGGACATTGGCGTCACCAGCAAAGGGGTTCTGTGTTGATACTGGCAGTGGCGCAATGTGGGCGAGTATCACACCGTGTGGTGATGCAATGACAACCGCAGAACATGAACCAAGACCGGCGGTCGCGAGAGCAGCCTTCTGTCTAAAATCAAGGAACTGGATGCCGCCCATTGGGACAGTTTGAACAGCACCAGCCCGTTGCCATAACTCGAAGTTTCCGGGTTCGAATGTAGACATTATGGTTCCAGTGTTGATTTGATATGAGAGAGGCTTAGATTGCCGGACTGAAAATTAATCTGTAAGGAGCGCTGTAGTGTGCAAAAACCAGAGACTGGTAAGCTATGATGGCAGGGAGAGGGAATGGATATGGTTGAAATTTTAATCCAAGGAGGGGGCTGGCTCTACTTAACTAGTTAGTGCATCTCTTTGTTCTAAAATGAGGCCTGGTCTATCAGGTAGAAGCCCAATGCAAAATTACAAGTCTGGACGACTACCTAGACGTATCTGTATTAATTGTGTTTGATAGCCAGATAAACTTACTACATTTGCATAGAACATCCCCGGGAGGAACATAAGTGGGCCTGCGCGGGCCAACAGCTGAGTAGTCTAATTCTAAGATCAAATTACTACCGCAGGGTGCCATTAACTGTCATATGTTCTAGAAAACGCTTTGGCCCTCAAAGGGTGCATAGCTAAGCGCCGGCATGCATCAATCATCCTTTTGAGGGAGACTGATCATTCAGACCCATACATGTAAATACACTTTTTCTTCATTAGTAAGTAATGGCAAACAGTAAGCTCAACGCAATTTCTAAAACTTGAGTACGGCTTACGGCTGAATGACATCTAGCAAATCCTGCCCCACTTGTTTCTATCTTACCCACGAAGCGCGCAATCTCAAATCTGGCTATTTGTGTTTTTAAGAACATTGTTCGCATAATTTTCGCACAATTGGCGATGGTCAAGGACTTTCCATGCTGATTTTTCTGCGGCAGAAAGGTGGAGCTTGGAATTTCCATTTGAGGAATTCACTTCTAATGAGAAGGGCAAAGGTCCTCCCAGGAACAGGTCGGTAGGCAGTGCCAAAAAGGGCGGCGCAGTCTCCGTCACCAACTTTGGTCATTAATATTTCTTAATTAAATATTCCGGCGTATACTTAAAGAATCAGCTCATGAGCCATCACACGAAAACACGCAAAGGATTACAACCTCCCATTGGTTCTCAGGTTCGTGCGTTATATCTTAACAAATTATCCCCTGACAGAGCCGTTTCGACGTCGCTGCGTTGCCGGTCCAGTCAATGGCTTTACGGAAACCAGAATTGGACGGTTAACAGGCAACTGAAATTCGTAAATACGTTTCAGCTTCTATCTCATGTAGATAGGTATCATGCGCAATCTCCCGCTGACCTCTGTATACTCGAATACGACTATAGGACTGGCTGGGTAGTCGAGAACAGCGGTGACCAGGGGGTTGCCGTCGCTTACCACACCGACTTGTGTGTTAGGAGATTGGGAGCATCGGAGGGTCACGCCCACGTATCTTTGTCGAGGGTAAATGCGGACATGGTATGGGTTAAACGAGTACAAATTAGGGAATGGCTATTGTGGTCGAGAGTAAGATTTCATCATGGCTGGAGGGCGGAAAAGTAAATTTTGCGCACAGAAGGCCGGTAATTAAAAAGGTTTATTAGCCAGATTGCATTGGCGAAAGAGGGGAGGTATGATTCGACGCGTTGAGTAACCTGTTCAATTAATTTCTATACATAGTTATCTTTTTAAAGTTATCCAATCGGTCTGGCCCCACAATCTGGTTTATTTGGTCCTAATGACAGATATCTTAACGAGACAAGTAACTACAAACAACTGTTTACTTCAAACCTCGGCTAAGCAGGTTGTTCATTCATCGGATCTACACTCCGTTCTCCCTGCTATCACTTTAATTGCCTGTTCATTTCTATAGTTCAGTTCTCTCAACTAGTTGCTTCATACAATTAAACTTCAATTTATGACCAGCTCATGCTAGCTGAACATTACAAGATATAATCATGAAGAGATCTAAACAATGCCAAAAAATCGCACATTTTTCTAACATCGTGTTACCCGAACTACCAGAAGTGATGCCTTCAATGATCTGTTCGTTCCGATAAGAAAGGGCCGTCAATAAAAAAACAATTTGCGGGGCAGATGGCGTCCGGTGGAGGCGGCCATGTTTACCTACGCGTCGCTCACGTGTGCATATGCTATATCACGTGATCTGGTGTTTGACTTTATGTGATCCCCTGCGCTTGTCGGGGCTCAACGGACAATGGAGGCCTCGGGCATCACTTGCTACGATGAACAGGATGGTTCACTAAGCGAAGGCCTTGGCATTTATTATATAATTGCTACTTATATACACCGTGCCTTGGGCATCCAATAAGAAAAACCATCTGGTCCCCTTAGTATCTCATTTTTTAGTCGCGAGCTTTCTGGTTCCCGGCCTCGGCCTATCAGCACTAGACCTCGCCAAAAACATGGGCATTTGACTCAGCGAAAAAACGAGGGCGGATCTACGATTTGAGGGCGGCCCGCATATGTTGAGGGTTTATTGCGGGTTTATTGAGGGCGGCCCGCATAAGTCAAGAGCTGATTCGAGGGCCACCCTCAACCAGCCCTCGGAATTGAACCAATCAGGATAGGATACCTATAATAAATAGGTGTTAATGTGATACATTACATTGGTAGAGGGAGCAGGCCCAATTTGAAAGGAACTTGAATGTGTTTGTTAGCACAGGTGGACTTTTTAATACGAAGTAGGTCTCCTCCAACCCTCCAAGTCTTATCTATCTTCTAGATCTACGCAGTACAAAGGATCATTCAGTTAACAATGTCCCAGTTGTCTCTATTCTCGGATGCATATCCATCGTCTCTTTACGAAGGGGATACAATTGACGGTCTCTCCTTTCCGAACGACCATTTCCACACTCCTGATCTCTCAGGAAGCCAGCAAACAAGTGAATCAGTATCGAATCCCGGGTTTCTTACGCCAATTCCTCTCCCTTCGGTTCCTCCTTCACTCGAGCGTGTTGGTCCTGGTCGATCTATCGAATTCGTTCTATACTCTGATATGTCAAAGGATGAATTTGTTGCTTGGTGGTTAGAAACTGAGTTTGGACGCAAGAAACGGCTTCATTGGAGTGGTAACCGTACAGCAGCTTGCTGGCAGCACTTTGATCAAGTTGCCAATGCAAAGACTGGAAAACCAGGCGCGAAATGCCGTCAATGCCATAAAGTCCTAGACCATCCAGCGAATGGGCGATATGGAACGACTGCACTTCATCGGCATTTAGCTGGACCAACCTGTCGTAAATCTACCAGCCAAAAGACCAATATTAAGGGTTTGCTTATAAATGCGGTATGTTTAAACCAGGGTTTCGAGGTTTTATTGGAGGGATTTACTAATCAGTCTCTTCATTGAAAGGCACAAAACACACCGGCTACCTCGACGGCCTTTACGCAAGAAGCATGGGAACATAAACTGTTAAAACTACTTTCCCTTCACGCCTCCCCTTCCGATTTATCGAGCATGCCGACTTTCGTGACGTTATCGCATATGCCAGGCTTGCCCCAACACAACCCCAGATTCCATCTGCGAAAACAATGCGGTCTCGACTACGGGGGTACGTCCAAGAGCAACAACAGTCTATACTAAAGCAGCTTCCACCTAGCGTAAAGCTTTCGCTTGCATTAGATTGCTGGACATCTCCATTTGGACAGGCCTTTATGGCAGTCACTGGCTACTTTCTTGATCGACACTGGGAATACCGTGAGATCCTTCTTGGATTCGAACCTTTATCTGGTTCACACTCAGGAGTTAACCTAAGTGAGGTGGTATTAAAGCTCCTTCAGCAGCATGAAATCACAGATCGGGTACTTGCAGTGACAACCGATAATGCCACGAACAACAAGACTATGATATCGAGTATCCAAGAATCATTACAGTCCCTTGAACTAAACGATAGTTCAACAATAGTTCGAGTTCCTTGCATTGCCCATGTGATTCAGCTTAGTCTGAATGATCTTCTTGGAAAGATGAAGGCAACTCCAAAGAATGAGCACGCAGAGATGAATTGGTCAGAAGATCGTGTCCGTTCTCTTCGCGCAAGGCAACAGAAACGAGAGATTATCGATGCACTGAATAAGGTATATATTCCTAATTCTATTCCACCTATATTTCTAACGCGTTTACTCTACCCTAGGTCCGAAACCTTGCGATATATATCAATGCTAGTCCACAGCGGCGGGAGTCATTTTACAATCTTCAGACTGAAGAGCCTAAGCTTGTTCCAATCCAAGATGTTCGAACCCGCTGGAACTCAACGTTTCTAATGCTACGGCGTGCGAAACGGCTTCAGTCAACATTTGATGAGTTTTGTTCCCAGTACGACCAGGACCACTTCGCTTTGAATCAAGAAGAATGGCGACAGATTGAATATCTTCTTTGGATCACCCAGCCCTTTTTCAGATTCACAACTCTTCTTTCAAAGACTAAAGATGTGAGTATTCATTTAATATTCAGTATCTACAATAAGCTCTTCACCCATCTCGAAAAGGCAAAAAATGCGTTAAAACGGAAGAAGGTTGCTTGGAAGCAGCTTATGCTTAGTTCTCTTGAGGCCGCAGAGAAAAAGCTTTCGCATTATTACAGCCAGACCGATAAGATCGACAATAATCTTTATGTGATTGGCACCATTCTCTCACCACAACATAAGCTTCAGTTTTTTGAAGGAAAGGACTGGGAAGATCCAGTAAATGACTGGCGTACGATCTACCGAACAAGTCTCGAGAATTACTTTGAATCCTACAAACAAAGTCATTTAGATGCGCAATCAGCATCAAAACCGCAATCGTCAATGGTTGCAATCTCAGAGTTTGAAATGGAATGTCAGCAGGAGATGTCCCAGCCCTTATCTTCGGGTCAATATGATGAGCTGAAGGAATACCTGGAGAGCGGTAAGTTTATATTTACTATATCATCTGGCCGACACTAACCTTTTATCTAGGCACTGTGAGAACTCCGACCGCTGTGTTTTGGAAGGATCACCAGCGCCAATTTCCAGCGCTTGCAAACCTTGCCCGCGATGTGCTTTCTATACCTGCTACTGGCGCAGGTGTAGAACGTCTGTTCAACTCTGCCCGGGATATCTGTCACTACCGTCGAGGCTCACTAAACCCATCAACAATTCAAGATCTTATGATGTTTATGTGTACATCACAATTTGAGATTGAAGATAGTCAACGGACGTTGATTAATGAGTATCTCTCACATGAAGAGATACAGGCTAATCAGGAGGCAAACAGTACAGACGCTCACCAACTTGAACCTATCAGTGATCATGATGAGTGCGAATCTGATAGAGCAGATGAAGATGAGATTGAACCAGTCCTTGAT
The DNA here is from genome assembly GCF_028827555.1 of Penicillium brevicompactum. Classification (NCBI taxonomy): domain Eukaryota; kingdom Fungi; phylum Ascomycota; class Eurotiomycetes; order Eurotiales; family Aspergillaceae; genus Penicillium; species Penicillium brevicompactum. The sequence continues at coordinate 208,531 of NW_026623207.1, forward strand.
CCTGCTCAGATTAAACCCTCAGTGTTCCTTCCAGATCAACCCTTGTTCAATGGGCCCCAACTAAAACGCCGACAGCGCGGGCTGTCGGAGCAAGAGGAAGGAGAGCATGAAGATAATAGTGAGCCCGGTCTACCTGATACACAGAACCGGCATTCGGGTAGGGTTCGGAAGCGCTCGAGGCTTCTTGATGGATATGAAGTTGCTTAGTCTGTACGATTTACATATATAATATACGCTGTACTTAGAAGTCAATTAAATCTATGATTTACCATTCGATACGCTCCCTGATGTAATGCGGTCTCGTATGAGTACAGGTCGAAACAGCATAAATTATGCAATCATAGGACTTTCTATGTTTGTCTTGTTTGGAGGGCCGTATAGTGAGGGCGGGCAAAAGACCAGCCCGACCCGCGGGCGAGCAATGCCCGCCCTCCGCCCTCAAAATTGCGGATCCGCAGGCGGCCCTCAGAGGGCGGCTCGCGGGCGGGTGCGAGGTCTAAATCTACCTTAAAAAGTATATCTAAAAATTACTGCATACTTTTATATAAATCTTTAAAATTACTTATAAGAGTTATAATTATATATTTCATTCTAATCATGATAGTAATAAATACTAAAAATAATAAAAATAAACAGTATAAAGTAGATATACTTTTGATAAAGCTATTCTTATTGTTAAACTGTACTTAATATCTTTTCAAATAATACTCACTTCTTTAATATTAATAATAATCCTATAATCTCTATGTATCAAATGTATTAGTTAATTTCAATAATATATTAATTCATTTTAGCTTTCAGTATCTAATTAGTATCTAATTAGTATCTAATATATCTATGATATTATCTCTTTCTTTTTTCAAAAATTTATTCTTAAAGCTTATTAAATTAGTGTTATCTTTTTAGATAAATAATATTAGTATTTCTTTTTTTATATTTTTTTGGTTTCTTGGTTGCATATTTTTCATATTACATTAGTTAATAATATTTTCTATATATCAGATTTCAAATTTTATAACCATAATAAACATATTCGTCAAAATCAAAAATATATAAAAAAGTTTTATAAAAAGATTAAAAAATAAAAAATACTCTATAAGTAATAGAAGACTAACAAAAAAATTATTTTTATAAAATAATAGTGAATACAAATGATTATAAAAATAATCTAATTATATAAATAGTATGAATTTTTTTATATTTAGCTAAAATAATTAAATATTCAATCACAATTTCTTTTTACTAAAATAGTTAAATATTTAAGATTTCTTTTATTAGGGATTTTATTAAATTAGATTACTTTATTAATAAATATAATACTTAGATTCCTAATATTATATCAGTCCTATTTTAATATGAATAACTAATCTTTTATTTTTTTCTATCTTAAATAATTAAAACTTTTTCTTTTTAATCAATAATTCTATTCAAAAATTATTAACCTAATTAAAAATACTCTTTTAGATTTCTAACAAATTTTTATATGTTTCTCAAGATATCATACTTTTTTTTTTATATTAAATAGTGAAATTTTCTATTAATTTATTTAAATTCTCAAATCTCTTTTTTAATCTTATACTTATATTTATTTTTTATATTCATTTTTTATATTCATTTTTTATATTCATTTTTTATATTCATTTTTTATATTTATTATAAATTTAAGTAATAATATATAAAACATTAGATAAAGTTTTTTGATATTTTCTAATGATTTTGAATAATAATTAACTAATCTCAATTGTTCTTTAATTTCGAATAGTCTTAACTATAAATACTTTGATTCATTATCGAATTATCATTATTTAATTTTAATATTATAGTACAATAAATAATTTTTTTTCAAACGAATTAAGTTTTTCTATATATTATCAATTATAGTATATTTTTTATATATAGATCAATAAAGAAAATATCTTTCAATAACTATAAACAGAGCTGCTTTAATTTAATAACTAATAATCTTGATAATTCTATTATAAATTTTTGATCAATAAATTTACTATATACTATATAAGCTTATGGATATGATTTATAAAAAAAAGTATTCTATAAGGTATAAAATATCTCAGATCCTATTTAACAGTCTAATTTTAATATCTATTTAATTTATATAGGTTTATTATATATTTGTTATAAATGACTTGTGACTATGTAAAGTAATCTCATTAAATATTCTATACTTTATAATTATATATTATAAGAGTAGATATATTTATTAGTCTAAATAATATGACCAGTTATTTATAGAGATTATATTTTACTTAAAATATTGTTTTTATTTATTTTTAAGTGTGATATAGATTTTGTGGAATATAATAAAGATCTGGAATTTTATAAACTATTCTATTTTATTAATCTAGTTTAATATCTTATGAATTAATAATAGTAAGTAATAATTCTTTTTTTATAATAATATTAAATGCACAATAATTAATATAAAAATATAATCTCCTATCTAGCTTTTATATAAAGAGTATAAATATAATACTTAAGCTTGTTGAAAGTACTCTTTAGAACTAAAGGCTTCTTGTTTAATATATTACATAATAGGCTTTATAAAAGTCCGACTTTTTTATTATTATCTTATATAAGATTGATTTTATAATCAATCTTTTTCTTATAGAGCGAGAGTAATTTTATTATTTATTCAAGATTAAAAAATAATAAAAAGTTATAATATTATATAAATAATCTATTAATAAGGTTAATAGGTATCTTTTTTTCAAGTATTTTTTTAATATTATTTATAATAGTAATAAAGATTTCTCTTTTGTATTAGTTATCTTATTAATAGAAATGATAGATCTTATAATATATACTTTATAAAGATTTTAGTAATATTAGAAAATAATAACTATTTAATATTCTATAGCCTTATTTAGGAAAAATAGAAGAATAATTAGTTTCTAGATAATTCGAAATAGATGTTTTGTTGGTTTAATTAGGATAGTCTTAAAATAAGATTATGTCTAGTATGATCTAGGATTATATAAAAGTAGATAATCTTTTTATAATAATAATTAATTAAAAATACTATATATGTAATATATGTAATTATTTTTATCCTTCTATCTTTTAAAATACTTAATATAAGATCTTAGTTATGTTTAGTTATTTCCTATTTATAAAAGACTTATTAATAGTCTCATATATTAAATAGCTACTATTAACTAATATACAAGTAATAATGTATTAGTTAAGCATGATTATAATTATAAATAATAGGAAATTTATATATATAGCTTTAAAATTCTTCTATTTAATTTATATGAATTTTAAACTATTTTATAAGCTTAATATATAGTTTTATATGAAGAGTATTTTTTTCCTAAATAAGAAATATCTTTATTAATTAAATTAATATTATTAATAATAAGAAAGACTATAGGCTATATTTTATATTTATAGATAATATAATCTATTTAATCATAATAAAGATAATATTATTTTTACAATATTAATTGATTTGACTTGAAGAAACCTAGATAACTCGTTTTTTAATTCCTAGATTTATATAAGGAGACTTATTATTAAAAGTAGTAATACATATTTTATAAACTTGCAAGTATATTTTTAAAATAATAATCTAGGTAAGGGTCTAATCTATCTTATTAATATTATTAATCTAGAAGATATAAGATTATTAGTTATTAAATACTTAATATAAATAAAAGATCTTTATATGTATTATATTAATATTAATATTGAATAACTAGTTTTAATAATTATTATTTACTTTAAATCTAGCTCTATAAATTAAAACTAACATATTTTTTTTAACCTTTACTAACAAAAATAAGATGTTCTATCTCATAGATCAACTAAGATCTCTAATAGTACTCATTAGTCATTTAAATTTATAGAGAAAGTTAGAGAAGATCTTTTTTCTAGATCTATATATATAATTTAATAAAAGAGTATCGGAAAAAAAGTCTCTACCTAAAATTAACATATTAAATACATAAAAATAAACGGAAGTTCTTTAATAAAGAATAGTATGTATAAATAATATATATATATAAAACTGTAAATAATCTGAATTTTTATAATAAATTATAAGAAATCTTTTAATGAAATAGGCCTGAGCTGAGAAGAAATATTATATAACAGATATAATAATATACTTATAAATAAGTTTTGAATTAACCATTAATGATAAATCAATATACAATAAAAGGTTAAACATGAATACAGTATATTGTTTAAAAATAGATTATTAGAAAGAAAAAAACTATATATTAAGACTTTGAAAATCTAATAAAGTATAAGATAGAATAAAGCTTTAATTATTATTGAACTTTTTTCAAATAATATATATTTTAAAAAAACTTTTGATATAGTTAGTTATTATATTAAAATAGATAAAACGGTTAATAAACTTATAATCAATCTTCTATAGAATATTTATATTTACAATCTACATTAATATCTTATTAACATAATGATAGACAAAGATGATAACTTACAAAAGTACTTTTATGAAAACTATATATCACATCTAAAATATAAACTACTTATAAATTTAATAAATTAGATTATGACATGAAATTAAGATTATTATAGTAAATGAAGAAATCGATACAAAAAAGGTTTTTCAAAAAGATAGGCTTAACTTATGGTATTACTATATAAAGTATTAATTATAACATCTAACAAAAAAGCTCTTTTCGAAAGAGTTAATAAAGTAAGTGTTGTATTACTCATTTTAATTTACAGATATCTAGAACTGATAAAATTCAATATTTTAGAGATCAGAGAATACGATAATTATCAAATAAAAGAGACTATCTATAACGAATGATAAATCATATATTCTAGACAAATATTGTAAGTTCTAAGATATATTTATTTTTAGTATTGATTAATAGAATGTTATCAAAATATAGATCTTTTCATTATAAGATTCATATAATAAAGGATATTAAATCTATTTTCAAATCTAGTTATCTATTATTATGAAAAAAAAGTCTCATATATTTAAAAGAAATATATTAATAAAAACTTATAAAAGATCATATTTAAAGTTTAAAATCTTGAATTAAGTATCTAATTATTTTTATACTAAAGAAATGAAGTTTCTAATTTTAGGTAGATTATTATTTTTTACTTCTAATTTATAAGATATAAGATTAGATTAAAGATATGAAATATTTTTTTAAACTTAATATTATTAACATCTATTATCGTATTAATTTTTAATTAGGTTATAAGTAAAAAATAGTATTTAGAATTCAATTTAGATGTTATAAATATAAGATTATATCTTTTGTTCTTACTAATATATTACTTATATTTTAATATTCTACTTTAAAATGTTTAAAAAAAATATTAATATCTTTGTTATCATATATTTTAATCATTATTAAATTTCTGTTAAGATATTAAAAGATTATATTAAATATAATAAAATTATATCACAGAAAATAATAGAAATTATATCAAAATTAAAGGAATGTAAATTTTACATTTAAAAAATAGATTTGTTAAAATAGAGAAAGATAAAATAAAATAAATTATAAATAGTCTATTCTTAAAAATATAAAGAAGCTTAGTAATTTCCTAATTTAATAAATTACTCCTAGAAGATTATTCATAGTTATATTAAAATTGTAATAAGACTTTATAAATTAATTAAAAAAAACCAAAATGTTTACAAAAGAATGATATAATAAAAAGATTATTTCAAAAATTTAAAAAACTTTTAATTGTAAGATAATTATAGTTATGTTTGATTATAAAACTAAGATTATAAAAACTGATATATTGGACTATGTTCTAAAAGCTAGATTAATATAAATAACATTATATAAGAAGCATTATCTAATTATATTTTAGTTAAAAAAAAAGCCTAGTCAAACTTAATTGTAATATATATATATAATAAGAAGCCATTAATTATAATATTAATATTATCAATCTAATAAATATATTTTAGAAAAATAAAATATATCATAATAGTATAATAGAATTATAAAAATATTATATTCTTTATAATAATGAAAGTCTTTATTTAATAATAAATATAATAGATTCAAATGTTTGTATAATATGATCTTTAAATTAAATCTTTTAAAATAATAGAAAACAGTTAAATAGATATTTTAAACAGATATTCTAAATAGATAATTAGATTATAAGTTTAATATTAAGATAGCTAGATCTACTATTTTAAAATAGAACTAAGATAGAACTACTTTATGCAATAAATAATTTCTAATTAAACAATTTCTTATGATAAATTTAAAAGGCATAAAAGAATACTATAATAGTAAATGTAATCTTAGTAGAAGAAGTTAAGAATAAAAACTTTATTAAAGATAATATATGATTAATCTTTATATATATATAGATTAATATATATTTTATTTAAATTCAGAAATAAGATTATTCAAAGCTATTATAATAATTTTATATATAGATATATAGATATATAGAGATAGAAAAAACTGTAAAATATATTTTATAAAATTACTATTTTTTAAAAATAAACTGTACGATTAGATTCTATATAAGTACTGATAATATATACTAAATGAATAAACTAATATAACATATATCTTATAAAGAATTATAACTTTGTAAAATATTAATAATTTTATAAAAAAAAGATTTAAAGACTTTATTATAAAATTTGTAGTTTTGAATAAATATAATATAATTGTAGTTACAATTAATGGATTTATTGGATAAAATTATATAATTCTAATTATTTAGACTATTGATATTATCTAAATAATAGATATTCTTCCAGAAATATATTAATCAGGCTTTATATAAATATCTAGATAAATTTTATTCTATCTATTCAGATAAAATATTGATTTATATAAATAAAATAATTGAAAAATATTACATATATATTACAAAGATCTTTATAAAGTTTTTTAAAAAATAGGCTTCTATCTAGATATTAAAAAATAGAAATTTAAATATATAGAATCTAAATATCTTAACTTTAATATATGAGTAGATCTAAGAATTTCTATAGATTCTAAAAAGGTTAAAGTGATAATTAAATAAATCACTGTATTTATTAAAAAAGATATTCATAATTTGTCTCACTTTACTAACTTCTGCTTTATAAAAGATTATATAAAGATTATATAATTATTATTTCACCTAATATATTTAGATATAATATTTTCCTAGACTACTATCTATTGGAATAGCTTTAAGAAATTAAAAAAACTATTTATAACTAGCTTAATTCTAATAACTTTTAATATCTCTCGTATAATAAGATAAAATAGATATATCTAGATATATAATTAGTAAAATTTTACTCTAGTATAATAAAAGATTACTATAATTATATATCTACTTCTTTTAAAAAGAATTTTTTTGTTGAATACAACTATAATATTAATAATAAAAAGTTATTAGTAGTGATATAATATCTAGAAATCTAGGATATGAAATTATAATCTATTAAAAAACATTTCTTAGTGATTATAAATTATAAAAACTTTGAATTCTTTTTCAAACTATAAAAACCAATAAAATATTATATATAATAATCTCTAATCCTAAGTCAGTTAAATTTTTCATTATAATATAAACTAAAAAAAAGAATGAATTTATTAATATTCTCTTATATTATATATAATAAAAATAATCTAATTAATTAATTTCCTAGAATCAAAGATTATATAAAGTATCTTTTGATTTAAATAAGAGATCAAACTATTATAAACATCTATCTTATTATAATCATATCTTTAAATAAAACAATCTTTATAAAAAAGAATAAATAAAAAGAAGCTGATATTTAGAATATTATCTATTAAAAGACGTTATATATTATATGAAGTAATATCTATAAATTCCCTTTAGAATTATATTTTAAAATCAAGATTTTAAAATACTTATTAGATTAATAAGATAAATTATGATTTCATGGAAAGCTTTAAATTCCTAATCAAAAATTCTTTTATATAAAATAGATCTAATTAGACTAGACTATAACTTTATCATTATTAGCTATCTTGATCATCAAAAGATATATACTATTATTAAATAAGAATACTTCTAGTTAAATATAAAAAAAGATATATAACGGTTTGTATATAATTATAATCTTTATAAAAGACTCAAGCCTTAATATAAATTAAAACAAGATCTATTAAAATCTTTTCTTAATCTGGATCAACTATAAAGAGATATTATATTAGATTTTATAATAAATCTATTATTAAATAATAGTTATATAAATATTTTAATAATTATTAATTAATTAATATAAAAGATGATCTTTAAAAAAATAAATTAAATCTTTATTAATAAAATAATATAAACGATTGTTTAGATATTAATATATTACTAGATTATATATCTTATGTAATCTACTTCTAGATTTTAGCTTATAAAGTATCTCCTTTTTTTATCTTAATACAAAGATTATAATATTTTCGTTATTATCAATTTAATACTAGATATCCTTTAGTATAAACTTAAATTATTATTTATAAATATTGAGAGCTAAGTAATCTCTAATTACATTCGGCCTTTTCTATATCGTCTTTATATAATCTCTCCAATTTATTAAAATTTCTATCTATCTACTCTTTTTAATATACCTCTGTTAAAAATCTCAGATCTCTTTTATTTTACATTTTAGTTTACTGTCAATTCTTAATATAAATAATTAGATATTATTTATAACTATTAGTTAAGTTATTATTTATTCTAATGCTTTTTTTATCTTTTATTTGTTAATATTTAATAGATTAATATAGTATCCATAAGTAAAGAAGAAAGATAATAGCTCTGTTAATATAATATCTTGATTTTTAATAACTATTAGAACTATTGATAATAACTTTTTCTAGTTATTTTATATATAAATGATAAAGATTTATATAATCGTTTTAATCTCTTGATTCACTCTTTCTATTATACTATCTAATTATAGATAAAATATAATAAATAGTTAGTATTAAATTATTAGCTTTTTATAAATAATATATTAGAATCTATTTATAAATTATAAATTTCTATTGGTAATAATCGCTTTTAGAAATCTATAATATATATAAAAATATATTAAAAGAATTTTTATAATCTATTTCAATATGATTTTTTCTATTCTAATTAATATCATTTTCTTTATAAAACTATCAATAATAAGTAATTTTAATACTTTATTTTGTTTTATTAGAGTCTTCTATAATAAAATCTATTAAAATCTTAATCTAAATCTATTGTAAAATTAATAATGATTTTAATAATCTATAAACTATATCTTACTAGACTAAACTTCTTTTGTAAATAATATAATCCTAAAGAAACTGCTATATATCTTCTATTATAATAGATTAAAAGAATTATTAAGATACTATTATATATCTAATATCTTATCCTCAATAGATAGTAATATAAAAATTATATATCTTTTAAACAATTCTGGTTCATAAAGATTTATTATCTAAGATGTAGATCTTTTAATAGAAATAAAATGATTTTGATCATTAAGATAATAGTATTTAAAAACACTTGTCTTTATATCTATTTTAATAGTAATATAGTAGTTATCATATTATAAGATTTAGGAGTATATCTAATATATCTTATTATTTAATCTATCTTTTTTTTATCCTCTCTATAACTGTAATTTTTAAAAAAATAATATATCTATTATAAACTCTAGATCTAATTTAATTATATTATCTAATTATATATCTAGTTGTATTAAATTATTACTTTTTTAAAAAATGTTTAGAAATAATTTAAAAGTCCTTTATCTATAATATCTTATAATAAGTTCTATCCTCCTTTTAATAGTATCTCTAATGAAATAGTAATTTTCCTAAACTGATAGTAGAATATAAATTCAAATTCTATTATTAAATCTATCTATTATATCTATTGTTTATTTAGATATTATATTTTATTAAAATAATAGAGACTTTTATAATCTATTATAATAATTAAATAAGATACTATCTTTAATTTAGATTACTATTTTTAAAAAGTATATATAATTATAAGTAGGCTTTTATTATAAATCTTATAATTTAGCTCTATGAGTGAAAACTTTTATAATATATAAACATAAGATATAAGTCTTCTATCTTTCTATTATATATCTAGAAGTATTAATTTCTAATATTGTTTTTTTCCTTCTTTAAAATAGATAAAGATTAATATATTGATAAAACGATCTTTAAATTTCTTAAATATTTATAAATATCCTTTACTTTATGAAAACTATGTATCCTTTTAAATTAACTAAGTTAAAAAATTAATAAATATTTTTTATATCTTGATGATCTCTATCTTCTTTCAATTAATATAAATCTTTTTATCTCTATATATAATAAATCTCAGATATTTTTATAATATTTAATTAATGAATCATTAGAATATTATAAATAAATTTTTAAGTTTAAAAAATAAGATATTTTATTTCAAAAGATTATATTAGATATAAAATACTGTCTTTTACTCTTTATTTATAATAACTCTTATTTTATAAAATATAATAATAATATCTAGCTTTATAAAATATTTTATATTTAATATATTTATTAAGATCTTATAGATTGATGATAATAGATAATAGTCTTTTATACTCAATTTATTTAGTTTTCAATAATTAATAAAAAATCATGTTTCCTTGTTAGACTTCTAAATTAGAAGTACTACAATTATTATACGTAATTTATTAACTTAGATAAAATTCTTATCTAGTAAATTAATTAAAGTTTTATATAAATATAATAACTTTTCTTTATTTATACTATATAGTGATTTATTAAAGATAACTTTTTAATATTATTTTAATTATAATTTAATAGAATCATATAGTTAATTTTAGATGTATAAAAAGATAATTTATTCATAAGCTATTAATTAGAAATATTAAATCAAAGCTGATACTATTTTAATAACCTTTTTCTAATATCAACACTCTTTTTAAACTACAATATCTTTTTATTATTATTAAATATAACTTTCCCAATTTACACATATACTAATATTAAGAAATTATTAAATAACTTCTAGATTATTTTCATACTTATATTCTTTGCTTTTAAAAGCTTTATTTTAATAGATCTAATTATTCTATCTTTTTAGTTCTAATATTATATCTTTTTATAGATCTTTTTATAGACATCTATATATCCTTTCTATAAGAAATAGATACTATTCATAGCTTTGATCTATAGCAAGCTTAAAATTATATTATCTATCTAGTCCTTACTAATATATATAAAAATTATATCCTATTAGTAGCTATAAATATTAATATCAAAGTAGATAATATATATAATCTTATCCTAGTTTACTATCACTCTATTAAATTATTAAAGATATATCATAATATATAAGAGATTAAAAGATTTAATAAAAGTTTTATTTATAATAATATAATTTAAATAATTATAGTTGTCTAATACTTTTATAAACTGAATTTCATTTACTCTAATATCGACTAGAAAAAATAATTTTTTATTTTTATCTAATTTCTTAACTACTTTTTATTCTTATTTATAGTCTAGAATAGAAACTATTTATTTTCTAATTTATTTTTATGAGTTATTAAACTATCGTTATTATTTATATTACTCTATTCAATAATTAGTTTTAATTTTATATATATATATTCTCCTTCAGCTTTAATTCTTTTTTATTTTTTATTTATTTATTTTTCTTCTTTAACGATTTAATTATAATATAACTTTTGATTTTTAGACGCTTAATAGATGACTAGATATAATCTATAATCCAAGAGCTAGATCTTCTATAATATAGATATCAGTCTTTATTATACCATTTTACTTTTCTTCAAGAGTATCTAATTTTATCGATCTAAGATTATAAAGGTTACTGTAAGTCTTTTTTTGGTTTTATTTATTATTATAATATAGATAATAACTTCTGCTAAACTAATTTTATTATTATCTTAACTTAGTTTAGTTAATCTTTTTATTATATATTTTTAATATAGATTATTATATCTAAAAGTTTAATTAGTATTTTAGATTGTTTATTTTTAGTTAATGTATCCTAATTTCTTCCTTTTTTATCTATCTTTTTAAAAAGAATAATACAGATATCTTTATTGAATATTAGATAAAAGAAAAATTATATAATTTAGTAAAGTAAGCGGTTTACAGCTTAATCTGTTTATTTTGAATATTTATATTATTAGTTTACTATTATTAAAAATTTAATTACAATCCCTACCTTAGATTTTAGAAAGTTATTAAGATCTACTTTTACAGCTACTAGATCATCTTATATATAAGCTACAGTATAATAATAAGAACATTATTATCTATATATATTTCATACTTAAACTAGTTCTAATATTAAGTTAATTCTTTCTATTAAAAGTTTTTCTTCTCTTGAGTTTTTCATCATAGGTAGTTTTATTCTTAATCAGATTTCTAGATAGATTTAAGTTTTATTTTCATTTGAAAATAAAAATAAAAACTTCTTTATATATTTCTTTAAAAATTGATTTAATAGTTTTTTTATTTTATTCAAGTTTATCAAAAAATAGAGTTATTATTATTTCTTTTCTATTTTTTTAGCATTTTATATCATCTAGTAATATGTCAAAGAGTTTTAAATATTTTAAATATTTTATTATAATTTTTAAGAAAACTATCTTTTTTTAATTTTTAATAATCTTATTTTTTAATATCTTTTATAATTTTCTAAAAAGCTAATAGGTAAGGGTTTTTTCGTTTTCTATAAAAAGGTATTTCTTTAATAATTTCTTTTTAAAAAAAATTTAATCAGACTTTAATTATCTCAGATCTAATATTAAATATATTATTTAACAAAACAACAATTTATTTAATAAAAAAGTGTCAATTTTTAACTATTTTAAACTATTATCTTTAATAAGTATATTATTTATTTTTATACTTATTATTAAGCTTAATACTAGTTATAAGCCTCTTAATTTTATTATTAATATATTTATTTAGAGTATTTAGAAAAAAATTTTAAAATTTACTAACTATATTTTATATTAGGTAATACTAAAATAATTTTTAGAAATAGCTATATTTTATTTAATCTTGTTATATTAATACTAATTTTAAAATTAATTCTTTCCTAAATTAGTATTAAAATAGTAATTATTAAAATCCAATAAAAATAAATTAAGAGATTTATTTAATAGGTTTAATTTGTCATTCTAAAAATATTCCTTTTAAATGTTTTTTTATTTTATTTTATATAATATTTATCCTTTAGAGATTTTAAAATTTCTTTTATAGATATTAGCTTTTTAGAAAAAGCTTTCAGTTTATTTATTTAATTAATCTATGGCTTTAATTATTAGATCTAATTTAGTAATTGACTAACTAAAGTTATTACTTTACTAAATATATTTTTAGTTATATTACTAAAAGTATCTTTAAAAATTTCTATAATTCTTATCTAGTTTAGAAAATCTACGTTAGATAGTTTTATACTAATAGAATACTTTAATTTAATTATTTCTATAATATAAACTAAGATTACACTAAAGTTATTTTAGAGAACATCCTAGCTAACCTATTACAAAGAAACTTAATCTGTAAATCTAATTAATTAAATCCTTATAGTTTTTCTTTAAAAGATTAAGAAAAAGGAGATTTAGAAATATCAAAGATTTATAGTATTAAGCATATATCTTTTAATCTAGCAAAAAATAGTATTTAAATAGATATAGATAAAGATTACAATATATAAGATTATATACTGGAAAGGATTAATAGTCTTATCAGTAGTAATAATAAGACTAATTCTTAAGAGAATCAGGTATAGTCCTAGGTTAGGTTGGAGTTTAATATCCCTTTTATCTGATTAAGATCATATGATAGAAGTGGGGTCGCTTTGGACCTAAACTATTATCGAAACGCCCTAGGCATCCTCGAAACTAAATAAATTACTTATAATAAATATTGTTTATTAATAATTATATATAAAATAGTAATATTATTTATTATTAATAGTTATAAATAAATAAAAAAATTTATACTGATCATTAATATAAATATAAAGACTATAATAGATAAGATTAGTTTTTAGCATTTCAAGTAATATACGAAAAATCAATTTTATTAAAGATATATGGAGTATTTATAAAATTAGATAAATCTTTTAAGTTAATTAAACTATCTGAATAAATTTATATTTATTAAAAGCTAATTATTCTAATATTCTTAGATAGTTTTAAAATCATTATAATCAGTTATATTAGAGTTAATAGAATTATTAGAAAGGGTAATTTTGAAATATTTATTATATTTATTAATAAATATAATAGTAATTTATATTTGTATATAGATTTATAAAATTAAATAATATGATTAAGAAAAACATCTATCTTTTCTTTATAATAAAATAAACTTTTATAGTAATCAAGTAGAATCTAATTTTTTGTAGAGTTTAATATTAAATAAAGATTTTATAAAATTAAAATTGGTCTAAATTCTAAAGATTTTATAATATTTAAATTAAAAGATGAAGTATTTAAATTTATAATAATACTGTTTAGCATTTTAATAGATTAGTATTATTCTAATCATATAGAATTTTACTAATACAAAATTACATTAATAATTTAATATTTACTAGAATTAATAGAATTAACTTTTGGAATAGTATCATTTCTAGATAGATTTTAGTAGTAAAATAATATATAGATCCTATAAATTATTTTTATACACTAGAATAGTTTAAATATTATTAACTATATAAAATAAAATAATAAAATAAACTTAATATTTAAAGAATATTATAAGACAGTATATAATAGAGATATATATTAGATATTGAATAATAATCTTTTATTATATAATAGGAAGCTTATTATTATAGATAATAGCAATTTATCTATTTACCTATCAAATAAAGTTTATGATTAGTCTTTAATAGTTTATCTTAATGTTAAAAAGATATTCAAATTATTTATCTCTAAATATTATTAGTATTAGATAACAGCTAATATATGGTAATATATTAATTACTATTAGGTTTATAAAAAAACAAGGATATAGAAAGATCATATTCTAAGCTTCTTATAGTTTTTATTGATTCTTAATTGGTTCTAGTAGTATATTATAATAGACTTTTGTTTATTATCCTAGAATAATTAGACTTATGATAATATATTAGTTATAATTTATTATCTCTTAAAAAAAACTTATTGTTATTTTTTCATATAAAGACTATTAATATAAAACAGATAGTAAGACTACTTACTTATTTTATTATATAATAGATAAGATTACTTAATTGGGTAATATTTAATCAAAGATTATAATTTATTTTCAAGTTTTAAAGTAAGTTATATTATATTCTAAGGACTAAGTAGAAATTATTTATAATATAATATGGGGACTACTATATAGACCCCCCACCGATGTTCAGACCCCCCTGTTACCTCTTTAGGAAGGTAGACACCTGACATGTAAGGCATTGATATAAAATTGCCCTTTTGGGACCTTGCTGCCAACACCTGCCTCTTATTGCCATACACCACGGTCACGTGACATTGCATTTTTACCATGTTTTCGGTGATAAAAACGAGAAATATGGTTATGTGACTGTCACGTGACTATATTTGTAGAATAACAATACTTTTTAGTGACTTGTTACTATTAGGGATTTACATAGTTAAGGTAAGTACTCTAGGGGTCATTATATTATAGTCACATGACTTTAGTGATAATCTATAGATATAGAGATAATTTTGTGCCGTGGAAGTATTTGCATATCTTCTCAGGCATCAAAATCAGGCAGGGGGGTCTGATTATCCAAAGGAGGGTCCGAACATCGGTGGGGGGGGTCTATATAGTAGTCCCCTATAATATTTATAGATTAATAATTAAACTAAAAATATAAATGAGTTTATTATATAAAGATTATATTTATGTATTAGTTATTTTTAAAAATAAAATGGTTAGAAAAGATTATTAAATAGATATAATTTGTAATTACTTTTTTATAAGGAATGTAATAAAAACAAATAACTAAATCCTAATAAATAGCCTCTATCTATTATATTGAAAATAGAGTATAACTTAACTTATAAGATATCTACTTTTAATATTTCTTTTAAAAAGTTTAATTAAGTTTATATATAATATCAAATAGAAGATATTCTTATACTATATATAATCTAACTTAATATCCTAACTAATATATATTTAATATTCTATATAAAACTAATTTAACCTATATTATCAAATCTCTTCCTCTTTTAAATTATAGATAGTACTTAACCGTCTATATTAGAGATTAATAATAAACTAGAATATAAAATAAAACAGATTTTGGACTCTTAAAAAAAGTTTATTGAAAAAGAGAAACAAATAGGAATACACTTTAATAGGAATACACTTTAATATGATAATTGAGATTTTAAAAACAACTTTTAAATATATAAAGAGGTTTTAGAAAAATCTACCTCGGACACAATAATACATTACCAATATTTTCTACCTTATCCGCTTATCATGTGATCTATACCACTCCTAGAACTTGATAATAAGTATTCTAGAATTAAAATTAAAATTATAATTATAATTATAATAGAGATTTTACTTATAAACTCTTTCAATCTATATGTATATATATTATTAATATTATTAAATAAAAGCTTTTGATTATAATAAACTATAAGCATCTAATATCTAATGTGCTATACTTAATCTAATATTATATCATATTTATTAACATCTACCACTAAAATGATTACTAAGTTGAAATAATAATTATTAGTAACTAAAAATACTTAAATACCATAGATTATATTTATAGTTTAATATCTGTTAAACATATAGATCTCTCTTATAAAAGAAGTAATAATACATTTTAAAACTAACCATATTTAACTAATTTACACTTTCTAAATAAACAATCATATAAAATCTACTCTTATATTTATAAATATATAAAACTTTAATCTCTCACCTTTAATCAAGATTTATATTATTATAATAAGATCAATAATAAAAAAACTATTATATTAATATTATTATTTATATTTATTTATAAATACTACTTAATCTAAAACAAAAACCTTTTTTAAACTTATCTATTTTCTGAATTTGAAATAATATCTAATTTTTTAAATTCTCATAAAAAATAGATTCATACTTCCTATATCTGTATATCATTAATTTTTTTGTTATTATTTATATAATTATATAAATCTTTTATGAAAATGAATTATTATATAAGATTACTAATTTACTAATCTTAAGTATGTGATTATTATATAATCATATATCTTGATTTTATCATAAAAAATGTAGTAAACATACAATATTATATAATAGTAATATATAGTAGTACTAAAAGATAAATATTAATAGTAAGATTCTAGAAAGATAATTCAATTAATATCTAATTAACTTTTTACTAAAATATAATTAATTTAGATGAAACTTTTAATCAATAATATATTATTTTAGTTGTTCTATATATAAATAATAAAGATTTGTTGTCACGGGCTGGAGCTCAATGTGGATCACGTGAGGCACATGACCTAGTGCTCTATAAGACCGCCTGACCGCGAAAAAATACCTCCTTTCTTTAATATTAATGTAAACAGTATATTAGCCTAGCCTTATTATATTTATAAAGCTTCAGCTCTTCATATATATTAATTTTCTAATACTATTATTAAAAATATTAGAAAAGCTTTAGGAGTATCTAGACGATAAAAAAGAAAAATCTCTGAATTACTTTTAATTTAGTATATATTTACTAACAGAATAAAATTGATCTTAAGTAATAATAAAAGTTTAGAGAATAATAGTTTGAACGTTTTTTAATAGATGTAGTTAGTAATATAGTAGATAGTATAGAGCTATTAAATATAAACTAAGTAGATAATAATATAAAGTTTTCTTACTAACTAAAAGTAAGATTTTTTAATCTTATACTATTTATAAGTAATGTTGATAACTAGTCTATCTAGTAAATTATAATAAAAAATAAGTTATTCATTAGTAGAAATATTATTAGATTACTTTTAATTAATTTCTCTATATTTCTTTTTAATTAAAAAAAACTTATACAAAAGAATATGAAAAATATATAAAGTATTACTAAAATAACTATAATCTCTATAACTTATCTACTTTAAAATAATTTATAGTAACCTAAATATAAAGGTATAAGTAATTTATTATATATATCAAATTAGTTAAAATAAGAATAAAGCTTTTCTAAAATTCTTGTTATACTCAAAAAAAGAATTTATTAATATAGATATTCTAGATTAACTTGAGAAAGTAAAGAAAGTAATAGATCTTTATAAAAATATTAAATGAATTAATAAATAGCTTGTTAATAAAATATTGTATTTTTACTATCTTTATTGACTTGATTACCTAACTTTATAAGATTAATATAGATATAGATATATTAAATATTTGTTCAAATATTTTTCTAGAAGATTATAAAGATAAATAATAAATTAGATTAGATATAAATTATCTTTATAAATTACACTAATTTACACTTTAATTATAAATATTATAACTCTAATATATAAAAAAAGCTTAATTATGAAAAAAGAATTATAGGGTATTAATATAATACATCAAAATTTACTATGACGGATTATATTATATGTACAGTAGCGACCGCGTTCGCCTTCCATGTCAGGAACAGAGAGATCGTCTTTCAAACCCTAATCACGTGATACGCTAATCTAAACAAGAATTGCGCGTAAACAATTCGTTTTGTAGTGAACAAGGCTATCAATACCAGAAGTTTAAAATACCAGTATGGAAGATATAACTCTACAATTTGACGCCTAGACTGGAAGTTCGATACAAATTGAGCAAACATAGCAGCCCTCGAAAGGGCAATCTGTCAACACTTCCACTCTTCACTACACAAAAATGATTTGGTTGTGAGAGCATTTGACTTCGCCTCACTTTTTAACCCCGCTCTCTACTCCTGAACTCTAGCATTTCATTCCCTAAACTAAGGCTATATAATGAATCTGTTTCTCTCATGTTTAGAGAAACTCATAGGCTATTCGATCTTAAACCTAAACGTTCTTCTTATTTATCATAGTAACTAGGGTCTCTCTATCCTATGGTGATTACATGGTCGGATTAATATATGCTTTACCCTTGGAGATGGTAGCCGTAAAGCTGATATTAGACTCTATATACCTGAGTTTACTACGGCCGCTGATAGACTAAAATATGTATATTCTAGGAAATATTGGTGATTATAATATTGTTATTGTCTGTTTATTAAGTGGTACTTATGGAAACGTATTAGCTATTATAGTAGTGATGTAGTTGCTGGTGACTTTCTATTCTATCTGGTTTGGTCTAATGGTTAGTATTGGTGGAAAAGTATCAAGTAGTAATATAGATATTTAACTAGGTAATATTATAGTAAGCTAGTTAGTAAATATATCTAGAGGTATGATTTAATATGATTTTAGTAAAATGTCAAGTAATGGTTAATTTTAGTAAATAGGGATACTAAACTATTTATTTAAAAAAAGTCTTGCTAATTATTCTTATCATACCTTAAGCTTATTACTTTACCAAAGATAGTTAAGTTATTAAATTTATATCTAACTTTTAAATTAGAATAAAATTATAGATAGTCATAAATTTTGTATTACTAACTAAAAATAACTTTTTATATTAAATTAAATATGATTATAGAGTATTAGTAATATATATTAATTATAATAAGTGAAAACTGATTTGATAGTCTTTTTAGGATTATAAAGACTTAGTAATTTACTATAGATTAATTATATCAATAAGTTAAATAATAGAAGATAGTAAATTATAAGATTAGTTAGCTTAGGACTTAGGGGTATATTATATAGAAAAAAAAATAGTAAGATTTATAAATAAATCTTTTTATCTAGTAATTCAAAGTATTTATAATTATATTGATTTATATAAGAATAAGGAATAAATAGTAAAGATATATGGTAGTAGTTATAGTAGTTTTTACTAGAAAGCTTATTCTTATAGCTCTAAATAATTAGATTAAAAATTATTCTAATAATATAAGATACTTTAGTAGATTTTAGTAAGAATTTTTAAATTTTAATATATAGTATTTTATATCTATTTAAATTAATAATTAAATAAAGTTTATTACATTTAGTTTAGTATTTTAATATTTTTCTAGATCTTGTTATAGCATTTATATATAAGAATTCTATAAGATAGTAAAATAGATTAGATTATTTAAAGTAATATTTATAGCTGATAAATCTCTAGTTATATAAAGTTATTATTTTTTCCTAAGTTTAGAGGGATAGGAAAGATATAATTAGCGATTTATTTTATATAAGATTATAAAGATAATTTTATAGTTATTTTTCAACTCAATAGTGAAGATTAGAATGTATTGTTATAATTTTAAAGTTTTATTTGAAATTGATTACTAGGATAATATTAGGATAGTGAGATAATTCATAATAGTAATATTATTTTTAAATGCTAGAATAGTAGTAAGAAAATATATATAGAGATTTTATATTTAAAGATACTAAAATTATTATTTTAGATTTAAAATATACTAAGCTGAATAGTAGTGTATATAATATCTAAGTGAGTAAATACTATTAGTTAAATAAAAGATTTAATATGTTTCTAGAATTTCTTAATTTCTATTTTAGATAGTTTTCTAAAAGGATTAATAAATTTTATATACTTTTTTCAAAGCTTTTTTTTAGATTTTATAAGCTAGAAATCTAGATTAAATATATTAGTTAAAGAAGGCTATAATATAGAATACTTTATAGAAAGAATAGATAGTAAATAAATAGCATTATAGTTTTTATAGTCAAGTAAAAAAATAAATCTAATCATAAAGATTATATTTAAAATAGTTTTTTTTGTATAAAAAAAGTAATTTAAGTTAAAGTAATATAGTAAAAAAACCTATTTCTGATTTATTAATATTTAAACTAGCTTTAATTCACTAAATTCAAATTTGCTAAAAAGCTTATTAATATAGTCTTCTTAAAAATGATAAATATTTTTATAATAATAATTAATATTAATGTTTAAGAAATGTTTATATTTATTTTTAATAAAAAAATTAAAATACTTCAAAAAGTCTTTCATAAATTTAAAAATTAAATATATATAGAAATAGTAAATAATTAAATCGCCTATATATATAAGGATATATAATAAAAAACTAGTAACTAGCTTTATAAATATTAATTAATCTATATCTAGTTTAGTAAATCCTCGTTTAATAAACACATCTTGGAAAAAAAAATTCTATTTATAAAAGATTTATTTTAAATCATTTATTAAATTTATTAGAAGTCTAATATTTAATAGAGATTTATTAAAAATACTAGAGGGTTTAATATAGACTAACTCTTTTATTTTAGTATTTTGAAATATTATAATAATATTAATATAATAAAGATACTAGTTATTTTAAGTTATAATAGCTATAGTAATTTTAAAAGATATTAGTTTAGATACTACTATATAAAGTTTATAGAAACTAATTTTTTTAATCTATTTAAACTTTTACTATATAAGATAAGCTTTTAAGTAATATTATATTGAATTATCCATACTTACTAAAAAACAAATAGTTTTTGTTAGTTTTATTTATATTTAATAACTTTCTAGATACTATATTTATTATACTTATAGAGCTTTTAATAGATAATAGTGAGTTTTTTATCTTGAGTAAAATACTTTATAGCTTAATTTTATATATATAGAATATATTTAATATTATCTAGTATAAGCTTTAAAACTTTTATAAAATTATTTTTGGATAGAGTAATAGAAATATAAACGTTCTTCATAACTTTATTATTTATATTGAGTATGTTTATAATATAAATATCTATAACTATATTTTTATAAAGATCTTTAACTTCTTTCATAGTAAGAAAATAAATAAAAATAAAGATTCCTTTGTGTAGTTTAGATATAAGTATTTAGAGATTAAGAGATATAATATTATAAGTAATAACTATATAAGAAATTATTATTTATAAAAATGTTTATAAAATAGAAGCTATTTATATTACTAATTTGATAATAAATCTATTTATCATAAGTTATATTAGAAATTAGAGATCCTTTAATAATATTAATCATAATCTTTAAGATTTAGTATTTAGATAAAAAGATAGTGTTAAATATTAGTTTAGAGATAACTAGCTCACTAATCTTCATCAGGTTTTCTTTTATTTTAATACTTATATCAATGGTAAAAATATCTATAGAAACTTATCTTTTTGTAATATAAGTAGATTTATGAAGATCTATCTATATGTTGAAAAGATTTAGTATAGATCTACTATAAATCTATCAAATAGTTTAATTAATATATAAAGATTAATAAAAGATTATTATAAAATAATCTAATTTTCTGGCGTACTTATAATAGTTGAAAAAGAAAAACTAGTTTAAATAGTAATAATAAAGTCTTATTGCTAAAAGACTATTTATAAAAACTAATAAAATAATCTACTGTTTTTTAAATATTATTCTATTTTATTAGAAAGTGAATTAAAATATAAAACACAATACAAATAATAGAAATAAAGAGATCATCTTTAATTATATTATACTAATATTATAAATAGGGTTAAGAAGAATCCTAATAATTATTATTTTACTAAAAATAATATTATAAAAGTAAAGAGTCTTTTTTATATATTTTTTATAAATAACATAATAATTCCTAGTAATATAACTAACTAAATTTGGTTTATTTATATAAATAACAAGTTTATCTAAATATTACTTTTTTTTTAGTATAATATGAAGTCTAGTAATTAGAAGCCTATAAATAAGAGAGATCTAGTTTATATTTATAAAAAGCCTTATGAGATATTATATTAATATATGAATAACAAAAATAGTTTTTAAAATATAATTTATATCTTAAATAATTAGAGACTAACGATATTTAGAAAACTAGTTCTCTACTATTATTATAATTACTTATTTATTTAGAAATACTACTAAGTTATTTTAAATAGGAAGAAATAAGTATAATAATAATATTATAACTCTTATCGTATTTTTAGTTAGTTTATATACTAGAATATCATTATTAATAGATATGAAGTGATTCTTGAAAATATGACTAGTATATAAGTAAGAATCCTAGATATTAAAATATAATAGATCTTTATATTAAGTATACTGAGTAATAAATAGCGTTTATTAAAATGCTAGAATATTTTGATTAATAATAATCCTTAATTAGTAAAACTAAAATAATATCTTCTACTTAATTACTGTTATGGTAAGAGAGAATAATTTATTTATTTTGAAACTTATTTAGTAATTCTATCTGTCAAGTATAGAAATAAAATTAAGTTATTTTTAAATTAAAAAAATAAGTTAAATCTTATAAAATACTAACTCTATGTATTTATTGGAAGTAAGATCTTCAATAATAGTAATAATAATAAGTGATTTATATAAGTGGAAGTTAATAAAGTTAGTTTTATACAAATTTATATACTTCAAAATACTAGAGCTAATTATCTATTTATATATAGATAACAAATTTATAATCTCTGTAAATATACTTTTAAACTTAAAAGATATCTATCTGGATAAGTTATTTATAGCGATACTATATTCTTGATTATTATTTTAGCTAATAAGTGAAATCTTATTAGTAAAAAATAGGATAGTAAACTTTAATTATTAGTTATTTATATAAGTAGTAGATTTCTAGATATATTTATATCTTTATTGTAATATTAAGAATAAATATGAAATATTATAATGGATATACTTATTTAAAGATTACTGATAATAACTATTATAAAAGCTATATATTTAAGAATAATAATGATCTTTTTAAGTATAACACTATTTATAAAATTATTATAAACTTATTAAAATTTATAAATAAAGCTTATAATATCAATACTTCTATAGTGTATCTCTATCTATGTATAAAAATATGATTAATTAATTTAATAACTAGATAAATCAAAAAATTTATAAAAAGATAATTAAATCTTAGCTAGTTTATCTTGATTCTTAATTTATTTTAATATATTTATATTTATATTAGTAATATCTTACTACTTTATAGAGAGAGAGTTAATTATGAGATTAAGCTAATTAATAAAGTTATTTCTAGCTATTATCTATTATATAAATTAATAGTAGAGTAGGTAGAGTTTGTATAAAAATATATTAAAGATAATTTTAAAAGGTTTTATTATATTCAGTGTAATCTTATTTATATTACTAATTCTTATAACTAAAAAGATTAGAGAAGAATAGCGTTTTTATATTAACTTTTATAAATTAAATACTATTAGAAAGAAAGATATTTACTTCTTTTCCTTAATAAATAAACTTATATAGTATATTTAAAATATAAAAATCTATGTAAGCTAGATATTTAATAGCGATTCTATCAGATTTAATTAATATAATAAAAACTCTAAATATATTATAATATTTAAAATTTCTTAAAGTATATTTAAATTTTAAGTAGTATTATTCAATATTATAAATAGACTAATAAGTTTCTCAAGATTTATAAATTTAATATTCAGATAATACTATTATTTATAGTAAAATAGAAAATAAATATAAGTGATATATTAAAATAATATTAAAGTAACTATATAGATTAAATTCATAAACTTTAATTTATAAAAACTAATTTGATATTTTAGAGATTAGATTCTTTAATTTTATTATTTTCCTAGATAATATCTAAGTTAATTTTATAAAGATAGAAATATTTATCTAGTAGTAATAGTTTTAAACTATTAAATAGATTTAAAGCTTTCTAAAATTCTATAATTATTATTTAAAGTATATTTATAATTTTAGTTAAAAAAAATAAAAACTTTATTTCACTTGATAAAATAGATTCATATATAAAGAATAGTTTTTAATATTTTCAAAATAGTCATAATAATAGTTTTAATACTTATTTATTTCAATTTTATAATTTAAGTGATAGTAGAAATTAATATGTTTCATAGAATTTTAAGTAAAATTCAATCTTAGAAATCAAATAAAGGCTGATATCCTATAATCTATTTCTCTAAGTTTATAACTAGATTAAAGTTAATTCATAAAATTTATGATAAAGAAATATTAATAATTATTTAAAGTTTTTAAAAATAGTATATAGAGTTAGTGAGCTTTTTGTATATTATTGATATATTCTTAGATTGTAAGGTGTTGTAGTAGTTTAAGATTCAAAGAATATTAAATATATAATAGATATAGTAACTACAGTCTTTAGAAGATTATAATTATTAGATTTTATTTTAACTAGATATTAAAAATATAACTATAAATGTTCTTTTTTATAAAGATATCTCTGTATAATAAAAATAAAAGTAATATATACTTTTATCTAGGAATATCTAGTATCATATATCTATTTTAAGGATTACTAGGTTATTAAATATTATAAAATATATTAAAAGAATTAATTAAGACTATATAAATCTAGATATTTTATAAAAGACAATATATATTATTAATAACTTAAGTTTTCAGTAGTTAGAGTGTATTTTATTACTATTTAGTGACTATTTAATAGTTTTTAATAATAGTAATCTAAAGACTAGATTATTTAATAAAGTTAATAAATTACTTTTAATAGTTTATCTAAATACTAATAAGATATTTAAACTATTATTGATATATTACTATTAGTCTTTCATAGATATAGATGTAAAAATATATATAGATAACTACTATATATATAAATATATAAAACTATAGATAAATAAGAAATTAGATTTTTTATAGCTTTTACTAGTCTCTAATTAATCTTAATACTGTATTATAATAAACTTTTATTCTTTATTTAAAGATAAATAAGATTTTCATAAGTGAATAGTTATTATATACTATTTAATAAAAAAACCAATTTCTATCTTTTACTATAAGAATATTATAGAAATAGCTAGACTATTTATTAATGGTATTATATACTAAATAGATTTACTGAATTTAATTATTCCTAACTTAGATTTATAATTTAATATAGATTTTTAATAAAGGCTTTATTATATAATAAGTATTAAAAAAAACCCTTTAATAATTTATTATTGTTAGATAAATAAGTAATTAAAAATTGAAAATTAAAATATTATATAATAACTATATCTTTTTATTAACTAGTTTTAAGATAATTATTTAGACTAGTTAATAGATTTAAACTTAATGATAATATATTTACTATCCTTTTTAATAAATTATTTTTTATTTTTTACTAAATAGAGTTATAAATCTAAGTTTATATTTAATTAGTAAACTTCTTAATATAAATATAAATATAATATACAATTATTAATATATAAAAGTATAATCAAAACTTAACATTAATAATATCATTAGGTAGACTAATATTATTAAATTTTCAATTTTATTATTAGTAACTTTATCTATTTAATACTTAAAGATTTAAAAAATAAAGTTAATTCAGTATAAGGTTTAGTGATAAATATATAGATTCTTTCTAGATTATAAAAAAGTTGAATATAGATTTAAATTTAATCTTCTTAATAATTTTAATATTTATTTAGTTTGTATACTCAAAAAATTGAAAAGAGATATTAATAATTCTACTTTGTAAATAATTTCTAAATCTAAATATTCTATTAGTAATTATATAGGAGTATAAATAAAAAGTTAATGACATTTTAAACATATAGATCTATTATTAAAAGCTTTAATTTTATATTAAATAGTTTAGATATAATAATATTAATAAGTAGTAAGATCTAGTCTAGAATCTATTAAATATCTTTTAGAAAATTAAAAACTTACTATTTCATAAAGCCTAGATTTCTATAACGTCCATATTAATAGATCATGGTAATTTTAAGCAACAAAAGTTTTAATAATATCTTTAATAATATTATTATTTCAATATCTATAAAAAAAGATTTCTATACAATAATTAACTTTTCTTTTTTTACTTTTTTCGAGTATATCCAGGTAATATAGATACTAATAAAGGATATAAATATATTAGAGTAGTTAACATTAATTACTATTAAAGGTTTTTAGTAGATACTAGTAATTCTATATTAAAAATTATTTTAGAAATCAGTGTTTATTTCCTATCTAAGACTAAAGTTTAAAAGACTAAATATATATTTACTAGAGGGTAGTACAGTATTAGAGAGCATATAGAGATCTGTAGTTTATATCTTAAACTATATAGAGAGGGAGTTATTCGATAGGATACCTCTATTGTAGATGTCTATTGTAGATATCTATTACTGCAGACCCCAAAAAGGAAGTAGACACGTCAACAAGCGCGTTAATAAGCAGTATACAAATAAGCCTATTTAGGAAGTAAGGTATACGTATATAGGAAAGGAAAGACCACTAAGTGGGACAAAGGCGGTGAGCGTATTAAGAAGCGGTAAGGAAACAGCCTGGAAGCGGTGACGCATTTAGAAAGGAATTAGACAGTGGGAGTTGTGGCAGACTGTGGTAAGAAGCAAACAATTTTCAGGCACCAAAATCAGGCAGGGGGGTGTTGCGATAACTAACGGAAAAGAGATGTTTTTCTAACAATCCCCTTAAAAGAATATAAAAGTTTTAACTTTATAAAATATTATATATATTATATATATACAATTTCTAATAGTAAAATGAGATTACAAATCTTAAAATCAAAAATATATTTTTATATACCAATAACTATATATTATAAATGTGGCTTATATTATACTTCTATTTGAATATTTCTTAATGAAATACAAACTTATAATTATAGTTTTATTTAATAAAAATAGAGATTAACTTATTAAAAAAATGATAAAAATATAGTCAGTAAATATATAATTGCTATTTAATCTGATTGGTTATTCAAAAAATAACTTATATATAAATAAAACTACTATATAATATCATAATTTAATTTCTATCTATGTATCCATCTAAAAATAATAAACTATTAATAATTTCTTTTTGATATATTTAGTAAGATTTATATCAAAGATTTATCTTAAAGAATAAACCCTAATCTGAAATAATTAAATTCAACAAATCTATCTAATACATAGTATTATAAGTAATAAATCTAACCATACTCAATACTATAATATTCTTATAATAAGAAATATAAATTAATTTTTTTAATAGATAATAAATTATTACTGCTAAATTATCAAAACTAGTTAAAGACTAATAAAAGTTATAAAGAATTAGTTTTTTGGTTTATCTACAATTTTATATATTTATATATTCTATAATTCTTAATGTATATTTTTATATTTGTTACCATTAAAAACTAATGATACTAACTAAATAATAAGTTTTATAACTTGGCAATATCTAGATAAACTATTCAAAATATTTAATAAAATTTACCTGATAGTATTACTTTTAAATCTCTATTATTAAAAATTATTAATTAATCTTTCAATAATAATAAAATATATTTTTCTAAAAAAGAATATTAATAGTTGTACTGTTAATATCTAATTAGAATAAGATTTAAAAATTATAATCTTATAATCTACAGAGATTAATATTAATGGTGTATAGAGAACTAACTAAGTTTATGTATTATTATTATAACTATCTTTAGATTCATCAAAGCTATATTATATATATCTGTTTATTCTTAAAAAGTGATTTACTTTATTGATTAAAATAGAGCTTTGATTCTTTAACTTAAATTATAAATATTATCTAAAGAAATAATAAAATTAAAGAATTTTATTTTTAAAATATAAAATTAATTTTTATACATAGTAATTTATAAAGTTAATTTATATAGCTACTCTAATATTATTAATATATACTGTAGTATAAATATCTAGTATATCTTTTAAAAAAAAAATTATCTAACATTAGAAATTTGCTAGTCTATTTATAATACTAAAAAATACTATGTAGAATTTAAATACATCTAAATAGATTTTAAATATTATATTATCCTTTAAATTAGATCTAAATTAAATTTAGTAAAGTCCTTACTAAATACTTAATTTAATATAGGTTTTTATATCTTTGATACACTATATTATTAACTTCTCTATTTAAGAAAGAATCTTGCTTTATAGCTTTATTTAATTTGTAAGAATTAGCATAGAAATATTATCCTCTTTTTGATGTCTTAATTATAAGAATAAGTAATATAAATAAGATCATATTAAATATAATAAAATCTTCTTCAAAATTGTTTTTAATCTATTTCTATCTAAATTCTACTTACTCTACTATTTTTTTATATAGAATAGTACTATAGATTAATTTTATTAATTAGTTTAATTCTATAATTAACTTTCGTTTATAAAATAGTAAAATATTAGAGCTATATTTTAAAAAGTTGTATAAAAAGTGATCATATTTTTTAAAACCCTTTTTTTATACTTTATTAATTTCTAAATCTTGTATTGTTTTTTTATTTATAATATATTTAATCTTATTGATATTAACTATAAAAATCTCTATATCTTTATCCTATATCTATTTATTGAAACTAACTCTATCTATAGCTATAATACTAAGTAGAATAGTTATAGTCTATCTTAGAAAAGCTAAATTTAAGAAAGATAAAATTTAAAAAAAAAAAAAGAGTTCTAAGAAAAAGGTTATTCTTTTCTGCTATAATCTATTTAATAATTAATTAGGTTTAGATATTTCAAGGTTAAAGAAAGAATTAATCTAATAACAGTGATAAAAATCGATTTAATAAATCTTTAAAGTTTACAAATATATATGTTATTAGTAATACTTGATAAAACTTTAATTACAATAATCTACAAATATTTTCTATTTACTATATTAGAATTATTTTAATATTATATTATATTATATTCACTAATATCTACTATTAAAATAATTACTTAGTTGAAATAATAACTATTAATTACTAGAAATATTTAAATCTAGTAAGCTGTATTTTTAAATATCTATTAAATATATAACTATTTATTCATAAAGAAAATATATAAAACTAAAAGATTTAATCTTTAATTGAAGATTTCTATTATTATAATAAAACTAATAGAAGAAAGCAAATCTAGTATATTATTATTTTTTATATTTATAGATATTGTATAATCTAAAATAAAAGTTTCTTTTAAATTTCTATATCTTCTAATCTAAAAGTAGTATCTGATCTTTTAAGGCTTTTATAAATAAGTATTTATATTAATTACTAAACACATTTAAATATATTTCAAAATTATTCAAATAATTATAATTTAAATAATCTTATATTTAATACTAAGAATATTATCTTTTTTTTATTAATATAATCTTTTATTTATTTATTAGATATACAAACAAAGTTAAAAATATACTTTTTTAATATGGTAAAATCTATTCTAAATATCTTATAAAAAGTATTAAAATTAAAATAATAGTTTATCAAATCTATTATATTATAATATTTTACGAAACAATCTAATACTATTTTAAAAACTATTCATAATTTAATATTGAATAATTTATTATCTATCTTTGTAATATAGTAAAAAATTTATTATATAGTTAATTATTAAATGATTATTAGTAAAGATTTCTATCCTATTTACTAGATAGATATGAGAAATTATTTATTAGCTTTATTATCAGATTCTAGAATTCCTTTTTAACCTTTACCTATATTTTTTGTTTTTAAAATAATCTTTAAAATAATCTATTATAATATTTTTAAAATAGATAGATTATTATTTTGTCTATATCATAGTTTATAATACATAACTTTTTAATAATTACTATAAAATAGTAGTTAGTTTTATCTTTAAATTTATTATAAATTATAAATTTATAGATATAAAATTGAATATTATTTTTATCTATTGAAATAGTGTTATTTAGTAACTTCATTATTTTTTATTTAAGAAAATGTATATTTATATGGTTTAGAATTTATATAGTCAATTTATTTTGATCATTAGGTTTATTAAAGTAATAGAAAAAGATCTTTAAATTCAAAAAAAAAAAAAAAAAAAAAAGAAGAACTAGTAGAGATAAAGAATAACTGAGGGATCTTTATTTAAGGTATAAGAACTTTACTTATCCTAACTCTTATTACGTAACTTAAAAACTATAGAAACCTATTAATCTTAATACTATCTCTCTACATGAAGATTACTCAACATGCTAAACGCTATGTCTTGATTTTCTAAAAAAGAAAATAAATGTTATTTTTTAAATAGATATAAATTATTCTTATTGTTTTGTAAGTAAATTATTATCTAGATTATCTGAGTTATCTTTAATATTATTTAAAATAATATTCATCTACTTTTACAAATATTTTAAAGATTCTAATCTCGCTAGATACATCTTATAAAACTATTAAATCTTCTACAATATATATTTTATATTTTATACTATATGTTATATATTATTAATATTAATATTTTATCATTCAATATAATATTAAAGCTTACTATAATAAGAAGAAAAGTTTAGAATGGATTTAATAGAATATTCATTATTTTTAACTATTAGGATATCAAGTAGATTTATTATTATTTATTGTGATTTTATAAATGTGTTTAAAATCTTGTCTAATCTAATAAGTATTAGAATAGATAGATTTCGATTCCTATTTCTAGCTATAATTTGATTTAATAGTATGAAGGTTATGACGTAATAATACATGATGAATAAGATGATGAATAAGATAATAATATTATGAGATCGATGATTAATAAAATTATTTTACCCTGGGGATCGAGGTCACATTTATATTTGGATGATCTCGTATTTAAAAGTATAATTTAATAAGCCAAGAAAGGTTTTATTAAATTATGACTCAATTTAGGATTTTAGAATGAGCTAGAAATTATTGATAAATCATCGCCTTTTTAGGTAATTACTATTTTAAGAATTGAAAAATTATTCTTCCTATTTGGGAAAAACTATTTTTAATTTTTGTTTCTAGAATTTTCTGAAAAATTATTAATGTTGATCTATTTCCTATTTAGAAAATAAAATAAAATTCATCCAACAGTATCATTCAATAGTATATATATATATATAGTGTGATAATAGCCATAAGAATTATTATGATGTAGTCATGGATTAATTTAATTTTATTTGAAAAAATATTATGCTCCAATTTTGGAGTTAAGAAATTTAGTAAATATTTATTATATTTATATATTAAATAGCTATTATTAATTAATATATGAATGATAATATATCGATTAGATATTATTATGATTATAAATAGTGGAGAATTTATATATATAGCTTTAAAGTTTTTTTATTTAGTTTATATAAATCTTAAGCTATTTAATAATCTTTATATACAGTTTTATATAAGAGTTATTTTTTTTCTAAGTTAAAAGTATCTATATTAATTAAGTTAATATTATTATTAGTCTATATAGTATTACCATTAGTAGTAAGATAGACTATAGGTTATAATTTATATTTCTAGATAATATAGTTTATTAAGTTATAATAGGAATAGTTATTATTTTTATAAGTTTACAAATATATTTTTAAAATACTGATCTAGATAGATTTTTAGTCTATCTTATTTATATTATTAGTTTATAGGATATAATATTAATAGTTATTAAACATTGTATATATTATATTAATATTAATATCTAATAGCTAGTTTTAATAATTATTATATAATTGAAATCTAGCTTTATAAATTGGAGTTAATATATATTTTAGAATCTTGATTAATAGAATTAAAATCTTTTATTTTATAAATTAGCTAAGGTTTCAAATAATAATTATTAGTTATTCAAATTTATAAAGAAAACTAAAGAAGATCTTTTTTCAAGATTTATATATATATAATTATACTAATGATATTAATAACACAAAACTATTATATAGCATTTACAAAGCAAAATAATAACTCCATTACTTTAAACAAAATCTAAATAATCATAAAATATAAAGTACAGAATACTCTATATAATAAAAAATAATAATTTTAAAAGATATAGCCCCTCAAACCCCCCTCTAATATGTAGTTAAATAAAGATCATATAACTAATATAAATAGAGGTATATCACGTAATATATAGCTCAAAATAGTATAGCTAAATACTAGAATAACTTTACTATTTCTCATCAACTCAAACCTTAAAAGCTATATTCTTGTTATTTTAAGCCAATACAAAACTTCTAATCACGTAATATAAAAGGATCCTTATAATTTAATTACTATACTTTACTTTGTAACAAATATATATAACTTAATATCAAGACTTTAGAGATAGAGATCTATAATAATATAAAATTAAATAAGCTTTTATAATTTCTTATTTTCTTTTTTAATAGTAATTTAAATATAAATATGACAACTCATAATTTCTTTAAATTTATTAAAGATATAATAAACTTATTTCTAAAAAGTTAAATAACAAATTCTTTATAATTAATTATATTATTTTAGATTATTATTATTAAATTCAATGATATCTAGATATATTAATTATAGAAAATATTTATTAAATAAAAAATTAATTATAAAGAATTTCTTATTTAAAAGTTAATTCTTATCAAGCTAATAAAATAACAAAAAGAAAATAGTATTTGAAGGTCTAAAACAACAATTATAATAAATCTAAAGAAAAAGGAGAAAGAAAAAAGAGAGCTAAAACTACTAGGATTAAGATATAATCACTTAACGTATATATATAATCCTATTTATCTTATATCTTTTATATTTCTTATATCTACATTATAATCACATAGCCCAAAATCTATTAATCTTAATACTATCTTTTATCAAGACAATAACTTAACTCTTTAAACTAAAAGCTTTAATTATATAACTTCTAGATTAAGAAATAGATATTACTTCCTTTAAATATATTTTAAATATATTAAATAGATTTGTTATTATCTAGATAATCTAGTATTTTATTATGATTATTATCCTTTAATATAGTCTTTATCTAATATCATAAATATCTTAATAGATCTAATTTTTTTAGAATAATAGTTATAAGATTTAATTAGCTTTCATAAAATATATTATAAGTCTTCAATAAGATATTAATCATTATTAAAATCTTTTTTTTAATTAGATTTTAAATTATAGTTTTTTTATTAATAATAAATATTAAAGATTTTGTTTACTTTTTATTTATTATATTTCCTAATTTATATAAGTTATAAAAGATCTAATAGTCATCTTATTGGTAATGATTAATCTAATTGATTTATCAGATATAATTTATTAAATAAGAATATTAGATATATATTATATTCTAGAGATAGAAATAATTTAAGTAAATATCGTATCTTTTTTATGATTAAAAATAATCTTGTATTTTAATTAAATAGTTTTTTACTAGGACATTCTTATCTTAATTTTTTTTAAAAAAATAGATATAAATTATAAACTCTAATTAGATATTATTAAATCTAATAATCTTCTCTAATATATAATATAATTAATAAAGAGTCTTATAATCTATTTTATATTAATTAATTTATTATAAGGAACTAATATTAGTTATTTTAATACATAGTAAACTATTATTAATATATTATTATAATTATATTTGTCTTATAAAGATAAGTAGAAATTTATAAAAATATATTATTAAGATTAATCTAATATAGAAAGATTATAAAAGATCTAGAACTTGATCTCTTTATATCTTTGTTCTTTTATAGATTTAATAGTTATCTATATAACACTAGATATTATACATTATCTTTAGTTAATAATAATAAGATACTAGTAAATTTATTATCTTTTTTATATCTAAATAAATAGTTTCTACTTATCAATAAATCTTGTCTAATAGTCTAGCTTTTAAATTACTATTATTAATTATAACTAGTCTTTTATTAAATAATAATAGGTTATCCTAAAAAAGCCTAATTATTATTATTATTATTATAAGCTTAGTCTTAGTGCTTTTTAAAAGCTTTATCTATCTAATTTATCTAATTTATAATATATATATCTTATTATCAATTAAATATAACTAGTAATATATATTTAATATCTTATTTATTAAGATGTAATTAAAATCTTTTATCTAGAAAAACTATTTCTTTCTTTTTATCTTTTATTATAAAGTCTTTTTGTAATAATTTATTAGTAATTATATTAAGCTTTCTAAGATAATATTAGATCTAAAATTTAAATTTTCTAAGGGATTGTTATATAAACACCCCCTTTGGATAATAAAACACCCCTCTAACCCGACTAGGATGTTTGACACCTGATGGTTCAGGCACAAATGACTTGGCCGTTTTGGGACCTTAATGCCAATATCCTGCCCCTTATTACCAAGCCCAAATATCACGTGACATTGATTTTCCTTCAATTTTGCCAAATGAATAGCGTATCATCGGTCACGTGATCAATCATATGACCAGCAGGATAGAATATTGATACTTCAAAGCGACTTGTGGTAATTAGAGGACTACATAATCAAAGTAGGTATCTTAGAGGTTGCGATATTTGGTCACATGACCTAGGTGAACATCATGAAAATATTGATACGTGGCAATTAATTTTGGTGCGTGGTAGTAGGAGCATGCTTTCTCAGGCATCAAAATCAGGCAGGGGGGTGTTTTATTATCCAAAGGGGGTGTTTATATAACAATCCCCTATATTTACCATCTTCTATTTTATATTTATCTATATTTATCTAGTATATCTATCTATATTATAAGTATCGTTAGATAGTTAAAATTATTATTATATAATATAAAATATAAGTTTCCTTTTTTTTATTTTCTAGTATAACCAACATTAGTCTTTAAATAGTAGTTATTAAAATTATATTTTAATCTTTATATTATCTTTCTTAACTATATAAACTATTAATAATTAGAAAGTATTTTTTTAGAATAAATTTATTCTAATTAATCATCTATTATATCTTTTCGTATCATCTTTTTATTTAAATCCTAAATCCTCTTTATCTATTATTATATTATTTATATTATTATAATATCTTCTTTGAATTTTAATAAATTATATCTTATTTTATACTTTGTATCAATTTTCTAATGACTAATTAAAAATTAATTATCTAGTCCTCTTATTTATCAAGATTTATTAAATCTAAATTTAATATTAAACTATTTTTAAAATAATACTAGATTCTTATTTTATCTATATTACTATATTATAAATTCTAATACTAAATTAATTATTAAAGCTTATAGTTAAATATTATTAATATAGAGTTAAGTATTTGTAATATTTGATTTTACATTAATAATATAAAATCAAATTTATTACATAGATTCTACTTATTCTGAGTTTCTTTTAGATAGAAGTTAACTTTAATAACCTTAA
The DNA here is from genome assembly GCF_028827555.1 of Penicillium brevicompactum. NCBI lineage: Eukaryota > Fungi > Ascomycota > Eurotiomycetes > Eurotiales > Aspergillaceae > Penicillium > Penicillium brevicompactum. The sequence goes on from NW_026623207.1 coordinate 244,753, forward strand.
GACAAGATTCTAAGATTAGAACTACTAAGGTAATAGGATATAATATTAGGAATACTATAATTAATGTCTTTATAATTTCTCATAATTATATAATTACTATCTATCAATTTCAATTTATTAAAAAAAGATTAAAAAGATATTATGATTATACTATAATTATAATTAAATACTGATTATTATTTATGATTTATTATATATATAATTATAACTATTTATCTATTTTAACTCGATACAAAGAGGTTTTAAATATTATTAAAAATAATCCTAGATTAATATAATATTAATAAAGAATCATTTTATTATTTAAATATTTACTTAGATTTATAAAATAAATCCCAATTATATTTTAATTATAAAAGATATCTCTATTATATATATCCTAGACTAAATTAATTATTTCTTATTAAATATATATCTCTTTAGACTCTTCTTTCAAAACTTTCTAAATATAGAAACTAGATTTTTAGGGTAGAAACTAATATTAAAAATCATTTTTCTACTTTATTTTTATATATAATAAAGATAAAGAGATCTATATTTTAATATCTTTATATGATTTTAATTAATAAAGAAAAGATTTTTTTTAATATTAAAAAAATAATTCTTTTACTAATAAATATATTAATAAAGGATTGATATAAAAACACCCCCTCCCCCAAAAAAAGATCCTTCTAATCCAATTAGGAAGTTAGATATCTGAGACTGAAGGCATAAATAACTTGGCTATTTTAGGATATTAATGCTAACATTATACCCCTTATTACCAAGGTTAAATATCATATAATATTATTTTCCCCTTATATTTACTGTAAAAAACCCTATTATTAATTATATTACTAATTATATAATAAATACTGTCAAATAGTAATACTTGAAAATAACTTATATTAACTAAATATCTATATAGCTAAAATAAGTACCTTAGAGGTTACTATTTTCTAATCACATGATCCTAGTAAACATGATATCTATATTAATTTATAATAATTAGCTTTAATATATAGTAGTAAGTATATATTTTCTCAGATATTAAAATCAGATAGAAGGATGGTTTTTAATAAAAAGGATATTTTTTTAAGAGGAGGAAAGGTGTTTTTATATCACAACCTCTATTAATAAATTTCTTAAGAATATAAAAGATTATAATTTATAATAAATTATTAAAATATATATAGATCTAAATATATAATTTATTAAAAGATAATCTAAAGGTAAACAAAAAAAGAAAAGAAAAGGACAAAAGAAAATATTATAATAATAAAAATATATAATCTATATTTATATAATTTTAAATTTTACAATTCAATAATAAAGATTTTAAATTTTATAATTAGATCTTCTTTTTATATCTTTTTATATCTATATATAATAAAATAAGCTAGCTACTTTAATAACCTCTATTAAAGATAATTTCTAGTAATTTATTTAAGATATAAAAACCTTAAAATATTTCTTTTTAAAACTTTTTAAAAAATATAATATTAGTTAAAAATAAGTATTTAAATTTAAAGAAGGATATTAAGATATTAAAATTATAATCTTTAAAAAAAAGTTTTAAAATATATAATCATTAAAAATGAATAGCTTGATAATTATCTATAATATTTTCTTTTTTATTATATTTATTATATTTTCTTTTAAAATAAGATCACAATCTTTTAAACTAAAAATATATATTAGCTATTAGAATATAATCTAATAATTTTCATAAATAATCTGTTAATTATTTTTACTATCTTTAAATATATAATAGACCTTTAATATAATTTTATAAAATGAAAGATTAAAATTATAAGAAAAGAAATCTTTACAAGTTTTTTAATCTTTTTAGTTATTAGGATATTAGATCTTTTAATATATTATTTAATTTATTATCATAAATTTTAATTAGTATTTTATAAAAGAAATAAAAAGGGAAATATTAATTTCTAATCTTTATAATTATAATTTTTTTAAAAAAACTATAAGATTCTTATATATCTATATCTTAAAGTAATTTTATAAATCCTAGTATTATCTTAAATCTAAATTTTTCTATTAATATTAGTATTTATATATAATAAATATTATTTCAATATTTCATTTAATTCTTTTTATTAACAATCTATTATATATATATTATTTTAAATATCTTTCAAATCTTTACAATTTCTTAATAAGTATTTAATAAGCTAGTTATACTATCTTAGCTACTATCTAATATATAAAGATTACTTTATCTATTAACTTACTTTTAATTTTGATAGAGCGAACAGAGGAAGGATCAATATGGTAAGATTGATACTATGGAAGATGCGTAAAGAGAGAGAAGCAGAGAGAGCGAGGAAGGCAGAAGACATGGAGCGAGCAGACGAGATGGCAGGGGAGTCACGTGACCCAGGCACCTGCCCTGCTCTCCAACAAATTTATATAATATAATAATATATAAATAAAAGAACTATTTTAAATACATCAATAAAACTGATTTCTATTATTAGAATTTAATCTTTTGATGTTATTTATAAAAAAAAAACCTTTGACTATTTATAAATAACCTATTTGAAGGGGTTTTAAAAAACACTTTGAGTATATATTACCATATCTCTTTAAATAATAAAATATCCTTTTAATATAATTAAAAAATCTAATATCTAATTATCTATATACAATAAACTTAGCTATTTTTAGGTCTGAATATTAATATTCTATATTTTATTACTAATTCTAAATTATATATCATATTATTTTCTCCTTTTATTTATTATTTGAAAATTATATTATTAGTTATATAACTAATTATATAACTAGTAAAATAGAATAATGATATTTTAAAAAAAACTTATATCAATGAAAATACTATATAATAAAGATTAATATCTAAGAGATTATAATATTTAATTATATAATTTTGATAGATATAATATAAATATCAATATCAATATCAATATTCAATAATTAATATTAAGATATAATGATAAGTATATTATTAGATTTTAAAATTCAATAAAAAGATATCTTACTATTTATAAAGATATCGTAATATCTATTAAAGATATTCTTTTCAAGTTTTTCTAGGTTTATAAAAAGCGTTGGATATAATCTTATCTAGAATCTTTATAAATTGTATAAAATCTAAAGAATAATCTTTATAACAAAATCTATAGATATATTATAAATTCTAATAACATATTTTAAAAACCTAATTTCTTACTTATAAAATCTATATTTTTCAAAGTTAGTTTATGTAGTCTATTAGTATATAAATATTTTATAATAGTTTTTATAAAACAATATCTTATTATAGATTAAGATATCACTTATATAGATTAAGATATCACTTATATAGATTATTATAAAATTATTTATATAAATTTTCATTTAAGATATTATTAAGATATTATCAAAATAATACTAGTCTATTAATAGCTTTAAATAAAGCGATTTCAAATTTATATATATTATATCCTAATCTAAAAGATGTCAAACTTTTAAATCTAGATATATCTTAATTTAATAGAATCTTTATTATATTTTAGTTTTATAAAATATACATTCTTATTATTTACTATATTTATTCCTTAATTAATAATACTAAATAAATATCTTTTTTTATTATATTATTTAGTCTTTGAAAGTTATTATAATTCTTTATTATTAAGATCAATAAAATAATATAATGTAATATTTCATATAATAAAATCTTTTATTAAATTATCTTTAATGTATACCTTTATAAACTTAAGATATTTAAATAAAATATTATATAATAGATGATAATTTAATTTATAATCTTTTAATAATTTAAGGATATTAATATAAAAATATCACCCCTCTTTTAAAGAAATACCCTTTTCATTGAAAAAATATCTTCTTGCCTGATTTTAATGTTTTAGAAATCTCGTATTTACTATTATGCATTAAAACTAATTGCCACGAATAAATATATATATATAATATTTACTTAGATCATGTGACTATAATGTAGTAACCTCTAAGATACCTACTTTAACTATATATATATCTAGTTGATATGAGTTATTTAAAAGTATTATTATTTAAAACTGCTGGTTATATAACTAGTCACATGATTACTAATATAGTCTTTATATCATAAATATAAGGGAAAAGTAATATTATATAATATATAGACTTGATAATAAGGGGTATAATATTAATATTAAGGTCTTAAAATAGCTAAGTTATTTATATCTAGATTATTAGATATTGAACTTTCTAATAATTAGTTTAGAGAGATGTTTTTTTTAGTAAAAAAGATGTTTTTTTGAGAAGGGGGAGGATATTTTTATATTAATCTCCTAATTTAATCTTATAATTTATATTTACTTAAAATAGTAATAAAGTAATATTAGACTTTTTGTTTAAAAAGATATTTATAAAGTTATAATATTTTCAAAAAATAGTGATCTAGATTATATCTAATTTTACTATTTTATTATAATAGGGTTTTCTCTACAATAAAGGGATTATAGGAAATATAAAGAAGGCTATGTTATTATATTAGGTATATATATATTCTATCTATAAATTAATAATAATATTAGAAGATAATATTATTATTCTTAATTTTATAATTTATTTAAGAAGATATAAGATCTATTTTAAATAGGTATTCTTTTAGATTCTAGTAAGGATCAATCTTTTTATCAAGTTTTAAATACTATTAATTTTTTTCTCTTTATGTGCCTTATGATAAATATTTATAAAAATATTTACTAAATTTCTTAACTCTAAAATTGGAACATAATATTTTTTTAAATAAAACTAAATTAATTTATTATTATCTTACAATCATTATTATAGCTATTAGGATATTATATATATATATATATCTCTATATATACAGTATCAAATGATACTATTAAATGAATTTTATCTATCTTCTAAAAAGGAGATAAAAATTATTTTTGTTAAAATTTATAACTTCAAAATTGGAGTATAATATTTTTACAAACAAAAATTAATTCAATAATGCTTTATATATAATTATATTATCTAATATGATATTTTATATATATCCTATTCTATATACTCTATAATATCAAAGTATAAGAATAATCTATTTTATTTCTTAAATAGGCAATAAATCAAGGGGATTGTTATATAAACACCCCCCTGCCTGATTTTGGTGCCTGAGAAAAAAGCATGCCCCTAATACCACGCACTAATATCGATTGCCACGCACCAATATTTGTGCTATGTCCACCAGGGTCATGTGACCAAACATCGCAACCTTCAAGATACTTACTCTGACTATGTAGTCCCCTAATTAAAGCAAGTCGCTTTGTAGTAGCACTATCCTACCCTGCTGGTCATCTGGTCAGTCACATGACCAATGATATAGTTTTTGTATGGTAAATATGAGGAAAAGATCAATATCACGTGATATTTGAGCTTGGTAATAAGGGGCGTGATACTGGCATTAAGGTCACAAAATGGCCAAGTTGTTTGTGCCTGCATCATCAGGTGTCAAGCTTCCTACTCGGGTTAGAGGGGTGTCTTATTATCCAAAGGGTGTGTTTATATCACAGTCCCCTAAATCAATATTAATTATTTTTCAGAAAATTCTAGAAACCCAGATTGAAAATAGTTTTTCCTGAATAAGAAAAATTTTTTTTCATTCTTAAAATAGTAAGTATCTAAAAAGATGATGAATTATTAATAATTTCTAGCTTATTGTAAAATTCTAAAATAAGTTATAATTTAATAAAACCTTTTATAGCTTCTTAAATTATACGTTTAAATATAAGATTATCCAAATATAAATATGATCTCGATCCCTTGGGTAGAATAATTTTATCTATTATCATTCTTATAATATCATCATCTTATTTATCATCTATTATTACGTCATAACCTTTGTAGTAATAAACTACATCTAGTTGTATATATTATATTAGATATATATCAACTAATAAATAATATCTTATCTTCTTCTTAATTAATTATAAATAATTTAGATCAATTCTTTATTAATATCTTTATTAAATATATTATTATTATTATTATTAAATTAGAATCTACTACTACTACTACTACTACTACTACTACTACTACTACTACTACTACTACTACTACTACTACTACTACTACTACTACTACTACTACTACTAATACTATTATTAAATTAATTATTATCATTTTTAAATCTATAAAGACCTATTTAAAAGTTATATCTTAATATTAGCTTTCTATATATTTCCTTTTTTTAATTTATCAGTTTAATAATCTAAAGATCATTTAATCTATTATTTTATATAGTTTGATTTATTTAATAGGGATTGATATAAAAATACCCCCTCTTATAAAAAAAACATCTCTTTATCTGATTTTGATATCTGAAAATATATATATGTATATTGTCACATCCTAGAGATAATTGCTATATCTTAATATCCATATTATATTCACTCTAAATATATAATCTAATATAGTAATCTCGTAGGTACTTATTTTAACTATATAAGCTCCAAGTTAATGTAAGTTACTTTAAGATATTTACTTTAAGATATTAGTTTTCTATTAAATTAATTATATGATTAATCAAATGATCTATAATATAGCTTTAATATAACAAACATAGTAAAAGAGCAATGTTATATAATATACAATAATAGCAATAAAGAACAAGAAGTTGATATTAAAGATCCAAAATAGCTAAATTATCTATATCTAGAGTTTTAAATATCAAATTTCCTAATTAGATTAAAAGGATGTTTTTTTAACAAAAAGGGGTGTTTTTATATCATTCCCCTATTTGATTTCATTTAATATTTAAGAATTATCTTTTTATTAATTTTATTATATTAAAATCTATTAAGATCTATTTAAATCTATTTAAAATAAAAATAAATCTAGTTATTAAACTTATAATTATTATAGAGGACTTTTCAAAAAATACTCTTAATAGATATTATCATACCTCTTTAAATAATAAGATATCTTTTTACCTCATTTTAATATCTAAGAAAACATAATTTTACTACCACAAACTAAAATTAACTGCTGTAACTTAAAATCTATATTATATTAGATTCAATTATATAACTAAATATTTTAATCTTTAAGATATCTATTTTAACTTTATAGATTTCTAATAAATAGAAGTTATTATAAAGTATTATTAATTCATATATCTAATAACATAATCAATTATATAATAATCTTAGATAGTTCTTATATAATAAATATAACAAAAAAAATAGTATTATATAATTAGTAGATATAGTAATAAGGGATATAAGATTAATATTAAAGCTCTAAAATAGCCAAGTTATTTATATTTGTAATCTTAGATATCTAATTTTCTAATTGGATTAAAGAGATATTTTATTATTTAAAAAAATATAGTAATATCTATTAGAGATATTTTTTTTAAAAGTTTTTTATTATATTTTAAAATCGTAAGATTAATATATAATAAAATTTGCTGATTTATTTAATATAAATTGTTAAGATATTAATTATATATAAAAATATATAATAATTAAAAAAGAATTTAATCTCAATAGTCTAGTTATTTTATTAAATAATATTATAGCTAAGATTACAAGATTTAGATATTAAAAATAAAATAAACTAAGGTTATAAAAAATTTTAATTTTTCTAAAATTAATCTAGATTATTTAAAAAAAGAAAATATATATTATTTATATTAGAAGGTTTATAAATGGAGGATTATTATAAAAAATTTAAAGCTTTATTAATTTAATTAAACTAGGCTAACATACTGTTTATAATAATCTTGGAGAAAGGAGATATTATATAATTGGACGCTTCTATAAGACGCTAGATTCTATATCTTATATAATCTACTTCTAGACTTTAGTTTATAATAATACTTCCTTTCTTATTTTAATATTATATTAATCTTAATATAAAGATTATAATGTCTTTATCGTTTTTAGTTTTATGTTAGATATCTCTTAGTATAGATTTAAATTGTTATTTATAAATATCTAGAATTAAAAAGTTTTTAATTATATCTAGTCTCTTTGATATTGTCTTTATATAATCTATTTACTTTACTAGTGTTAATAGGTTATTATATTTTTCGGAAAAAAGCTTTTTTTACTAACTTTTTGATTAAATTTCTATATTTAGCTAAAAGAATTAAGATAATAGAGGATTACTATAAAGATAACCTATTCTTTAAATTTTCATTAATATTGAAAATCTTAAAAATAAATCTAGTTGATAATAGTAATACTATAGTAATACTATATTTAAATAGTTAGTAGATTTATATATAAAAGAAATATATTCAGTTAATATTGTATGAAGTAGGAGAAATAATACTAGTATTTTTTTCTTAAAATATAGATAATTTAGTAAAAAGACTTCTAAATAATAATCTTTCAAGAAAAAGAGAAAAAAAGATATACCAATCTTTTATACTCTTTATTCAATATTTACTAAATATAAAATACTAATAAGAGAAAGAAAATATTTCATTTAGGGGACTACTATATGGACCCCCCTCTGCCTGATTTTGATGTCTCAGAAGACATGCGTATACTGCCACGCCCTAAAAATAATTGCCACGCCTCAGTATTCTTAATCTTCTCAGTGCTATCACTGAATACACGTGACTCGAGTATAGTAACTATGATAAATATTTATAAAAATATTTACTAAATTTCTCAACTCCAAAATTGGAGCATAATATTTTTTCAAACAAAACTAAATTAATTCATTACTACCCTACAATAATTATTATAACTATTATGATATCATATATATATACATTCATATATACACTATTGAATGATACTATTGGATGAATTTTATCTACCTTCTAAATAGGAGATGAAATTATTTTTGTTAAAATTTATAACTCCAAAATTGGAGTATAATATTTTTGCAAACTAAAATTAATTCAATAACACTTTATACATAATTATATTACCTAATATGATATTTTATGTATATACTATTCTATATACTCTATAATATTAAAGTATAAGAATAATTTATTTCATTTCCTAAATAGGAAATAAATCAACATTAATAACTTTTTAGAAAATTCTAGAAACCAAAATTAAAAATAGTTTTTCCTAAATAAGAAAAATATTTTTTAATTCTTAAAATAGTAATTACCTAAAAAAAATGATTATTCATCAATAATTTCTAGCGCATTCTAAAAGTTTAAAATGAGTTATAGAATATTTGATTTGAAATCAAAATTCTAAAATGAGTTATAATTTAATAAAACATTTTATGGCTTATTAAATTATACTTTTTATGCAAAATCATTCAAATATAAATATGACCTCGATCCCCAGGGTAAAATATTTTGATCTATGATCGATCCCATAATATTATTACCTTATTCATCAACTTATTCATCATCTATTCTTCATACGTCATAACCTTCATATATACTAATCTATACATCTAGTTACTATATAAGGTTTTTAAATAGCTGTTAACAATTTATTTTAATATTTAGAAGATATTAAAACTTCTACTATCTAAATATTATTAGTTTAAACCTACAATAAATATATATTACAATATAGATTATTGATAGATTTATAAAAGAATAAAAGTATAAAAATATTATATTTCCGATTTATTACAATCTTTATTAATCTTTAATTATTCATAGTAATATATTGCAATACGTTTTTATTTATTACTTTAAGATAGATATAATTATAATAGTAATTTATAAAAGTATTAATTAGATAATTCAGTCTATAAGCTATATAGAAATAGTTTGAAAGAAAAAAAAAAGATATGAATATTATAAGATACATAAAGAAATAAGTAGATATCAAATATTAGAATGTTAATATTAATATTAAAGATTATATTTATACTATTTTCTGGAGATTAAAATATTATTCAATTTATTAAGAATTATTGTTAGAGTATAAAATTTACCGAGTCTTTGAATTTAATATACTATATTCTAAGATAGAGTAATAGGATAACGATCTAGATAGTATATATATAATATCTAGTAAAAAATATTAAATATATACTACAAAAAGTAAGATAGTTTTATAACTGGTATCTAGATAAACTATAATTTTCTAAATATCTTAGTAAGTAGATTAAAGTAATTCTAAATAATAAAATAAATAACTTAGATTTATTTAATTTAGATTTATTAATAGTAAATATAAAGTATTTATTATTTTTTCAAAATAAGTAAGATATTATATATAGTAAACTAAGTAGTTTTTCAATAAGAGAGTAATATCAGTTTCTAGAGATCTTATAAATCACATAATAAGTAGATAAGATATAAAGGATAAGTAGAGTTTTCTTATATTTAAAATAAAGCTTTTAAAAGCTTTTTTATTTTTACTAGCTTCATTTTTCCTTTTTTTCTTTTAGAGTTAGTATTTTTTATAGTGTTTTATGTATCTTTATGAGATCTAATATTTATAGTCAAATAATTATTAAATATATTATAATAAGAATATTAAATCTTTTTAGAATTCTTTGTAAAAAATAGATATTAAAGTTTTTTGAAATAATTATATAAAAGGATTTCTAAATAAGACTTTATTATTTTATAATCTTATGAAATAAAAATTAGTTATAAACTAAAGTTTATTAATAAAATTGAACTTAATTAGAAGATTATTATAAAAACACTTTTAATGGCTATAATAATTTTTCTTTGATCTATTTAGAAAATTAGCTATCTAACTTTCTAGGTATTTATATTTATATTTATATTATATTCATTTATTACTTTAGTCTTATTATTACTGATATTTATATTTTTTTATAATCTATTTTTATCACTATAGTTACTCGGCTATTTATATATATATTTCTTTCTTTTAATATATTTAATTTAATATTGGCTGTTTTGTATTTATTAGATCTAGGAGTTTTATAGATTATATAATATTAGATAGAATAGATAAAATATTATTATATATTTAAGATAAAAAGTTTTTTAAAACTTTTCTATTTTTACTAATTTCTTTTTTTCTTTTTTCTCTTTCTAGATTTAGCATTCTTTATAGTAGATTATAAGATTTTTTTATATTGTTTTTTATATTTTTTATTAATCTAATATAAAATCTCTTCTTTATTATTTTTTATTAGTTTTAAAAACTATAGATATAGTTATTTATTAATATTTTAATAAAGACCAGACTTACTAATTAAAGAATTGAAATAATATTAAAGATAAGATATTGTAATTTAGACAATAATTCAATATACCTATTTTATATATTTACTCAGTATCTATTTCCATATATTATAATCATTATAATTATTAATTTATATATGTTTTTTAATTAGGTTCACAAGTATGTATACACTGCACAACATAAAATCGTATAATTTACAATTTTATAATCTTTCATCCTTAAAAAAAAGAATTATCAACTTCTTATTAATTCAATTTATAAACAAGTCTGCTTTGATAAAAGAATAAAAAAATCTCTTAAATCAACTCTAGTTATATTTTAATTTATATTATACAATTAGTTATACTAAAATATTTTATCAATATAAGTTTGCCTAAAATAAATTTATTGATTTAAACAAAAGTCAGAAGCTATTAAAGATTAAACTTATTTTCAAAAGATAATCCCTATCTTTAAAATAAGAATAAGATTTTTTAAATAGACTTCTTAATTTATTTTTATTCAATTTAGATAAGAATAGATCGAACAGTAATTTAAAATTATACTAACTTTAAAGCTTTTAGCAAAAAGAAAAAACCAAATATAATATTCTTATCTTTAAAAAGTATTTTATTACAACTTAATAATATAAGGTATAACTTATAAACTTAAAAATCTTTTTTTAAGTATACCAAATAAATATATTAATAATAAAACAAAGATTTTTATTGCTAATAATAACATATATTAAAAAATTACAAGTAGTATATTTATGAAAATAATATATTGAACTGTAAATCTAAAATAATGAATAATCTTAAATTTATTGAATAGAGAGATAATTAAAGTCTAATTGAATTATTTTTCCTTTTTAAAGATATTTAGGGATAAGATGAAAAGTAAATCTTTTAATAAATGGAATCTCACTAAAACTAGTACAGAATTACATATAAAACATACAAAATACAATTATATAAACCATAAGATTAAAACCTATCTTACTACATCAATAATCTAAGAAATAATAATTATTAAAATCAATAATAAGTTAAAAAAACTAAAAAAGTGAAATAAATCCTAATACTCTATCTTATAACTGCCAACTTAAGATTATAGTAAACTATTATTCTTAGATAATATTTTTTTTCAATCTTAATAGTAAAAGATTTGAAAAAAATAGACCTCTTAAAATACTTTGATCTAAAACATAAGATCTATATAAAGATTAATATATTGAAGATAAGTATAATTAGTATTATGTCATAACTAAATAATATTAATATATAACATCTAATAGTATTTTAATCATAGAAATTTACTAGATTAAAACTATAATATATAATATTAAATTAAGCTATATTAACTATTATCTACTTTTTAAATATCAGAGGTACTATATAGATAAGTGTGAATATCCTATTAAAGTATTATTAGATTACTTAAACTTTTATAATAAACCTTTAGAAAACTAATAAAATAAATGAACTTATCAATTTACATTTTAATACTTTTCAAATTTGTGATTGAGTACAAGTTAAAAAGGACTGACCTTATAAATAGGTTATTAAAGATTTTAAATTCTCAGAAAATTAACTTAGATCTAGAATTAATAGGTACATTTGAAGCATAATTTAGTTTTAAAACCTTTGAAAACATAGCTTAAATTAAAGAAGTAATTTTACTAATCTTTTTAAGCAATCATCTGATATAAAGTAGTCTTTAGTAATATTACTCCTTTTTTCAATATATTGAATACATTCTACTTATTTTGATCAAAGCTCTTCTTTAATACTATATTTTATATTATATTAAGTAATATCTTATCTATATATTATATAGCTCTATAATAATAACTATATTTCAGATAACTTAATAAATAAGAATTATAAGTTTATTATTATTAAAAACTTCTTATTTAGAGCTGAAATATATAAAATTAGTTTGATAAGTACTCATCTAGTATATTTATAAATATATAAATATCTTTTATAAGATAATATATCTAGGAATATTTTCATTTTTGATAAGTATAATAATAGTGTTTCATTTAGTGTTGCATTTATTTAAATGTGATATACTAAGTGTTACATAATAAATTTTTATAAATTTATAGATAATTATCACATTTAGACTTCGGCACAACCCACTCTAACCCGGACCCAACCCAACCCAACCCAACCCAAAATGGGTTTTGGGTCCATTGCTTCGACCCAACGATGGGTTTTGGGTTATAGCTCATAACCCAAAACCCATTGGGTAACCCATTGGGGCCCCAATATAGTGTAAACCAGACAAACAGACTTCTAGCGTATAACTGCATAATTAATGCATTTTTTGCTTGTAATATTGAGTATTTTACTTACAGCGCTCTTCTAGAAAAAATGGAGAATAAATCAAATAATTGAACCAGGATGTATTTCTCTAATATTGCTCAAAATCATCATCTGCCCTGCTCTTACGCTTCCTCCCTGAGGCCCGTCTCTGAGTTGCAGTCTCTGGTAACTCTGGCTCTGTCACCTCTATATCTATATCTATTAAATGAGGAGATGTCTCTCGCAGTCTATTATCTACTCCTTCTTCCTCTTCATTATCACTAATCAGGTCAAGCTCAGCATCCTCTATATATTCATCGTTCTGCTCCTTCGCTGACTCAATCTCAGCTAGTGTAAAGAACTGCTCAAGCTGCTTTGCCTCAGCATCCTTAATATTGAATCTTGTTGCACATAGAAACAACATAAGCTCCTCGATTGTTTCGGACTTCAGACGACCACGGCGGTAGTGACAAACATCCCGAGCAGTATTGAAGAGCCGTTCGACACCAGCACCAGTTGCTGGAATAGAGAGAATATCGCGAGCAAGTAACGCGATCGCAGGGAAACGAGATTGGTTCTCACGCCAGAATTGAAGAGGTTCAATATCAATTAGATCTAGTAGTATAAATATATTAGTATTATCCTATATAGGGAAGAAATAGATCATAAACATACCACTATCGAGATATTGAGTCATCTCATCACCAGCTGGTTTTGCGGATATCTTGTTACTCTTTAGCATCATGTTCAGTCTAGAACTAGATGATGCTATTGTTGGAGTATTAGTCGATCCTTGATTTATTGTAAGGCGCTCTTGATACGGAATCAATAATTCCTGGAATGATTTCCGGTAGGTATCACGCCAGTGAGGCTCCCAATTATCAGATTGAAAGAACTGAAATCTGCTGTCAGGTGCCAGCATTGTCCCAACTGCATAGATATGTCCTTTGAGATTGTCGGTTTGAGAGTAGTACTCATCAAGTTTCAAGCGACCAGCTATGAGTGCTTTGAGCATGTCTGATTTCCATGGAACACGCTTGCGTTTAAGCAGCGCCTCTGCTTCAAAAAAGTGATCAAAGAGGGCATTGTAAATCTTAAAGACAAGATGTGTGGTGACCTCCTTTGTCTTCGAGAGCTCTGTTGTGTAGTCAAAGAATGGCCGAGTGATTTGTAGAAGATAGTCAATTTGACGCCATTCTTGAGTATCAAGCAACATCTCCTCACAGTCATACTCCTCACAGAAGGGCTGGAAGAAACTACGTAGTCTCTTTGCACGACGAAGCATCAAGAAGGTAGAATTCCACCGAGTCCTTACGTCCTGGATTGGAACAAGCTGGGATCCCTTTTCTTGAAGTCGGAGAAAGGCCGCCTGGCGTTGCGGACTTGCATGGATATACACAGCAAGATAACGGACCTTGTTTAAGGTGTATGAGATCCTCTGTGTCTGGTGCTGAGCATTTGCCTTTGCTGCAGATGACTTCTGGTCAGTCCACTTTGTTTCTGCATTCTCATTTAGAGGGATGGCCTTTAAACGATCAAGGAGCTGGTTCAAACAAAGCTGGATAACATGGGCAAGACAGGGTATTCGGATTACTGTCACATCGCTAGAGAGCGCCTGCTGAATAGCCTCAACCATTGTCTTGTTGTTGGTTGCATTATCAGTTGTGACTCCAAATACCCGATCCTGGATCTTGTGCTCAACTAGAGTTTCAAGGAGTACACCACTTAAATTTAAACCGGTATGGGAGCCATAAAGTGGTTTAAATCCAAGTAGAACCTCTTGGTATACCCAGTTACTGTCAACAAAATAGCCAGTGATAGCCATGAACGCCTGGTTATATGGAGAAGTCCAGCAATCTAATGCGATCGAGATTTTTGCGTCGTTGGGTAGTGTTTGGAGGATAGATTTCTGTCGTTCTATGATCATATCACGTAAACGACGACGTATTGTGGTAGCAGAGGGTATCGGAGGGAGAGATGGTGCAGAGCGGGCTAATCGGAATAGCTTGTGAAATGTTGGATGTTCGATGAGGTGGAATGGAAGTCGATTGAGGGTGAGAAATTGGAGAAGATGCTCTTCCCATGCCGATTGTGAAAAAGGAGCCTCTGGTAAGCCGTGATCCTATGTATCCAGGAGTGTTAGGGAAATCGGATAACTAAATAAAGAGGTAAGGAGATACTACTTTTTGAAGGAACTGGGTAATTTCTCCTTTACCTCCCTGTTGAGCTTTGCGACAGCCTGCTGTCTTTAAATGCTTCAACATTGTTGATGTACCATGATAGCCCTTTCCGCTAGGTGATGGAGAATGGGGATGCTCTAGGATCTTTGAGCAGCGCTTACACATCACCTTTGGCGCACCATCTTTGGTATAGGCAACTTGGTCGAAGTTGCTCCATATGTTTGAATTGCGATTTGAATCCCAGGAAATCTTGCTTTTCTGCCCATAGTCGGTTTGTAGCCACCACTCAACCCATTCTTCATATGCCATATTGTCATAAAGCACATATGCCTTTCTCCGATCGGGGCCAACGCGAGTAAGAGAGTGTGGAATTGGTAGAAGGTTGGAGGGCCGAAGGAAGTCAGTATCAATAGCATCAAAAGGCTCAATTGTGAGCTGGCTACCAGATGGGGTTGGAACTCGAGAAGAGGGTATAAGATAGCTAAGGTTATCTGTATCCGCATCGTAAAGAGTAGGTAAAAAGTCAGAATGCTGGCTTTGGGACATTGCGACCGAAAAGGGGAATACTATAGAGGTAAGGGGGAAAGGCAGAGAGAGTATATACTTACAAGAGAAGGGTATATGAACAGTAAACACCTTAGTCCTATAGTAAAGTAGATAGATCAAAAGGTATAAGCTATAATGTTGTTTGATTGGCTATATAAGCTCTATTTAAATGGGTCTAACCCAAGAGAACCCAACAGGACCCAACAGGACCCATCAAAACCCAAGAGAACCCATTCATAACCCATCGAAACCCAAGAGAACCCATTCATAACCCATTAAAACCCAAGAGGACCCATTCATAACCCACTCCCCCAGAAGATCCCTCAAAAATGTTTCATTTACCCTCCCAGAAGAACTTTTCTAACCGCGGTCAGAGATAATAATATATACACCTACACCCCCCTAGAAGGGCTTTTCTGACCGCGGTCAGAAATAATGACATATACACCTACCTCCCAGAAGTGATTTTCTGACCGCGGTCAGAAAATATAATTCGGAGCACATATAATAAGTTAAATATAAGAGAAGAGAAATATAGCTTTAATATAATATCAATTGTATATAAAATCAAATAAGAATAAGATATTTCTATTTACATTCATAGTTATCCTATAATATATACATACTCCCCTCTACCACAAATATATATTTTCAACAGTCCACAGTCAATAAATGCTTAAATTAATAGAACACCACTATACTACGATTAATGTGAATTTTTATCAGTAATCAATATAATACAAAGCCTATTAGCTTCAAATTCAGGGTAATTACATAAATTTTCCAACTTAATATTGTGATAATGTAGCAATATTTGATGAACAAACCAGAACAGCTGTAAAAAACAGTAATTTATTTGAATGACTTAGCATTGTTATGAACGCCAAGACCTATCTTTTATGCAAAAATGGGTTCAAATGGGTTATTATTGGGTTATTGGGTTTAACCCATTGGGTTTTGGGTTGGGTTGGGTTATAGAGGGCGGAACCCAAAACCCAATGGGTTGGGTTTTGGGTCGGAGACTCCGACCCAAAATGGGTTCTGCCGAAGTCTAATCACATTAGACTATCAAATATCATTATTCTTCTGTGATTTTGCTAGTGTGACAGATCTAGTCAATTAGAATCTAGATATTACAAAATACTATTGTTTTTATATTATTAATTTAAATAACTAGAAAGTTTATTACATTAAACTTGATATTTCATTTATGTTATATAAATTATTTATTTATTATTGATCAGTTTCTTAATGTCTAATAATTTAGTTTAGTATTATATATGATATTAATAATTTTGAAATTTGAAAAAATATCCTCATAGTTATTTTCAAAAAAGATAAAGATATTATTTATCTGTCTATACATATTCCTGTAGAATTATATCTACCTGGATTTGTACTAAACTTTTTAATTGGGATAGTAATATAGATCTTTAGTAGCTAATATTGCCAGGTTCTGGCATATCACAGAAAAAAGAAGTTTTCTATGGCCCTTTAACAAAAAAACACCCAATCTGGAGAAGGAAGAAGGCAGAGAGAGAAAAAGGCATGTATGTAGGTGATTTCCCGCAGAAAACCTTCTATTCTTCACCAAGTGTAGTAGAATTCAAAAGGAAATATAAAGTACAGTTCTTCTGTATGGTAACTCCTTATTATATATTAAAAACAAACCTAAGTTATAAGATATTTAACACTAGCTTCTCAACTATACTAGATATCTATCGCCTAGTGCCTAAAATAAAAAGATATACTATTACTAGAAATAGAGAGATTATATATTTTCTAGATCTCACACAAACGAGGCCCTGGAAGGCGATGACTGGGATAGATCTAGCAGTGGTTTGAGCATAGAGCATGTACCGATCACCAATCCACCTAAACGACCAGAGGGGCCGAAGAGCCCGGGAAGATCAACCGACAGTCATCGGCGTGGGCGAGGAAAGAGAGCTGGGTCGTAGACGTGTCGTCTGGCTCCGGATCGCCACCGTCCCACGGCGATTGGGCCGTGGGCAAGGGAACTTGCCAAGAGGGCACCTCTTCCCCCATCGACCCGCTAACCACGGACGGCGTTTGGGGAGATTGAGGGGTCCCGCGCCCGCGTCGGTCCACCGTGCTTCCGCGACGCGCGTTGCCGGGGCCCGGCCGCCGGCGCTGGGTCGACTGGCCCGCCGACCGGTCGCGGCGTCGGGACGGGTCACAGCTCAGGAAGCTCAGGGGGCGTTCTTTCCGCCAGTGTTGACGGAGGGCATCGGCCACTTCGTACGCGTTGGGCCCCCCGAGCGCTTCTCCCGGGCCGCCGCCGGCACCTTCCGCCGCAGGCGCTGGATGATCAGGGACCGGTACCGTCGGCCCACCGGGTGGTAGTGATGTTCATACGTGGTCGGGGCGAAGTTGGGGAGGAGGAGCAGAGCCCCCCAGCCCCCGAGCTCGTCCGCCAGGCTCATGTACCGGCGCCCGGCGCCCAGCCACTTGGGGAGACTGGCGGCCAGCGTCGGCTCGACCCCGGGCGAGACCAGCTTCGCCTGGACCAGAAGGCGACAGATCTCCGCCGTGTCGCTGACGCCCGCGATCTGCTCGTCGACGAATTCCACGAGGAAGCACAGGAGCAGCCGCGAGCGGACGTGGTTGACCGTGATCTCGGTGTCGAGACGGTTCAACAGGCGGACGACCGAGTCCAACATGGAACACGTGGGGCGCGTGGGCGAGGTCTCTGCGACCGGGTGGAAGAAGGAGTCGGGGTCGGCGGCCCAGTTCCAGATGACCGCCTCCACCTCGGGGCTGAAGTCCCCGGGGCTCCAATCGTCGCACAGCTTGTTGACCAGCCGGTTCTTGCTCTTGCGTCGGCGGGTCGGGGGTTGCCGCGGAGGGCCGGGGTGCCAGTCGTTGCACAGGCGATAGAGCTCGTCCAGCTCGGTCGCGAACTGTTCGGCCCGGTCAGCATCTGCGAGCCACCGCTTCGCGACAGCGTTTCAGCGTGTCCCAGGACAAGCACGCGTACCTCGTCGTCGTCCATCAGCTTTTCCATGTCGTCTTGGTTGTTGAGCATGGCTGCCAGGACGCGGATGCTCTCGCAGATCTCGCCGAAGGCCATGGTGCTACTTGGCGGGAGGAGGGAGGAGGGAGGAAAAATTCGATCGAGCGTGGAGCGGATGGTGGGTATGATTTATACCATGGCGGACGCGTTGGCGGTCACTTGGAGGACACGTCCAGATTGAGCGACGTTTCTGGACAGGGGCGGACGCGCTCGACGAGGGCGACGACGTTGGACACAAGCGTTGTCGTAGGCGATGATTCCCCCACGAGAGCACCCTCCGAGGCCGGTCCAACAGTCTCCTGAGCTCAACTGTGCGGGAGACCAGGACGTTTCGATGTCGGCGGTGGTGGGCGCGCTGTGGGCGGTGGAAACTCTGCCCACGGATACCGCCTGATAGCGCCTGAGTTTGATCCCCGATGTTCATTCATCCCGCTCTCCGCAGCGGCTCATTGGGCAATGATCTTTAGCCGTGGCAGGGAGTGCATGTCGTGTACCTCACCAAAGGCACTGACGCGCGAAAGCTCATGGCCGACGAATACTTCCACGTTGGAGGGGAATCTGGGACGACCAGCGTCTTTGTATATTGACCACGACCGGTGCAATGCTACAACTGCCAGGAGATTGGTCACAAGGCATTCCAATGTAAGAAGATGCAGAAGTGCGCAAAATGCGCCACGGAGGGTCATCACTACAGTCGCTGCGATCAAGCGGTTCCACAGTGCGTTCCGTGCGGTGGGCCACATGAATCGTTTAGCAAGAACTGCCGGAAGCTCTACCCATCGCGTCATGATTAAACCACTTCGAATGATCCAATTGAATGTGAGAAAGCAGGGTGCAGTGGCGTTAGCGATTCTGGAACCTCAGGCGAAGAGGATCCAGGGCCGGCTCTTGACCACCCCGATGGGTCACCACAAATGGACGAAGATGGTCCCATTCACCTGGAGGGAAGGCAGATGGGCGATCCGAGGCATGCTTTGCGTAAATAAAGACATAGAAGCGGAGCAAGTGGCTATAGAATCCCCGGGTCTGACGGCGGCGATCGTCCGGCTACCCGAACGGCTGATCTTCATGGCATCGGTCTACGTCGAAGGGGGAGATGCCTCGGCGCTGGATGACGCATGCGATCACATAAGAAAGGCAATCCTAAAGGTGCGACGAGACACGGGCGCTGTGGTGGACATCATGATTATGGGAGACTTCAACCGCCATGACCAACTCTGGGGCGGAGACGAGGTGTCCCTGGGAAGACAGGGCGAAGCGGACCCAATCATTGACCTCATGAACGAATTCGCTCTTAGCAGTTTGCTCAAATGAGGTACAAAAACATGGCACGGTGGGGGACAGAGCGGGGACTGCGAGTCGACCATCGACCTCGTCCTAGCCTCGGACAATTTGACTGACCTAATGACCAAATATGTCATACATGAGACTGAGCATGGCTCGGATCACCGGACGATCGAGACTGTGTTTGATGCACCGTGGGCAGCCCCGGAGCATTAGGAGCGGCTCCTACTGAAGAACGCGCCGTGGAACTGCACATGCAGATCGCGGTCAGCAGCTCGGCTCGGAACGAGCTGGTCGGATTCGGGGTGGCGATCGAGAAACAAACACCTCGGTATCGAAAACTGAAACTGAAGACCCCTCCGTCACAATGGGTGCAAGAGCAAAACAGAATCCGTTCTCTGCGGAGCTAGCAGCGATGGCACATGCATTGAACATGATAGGGAGGCTGAAAGACTACAGGATTACTCTGCTCACGAGCAACAAAGCGGCGGCTCTGACACTAAGGAATCCCCGACAATAGTCAGGCCAGGAATTCGTCTGCCAAATGTACAAGTTGATGAGAAAGCCACGGAGAAATGGAACCCAGATCAATATCCGGTGGATCCCAACGAACGAAGACAATAACCTGCGGGGTCTGGCGAAAGAACAGGCCAGAGCCGCGACGCAAGAAGACGCTCTCCCGCAAGCACGCGTCCCGAGAATGAAGTCAACAACACCGAACATCGCACGGTCCCAAGCAGTCCCCAGCAATGATCTGCCAGTGAACATAGGCAGACACGCAAAACGAGTTGATGCAGCACTCCCGGGCAAACACACCCGGCAGCTGTATGACCGAAAAGAAGCGAGCATGCTGGCCCAACTCCGAACCGGGATGGCAAGACTCAATGAATATCTCTATCGAATCAACGTAGCAGAAACGAACCAGTGCGCGTGTGGACAAGCGAGAGAGACCGTGGAACACTTCCTATTTCGATGTCAAAAATGGACGGCGCAGCGGACGGTACTACTACAATGCACCGACACCCACCGAGGAAATATATCATCCTTCCTAGGAGGCAAGTCCCCTTCCGATGATCAGAAGTGGACGCCGAACTTAGAGGCGGCACGGGCCTCAATACGATTCGCCATCGCCACGGGCCGACTCGAGGCCACCTAACCATGCCGGCGAACATAAATCACCCTTTTCCCCGATCCAACCCACCAACCACCTCGCGTCACAGGTGGTAGACGCGCTTCAACTGCCGAGAATAGGATGTTGAACACTCGGAGAAGCGCCTTCACGCCAGTCTACTAACCAATACTAACCCACAGGGACCTGCTATGAGATTGGAAATTGAAATGGCAAATGCGGAAGGAAATACTGTATGGGCTCCAAGGATGCCTCTGAAATAACAAGTCAATTCATACCTCTGAACAACAACACTCACCCACTCTCTCATTCGTTCAGCTGCAGGTTCCAAATTGCAGGGTGAAACATGGCTGTCGATCAAATCCCAAAAGCCTGAGCCATCGCCTTAACATTCCCGACAAGACGAAAGGCCATGTGGCCATATGATCGTTTGGGGTTGCTCATTACACCAATCCAAATTCCTGTCGGAGGACGGGACATCGGGTATCCAAGGAAAATAGTCCTCGTCTCCCGGGGAATGCCCTGCTGTCCCCTAGAATCAGCCTCTCCGTTGTACGACACAGCTCGTAGTCGCGCCGTATATGTTCAGTCGATTTACCATGCGACATATAACACACCTCATACCTTCACACGGCCCGAAAGTCGCTCACAGGAAATTCCGGAATCGGATTGGCGTTTGTTCCAGATTGAATGATGCACAGGATGTGAAATGAAATCTATGTGGCTGGGTTTTTCAATCCGAAATGATTCCCTGGGTCAAAGAGCGGTGACAGAAGTTCAAGCACTGCCCTCGCGCAGACAAGGGTACGCTGATAGTTGATCACAAGTGGCGAGGCGGCCTGCTGCGTGTGTCAGACTTGCTTTTAGGAAATAATTGGGCCAGATTGGGTCCCCCAGTAGAGGCTAGCAGGCCTGGCGGTTTCGAAGGTGAGGAAGTATAAGGTAAGATGCTAGAGATATATAACCAGACGATCCGCCAGGACAGATGATCGTGGCAAACCATTCTGATAACCAGAACGGACGAGGCTTTAACTACATCAGACAACTGGGCACTGAAACCAAGAAAAAAAAAAAAAAAAGAAAGGAATAGAGAGGAAAACAAAGTGGAGCAGGTCGACAAGATTTTAGCCCGAAAACCCGGGTATCCTCTACCTACAAATGGCCGTATAAATGAAGTACAACTGTGGATGTACTCCTCTTTTGTGGCTCCCTAGTCTATGCCTTTGAATCCGACGGCTTATCACGAAAAAAAGGCCTCACGATTCGCAGACGAAAAGTGATTTTTGTTTCCTAAATCATACTTGACATAGGCGAATGTTGCGCCAGGCCAACTCGACTCAATTTCACTCCAAGAGGCTGTCGAAGGCGATGGAAGGCGTGTCACCGAGGCGAGTCACAAAGGTCAAGACCCCCAAGCTCGATGTTTTCCTAACTATTCTTGTAGAAAATCCATGGGCAGACTCCTGTCAGAACAGGCAATTGCGGAGACTGCGGCCGTACACAGTTCTGCCGCCAGGTCGCAGGCCAATCACCCTCATTCCACTGGGGTGCGGGCAAACGAATGCTCGCTGGAGTCGACAAGTGATAGCCACGGTACACAAACACATGAAAGCCTCGCTCGCACCGGGGGCAGCCAATCCGGCAGGCGCCACAGGGACGTCTCCCCGGAGCCGCAATGGCCGTCGACGGTCGTGGCAATGAAAGATGTCGCGGCAGAGCCGAAACCAGAGGATCAAGATCTGGAACCAGCGTCGGACGGGTTGTGTCGGCAACCCCCAGCCCCCCTCGGTCACCGAAGAAGAGCTGGTGGACAGAGTACGTGGGATCTACACGGAGCTGGTGAAGGTAGAGAAGAATTGCATAGAGATTACTAGAGAGCAAATGAGCTCCAGGGCGGAGCTATCGAAGACTCAATGGCAGCGCCTCGTCGAGATGCATCGAACGCTTCTCTACCAGCATCACGACTTCTTCTCCCTTACGGCTCAGCACCCAGCCGCCAGCCCGGTGTTGGGGTACCTACCTGACAAGTATTCCATGCCCGCCCGCATGTGGGATCACGCGATTCGTTCTTTTCTCGAGCTGTTGCACCAGAAGCTCCCCAGCTCGTGGGAACACATGCTTGATTTCATTCACTTCTCGTACTCGATGATGACACTGATGTTAGAGAGTGTGCCCGATTTCAGAGAGACGTGGATTGAACGCCTGGGCGATCTCGCACGCTACCGGATGGCCATTGAAGCAATTGATCAGAAGGATCGCGATCTCTGGGCTGGGGTTTCCAAGTACTGGTATAGCCAGAACGTAGCCAGTATCTTGGAAAATGGACGCATCCAGCATCACCTGGCGATCTTATCGCGTCCGGATGTCCTACAGCAGTTCTTTCACTACACGAAGGCCCTGATCAACGTTCGCCCGTTCGCAGATTCCCGAGACAGAATGGTCCAATTAGTGACTCGGATCATGAGTCCGCCGGCCCAGAGGCTAAGTCTGATCCCTTCATTTGTCAATGCTCATGGCCTACTCATCCTGGAGACACCATCAGGGGATTTTGCTTCTCGCGCCAAGGCTTTTCTCTCATCATTACGCAGAGACGTGGGGTTATTGGATCGACCAGGAGAGCAGAGTGCTCAGATGACCTGTTGCAACATATCCGCGATCTTCCAATACGGTCACACAGCTGGAGCGATGCAGGATAAATTCGATTCGAGGAAACGTAGCACCACAGCGGAATATCGTACGTCGGTGGCACAGTGGACATCTCACCCAGGGCAGAGCTCGCGCAAGAGCTCCGATCGTTCCACCCAGCTTACATTCCAAGCGAGCTCGCTCGCGTTTCACACTTTGATAGTCATGCTTGATCAAGTAGACAACCAGCACATGTATCCGAGTGTTCACATTTCGATGGCATTTGTCTGGTGTCTCACCCTCAACCCAGGCGCCATTCAATGGCTTGAGCCGCTGGTCCCCTGGGTGAGGTTAGCAGCGTACCTCAACGGTTTCATCAATCTCAAAGCTACCATCCCCAAGTTCGAGGCTGAGAATTTTCCACTTTGTGAGGACCCACCTACGAAGCAGCTGCCGGAAGACCTTTTGATCAGAGGGCAGGCGTGGACCCAGCTTTACTACCCAGAAAACTTTTTCGAGGCAGCGCCCTCGGAGGACGACAGACTACCCATCGTACATCCGGCTACTTTGATTCCTAGAATACAGCGATGCCTTTGGCTTGGAGTTAGGATCGCAAAAGTCAGTTGCCCTCCCTTTTATTCTTTCCGGCGGACTGATCGTTGTCTACAGTTCGCTCGCTGGATAACATATGACCAGACCCAGGGATTCAGGCCGACCCGGTTAGCAGAAGAATATGCACCATGCGCTGAATCTACTGCTTCCCTCACCGGAGA
Organism: Penicillium brevicompactum; assembly: GCF_028827555.1. Classification (NCBI taxonomy): domain Eukaryota; kingdom Fungi; phylum Ascomycota; class Eurotiomycetes; order Eurotiales; family Aspergillaceae; genus Penicillium; species Penicillium brevicompactum. The sequence goes on from NW_026623207.1 coordinate 269,735, forward strand.
TATATAGACAAATTCTTCCCGTCCGACTCAAGCCAACTGATTAAAGCCGGACCTTTCTCTGACCCCATAAGCAGTATCTTCGAGTGTTTTGCCAAGGGGCGTCTTGTTTCTCTTCTTTTATCCTTCTCCCCGTTGCTATTCTCTTCCCCCCGAAGACATTTTACTTAGTTCTATATTATTACCAGCCTTCTTTCTTTCCAACCTTTTTTTGCTCCAGAATCCCAAGAGCAACGAACTCACTGGCCATGAATGATTGCTTCACCTTTTGTGACGTGGTTTTGGAAAGATCCTGTAACAAAGCAAGACGCACCGATCAGGGAACTATGATCAGTATGGACACCAAATAAACTATCTAAAAAAAAAAAAAAAAAAAACTCACTTTGGCACAAGCGAGCTTGACAAAGCGTGCCCAAATCTGCTTGCCACATTCGAAATGACCCGCGTATGCTCTTGAATCGTCAGCGGAAATAGTCCGAAGGACGATCAGTGCAGTGAAAGGATGGGGGTGAAGTAGTTACGTGACAATTGCAAGCACGATGCATCTCCCTATCTCAAAGTAGACGCTTTAGTGAAGTACATCCGGAGACTCATGATAAAATCTCCCTTTGGTACCTTAGTATACGAGCATGCACCCCATGGTTTGGGATTTGGAACCAATGCAGACAAGCCAAAGCTGTACACTCTTGCAGCTTTAGTATCAAAGAACATTCAAACTGGGAAATCTCTCTTGATATGATTATACGTGGATGTTCAGAGTGCCTCTGTGGCTCTGAAGACATATGCTTCAAAGGACCAAGGAAACAGTTGACTTCTACCATCAATTTCCACCGCAAGTCTTCCTTTGCGGATGTTTTGCCTCACTATGCTTCAAGGGCGAAAAATGAATTAAAGATATTGAGTTCGGGAAGGCTTTTATCTGACTACATGCGGACGCCCAGTCCCCATAATCAGTCATTCGAAAAGTAGTAAAGAAGAATGAGCCACATGCTTGCCATGAGAAGCTATCACTATCTGATGACGCAAACTTCCGATATATGCATTGTATCTTACAGCCTCAAACCTCCAAGGATCTAATCTCTTATGGAGCAACGACGAATTTCTACTATAGCTCTCCCAACATTGCAGTCTCTCTGTCTTCAAATCTTCCGCTCGCAAGCAGGAGTATCATATGTCACTTGGGCCATGAGACTAAATTCGAACCTGGCGCCTTTCGCTAGCTTCATATGCCGGTGGTAAACCCGTTGCCTTGTTCCCGATGTGGATAATCGCATCACGTGATCACGTGACGCGTGGCTCGCGAAACACAAGCCGTGCGCGCGACACCTGACTGTCTACATTTCCCCGAGATCGCGTCACGTCCTCAGCACGATGACTGACCAACCCGCAGGCTTGTACCTTGGAATTGACCTTGGGACAACCACCATCACTGTGAGCTGGCAATGGTCCAACAGCGAGCTGAAGCATCTTCTGAAATTCAACTCACCCTACACTGAAAAAACCAACGAGGAGCTGGACGCAACCCTAGCCCGTTCGCGGAACAACTGGTATTATGGGCTGGATGTGCGGTACCTATCCGATGTCATCACTTTTGAAAATATCAAGCTGGGGATCATTGGTCAGGAGCCATATACAAACTTACTGAAGGAGTCCTTTCGTGCGGCAAATCAGAAACATCGCGTGACCGAGACCCCAGTCACACTATTCCGGAACCTTTATTTGCACATCTTGGACACCCTTGCAGCTCAATTCCTCGATCCGAATGAAAGCCAGAGCCACTGCGGTGATCGGAATTTCAGTGAGATTCAAAAGCACTGCTGGGTGACGTATCCGGTGAGGCACAGTGAATCGCTGAAGATCACGCTCGTCGAAGCCGCGCTTGCAGCGGGGTTCGATGGAGTCAATGGAGTCTCAGAGTCCTTGGCAGCGGCCTGTTTTGTGGCATTTCACGCCAAGCACGCCATCTCTTCTTCCAGGACCATGTTGATTATTGATTGCGGTGGTGGAAGCACGGTACGTTTTGTAAATTTTCACGCAAGCTGTGCCAGCACTTACTTTTTCTCGAGGATGCTGCCACCGTATACATAGACGGCGACGGACGAATTAAGCAAGCGTGCCCTACAGATGGTTGGCCATGTCTTTCTTCGACAATTGGGTTGCTACTAACGATGAGCAGGGTTTAATGGAGGAGGACACATGATCAATCATGTCGCACGCGACTGGCTGCAGGACAAGTATCCAAATAATGATTATTTGCGGGACGACAAACGGTGGATGGGGATCTCGTCCCAGTTCGAAGGATGTAAACGAGTCTTTGACGGCACATCATCGGTCAAAGTGGATGTGATGGGTGATTTCATTTCAATAGATTGGTGAGTGCTTTGTCCCGGGACATGACGCATCGCTAATCCAGATTAAACTGCGTGACCATGTCCTGTGAGAAGTATTGTCTAACTTAGCGAACAGTGCCGAAATGGCCAATTTCTTTCAGCCTTTGATATCAAATATCTTGGACCTCTTTCACAAGCAATATCAGAATGCCGAGGAGAACGGCCATGCAGTCGGCGACTTTGTCCTTTGTGGTGGGCCTGCACGAAACCACTGGTTCGCCAAAACGATCTTTGATCTAATTCAAAAATCGCAGCCTGGAATAACATGTGCAGCGGAAGTTCTGTAGGTCGACCATTACTGCAATACAATGGATGAGAGGGCTAATGATATGCTTTCTAAGGGTAGGAACTGTGGCAAATGGAGCACTTTCTTACGCCCGACGCCCTGTGACTGAGGTCAGCCTGGCAAGTGAGGATATTGGACTCACTTATTTGGAGACGCATTCAGCATCCGGCGTGCCTCTAGGGGGGACAGAGTGGAAGAGGCCATTGGGCTACTGATTGAAAAGGTGATATGCTATTTTCGAGCGCAAGCGTAAGCCTTGGGCGGTGCTGATGACCCACAGGGCCAACCTGCCGGACGAGGAAGCCACGTCGAACTTATGAAGACCGTCTACCGAGACCGAACTGACCGAGCCAACCGCATCGTTTCGTCCAAGGCATACAGAACTACGCCGCAATTTGATCGCCGTCAGATACGCGCTAATGATCGAATTGAGTGGGATTGTCGAATTATCTATCCGCTGAAAGGGCTGCGGTCGCATCTCCACTTTTTGGGATGCATAGAAGCGGAGATCCCACATGAAATACTCTTTCCTGCGGGGAGTAGCCACGACAGAAAGGAAGCGTACTTTATCGTATCAATCAAACCGGAGGGACAGCTGTTGAAGGTGGGTGTTTCACTCAAGCGAGATGGCGATACACCTTTGGTACTTCGAAAGTCATACGTGCCCGCGGCCAGCTGGGCCCCTGAATCGGAGTTGGACTTGGAGGGGAAACAGTATGGTGACTCTATGCCATTCCCCCCGGGCGGAGTGAATGGGGCCGGACGGAAACGGAAGCGAAGTGTACCAAAGGCGATCCGCCCATATTCTCCCAGGCCAGTGCGGACGGCAATGAAGCCCGGCCTACCGTCTGCTTCATATGTTCATCCCACCGTGGCAGAAAAGAAGACATTGCCGGCACGGTCCCTACGCACAACGTTGAGTTTCAACGCATCTAGCGCTTCCGAGGCTGTGACACTACCCACTGTCGGATTTTTAACACGCCCAGGTGAGTTTCATCACTGTTTTCTTGCATTCTGCAACCGGATCTCTGAGCAGATTCACTCAAAGTAGCAACCACCTAACATTCTACTGCAGCAGTCTCCAGACACAATGCACGTCCGGACCAACAACGTTGATGGATGAATGATGTGATGAAAATCACGCATTGATAGAAGTTCAAACATCTCGTTCGCCAACGGCAACCATGGCGATTCAATAGATCAGTATGATTGACTACCAATGGGAGCGAGTATACTACGACTTTGTCAGAGCGAAGCAGGTTGTCATGAAAGAAGAACATAATGTTTTCGCCTCGATGATCTATTCACACGGGTCCACTTGTTCACGGGTGGCTCATTGGGAGGTAAGTGACTCTTGATCGCTATTCATACCCATGGTTCCGGTTTTTGTTATGTCAAAATCAGCTCTTTTGGCGGGTCAGTCAGAGCTCTCCAATGAGGGAGCAAACTTCAATGGATTCAAACAAATGTGTCACTCTTTTAAAAGCCATCAACATCGATATCGGAGATTTGTGGACAGTCGTTCATTTGACAACCGTAAACATTCAACGGATTTGCGTTGGAAAACAAAATCCACATCCACCAGGTGGAGATATGATGATGGTAAAGAATATTATCATATTCTACTCGTCCCGCGAAGAGAATCTGTGGTGGGCGTGACAAGAAGAGCAGATGTGCGTGTGTTGGGGTATTGATTTAATTTGATCGATCCACTGACCGTCGTGCCCTGGCTGGTTTCATGAGATCACTGATTTTACTTTCATCTTACCATGATGTACAACGGCAGCTTCTGACAACATATTCTTCCGCCTAGAGCGCATGTGATGTTCCGCAATGATGCGGGCTTTTGGGATGAGATAAAGATGACATCTGAGCATGGCCAGCTATTGATTATAAGAAACTTAGCATTTCTGGATGTCAAAGGTAGACAGGATAGAAAACTTGGCATTAAGTTCCACTACCGTATGTCACTAAATTCCAATTGCGCATCGAGCGATCATATCAGGATGATCTAGGGCGCCGACGAAATTCTCACTAGTGAAGTGTATCACGAAGCCCAGTCCGAAATCCCAGATTATAATCACGTTGTAGTCTCATTGCTGGACTTTGCCCTTTCGAGCTTACCATCTACCATGCTACTCTCGTTGCATCCGGGGGCTCGATCGTTGAATACGGTCTTTGCTCTTCGTTTGCATATAACCTCGGTTTCTTGGTTGACCGGGTATCTTCTATCCTTGTTTCAAAAAGCTGTCACAAAAGGCGTGGTGCAGTTGTTAAGTTGCAACTGAACAGAGGAACCACGTATCCAAGCAAACATTTTCTTTGATCTTGGCCATATGATGGGAAGCGTGGTAGATCATTTGTTCAAGGAGCGCAGCGCTGAAGATTCTGCCAAGAGCCAGAGTCATCGAAGATTATGCTTAAATTTGATTGCAGCAAATGGAGATACAGCATTCGGGGATCAGCGGTGGAAATTATGGGAGTGGCTACGAAACTGGTAGCGCAAAGGCCGCGGAACAGAGCAGCTAAACCGTGGCACAGCACAGGCCAAGTGTACGTAAGCTTTTTGACTTGCAATGGCTGTTGTTTGCCAACTCAACCGACGCAACACGGCGCATTCCCGCTTGACCGACGGTTATGATGTACATAGGACCAGCTATGCTACTGTGGCTGTTTGAATAGCGCCGTTTCCATACTTGCGAATTCTGGTATGATTACCCGCATCAATCCCTTATATCTAGTCCGTAGAGATATAATGTATAAATTCTGCACTGTATTATTTAACATGAAACACTCAGCAAGAAGATCGAAAGCTTGATTGGCATCTCATAAGTGATTGTCATTTGTCTCGTATTCAGCAGTTGTTTTATTCCAGATACTAGACTCTCTTTCCATGACGAATTCAATGAATCTAGGACCAGTTTGCAGGTGCTAAGGCCATGTGTTTTCATTTGCTGTTGAATGTCTCGGATCTAGAAAGCCGTGAACAGTTTCCACTTCCATCTTTACCCTCGCTGCCCATTGTCGAGACATTCGGCGATCATACTTTGGCCATAAGGTGAGTGGAGAATGTACGTTCTGCGCACAATATTGTACTTCATGGGAGCCCCCATATTCAGGTCCAAAAAAACTTTGTCTTTTGTCTTTGGTATTTTTCCAACTTGTGCTATCATCCGCAGACATGAGAGAATTGCTTCCTATGCATTTAGCTAGCCCATTCACGCGTCTTTTTGGAAATATGCGCGTTGCAAGCTCCATTAACTGAAGATTTTGCACAGCTGATAGTTTGATCTGATCATGGTTGAAAATAGCATCTGAATCATTGCGAACGTAGAAGAACGCTTTTGGGATAGATAGTGACTCAAGTATAGCCCGAAGTGTAGTTCCGCTCAGTGCAGCATAAGAAAATCATTCATCCCTCAGACCGTACATCAATCAAAAATGTTGATCTTTTGGGTGGGACAAAAATTTGCAGAATCAGATTGTTCCATGTCGTGAGATGTTGACTCCCTCGAGGGTCACTATACAAAGATGGGGGCTGTGCTTGCAGACCTTTCAGATCTCTTCTCAACTCAGCTTCCCCTGCACAGGTATCGATGAAAGTGCTAGACGCCTTGTCTTCCAGCGCTGAAATTTGGAAACCTGCCACCAGTAATCTCATGGTATCCCGAGAAAGATTCACAGATACTGGTTGTGGTGCCTGACGCTAATGGATGGTCGGTGTCGGCGTTGGTTCCTATCCACTTCGTAATATATAAGCCATGTGTTACGCACACGCTAGCTGGTTGTCGGTAGGTTGGATGGAATCGGGTATACTATCTTTATAGTTTCGCCGACTATCAGATCTCAACAATCTATCTCTCAATCGTACTGTTACCTCACAGGCCTTGGTGCAGACTGGAGATCTTGAGAGTATAACGATACTAGATAGGGTGCTGAATAAATTTACACCGAAAACCTATCTGACAATTTCAAGAATCGCGTGTAAGCTCTGACGAGGAACAATGCTCCGAGGGAGAGAAGAGAAGAAAAAGGAATTTTCCAAGTATATCTATGAACCGAGATCAAAAACCATCAGAAAGAGGCTTTTTCAACTAGAGTAAGGGAGATAGACACACAAAAATTTCGTGGTGATTGAGACAGATCAAGCACTTGCTTTTCCCGCATTCTGCCAGGATCAGGGACACAGATGTCTTCTGGGAACTTAACGGGTCATCCGCCAATCCGCGGTGTGAAAAGTCATCAGCGACGGTATAACCACAGCACCGTGACCATCTTGCTTTTGAACAAAATTCCTAAGCGTTAAACGAGGTGGGCTAGCTCGATTGAGTAGATAAAGTAACTCTAGTTTAGATAGTCTCTTCATATTGATCATTTTTTGATCAGTGATTTCGAGTCGCGTCGCTTGCGTCGAACGTCAGCGTGGTAGGGGGCTGTTTACCATTTATTCCTGCTGATGTGACTCATGCTCTCTGTTCTAGGGAGGAGCAGATATGCCTCGACTCCAATTGCATCTCTATAGGTTTATTACATTTAGACATAGTGGGGGGATGATTTAGGAGGAGAGTAAATAGGTGACTTTAAAGAAGATCTGTCATTTGAGTAGCGGACCCTCCTAACGGGAGACCTGTAATTTTTGTGGAAAAATGCATGGGTCGGTTAGAGCTTCGCCAGTCCTCATCTTTTGGCCCTAACATACGGTACGGTTATCTCGGCGTTTCACTAGAACCAAGAAAGACCCTCCCTCATCTTACCAGTAAATTGACCCAATATCCAGGGCTCCATACGGAGATGGAGGCAGGGTACCTGGACGGCCCGACCCCTGTCGACGCTATTGCAATTCGAGACAATCCTCCGAACAAGAGCACGCCAGGATATTGTGATTGGCCATCAATAGACGCTCCGCGCTTTCCCTTGCATTAGCGCTTTCTTTGCTTGCATTGGCGCGTCATTGGCTTGCCTTATCGTGCGGTCACCATGGAAAGCCCGTTTTGCTGTCAGTATTTAAATAGTGCCTCGTCAGCGGGATCAAAGAATTTGCCCTCTCGAATTTCTTCTGCGGCTTGGCAAAGGAGAAACAATACCCAGATTTCGTCATCATCATCATCCTACTCATGTTGAAATCAATGTTGCTATTTGTGTTCGCCCTCAATGTACTTCGAAGCAATGGTAAGCGTATTTATCCATTGCAAGGTCGCTTCCCACATGCAGTCCTAATTTGAGCTTTTCACCAGCATTCCGAATCACTTACCCGCAAAAAGGTGATCTTGTGAATGTTTACAACGGCCTTTCCACCGCCTGGTCTTATAACTCTTCCGACTCGATAATGCTCCCTCTCTTGATTCAATTTATTGCGGCTTCACATCTCGAAGAAGCTCCGGACTACATTACGGATGAACTCAATATCACCTTGGGTACATTTAACATCCAAACCAGTTTTGGTCTGGCCGATCACTATTTGCTTCGATTCATCTACGGCAATAATGCATATGAAACTGGGAGCTTTGATATTACCATGTCTGAACGTCCAAAAAATGCCAGCGATACATCTAGTTCCGCTAGTCACCTTGTTGGGTCGACACCAAGCCCTAGTATCCTGATCCCACCTGCTGCAGAGTCCGCCACGGGAACGAGCTCTCTAGTACGAGGAACAAACAGCCCTTCGGGCTCGGAAGCGGCTGCAGCTACAACTGAAATCCCAAAAATCGGTGAAAATAACGAAAATGGTCTAAGCGCCGGCGCGAAAGTTGGAATTGGGCTAGGTTGCTCTGCCGCCGCGATTGTTGGCATGTCGAGCTTGTTTGTCCTCTATTGGACCAAGAAAAAGAAGAGAACAATCCCCGAAAGACCGCCTAGTCCACCAAATATTGTTCCAATAAAGATAGAGTTAGATGGAAACAGTGCTACCCGGAAAATATTTGAAATGGACGGAAAGCATGAGGCGCGAAGTATCTCTGAGCTTCCAACGCATCCCTTTCCATCAAGTGAATTACCGGGATGATAATGCGGGAAGAGATAGGCAAGAAACACCTATAGTGTATCTAGCATCTCATTATATTATAGAGTAGGCAGAGAGGCTGCATCATACCACCCGGGGGGAGGATCAAGATTGCAAACATGCAGTGTTTTTCAGTATAGTGATATCTCTTTGGTCAAAATGTAGAAGAGATAGCTTTGCGGATGCAATTGAGTCACCTTCTTTGCTGATTGACATACATTGAGTTTCGGGACAGATTTATGCACTGCTGTCGGCATTGCTTCAAAAGACCTTCAATTTGATTTAATTCGGTCTTAAACCAATCGATGAGGCGTGGGTTACTTGACACGGAGATTGAACTCGCCACCAGGTCGTATTGGCCTTTCATGTGCTTCAGGGCACTGAATGTGGTTTCCAACTCGGAACGACCGAATTCGGCGGCGAAAAGGGGATCAGAGCTCAGCAGACGCCACTGGCTTAAATCAGTGAAGTGTTCTTTGATTCGGCTGACACTCGTATGTTCAACAGCCAAGTCAAATTGGCTCTCGCCCAACGAGATAGCTAGAAAGACTGTCTCATGAAGCCCCTGCTCTACTGATTGGAGTTCCGATCGGATATGGTTGAGGGCATAGCATTCGTTGGAGCCTTGATTGCAAAGATCGCAGTCAAGGGAAGATCGGATACGCATCGTCTATAAACTGGAAATCAATGTCACAGCGCTCGCAGAACGACAAGGGATACTGACTGTTAATGGGACCATTGTTCAATATTCAGTTTTGGCCCCGGATTGATTTCCCACACACTCTTGTATTTCCCGTCAAGTGTTTTCTTAAATAGGTTGACCTTGGTTCTGAATTGTGGAAAGCGACCGCTCATCTGGATTGTGGCAACTTGAAATTGGTTTTCAGCACTGGCCGGAATCCCAGATTTCGCGATGCTTACGACTACTCTTTCATTGCAGGTATTTATATAACATTGAATCGAGAAGACCTTCCTCTGCTGGCTGTTGACTAGCCGGCCCACTTGGCTCTTTGGCCGCCAGTGGCGACCGTAAAAGCTAAGAATGCGAGCAATGCGAGCACTGTAAGAAGAGCGAACAATGAGTATTGAATGGCAAAGCTCACCATGACAGCCCCAATAATCTACCAACGATAATTGATTTCGGGCATTGATGGAAGTCGTTCCATCTCTCTGATTACTGTAGTGTACTTCAACTCACTGCCCCCGTCAACTTACTGCCCCCGTCAACTTACTGCCCCCGTCAACTTACTGCCCCCGTCAACTTACTGCCCCCGTCAACTTACTGCCCCCGTCAACTTACTGCCCCCGTCAACTTACTGCCCCCGTCAACTTACTGCCCCCGTCAACTTACTGCCCCCGTCAACTTACTGCCCCCGTCAACTTACTGCCCCCGTCAACTTACTGCCCCCGTCAACTTACTGCCCCCGTCAACTTACTGCTACTGGTTCCTTCAACTTACCAGTTCCAGTGGGCTCGATGTGGCCAGCCCCGTTGCGAACCTAATCCATTGTTCCCACGGATAAAAGAATACCCGAGCCTCCCCGTCATCATAGTGTGCGAATCATGTGATTTCATCCCACAACCGTCAGGGTAATAGACGGCAAGACAAAGGCAGACAGACTCAAGCACCGAACATGACCTACCAAGTGAGCCTACTCATCGCAGATGATATGCCGATTCTAACTGGCCTAGGAAGCTGTAAGATTGCTTCAACAGTGCAGGCGACCATTTCCCACCGATTCACCGGCGACACCATCACCCCCGTCGAGCGTCCCAAGAGCTCCAAATGCTTCCACATTAAAAGGATCAGAACCTCGCCTTGGCATGAGAGACTGGCTGTTCACTCTTGGGCATGATGTATGCGCGATGTCGTTTTTTATTTTTATTTCTTTTTTTGGAAATCACTAACGGATACTAGTCCGAAGCGATCGATGGCTTGAATGTCATTCATGTCGCCGGAACAAAAGGCAAAGGCAGCACATGTGCTTATGTGGACTCAATGTTGCGGGCGCATGCGGATAGGAATAAAACCAGACGGAAAATTGGTCTGTACACGTCGCCAAGTCTATGGCCGCGAAATAGAATTCGAATCGATTCGAACCCATTACCAGAGGATCTTTTCGCAAAGCGGTTTTTTGAGGTGTACAAGGGTCTTTCTCTCGATTCCAACACGCTACCACCCGATACCAAGACACCTGGATATCTCCAAATGCTGGCCATCCTAGCGTTTCACACGTTCATCAAAGAAGGCGTCGAAGTTGTTATCTGCGAGGCCCACCATGGTGGTCAGTTCGACGCGACAAATATAGTTGATCGTCCTGCCATCACTGCGATCACAAAAATTGGCATGGACCACGTCGAAAACCTAGGAAAAACCATACGACACATTGCGTGGCACAAGAGTGGAATTTTTAGAGACGGCGTTCTCGCATTTTCGGTCCTCCAAGTCAAAGAAGCTGAAGATGAGATTGAACGTCGAGCTGAAGAACAAGGGGCAATACTGCAGTTTGTTGGAAGCGTGGAGGGGTCGTTACTTGAAATCCTTGATATCGATCAAGTTGAGGACATACCACTTGAGCAGCGAGAAAACATTGCTCTGGCTACAAAGATTGCCCATGGCTTTCTTCAACGGAGCCACCAATCACTTGACAGACGAGACGTTTTGGGCGGTGTTCAAAAGTGCTATTGGGCTGGACGCTTCGATATCGAGAATTCCGGTGGCTGCACTTGGTATTTGGACGGTGCACACAACGAGACAAGTATGGAAGTAGTCGCAGAGTGGTATGATCGTGTGGCAAGCCCTAGGTAGGTTCCCTTTCCCACTGCTAGCAATTAAGCTAACAAACCCAGCTCTGTCCGAGTTCTTGTGTTTGCTCATTTCTCACCGAAGCGAACGCGTGACTGGGAAACCATACTAAGAACATTATGGAGGTCTCTCAAATCGCATATCCAGCATGTCATACTCGTTGAAAAGATTGAATATGACGATCATTTCTCCACGCCCGGCGGATGGTTAGAAAATTATGCCCAGTTCTGTATAGAACAATGGCCCCCAGTTTCCATTTACAAAGCTATGGATGTCAGGAGAGGCATTGAACATGCGAAGGATATTGCTATGGGAGGACAGATCCTGGTGACGGGAAGCCTATACTTGGTAGAAGCTGCCCTGGATGTACTCAAGGACGAGGTCATCTAGAAACTGATAAGCTGTGTTATTATTGTAGATATCTAGTATCACAAGTCACATTTAAACCCTTTTCAGAACCTTCAATGCGAGCAAAGCGTCACGGGGCGTTTGAGCCTCTTGCTGCAATCGCAGGTCTTCCACCCTCCCTTGCAAGCTCGTCAAGTTTGTCGAGCCAGGCAGTTCCTTGGCCCAAGAAATAATATTGCCGGCCGCACTCTTGAAAAATCTCCTGCGCTGCAGAGCCTTTGATCACGGCTTCCGAATATCGACCAAGCCGATACAGGATCTCGCATTGAGCGTATTGTATCAGCATCTCTGCGTGGCCAGTTTTTTGGAAACAGTCTCGCGACACGTATAAAGCTTCATCCCAATATTTCATAGACTTTTCCCACTCAGATCTGAGAAGATGAACCATGCCGAGGCTTGCTTTGGTGACGTAAAGATTATGCTTCGTAACCATGCTTGGTTCTGCCATCCAATGAATACTTCGAAAGAGCTTCTCGGCTTTCTTCAGCAAGTCATTGTCGAAAGGCCGATTTGAAAGAAATTCCATCAAATAGGCACCTCCCAACGCCAACCTCAACCTTCTACCATTCCCTGATTGGCCCTGTTCCTTCTTCAGCAGCTCTCCATACTCGTATTCCAGGTGTCCTATGGCATTGGATGGATACCCTGCCTCGCAGACGGTCTCGTAATATTGAATCGTCATCATGTTGCTTGCTCGATATCTCAGGGCCTCCATAAAATCCACAAGGGTATTCTTTGCACGACCAAAATCCCCATCATATCTCTGTAGCTTGGCCCGCAGAAAGTTTATTTCAAGTTGGATCGACTCCTCGAGATTCGATATAGGATTGAACGCGGAAAATTGGTTGAGTGTTTTGTTGATTTCTTCGGTAGAACTCCTCGCCTCGATTTGGAGCCGGGCTTCCAGCAGCTTTAGTTTGCCAAAGTCCGCGTTCGAACGGTTGTTTGTCCTGGGAATATAGATTTCTTGCGGAGATGGGATATCCCTGGGGTACAACCTTGCAAGCGAGGCTGTTCGCAGTCGTACCCTTCCTTTGGTGACGGCACAGCCCAGCTGGTTAGCCATATGTTCGGCAAATGCAACAGCGACTGTCTTCCAACGCTTATCTCCGAAGTTTGACGCAGAAAGGCAGGCGTCAATCGCAAGCTCTATGACATGACTTTCCAGGTCATCTGGGCTACATTGAAGGAGATGAGACAGAGCTCGCCCGAGCATTGGTATCAGCGACGCTCCTGCCACCGTATACCTGAAGACAGATTAGTCAATAATATTGCCTTCTTTGTGTTCAACATACTCAAGAGGTCGTAGTTGAGCATCTTTAGGATAAGCATGGAGGATGGCGTTTGTTGCCAGGCGCTGCCATCTCTTTGCGGCCATTTGACCGAAACAGCATAGCATCCCCGGGACCTCTGGATGAATCATCATAGTAGTACCTACCCCATTGTTGGGCAAGGGTATGATAAAACCATTCTCTTTTAGACGTTCGAGCATTTTCTTATGCCCTTGAGGTACTCCAGATCCAGGGCAGATCGCCTGGCCATTTGATCCCCAATTCAGACTATTATGGGCTTGGTCAAATATATCACTGGGAAAGCAGTCACCAATAGATGAGGCCATGCCCAAAAATTCCCTGGAATCCTCGTCCAACTGACTGAAATTGAAATGAAATTTCATGTCTGACCCCGAACACATCGACATGTTAGGTTGCGCCCCAGGATCGAAGAGTTGCAAGGGCCGAGACCATAGCGACGGTTTCAGTGCAACAGCATAACTCGCATTGACTCGATCATGTGCTTCAATTTCTTTTGAAACATCACTGTTAACAGGCGAAGTTGACGAGGGAAAAGGAGAAGAGGGCTGATCAAGCTTTTCCTTCGCGATAAGGAACTCGGCAAGTGCTTCTTTAGTGGAAGGTGGCAGATGGTGCGATTCGCATTGCTTTCTCAAGTGGTCAGCAAATGGAGCGAGTAGCTTTCCGTCTCTCTGAAAACTAGACGCAGATGTTAGCTACCAAAGATGCTTGAGTGCCATGATGCTGAGTGACGATCGGTTCCAACTGGTGAAGATACTTGGGTCCCGGGCGACTTACTTTGCTTCCATGGCAGGATCGCGCGGGAAAACTCGACAGACAAATTCCAAGGCATAGAGATTCCAATGATTGAAGCCTTTCCCCCTCATGAGCCTTGTGACATGCTTCTTTGCGGTATCAAGTATTGAAATCGTGACAATCGGAGGATCATAGTCATTTTCCATAGTGATCCATGATTCCGAAAGTAGTTCCTCGAAACACATTACCAGCCTTTCATTGGACTGAGTGATGAATTCAAAATCAAAGCCGCTATGGCTAGCAGTATACCAAGAATAGCCCCAGCACACATGAGAAGCAAGGGAGCGCTCGAACATCAATCTCGGGACCCTCACGCCTCCTAGAGCAGTTATTAGGGCCAACAGCTGCAAAGAGCTTGAAGATAATTTTGGTATGATGTTGAGGCTAAAGCCAAATTGCAGAGTAGAGCTTGCAATTGTTGCGGGGGGCGCCTGTGTCTTCCGAAGACGAGGTAATTCTCTTTCGCTTCTTTGACGGAGCTTGGTACCCTGATTGGAATGGTCATCCATTAGGTCGCAGCACTGATAATGGGGTAAGGGACCTTACTAGCCAATGTGTCCGCTTCCGCTTCAAGAGCCTCGCAGTAAAGGGAATCTCGTTCTTGGCTCACGTACTCCCAGATTGAAGTGATTTCTCCAAAAGAATATTGACAAAGGCGGTTTGTGGTAAAACTGCATAGTATAAGCAATGCGTGTGGAAAGCTGACACTCTCAAAGACAAGCCATAGCATTGACTCAATAGCATTGCGTTTGAACCCATTCTCTACTATCGGGTTTAAGCTGTGCTGACCACTCTTCACATTCTTGATAAATCTTTTCACAGAAGGGCTCTGTAGATGCAATCTCTGTGTGTGCGGCCGAGATTCTAGCCAACTAGCGAGTGAGCCACTCGCTCTAATCTCTCGGGAGGTGTCTTGGAGTGATTCCTCAATGGATTTTCCCTCTCTTTCTCTTTCGATGGGCACATGATTTTGAGGGCTCCTCTGCCTATCAAGTTTGGAACGTGCTCCCTGCACCGATTTTAGAGCAAATCTGCACTGATTTTCAAACTTGACTAAATCTTCCCATGCCAACCCATCGTACCCTAATGCCCACGAGTTCGAAAGATCAAAGCCCATGTCGGTCACCTGGATTAGTGGCGTAGTCGTTCAATTTTTTGAGACAGTGAGTTAAGGGGACCAGGGAATTGAGGGGACCAGGGAATTGAGGGGACCAGGGAATTGACGGGACCAGGGAATTGACGGGACCAGGGAATTGAGGGGACCAGGGAATTGAGGGGACTTGACGGGACCAGGGAATTGAGGGGACCAGGGAATTGAGGGGACCAGGGAATTGAGGGGACCAGGGAATTGAGGGGACCAGGGAATTGACGGGACCAGGGAATTGACGGGACCAGGGAATTGAGGGGACCAGTGAGTTAATGGGGATATTCTTGCTCCTGGTGGGGAAATAGGGGCTCGTGCGCGTGCCAATACCCCATTGGTCATACTAGCTGCCACATGCAGTCTCAAGGTCAACAAAAAAAAATGAAGCTTCCGATTTGCATTTCAACTTACTGTACGGTAGTATTGCTGTAATTCACCACGCACATCGGCTACAGATTTCTATCATGGCGTAGCTCATTGGCATTCAAGTCTCTCGGACTTTGTCATCCAGTGCGCCGATGTATGTTCGACCCAACCTATGGCAACTTGCGATAGGTTCCCTAAAGAAAACCTGGTGCTTGTCCTGAGAACGAAGTGGGGATCTGAAAGTTCAAGGCCCCGTGATACTGTAGCTCTTGCATTGCCGCATCGTTTCATGTGCCATCTGAGGAAGCATCAGCACCCGGCTCCATGCAATCTCAATTCGTTATCACTGTATGTACCACGACTTAAATTAGCTACCGTTCAAATGCCCTCAGAATTCCCTGTCTGGATTGCTAGATTGCTACGTGATCGTGTGAGGGTTAATTTGGGTGGCGCTCTTGGTGGCCCAATCAACAGAGACAATACCAAAGCTCCTAGGACACAAGGTAGCATTATTTTGCTCTGCCAGTACTGCAGCTGATGTGAGCCAATAGCAGTGGTCTTTGCGCGTGATTCCGTCTTGCCCGACCCAACAATACTGGCAGCGTTGGTTCTTTTTCAAAAAGAGGTGAGCGGGACTCAGTCCTTGCTTATTGATTTCTTTCCATTGGCTACGAACAAGACTAGTCCCAAAGCCTCTGTGCACAAGAACAGGCACTAGCAGGGCCATGAGTTGTTTTCCATATCTGAATTAGATGTGCGGCTGAGATGATGACGAAGTGGGGGCCTTTCAATTTTACAATGTTTAAAGGACAGTCTTTTCTCTTTCTCACGATTTTTATTTTCTCACTTCCAACCAGCATTCCGCGCGCAAAAATTACCGAGCCCGACCATCCTTCCTTCGATTTTGAAGACACGAACAATGTTTGTTTGTCCTTGACAATTCCCCACAAGCTGTGCTCGCATACTGACAAGATGCACAGATGTGTTCCTGGAGTCAAAGATTGTACCAGGGTTGCGGATGCCTTGGCAACCCCGTGAAAACAGTCCACTGTTCGGCTGGGAACTGTGACAGTAATACTCGGACCCCTGCGCAGGAAACTACTATCGAAACTGTTGCGGCAAAATGTCCCATCCACACTCATCGGATGACGCCATCTAGCAGCGAAGGCTCGTTCTCATAAAGTTGAATAACCATTTACCGCTCTCTTGGACTTCCATTTTGGATAAGAGGGACACAAGCTGATCAGCAACATGATCAATTGTGCTCTTGGAAACTGGTGATTCATCGTGGAGAGATTTCTCAGCGGAAAGGAATGTGAAAATGACCTAAGGAACATAAGGTTATATCGTATTCGCCATTCATATGACCGAGTACACGAAATGTACTTTCCTAGTCTAGCACAGAGAATAATTTATGCTACGCCCTGTCTTCATCCACATTGTAGAGCCATACATGGCTTCCTTATTGGAGATTGCAAGTAATCAGGATAGAAGAGAGTGGTCACCGGGACGTGGTTGTGGGAAAACAATATGGAAAGAGATAGCAGAAATAGTCTTCTGTCTTGTCTCTTAAAGTGTCGTCTGGAGGCTTCAAAGATGAATAGCAAGTCAACGGTAAATAGTATCAAGCAGAGAGTTGGAGATGTAGGCTTACAGTGCTAAGTTGAAGTGTAGATTGTGACTCTCCCACAGAAAGTAAATGTAAGTGATAATTTACCACTAAGCCCGTTTTGGACAAGATCCACAAGAGAAGCTTATTAAGAAGCAAGCACATGTATGTAAAAGGCGGACGGAGGTGTTTAGAGGAACAGCTGTTTAGTGATAATCCATTGCTACGTACGAGACCTTAACGATCCATCGATCGTCGACAGTAAAAACAGGGATCGACTTGGTAGTTGGTAAAACACATATCAATACCAGTTTGAATCACCTCAGTGGTTCATTCGGATATCATCGCATACTGTAGTCTTCTAACCGACACCTAATTTATTGCACGAGAAGTACGCATTACTATCCCACTGGTTTCTGCCAGCGCTATTCCAATTCTGGAAAGGGGATACCATGGCGGTGTGGACCCACTCAAATAAGGGTCGCGGCTCGAAAAGCGAACTTAGTAAATAAATCAACTTCTTCCACATTGCATCAACAACTACCCTGAAAATGGAAGAACAGATCCAACAGATTCGTGAGCATATCAAGAGTCAAATTCCAGATACCATCAATGACTTCCTTCAAACGGTCGGGACAACAGCGATACGAATACTTGGCGACACGCCTAACAGCGCACTCGACGTTGGAGATAAGCTGGGTTCCATACGTCAATTTGCGGCAAAGCTCGAGGAATCCGTTCGTGCAACCCGTCCCAACGCTGAAACTTGTTTCCTCGCCGTCAACATACACCCCCAGAAGCACTCTTATTTCGTGCTTGATGTCCACAATGTCGACTATGTCTACGAGACTGCGCACACTGACATGACCACGATACCAGTCTATGTTCTTCGCCTGTCGAAGAGGAGAATCAGCATCTTCAGACAAGAAAGGCTAGACGCTACTCTTGCTGTGACCCTAGCAGAAATGCACGATGGACACGGTCAAGACCCTTTGCCTTTGGTTGACGATTACAACCACACCGTCCAATACAAAAACCCCCGCAGCCTTTCGTCTCGATGACTTGACCAAGACGCTCCTGTCTTAGAGGGCATACAAAGAGTATCTCAGCACTGTCTAAGTATAATGGATCTTGTTCTCAATATATTCTCATGGGGGTATGGTGATGGGCAAGCAGGATAGTAGTGCCATGTCACCCAAGATCCCTCCATCTTGTCAGAGCTGTGGCGAATCAAATATTGAGGAAACATTTTGGAGACAGATATACATCATCATGTTTAGATTACATTTAGATGCACCAAAAAGGGCGGCGCAATCCCCGTCAACAACTTTCGTCATTTGTATTTCTTGATTAGACATTTGACTAAGGCAATTGAACAACCATACGACCAACTATGGAATCGAAGTATACGAGGATAAGTCGCTTTTCTGATGACTGTCTGTGCTCATCATCAGAATTAACTAGGCTAATCTGGTGGGTAAGCCCCTCTGCTGAATGTAATGTAAGCGCTTCGTCGGGTGTAGGAAGAGGCGTAGTGTAGTAGGTCCGATGGTTTTTGCTTCCACCGTTGAGCCGAAGCCTTCAATACAGTAACTCAGCTATCTTTTTTGCGAATCAACTTTCACTCTCGCGATCGTTCTAGGATGTATAGTAGCGGATTGTTTATCGAAATCATTTAGTTATTTGTTCCATAATCTCTCAACCTGCCGCTCCCTCTACTGACAGAATGACGTTGAAATGTCTTTCAAGCCTTCCAGTCCACATTTCTTGTGCCGAATGATGCGGGAGCTTGTTATCGTTCGACCCGTGTAAATCGTGGTATACAATTGTATGGTATCCTCCCTCGGGGCTCCTGTACACGCATCGATACCCTGATCCTGCTTGGTGTGTGACGTCGAAGCCTATAAGTTTAAGAAACTCCTTCCACTGCCCAAATCGCTTCTGTCCTTTTTCGTTCTGTATCCAATTCCAGCACTCTATATCCTTGGTGGCCGTGATGGCTATTGAGGGCCGAGGATGCGGCTCTCCTGTAGTGAATGAGATGCTGACTGTTCGCACCAATTCTAAGATTTTCCGTCCGGGTTTCTGTCGGGTTTGCCTTCTTCGCGACTTTTTCGATTTTGTTTGAGTTGGCGTGGTGTTCGTATCTTGTGATCTCCACCTCAGTTCCAAGGCAGTTGGTGCGGATGTGGGTGCGGATGCACTCGGGTCAGGGGCCTGGCTGAATATCATACTGACGATAGGATCGGTCTTGTTCCAGTTGCTCACGCATTCATAAATTCTATTCCAGAACTTGCAGTGGCGGTCTCCCAAGGAAACATCCTCGTTCCTGGCCTCTTTATTGAACTCATTGCCCTTGCGCTGAATTATTTTCAGAAAACCCTGGATTGGTAATACCCACGGTCGTTCACGTTCCTGCCACTCCGATGTGGCATCGTGGGCCAGAGTGGTATATTTTATATCCAGGTTGAGGATGCGACTCAAGTGTTTGGAAGTCTCCTGCATACAAGCAGCGATAATTGACATGTCGTGGAACGTTTGAGCGACTGGGAATGGGGGCGTTTCCTCAGGTTTGCTACCCGAAAGCTCCTGCTCAATTGTTCTGAAAACTGCATCGAAACCCATCAATCGTATTGTAGGGTCACTCTTCTCCACCAAGCCGTAAAGATAGCGTAATGTCTTATTTTTCGCCTTTCTGCCCAGCCACGCATTGCTCCGCACCGAAGAGGTAATCTCATTGAGAATAGAGCGAAGGGTAGCATGCATGGATATTGCGCCTGTGATCTGACCATTGTCGCAAGAAAATTGGATTGTGGACAAATTACCAGAGGACCTCATCTGGCGATCATTCCGACAAACACGGAGTTTCTCACTATTGGTGAGAAACAGATCGATATGTCCAAAGACAGAATGCAAGAGCCTCGAAGCGTTCCTGTCGATGTCCGTAAACCGCAGATTCCAATAATCTGCGTCAGTCCGAAGCTGCCATAGATCGTCCATCGCTTCATCAGCAGACGATGTCAAAACGTCTGTCAAGTAATCACAGTCTACATAATCTGGTCTCTTGTATTGTAGCAGCGCAAAGCGACTCAGAAGCGAGTGAGGTTTCTCGCGTTTGTCCCTTCCGATACTAGTAATTTGGTCGACAGGAGGCCCTATCTGAGCCGAAAGACACGAGACGAGAAAACAGTAGGTTTTCTTTTGCGCTATGAGTTGATGTAAGCCGATAGCTGGATCGATAAGGTGTGGCCTCTTGAAGACGTCAGGTTCAAATTGTATCCCGTACTGATCCTCGTCGATACCGGTTTCGGAATAAAACGATATTCTTCCCCCAACTTGCATTTGCGTAATCGATTTGATCCAGTATCCAAGCTCAACAAGGCGGGTATCTGTAGATAGGAACATCTTCGGATGTATGGCTGACCGAGTTTGTAACAGATCTGGAAGAACATTTCCCTCAGCCAGGTCCTCCACGTTGAGTAGAGGTGTCGGAAACGGTTCTTTGTCTAAAGGCTCGTTCGGATACCGCGCCAGCATGTGAATAACCAAGCCTGGGTATCGGTGGAGCTCGGTAAATCTTTGAAGCCAACTCTCTCGTGCATCACCTAGATAGTGTTCCTAGCTGCAAGTCTGATGACCGGCGGATCATAACATTAATCTCACTCTGAACGGTCCCATATCGCTTGTAGTCCCGCCCCTTGTCAAATCCATCTGACCTGCTCATCAACTGCGCTCCATTCCAGACGACTCTCCACCACTACGTAGGAAAGAAATCAACCCTGACTTGTGCCTCTCAGCGAAATGCGCGAGTATCCGATAGGTAGCAGCCGCCACAGAGCTTCAGGCTGTCGACTACCGCTATCAAGTCTTTCTCCCGCAGAAATATTCTAAAAACCCGTCTGCACTCAAGTCGTGGTTCACAAACTTGGCACCTCGGCTAACATTGACGTGGTTCATTTGGCGATAGGAGGCTAGGTCTTCTGCGCCTTTCTGTATACTCCCAACCTACAGCAAGAAGTGAGTAACCTGTCGAGCCATGTAACTGATTACGGGAAATGGTATCATACGGTGCAGATATTCTAGTCCAGCGAACCAGATTTCACCACAATTGGCATCGAACTGTTCTGCTTCGGCCGTTGTCTCGATTTGTCCCCCATATTTTCAACTGTCCTGTTCATGATTGTTCTGGCATCAACGACAAAATTTGACATGGAATGTATGGTGGTGTAGCCTAACGAGTTTTGTAATCAGGAGACGCGTTCGGTGAAAGTATTCACGGTGGGTTGTGGAGGTACCTGGGTTGATGTTTTGTTCGCCATCCCGGTTACTTTCGAAGCCTGGAGAACCAGACTATTGATATTATCAATAAGATATAGCGATAAATTACGAGCAAGAATAATGTAGCAGAAACATACCTTGTTGTCCTCATTTACCTGCGATTGCGCCGACCCCTCCCCAGGTACCGTTGATTCCTGATGGGAGGATTGAACATCGCGATGACGGGGAGATGAAAGGAGGCCGGCCGCCTCTTGTACCAATTTAACATTCACATTACCGGCATATACACTGTAATGACATTGCTATGGAATGTTCTGTAAAGTGATGGTGTGGGCCTGCGGCGAAAGTGATAGCCACTGGGACGCCCGGCCAACATGACCGATATGGAAGGAGGACGAAGGCCGAAGTCCACGGGCCTTCTGGGTACCAAGGCCCCGTGACCAATGATTGTCACGTCATGCTCCGCCTGTTCCAAAGGAAAGCGCTGTATAGTTGGCTAGACGGTGTCAATAGCGCAAGTACCAAAGAAAATATCTCAGCAGAGTGTGGAAGGTGAAGGAAATAGTCTGCCTATGTCTGGCGCTCATTACGTATGATGGACTTCAATCGCAATGATGGTGAGCCAAACACTTTGCCAATCTGTAAGTGGATCGGCCAGAGAATGGCCGGGTTTCATAGGCCAAGGGTGTAGGCGAAGAGAAGGTTCAGACCAGAAAACTTGGGGTCGGTCCGGGTCACATCGGAACGCCTATTTGAGGCAAGAGCGCCTATCCTCTGATCCACCGACCCCTTGCAACTCTGGCTCCTAGAGTGTTTACTGGCAGTGAGCTAGCCTTCTGCTCCTAGCCAGGAGGGAGGTCAGTCTCATGACTGGAATCCAGATCACGCCTTCCGGTCCCCGCGCGTGCTTTATTTTTAGCTTGAAGGCAGGACACAAACTTCTTCCTACTCATCAAGCCCGCTGCATAAAAGTACTTGCAGGTAATCCGACCACTTGAGCCATCTGAACATACAAGACTCTAATCTAACTCATTATTATTGGCAGTATGTACCATGACGAAACGCCATTCAACGTCAGCACAAGCTTCCCGTACGTGGGAGTCCAAGCAGACTGCCCGTATGGCCCAACATACGCTCCTTTGATGCGCTCTGCCCCTAAAATCAGCCCAGCAAGTGGTCATGATATGGAGTCTCAACAAGCGCAAAGCTGGCTCGGTGCACCTGCACCTTCAACCGTCACTCAATCACCCGGGCCGAATGTGACTTATCGAGAGATAAGGCCTAAGCCGCCGCATAACCCAACACCCATATCACATCTACTGGAAACTGAGGATGAAGAGAAGCACAAGCAGCACCGGGTGCTGCGGCGTGGGAGACACTCAAAACACCGAGGACAGTTAGGCCATGAGCAGGTCCAAAGGACACCCAAAAAGGCGCGTCGAACGGAATCTGAGGTGACTGACACCGCACCCCTATCAGTCAGAGATAATGGATTGAGGTTTGCATGGCTTTACTTCCGAACTTGCGTTCCCATTTGTGGCTAAGTCGACTCTTTCAGTACAGGGCAAACTCCATCATTTTCGAAACAAAATGCAGCCACACATGTACCAAGCTCGTCGTCGCCTGTTTCCATTCTAAATAGGCAACAGAGCACGGTCCATATTCCAGTCGAGGCTCTTCAAGAAGCCATGAAAGCTCAAGTTTTACAATCACTGATGGTCCTGGGCCCAATCGCTAGCGAGTTCAGCGCAGTCAACCTGGAACTTGAGACGTTGAATAGTTGGATGGCAGAAATCGAAGGAGTCAACGCGAGAAGAATCCCTATTGCATCAAATGCAGTCGTCCATGTGCTTGCTTCTTTCGAATGCCTGAACTCCATCTTCACGAAATGCATCACTGCTTCAGGCCCAATGCGAGGCTCCATTGTCAGAGACCAAGGTCTTAAACTACTGTACTATATACAGACATATGCAGACAAGTACCACCTAGTCCAGAGCCCGAAGGTGTATCTCGACATTGGTAGGTGGATAGAAAGACTGAGCTTAGCCACTCTTGATGAACAAGTTAAATGATGTTGTTTTGCCCGGAGCTCATGAATGTACACTTGCTCATTCCATGCGTTTTTGTGTCGATGATCGATTTTGTGTATAATCCAGTCTAATACTGGTATTCTGCGAGGATACTTTGTCATATACAGCATCACTTATTCCAGGTTTGCAGTCATTGTTCGAGATTTCCGCATGTTCCTGGTTCTGGCGCTTTCATTCGAGATAGAGAATCGATATCACCCAGTCCAGATACTCTGGATCCAGCGTTGTGCTTTCTCGATTTACTGGCTCCATCGTAACGGCCTCATGGATACTGCAAACTCAGATCCTCTTGTCTGGTTGATAGCATGGTATCTCGTTGTAAGGCCTCGTCTTTTGCACCGCCTCATTTTCATGATAAAATAGATCGGGCCGACTCGTTCACGTAAGGAACCTGTGTATAATTCAATATCATTAGCTTCTGGTTCCTTTGTGGGTAAAAATTGAATTTCAACAGACTCATTTGCCTTATGTCTTTTGTGGACAGCGCGCTATCTCATCTGCCGTTCGTGGGAGGGATCGCATCGTGCTTAGCCTAGTCGATAGACTGGATGGAAGACAGCTATCTGTCTACATGATGGGAGGTCGGCCAAATCTAGTAATGTATTAGTGGATGCCTCACAACTTGGTGGGCGTCATAGGAGGGATGGGAGAACGGTAGTTTGGAGTAGTGGAACTTGAGGGCCCAGGACGCAGATATTCCTCGAAAGCCTGGACACATCTTCGACAACAGGAAGTTCGCTTGGAATCCCTGCGTACACAAATCCTTCTGTGAATTTGCCCTTCGCTGGCTACACAGTCAAGTTGGACCAGCCTGAACGGCCTTCAAAAGTCCTTCAACCTGGAGTGTGCTTTGTGGACGGTCGTTGCTGGAAAGGGTTCAAATAGTGCATTTAATTATTCAGCGGCTCTGTATGTGTACGGATTAGCTCAATTTGTTAGTCGGTGGATGTCATTTTTGAATCCTGGGAATGGGAGGGAGAAGGCTTGAGAGAAGGAGAAATGTATCGCTGACTACCCGTTTTAGGTAAGGCAAACTTGGGTCTTCTGCACTCCTCCTTACCCTAGCACGCACCTGGACGTTCTGGTCATTCCTATCTCTTTCAATCATCAGTTTCTTCTACCACCAGGCAAAAACAACGCCCGTTTTGCTATCTCACTTCTGCTAGGCCTCTTTACCGGTAAGTTCAAGCTGAACAATCCTCCAAACTCTACCGACCAAAGCTCTTCAGGCTTGGGCTTGAGGGCGAACCGCCAAGATTCTATGCTACCAAGCATTGTCTAGGATGTTTTGAAACTCGAACATGCATTGAATTATTCTAGTTCCAGCGATAGCAACCCTCAGTCCCACCAAGCTCCTGGCCACTCCAACCCGTCTCTTCATCACACGACCGTCGTGCGTGATCACTTCAATTGGTTCAACCGAAACACGGTTAAGCATCAGTTCCAGCGCACGATATTATCCTAACGCTCTTTGGACAAAGGATTTCTCGTCTTCCGTCAGTGCGGAGGGTCCTGCGTGGTCTAAGGGCTAGTCTGACCCAGTCAAGAGTGCTGCGACAAGACTCTCGCGCGTTGGCTTGTAGGGTGAGACACGTCTAAACAATCTCTCGCATATTGGACTCTGACTATATCTTTCCCAATCAAAGGACGTCCCTGAATACCCTTAGCTGAATGCTACACCAGTTCATTCCTCAGCCAAATTGTATATGCTCGTTTATGAGAGGCCCCGGCTTCTGGCAATTTCAGAAAGCCAAAAAAACTAGCGCTAAAATGCGAGATGTTGCCTTTACTTTGGAGATAATCCGTTTTGTTGGGTACTAATGGTCAGCGACTCTGGAGAAGGATCCCCATGCTCAATGCTCACACCACGTTCAACAATCTGAGTACATCCTTATCGCCGGGATACATATAGGATATTCGGGCACCCGCAACTCCTTTCCTCGGTGTCACGACGGGAAAAGCAAAGGAAAATCTCAAATTCTGCTTCTCCAACTGCGACATTCCGGCGGTTCTTTGTCCGGAACCTGATCTGGTTCGATTACAATGTGCGGGGCGTTCCGCATCAAATATCATGCAGAAAGCACGTTGACGAACTACAGTCTCCAGGAGCACCAACGAGAATGCGTGTTGCCTCTATGGCTCGCATCAACTCCAACTGGTCATGCATGCTAGTTGTAGCCCTCGATGTCTATGTATGTTCCAGTGTGTACTACCGACCAAACAAGTGTTCCCCGTGTTCTCATCATTTGAGAAAATAAAGATGGGAATCAAGAATTCGATACCGGTTAGAACCACGCCACTGGAATTGACACAAAACTACGTAGAATGATTCTAACGCTGCGCGGGGGGCTGTAGAGGCAGATCCCAAATTTTGTTACACTTCTGGTGTTTTGCAGGTTGATGGTAAAGTAAAAAGTACCGTACCATTCATGAAACCTGTATCTCCAGTAATAACTGTACGTGTGTCATCGGAGATGCAGTCTTTGGAAGTATACTCGATATCCCTGAACTTCTTCGAACCAAGAATACGCATGAATACACCTAATTTTTCCTAGCTGAGAAGGTGTAGACCTTTTCGGCCGAGCGGTCATGAAACAGGCGTTTTTCTACACGACAACTTCCTACGAGGGACGAAGGTGCCTGATTCAAGTCAGCAACCAACTCACTTACTCAAATGATGCATCATATGTACCTGTGGCTCTCTGCTCATTGAATTTGGAATGAGGGTGGCTGGGTATGATTCCGTCCTCCTGGGATAGTTGCTAGTCATGCGGTGAAGAAGCAGGGTCAATAAAAGGTACTGTGAGAGTAAAGTCATTTCGGAAAAGCTTTAGGTCCGGACGTACCTGATCCTGGTTACCCTTCATGGATATCGACATTGGCCTTCCGGAATCAACCTGATGGCTTTTGGGTAGGGGCTCGTAGATTTATTAGAAAGATTATCTTGGGGGAAAATTACCT
This sequence comes from Penicillium brevicompactum, assembly GCF_028827555.1. Lineage (NCBI taxonomy): Eukaryota > Fungi > Ascomycota > Eurotiomycetes > Eurotiales > Aspergillaceae > Penicillium > Penicillium brevicompactum. The sequence goes on from NW_026623207.1 coordinate 296,176, forward strand.
AGAACCAATATACGATGCCAGTTCTTTTTTCCTCCAGATCTGGTCAGATAGACCCATTTACCACTGTCGAGACCTTACTTGAATCGGGGTTGTCTTGGGATGGTGCACCTTGACAACCCCCTTTCTGTCATCCGATGGTCATCTTGCGGAACGTTTTCTCGGAATACGAAAAAACGTAAATATGGCAGATACCCTGGAATGAGATAATGAAGACAAATCACAATGTGAGGGGGAATGGATCGACCATGGCCCTAGGTGTTAGATTACCCCTAGCAATGTCTATGTGATGTATGCCTTCGCCCTTCATGTTGGTAATCTTGCGCCGTTGGTATCCGGCATTGACACATATGCCATACGGCTGGATGTGGAAAAAAGTGCTGATCTATTAGATTGTCGCGAGACCCTAGGAACAAGGCTTTATCATCAAATCCTGTTTCATGCTAGCCAGCGGTTATGGTTCAGACCCAGATACTGACGCCTGCTGCGCCTACTTCGGACTAACTATTTCAGGTAGGATCAAAGTTTGGTTCGTCTACGCTATCTTTCAATAAGATTGAGAGCATTAGAACATAAAGGTAGTAGTTAAAAACTTTCGCTAGTACAATGCCCTAGGAGCGAAAAAGAAGCGCCAATCCCTCTCCCCGGACCTTCGATCATAAAGGCCCGTCCTACTCTACGAAAAAGTGCAATCATCATTCTCAGTATTTCCCACTACCAAACGTACTATTCGTTTCTAAGGAATAATTTGTGCTGATCTATTCTCCATAGACTTGGAGAAGCTCGGAGGTTCATGGGAAAGCCTCCACTCCGGATCAATATGAGCACCCGAGATCAGTTCACATTTGGCCGGGTGAGTTACCCAATCTCATATACCTCACCACAATACGTTTCGGAATATCCCCCGGTAGTGGACGAAAGGTCTATTGGGGCTTGCCCTCAAAACTACGACTTCATCTACGAAGAACCTCCTCCAGCACCCTTTTTGGAAGCAGCAGCCGCAATCTCTCCCTCTCCCTCTCCTTCTCCCTCTCCCTCATACTCAACCCCAACCTCCAAATATCGCGCGATCTGGCCTCGACCCAATGAGTACGACCCCAAAACCAGAAATCCCGGCGATGCGCTGCGATTGAAGCCTCGGAAGCGTTAGAGAAGCGAAACACGCCGAAAAATCCAACGCCCGCCACACGAAAGGAGTGACAAGTCAAAGACCGCTGAACACGAGGGGGTGGCCAGCAGGGTCTCTTCAGCTAGACCCGAGGTAGAGAGGTTTGAATTTGACAATCGTTTGATACGTCCACATATCTTAATTCTGACTCAAAACTATAAAATCCAGTTTCGCACCCTTCAGCCAAGATACGGATTTTCACCTGTGCCCGAGCACTCAAGAACTTTTTTTTCGCACCTCGTCCTCAATTTCACCTTCAAACAGCCTCACAACTCGCCTTTTGCCCAATGATACTCCCGAATCGCTTGTTCCTGGCCGGTCAACCTATCACCACGATGTGCAGCTCTCCCTCTTTTCGCTAGAAAATCCGTTCCCATGTACGAGTGCATCCATTCAGCAATATCACAGGCAGAATCCTATGGAAGAAGCCTTTATTGGATTCACAACACATCTTAGAAAAGCCCAAGCTCTCGACAGGAAGATTTTTGAGGCTTAGTTTCTAGAGTAAATAGGCCACCGACCGCCACGAGCATGCAAAGAACGGTGACTATGAACTAATTACTTGGTATTGTCCATTCCCTTCATAGCCAATGACGCGAGCGCAAAAGATGCAGAAAAGTCCATCAATGCCGGCTGTCTTTATGATGCCCCCGATGAAAATATTGTCAACAGCATCTCAAAGGTACTCGCTCTTACAGCAAATTTTCTTCCCAATCTTCTCAAAATTTTGGGCTGATTTAACGACTTGAGAACTATGCTGCGTGAGTTGCTTTCAAGTTGCCGCTAGATTCGTTGACCCCGATGGTGTACCGTTGAGCCCCCCTCTTTTTCTAGGAGCAAACCAGATCCAAAGTCCAAAGTCGCAGGATCAAAGGCAGGTATAATGTTCAGATGCAGTGCAAGCTCTTTCTTTCAATCATCAAATATGGTATCATCAAAGGAAAGACAGCGTCCCACATTGCTCAGCATACGAGCAGGAAATGCACACCATCTGGTAAAATCAAATTATCGTTAGACAAGAATGGCTGAAAACTTTGAACAAAATCGATCCGCAGTTCGGATATTATAAGGGCTCTCGGTAGTCCCTAGTGTTGGGTTGAATGTTTGATTTACGAAACATGCGAAAAGACCGGAGAAATTTCGTTGAGTAATCATAGCTTTGGTATCCACGTTTTACACATAACCAGTTTCAATACCAATAATTCAAAAATCCAATGCGTGGTGTGCATAGATAATTTTGCCGGCCAACCATCCCATTATGATTGGCATCTAGTTGATTTTGTATCTCTCCATATGAAAATAGAGGGTGGTGCAGTATGGAGATGGCGTGGGATCCATAGATCAATATCAACTTCTAGTTGGTCAAGATAACCCTGGGCCCAAGAGCAATACGAGCTATATATTATCTGTGCAAACCATGTCGTGACCTCGAGTGTTCGAGCTGCTATTACTCATTCGCGCAAAGACACCGATAAGCCCTCGCTTTGAATGCCCACCATCCATCTCTGAACCGTCTCGGCGGCTTGCCTTTCAAATCTTGAAGGGTGATTCGCCATGTAATCCTGCACAATGCTTAATGACTGCAGAATGCTGGAAGCTGCAAGGAGGACCTCACTCCTAAGCGTGGCATCCAGAGCTGTACATACTGCCCCGGTTGAGCCACACACTCCATGGGAACCGCAACGTCAAGCCATAGGAGCCGGTTGGAAGACCGCGCGAGCGCCCGTCGAGAGGTGATGCGCCACGACCTGTGGAGCCACATGGTCTGCAGACATGTCCCAGCACTCCAGTCCAATCCGGTGCAAATACCGCCCAGTAGAACCCAGTGGTAGGCCGATGCGCGATCGATTAAATGGTAGGCAAGGGCGCTGGTGGCGATGGAAGCAAGCACATGGTGGACTTTGAGGCCGAGTTGCGGCCAACGTCGAAGAATCGCAGCGAGCACCCAAGGCAAGATCGATAGGAGACTACAACCAGCCTGTTCAACATTAGCCACTTTTCTTGCTAACATACCGCTGGAAAATTGGGGATGCTGCCGTTGTCCGGCCCGCTTCACGCACCACGAGCGGAACGACGAAAAGAGCTGCAAGTCTTGTATTCCGAGCGACTGTACTTAAGACGAACCCATGAAGCAGGCAGTGCAATGCGCAAATGCGGCCTAGCCACCGAAGGGCCCATTGCACCGTGCCCCGTTCAACGCGGTGGACATGGGCCGGGAGACTGAAGCTAAGTCCGGAGTAAAGGGGAACAAGATGTGTGACTGCCAAGCATCCAGCTCGCTTCTGCACTTCCACCCATGATCGAGCATGAAAGCTGACTGTAATGATGATGGCAATTACCAGGGCCGTAACTATCCTACCTTGCAAGTATGATGGGATATCCAGCCACTGGAGCGGGCCTGGTGTTGGCGCTTGGAAGAAACGTCTCCGGAATATCGCGGGCTGCAACCTCAAATGCCCGTGGCTGTATCGGCGCCCGAGGCTATAAGACAGCCAGTATACGAGAGCGAGAAGCCCACAGAGACTGAATATATCTTGGACGGAAGCTCTCGCAAGCTATTCGGCAAACTTTGAGCTAAGGCGGGGCATGCTTTTACGAGAGGCAGCACTGGACGTCAGCAGGTTTATATATTGTTTCCTAATGGTTGTTTAATCAACGCTGACCTATTGCTTTCATTTGGACAGTCAATTCAAAAGCAACTCATTTGACGCTATGCTACTACAACACTGCGTATATATACCTTGGTACGTGGCCGCTTAATATGTGGCCAAGGTGGTGTTTAGAGCGTTATGGATTATCAAAGTGCTTGCAGGGACCAATTGAAAATTGGTGACAGTGTGTCGACCCTAGGCGACCGCGGTATATCATTTTACAAACCCCCAACATGGTATGAGTTTTCTTACGCATATTTTCAGTCGAAGTGCTCAGGGTTGATTCATGTCGGCATATCCAAGTTTCTGTATCGGGATCGAAGCCACCGACAACCTTTCAAGCTCAGGTGTTCAAGTTATCTCGAAGTTGAAATGTTGAAAAACGGCATATATCTCCAGCACCAGTCTTTTGTTGATGTTATCTTTTCCGGTATTAGATGTCCTGAAACCTTTTATTATTAGGCCCATGGTCTCGGGTCAGAGCAATGGAGCAATTGCAGAGAGTCTTTTAGTGCTGATGTATGAAGCTGAATCTTGCGTTATCCTGCATACAGTCAATCTGGCGAGGCTAGAAAAGAAGCTGGCTGCCTGTTTGGCCATGGGCCTTCGTTAGAGGAGTGCCGCCAAAGATGCAAGTGGTTTTGTGTTTTGTGAATGGGCTGACATGACCAATGCCATTAATAGATTTGAAAGAAATGTGAATGTTGCACTGTCGCACATGAACAGACTCACGACCATAAGAGGATTCGATGAATGAGGGTGGTGTAGCTTCGCGCCCACGAAATGTGCATGCAATGGAGGATACGTTTCTTGCAGCTACTACCAACGAAATTGGGGGTGTGATCTATAAGGCGATTCCGAACCCCATCAAAGCAGGACAGGTAGAAACGCGAGAGTGATAAGCAGAACGTCACAATGAATAACTTTATTAGAAAAAATTGGAAATCAAAATTTGAAAACAGAGCTAGAACAACTTTGGTTACCATTAAAATATTCCCCGTGAGGTTGGCAATTATTGGCCGAATGCATGAAGCATCGGGAAGAAATATCAACAAGCCCAGCGCTAAGACTCCCGTGGCGACTTGTATAAATTTGCAACATTACGTTATTGGATGTGACCGATTTCTAGTACATGGAAGGCTAGAGACAACTACGAGAGCCGTGCGCCGCATGCGATGCTGGATCAGTGACTTGTGTTCCAGCTTTCAAGCGTAGTTTTTTGATTTCACCACAAATACAAACCCATGACAAGAAAGTGGGAGCTCTGTCTCGTTCTACTATGCAGCACAGAAGAAAGAAAAAAATGTTACCAAGTTACCACGACATAGTTTGAGCCAAGGAGAAAAGGGTTCACTTGGTATTACGCTCTCGCATATAGCTAATCAAGAAGCGCGGAGTTGAAGAGTCTGTGTCCCGTATCGGTGGGCCCTTTGCCGGTGAATTGATTGTTTGACAGGCGAAGAGCAACGAAAGACAAACGCCGGAATCGCGAGAGCTCTTGCGCAATTCTACTCGTGGAAACCGATTTTGTCTGAATGACACCAGCAACGACGACGATGCGGATAGAGACATGAAGGGCTCGAATGTGCTGCACAAATTCCAAGATTGATAGGCCGGTGTTGACTACCGAGTCAACGAGAACGATCGTCTTGCGACCTTCAACATGCTTGTGCTGAATGTCGCCTGGGAATTTTGCATGGAGGAACATGGCGAGTGGGAAAGCCCTATTCACACCCAGTGCCATCGGTTCGCCACCTCGCATCAAAGGCACAATCAAGGTTTCTTTCTCATGAAGAATTCGAAAACCATCTGTTTGATGACCTTGAACATGGGTTATGTGGAACGTCTCAACGCCAAGAATCTGGGTACAGAATTCAGTGGCAAGATACCATCCGACTTTAGAATGTGCATCCCGCAGTGCTGGCCCCGATATCGCTGCATCGCGCATCGGTGTCATGAGCAACTGGGCCGCAAAACGATCAGTAGCATGAAGAACATGAAGGTTTTGGCGTCGGACAAATAATGACTCAACAAAAAATTGATCCGTCAATTGTACTAAAGGCAACCGGGACGCATCAAGGCGGGCGGTTGCATTTGGAGGGAGCACAGCCTGGCGCGGCCGAAATCCGTCCTTCCCGATATATCTTGTCAAAGCCTCGTCCATGCTAGTACTTCTCAATGCTTTGTCACCTGTCACAACAATCGCCTGGTTCGCCGCTTGGAGCATTTCCACATCCAATGGGCTATCGCCAAAGGCCCAAACCTAAGCGTCGTGCACATCACGCAAACGCGTCACGAGTGCTGCTTTCAGAGCGGGTGTCATGACAAGAGCGTCCGAGAAGCGCCCCCCCACCAATCACTGTGACTGTTTTCGCCAGACCCTCCCTCTTCAGAACTTTCTCCCAGACTCTGCGAAGCCCACAGGTCAACACCAGCGCGCGGACGTGGGTCTGACCTGACACTAAGTGCAGAAGATCTAAAATCTCAGAATGGACCTTGATCATGAGAGCCACTTTGTCGCAGCAATCATCATATTCTTTGTTGTCGACAATGACTTCTTCGCAGAGGAAGGTCGCTTGGCGGAAGGCAGTATATGAGTAGTGCAAAGGGCTGCTGAACAAACTTTTCAAGGTGTATCTCTCCTCCGCCTCAGCCGAAGGTGTGGAAGCGAGCTCCCAAAATAGTTCACCGCTGTCCTGCGGTGCGAGTGTTTTGTCGGCATCAAAGACTAGCACGGTCTCCGACCGTTCAGATCCGTTCGTTATGCAGTCGTCCATGCGTTGCTGGGCCAGTCTGGAGTTCAAGCCTTCTGTATGGATCTTAAGATCCTGAATGAAAGGAACAATCTTCCCCATTGATACCTGGCGTTGAGTAATGGTCGTGAAAATGATGTCGTGCGACCTGCAAATGTGACGCAATCGCTTTTTCTCTTCTTGCTGCCATTTGTCCAAATGAGCAATTGACGTCGCTGGACGACTTCGTTTCTGATCGCCAGAACGATACTCCGCGATGTTCTCGGCTGGCACATCCAAATACAATATGTGAGTGTATGTGTGTAAATCAGCTGGTGTGCACACCAGTTGACCGGCAGCTTCTTCGGCCCAAAACATGGCATGTCCAGTGACTATGGCACTCCTCCCACTGTGGGAGCTGTCCTGTTTGATCCTTCGAATCGCAAGATCACGAACCCTTTCTTTGCTATCTTCGTTCAAGTTCTGAAATGCTTGGAGCCCCCCAGGCGTAGCCGCCGCAATTGCCTGACTGCCATCATAGAAGGAAAACTCGGCATGGCTCAGGCCACACTTGAGAATATCCAGCAAGAATGATTTGCCAGATCCAGGGAGGCCATAGACGCCAATGATGACTGGTTTTGGACTGTCGACCGAGACCGGGTTGGTGGTTGCGTGATTATGGCTGTCAATGCCATTGAGATATGATACAGTGAGAGGTTGCATAACTGGAGTTGAGGTAGGGTAGAAGTTGACATGAAGCAATGTAAATGTGAAGGTTGAATTTTGGGCGGAGAAGGAAGAGTAAAACCTGTACTGGCAAGGCTTATATCATGGCCTACTGGTGAAGAAGCGGTCTCAAGGTATACGTGGACCGGTTAGCAAAGTAGGTGCTGGAGGAAGAGGAAATATCGAGATCAGAAAAAGCGAGTAAAATCATAGCGAGCTAATCAACAATCACCAGGGCCCCACTCATCATCAGCAGGCCACGCAAGGCCATATATTTCGATATATCAGATACCTGAGCTGCAACACCGTGACTAAGGTAGAAGCGGCCAGACACGCCGGAGGCCACGGCTTACTCGCCGGAACTCTTTGGAGTCTATTTGGTGTCGGCAGGCCACAGAAACGATCTTTTCATCCTTGCTCGGGTTCACCACCTCATGTATCGAGTTCCAGCGCTTTTCCATGCAGATCAAAGCAGCCACTTTGAAAAAGAACCATCGCGAGGTGAACTTGGCCAACATGTAAACACAGATTGGAGCGATCTGGTACCCAGAGAGAAAAGGAACCCGACGGGATGTAAATCCGTCATATTGAGCCCGTGTGATTGAAAACATGACATCTGAGGCTTCACTTAGTCTAGAAAAACGCGTTTTTGCAACTCGGAGCTCCTGGAGCTCCTCGCGGAGCCGGTCTCGATGCCAGGAGGCTTGTGGCTGCCGAGGAAGATTCAAGCTCTTGAGCCATACTCGTAGTGTTGCTTGCCCCAGTTGCATCGGTAATCGTGTCACTGAATGCATCTTGAAATTCAACGCTAACAAATTTCGGTCATCCAATCGTCGGCTTATCGAGAAGGAAGATTCGCCGGTGGCTAAAAAGGGGCTACTAAGATCCAAGTCCCCATCGGAGACGGAACATCTTGGTTCCGATTTTGATTGCTGCGGCAAGCGCGCCAGGGTGTTCCCCAAGTTCGAAAATGATGATTCTCCATCTTTTACTGCCTACTGCATGCCTCCCGCGTGGTAGTCCTCCTGCATGGTAGTCCTCCTGCATGGTAGTCCTCCTGCATGATAGTCCTCCTGCATGGTAGTCCTCCCGCATGGTGGCCTCCTGCATGGCAAAATAGTTTTTTTGGTCCTATTGGGGATATTGCTAGGAGCCAATCAATGACTCGGAATTATATGCTGTTTCAAGAGCTGGAATGTCTTTTGGATGATTAATATATAAAGTCCACCGATGGCCCTTGTTTGTATTTTCGCTCGCCAACTTGGTAAACAAGAAAGTCAAAATGTATGCTCAAGGGGAGAGACAAAATGTTACAAGTATGGCTCGACATGACTATGCAAAGATCTAGAGATCGATCCAAAACAGATCGGTTGCCCCGGACTTGACTCGTACCAGAGGCTTATCGGTCGACTTTATGAGCAGTCATTTCTTTTTTATGCGCGTGGACAGACACGTGGCAATCATACAACTTCATCTGTTGAGCTTGATGCCACCCGGGCGCAACGCCGTCGATTTCTGTAAAAGTATTGTGACGTTCTGGATTCCGAAAGGGAGGTAGAGCATGCACTGCAATTGGGCTTGAGGGGCTCGATGCGTGCTAATTGCAACTTCTATATTGCCCCGAGGAAAGTAACCGATAAAACCGCTGGCTTTTCCCGAAGCATTCTTGGCGTTTGACAGGCCATAGCCCACCAAGCTGGCACAAATGATGCTTGCAGACAATCGAAGTTCTTTCAGCTATGCATGAGATTTCCTGCTGAGCGCATCGAATAGGAAAGCAAATGTTTTTGAACAAACGTAAAAGACTGCCTTTCCAAGCTGAATGTGTCGACCACTTTCACCTATCAATAAAGTTCCTTTTCTAATTTGTTGAAGGATTCAAAGATTCGCGGTTGATAGAATTGCTGCAAACAGCTATTGGCTTCGATGATCACTTCAGACTTTGCGAATTCGCACACGACAACCGCCGTTCCGATCATATGAAAGAGATTTTGGGACGCGGTTTGGAATATGAGAGACGGTCAGGTCCTGCCAGCAGGCTATCATCTTTCATCCTTGTACAACATTACATTGGTCGACTCTCTCATCACATACGGGCTATAAAAGAGCTGCTTCGGGATGCCCAGGATCTGAGTCACCTTCTCGATAACCACGCTGCTGTAAGATTTATGCACCATCCGCCATACCTTCACCCATTCGCGACTCGCACACCAACTTTCAGGAAATTCTGAACCGAATGTTGAAGAAAAATGATAGTGATAGGAAACTGCTCGACGATGGTCCCCTCCACTTGGATAAGGAGACCGGGATCTTTGAATCTTTTCTGCTTCAATACGATGGCTCCTTGCTCGAAGTCCATGCAGAGGTCCAGGTATTGGAGTGCTTCCACAAGATGCAAAAGTCATTCACGGGTGACGATCGTCTCATCGGTTTTAGTGAACCAGCTTGCCACAACTACGAAATGTACTTTAAATATCATCCAGCCCGTGTGATGTCTTCCTCTGACCGCAAGATTTGGACAAAGTGGAGTCCTCCACATGTGTAACAATTTGACGACAAAACCCCTGCCGCCAGGCAACAAAAGCATATCTTGAACAAGATGACGCAAGACTTTCGCGCGCAAGTGATAACGCATGTTATGCAACACTTACTATCAAGCCGTTGGCATCCCGATTCAATCACGAACATCACAGATATCCGGCAATTTGGCATCACCTCTGACTCGATTGAGGTATCCGGTGCAGAAACTCCTGAGAATCCTCCAAGTACCTATTCAGAAATTGTCAAATCAAATCCAACAGTCCGCCCTACACAGATCTTTCAGGTAATCCAGAAAGAGAGTCGGACTCTGATGAAGATTCGGGCTCAGAAAAGGGGGGATATCTCTATTTGGCAGCGATTGAAAGCTCCAGCATGTGCTGATCCTTATTCAATAGCAAAATGAGCTTAATCTCGGCTTTTATTTTTCCCAGAATTACCCAGCGGAGCGGAGATAAAATTTATTTTTGATTTGTATAGAAGTGATTTAATCATTATTCCTCGTCGCCATTCAGAATAAATTTCGCCTGGTGCATCTCTATCTCATTAAACCTAAGAACCCATATCATTCATGGAGTCTCCGTGGCAAAAGGTGGACGATAAGACAAGACTGCGGCAACAGGGAAGGACTTGAGAGTTTGAAGTGTCAGACAACATGTGTAAAATTACCATGGGAAGGTGATTCAAATACTTTGTTTTTATAGCTAATGCCTAGTGTTCAGATTGCAAAGCGCTTTCCGGATCTCGTTCGCTCGTCGGTCGCTTGGCGAATAACGTCCACAGAACGATATTTCAATTGCAAATCAACTTGAGCAGACTCAAAGTATATGACGTATCTATTATTCAATAGCTATTTCACGTTGGTGTGTGACGCATGTCGCAAAAATGGGGCATTGCGAAGCGCTTCGGCCTGGATTTCCCAGATAGGTTCTGCTAGTCTGAGAAACTGAGGGCCAAAACTGTCTCTCATATCTTGCACGACGGCTTCATCCGACTCATACAGACTTGATCGAACCAGTGGGATTTCCTTAAACTCTTTGAAAGTCAGGTATCTCCAGAGACTTTTCCAATAATCCATGGATTCTCTGGCAGCGTGGTGTTTCAGATCAACTCTAAGAGGAAGCTGGTCGAAGGCAAGCACAATATCTTTCGCGTTCGAATCCCCGCTACTGACTTCGAGCAAAGCTGATTCGGGACCGTAGCTCCATGGCTGCTGCCCAGCTGCGTGTAGCTGTATAATTGGTCGACTCTTAGATGCAATCATCATTGCCCGAGTCAGCATCATAAAGGCACTCATACGTGGCTCGGACCGACGCCACTTATGTTGGAGAAACACTTTCACTGCCAATGAACGGGGCCGTACGACATGAATATGCAGTAAAGTCACACAATAGGAGAGTGATTCTCTATCATATCACGAATCAGATGAAGCTTCCAAGTAGGAGATCTAGGAGCCATATCGCTGGTGTGATTTTGAGTATGAAAGCTCGAAGACAGACAGATGTGGGTGGGAGAGGGAACCTAGCTCCTACCATGGACTGAGAGGCGCATGCGTATAGCATTTTCGCGAAAAATACATTTCTTGTTGTCGTGGCAAGGTATTGTTAACTTTTCTTACAAAACCAGAAAGCGGTCTAAACGGCGGAGCCTCTCCGGCTCATCCTATCAGGACTCACGGCGGCTGAATTCATTCTCCGGGAATCAAGTCCTAAGAGCGCGGGAGTATAACTGATTTCGAATACTACTGTATCATGGACTGACTACTCTGATACGGTAGAGCTCTGGTCTACGATGGCCCGGACTCTCGGTATATATTGCCAACTTTGGGGTTTCGACAGCTTGGCTTTGCCAGGAGCCTCGTTTCTGAGATGCCAATATTTCTGGTCTAAACGGCCAGATGAGTAAGCTTTCATCCGTGCAACCGGATTACTCCCACATATATACGCCCGAATTAAGCTCTGAACTTTTTCCGCTGATAGGGTCTTCAAAAGTGGCAGCCCGAAGGGGCTTCACCCTATGTAGGACAAGCCTAGTCTCTTGGAGAATGTCGGCGCCGAAAGAAGGGTAGGCGTCAATCTCTTTGCTGAACTTGTGTTCTGGGCTTCGAAGGAAGCCTTCAACAAATGCTGCAGCAAATACACTTCGGACAGGATGCTCTCGAGGCAACAAGGTTGCTGAGGCAATATGATCATGTGTGAGATAGTAAGTGTTGCTATCAACATGTCGCCAAGAATTGTGGCTCTGTGGATGAGGGTTGGATTTTAAGATGTTCTTGATGTATTGGGCCATTGTAGTTTCCAACCTAACAATATCGTACTTGTCTGCAAGCCTTGCGAGCTCCAGGGCGGCCGAAATATGCTCTCCTGGGTCTTCTATCCCAAAGCTGACAGTGCGTCGATAAATCCATTGTAAGAGTGCTTCAAGGCTACGCACCGAGACATCGTCATCGGTCTCTTCAAGAGTGGCTGTCTGCTGCTGTGACTCTAGAGATTCACCGTTGAACATATTTGAGAAGACTGGCGATTCCGCTCAGAGAAGTCTTTTGGAAATTATATATTCCTTGTCGCTAGGCTGTATTCGAAGTTTGACGGAAGGGCCTTGATAGAGTGGAAGGATACTAGAGGATAAAGTGGTCAGATCACTCCTTACCAAAGATATCCCAGGTACTTACTTGGCTACGAAGTGCTCAGCACTTGCATCGGATGCGTTGGTCATTACTTTAAAATGAGGAGTCCACCTGTTGATATAAAATGTGGAACAATATGGAGAGGGCAAGCACTAGACAGGTCAATGGTGAGAATGTCGTATCTGCTCATGAGTACACGTGCGTAGCTCTAGAGCGTGCAATAATGCTACGACAGACAGAAAGAGGGGAACAAAGCAAGGCGCATTCTGGCATTGTACAGCCGATTTCGTGTAAAATACAACCAGTGGTGTCTTACAACTGTATTGTAAGATACACCTACCAGTCCAGCAAGCGGTCTGAAAAATTAGCCTTATCGCCTGTCCAATCAGGACTTACGAATATCGGATCTCTTATCCGGGAATCAAGTCGCAAGAGTGCGGAGGTATAACTGAATTCGAATACTACTGTAAAGGATGATAGGATACATAGACTGTAGTCGCACGAACGCTACTTGCCCTCCTGGTTGAGACTATTGCGATATAAAATTACTGTGTGTACCGAGCGGGAACTAACCCCGAACCAATGGCGGACCCACCCGCGGGGGCTCCCGAGTTCCTCCCCACAAACACCCAAGAATCGACGTCCAGCTTCTCGATTGAAGATTTCCAACCCAGGGTGACAGTCAATTCGCTCGGTTCGCTTCCCGATAGCCGAAAGCGAACGCGAAGCGGCGATGCCTTCACGCCCGCGGAAAGCACGGGCCAGGTCACCACCAGAGGGGTGTGGAGGCTCATCGACAGTCTGAAAACCATCATCCACCACCAAACCACGCTCATTGAATCGACTAAAGCCGAACTACAGGAGGTCAAGCATGACCAGAATGTGAATGAGAAGCTTCATGAAGAAGTCAGAGCGCTGCGGACACAAATCGAAACCTTCCCACAGGCGGCCCCAACCAGATCATGGGCCACAGTAGCGGCCAGCGGTGGCGTCCCTCCACCGCAACTGACACACCAACGACCCGATAAAGATCAAAACTGCGTCAGAATCAGCACCCAGCAATCGTTGGTAGACCCAACCGACAACCACAATGGTGACCGAAACACCTTTGGCCGATACCTCCCCACAGATTCCGCCAACACCCACATCCGAACGGCGCTATTGAGTGCCCCATCCACACAAGATGCCGAGGTTGCCGGGATCGGCACCACCAAGACCGGATACGTGATCCGGTTCAAAAACCCAACGTCGGCCGAAGCGGCCCGCAACAACACCGACTGGTTGAACGAGCTGGGAAACAGCACGAAGTTGGTCAGACCACGATTCGGCGTTGTCGTCCACCGTACTCCGACCGAGGATTTTGACCTGGAAAATGCGAGCCCACAAGCTATTGAGAAAATCATGGACGAGAACGAACTGACGGAGCGAGGTTTCCGAATTGAGGAGGTGGCATGGCTGAAGATGAAAGACAAGGAGCTAGGGAAATTTGCATCACTTGGTATTTGGTTCGACTCGGCGGAGGGAGCAGAGTGGCTACTGGTCAATGGCCTCCTAATCGGCCAGGGTTACATCGGCACGGTAGAACGCTGCGAGATCAAGAGAAAGAGATGCTTCCGCTGCCAACGATTCGGACATTTGGCATGGTCGTGTAAGGAGAAACCGAGGTGCGGACATTGCGCAGGCCAGCACGAACGGGAGCGGTGCCCCCCAAGGGGTGCGAGCCCGATGCCTCGACTGCGGTGGTGAACACCCAACCGGTGACCGTCAGTGTCCGACCCCCGCGACCTCCAACCCCTCCCAATGTTAGAGACGAATCTACGTGTACTACAGTTGAACATACTGAAATCGGGACCAAGGGTGGAAGCGCTCATCAACGACCATCAGAGCCAGAACCTGGACGTCCTGCTGATCCAGGAACCCTCCATCACCACCTATCGAACACACGTCAACCATAGCGCCTGGCGGCTGTACCGACCGACCGTCGAGAGTGAGGCTGTCCGTTTCCGCAGCCTGATCTACGTCAATCGAGGGGTGTCAACCTCTTCCCACCGACAGATACCGTGCAACCACCCAGACCTCACAGCAATCAAGATCTGGACAGCAGACCAGCAAATTCTTATCTTTTCAGTCTACATCCCACTCGTGCCTATGCACAACCCCGATGGGACGTCGGCAGAAGCAACACTCACAGCCATCCAAAACACAATAGAAAACGCTCTTCTGGATGGTCAGAAAACAACGAGCATAGTGCTTTCCGGAGACTTTAATCGCCACCATCCAACATGGGACGGCAATCACGTTCACCCGCGGTTTGTAGAGGATGCAAGCGAACTGATTAATTTCGTTCAAAGATATGGCCTATACGGCTGTCTTCCTCGAGGAACAGCGACTTTCTGGTCTCTGAGCGACCCGGGAAGGAACTCGACTATTGACCAGACCGTAACGGACCGGCCAGACCGGCTCGTTAAATGTCATCTTTACGATGAAAGTTACGGCTCGGACCACCGTGCCACTTACTCAGAATGGAATCTGTAAGCCCAGCGTAGGCCAGCAGCCAAGGCGAAAAGGGCCTACGACCGGGCAGACTGGGACAAAATCGCCAAGGAAGTGCTTCGACAGATAGGCCCATGGAAGGAAATTAAAACTAGACCAGCGCTAGATGAGGTTGTTGAACGGCTCACGGAAGCGGCTACGACGGCAGTCGACAGTCTCACGCCCGACTTACGACCGACACCATACTCTAAACGGTGGTTCACGCCGGACCTTAAATCCAGCAGACCGAGGTTAATCGCCTGCGCCGAAAATGGCAGGATAGTTGCTCGGAGTTCGGGCGAAACCACGACCAATCCGCGATCCTATTCCGAGAGATGCAACAGAAACGACGAGAATGGACTCGGGCTATCGAGAAAGTCAAAGCGTCACATTGGAAACAATTTCTCGATGAAGCCGGGGAGGGGAAGCTGTGGAAGGCTGCCACCTACATGAAACCGCGAGATGCCTGGGGTTGCATCTCAACCTTACAAGACGATACCAACGAATTCATTGAGAATGAGGAGAAGGCGCAGGCCTTCTTGAACACTTTCTTCCCTGAGATGGATGACCCGCACGAAGACCTACCGACCAAAACACCCCTGGAACTCCCATGGCAACCCATCACCGAACTGGAAATCCACCGATCTCTCCGAGCTATGAGGGGTTTTACTGCACCTGGTGAGGATGGTCTACCGTTGCTCGTGTGGAAAAACCTGTGGAAATATCTCAAAAAGTTTATCACCGGGATCTTCACCGCATCCATTAGCCTAGGGTACCATCCGAAACGTTGGCGCAGCGCAAGAATCGTAGTACTGCGAAAACCGGGGAAACCAGACTACTCAGCCCCTGGTGCCTATCGACCTATATCGCTCCTCAACACGCTAGGCAAACTTCTCGAGGCGGTGATGACTAGACGGCTGGCGTATCTTGCCGAGAACCACAGCTTATTACCAGATACCTAATTCGGCGGGCGTCCGGGAAGAACCACCGAACAAGCCCTCCTAGTTCTATCTAACGCCATCGATCGAGCATGGAACCAGCACAAGGTAGTGACACTCGTCGCTTTCGACCTGAAAGGGGCCTTCAATGGCGTCAACAAAGTAAGCTTGGACGCTCGGCTTCGAGCCAGGAGAATCCCAAGCGCGGCCAGAAAATGGATCGGGAGCTTCATGAGCGACCGCCTTGCCAACATTGGTTTCGACGACTTTAGGACAGAGGTGGCACCACTATCAAATGCCGGACTAGCGCAAGGCTCTCCCCTCTCGCCAATCCTATTCGCGTTCTTCAACTCAGACTTAGTCGACCAGGAAGTCACCTTCCACGGCGGCGCGTCGGCCTTCATTGATGACTATTTTCGATGGCGTGTAGGTAGATCAGCCGAGGAGAATATTGCGAAGATCCAGACCGAAGACATCCCCCGCATCGAAACATGGGCCAAACAAACGGGTTCCCATTTTGCTGCAGAGAAAACAGAGCTTATTCACCTAACCCGGAACAAGGGCGAACAGCTTCACGGGCCACTTAATCATGAACGGCAAGACGATCGAACCGACAACTACCGCCAAGCTGCTGGGTGTGATCTTCGATCAGGAGCTGCGGTGGAAAGAACACATCCAACAGGCAATCAAGCGCGCAACTCAAACGAATGTTGCACTCGGTGGGCTGCGACACCTCCGCCCCGAGCAGATGCGACAGCTTTATGAGGCCTGTGTCACCCCTGTAGTAGACTACGCGTCAACCGTTTGGCACGACCCACTCGGAGACAAGACTCACCTACGGCATCTACGCACAGCGCAACGCACTGCACTCATCCGTATCATATCGGCGTTCAGAACAGTAGCCACCTCAACAATGGAAGTTGAAGCCCACATATTGCCAACACACCTCCGACTGCGACATCGCGCACAAAGCACCATCACCAGGCTTCACACTCCCGAGGGACCACCCAATTTGGAGTACATTACCATGCGCCCAAAAACGGAGGAATAATATCGGGTCGTATTCTCGATTCCCACTCGCACAGTCGCTGAAGACAATGAACCTGGAAAGGTTGCAAGATCTGGAAATGATCGACCCTAGAATGCGACCGCCATGGAGAACAGAGGCCGTTACGGAAATCGAGATTGAATCAGATGGAGAGATAGCAACACAGCGAGCTGAAACCATTCGGTCTATCTCAGACGTTGTTGTCTATTCGGATGTGTCAGGGCGCCATGGTCATCTAGGGCCCGCAACCGTCACGCTCGACAACAATCTGGAAGCGTCCGAATCCGTACAGATTCAGGTCGGGTCTATTGATCGATGGTCTGTACATGCCGCTGAACTGATCGGTATCTTGCACGCCATCGAAATTATCAACAAAGGTGCTTCGGACCGCCGGAGGTTACACGGTGAGCAAGTTAGGCTGGCTACTATCCTCAGTGACAGCATGTCGGCACTACAGGCAATCCAAAACCCAGGGAACAAATCCGGTCAACAGATTATTCATGCTATCCTACAGGCGGCTACAAACACCAAAGCACACGGAGTTACCATCCGTCTCCAATGGATACCGGGACATTGCGCAGCGCCTGGGAATGATTCAGCGGAATGATTCAGCAGACCGTTTGGCCAAAGAGGCAGCCATCCCAGGCAAAACCCACCCGTTCTTCCACTTATTGTCCCGGGAGAAAGCTTCGTCCGAAACAACATCCGCGTCCAGTGGGAAAAGGAATGGAAAGAGTCTGGAGAAGGCGGACATCTCCGTACCATTGACAACGCACTACCTGCCAAGTACACCAGACGGCTTTACGGGCCTTTACCGAGGAATCGAGCCTACCTACTCTCGCAGCTACGAAACGGACATTGCTGGTTAGCGACGTTTACGAAGGTATTTCACTTCCAAGACAATGACCGATGCGTCTGTGGGGACCGGGAAACACTGAAACACGTCTTGTGGGACTACCTCGATCTCAGGGAGTTGCGGCGGGAGTTGCGGAGGAAAGTCGGTGACACGTTTTGTAGCGTGTCGAGCTTGCTGGGGGGTCCAGGAGAAGAAAGGAGAGGTCATCTAGATCATGCCTCGCGAACAAAAACGGTGGATGCTGTATTGGATTTCGCGGAGGCATCACAAAGATTCCGAAGTCGCGCGCCACGAGGGCAGCTTGACAACGTGAACGGCAATTAGCCCACGAAAAGCCTTGGCGAGGCTCTAAGTTCGTTCCAGGAAGTGGTACACTTCACGTGTACGTACAAGGATATATAGTCGTGGTAGCCTGCATATCGCTTCGGCGAGGGGTCAGGGTAAATGAAAACTACCTACCTACCTACTGTAATTTTTGTCCGGATATATCCTTCTGTCAGCCGAGCGGAACGCATCCCTTGCTTGGTATAGCATTCTTGCACGGAGCTGCAGCTCCGGTGTTGTGACTGCCCAGTATCGGAGCATTGGATTAAGGGATATCTCGGAACCTGACCTGACTTGACACACGTCTATCTTGAATTAAACAATTGACTTTTGCTTTGGAAGCATAACCACTGTCCACTTAACTGCGTACAGGGTACCTAGCTGGTGATACCAAGAATTTCCAAGACCAGACCACTAGGAACATATCGGGTTTCCGAGTAGAACCACATAAACTTTCTGTTCACTTCTCCAATTCAACGCTCGTGTAATGCCCTCGATCCTCGACTCGCCCTACTGTCATAGGTTGCACAGGAATGGGACCCATTCCACGCTTTTCGTCCGTGCACCCTTATACGTGATTTGTCCGTGCATTGTCAACCAATCGCAGCAGATGCGGTGCATCCCAGTAGACTATTTTGATCCGATTCCTATCAAAGTCGAAAGTGCTCTTATAGATCGCCAAGCGCTTAAAAGATTGCAACGCAACTATACACAGGCTTCAACGTGAGCCCGAGAATTTCCCTAATACTCTGGGTTCCTTGACACAATTGGCCACAACAGGTTCTTGGACGATGAGCACGCAGGACAAGAAAGCAGAAAGCTGGGATGGGGCACATATTTCAATTGACGAGAGCGTACAATCTCGCCTCGCCCTCTGGTTGTATCAAGAGCCTAGGCGTAATTGTCGTAACGCTAGGGTAACCTCATGGTCGGCAGTATCTTTCCGTCCATATAGTTCGAATCCCACAAGTAATCTTTTCAGCCAGCTTTTCTGGTTCATAGCGAGCCTAGCAATGCTACAATTGCTTTCTAACTTGAACAAGCCGGCAATTCTGATTAAACTCGGTCTTAGCCTTTCGACCATAAAGTCATCCAACAAACCCTCTTCTTCGATCAAGAAAATTGTCAGGAGGGTATAGATCAACCTAGAGGAAATAGGTATACTGAAATTTTCCGCGTCATTCCTGAGTTTAGAGTCGACTATTAATGAAAAATGCGAACTCTGTCTTTGCCCATCCAGGTCGGCGCCAAGGGTAAGATATTGCAACCCTCGAACTAATCGTCGTCGCATGTCGCTAAGTCGTTGGAAAGGAGTGCCGGGGAGGCAGGCCATGCAATTGCACGCAAAGCGCAAGGCTTCGTGACGTTCATATCTCGTTCTGCCTTCAAAATCTGTATTATAACAAAAGGTGATCTCTTCACCGGCATCGATGTCCCGAGTCGCAAAAGCTGAAATGATCTCCCCACTACTAGTGGGGATTTTTGAGTTTGGTATACACGAATGATTGAAGCGGGAGTGAAGAGGAAACAGGCCATGAGCTGGAGGCTTGCTGAGGTCTGAGGCTGCTATGCTGAAAGAGTTCTCGGCGAAGGCTTCATTAAAACTTCTGAAAACCCTCGATCCATTTTCCCGAAGGAGTAAGAATACTGCTTTCTGACTGTCCCACAATTTCTGAAAGGCCATTGTGACATGCTCGTCCGTAATATCTGTATGTGGCCTTGGAATAATGAATAGTGGCTTTTCGCTCAAAATCCGGGAACCTCGCTCAATGCGTCTTGTGGCGAAAGCACCCCATCCTTTGCCCAACGACGGACGTAGCTCCAATGGTGTATTGCTGGGTATTTGAAGACTGCGATATGCTTGCACAGAGAGTTTGTTAGCCTTAATACCAGGCTATGGAAAGGTTAACCAACGGTGGCTGGAAGAAACTTCGCCAGAACTTGACATTTTGACGATGAGAATGGAGAGAATAGTAGCTTGGGTGCAATCAATCAAGGAGTGGCGTCGTGGGTCACGTTTAGTATGAATATACGGGACTAGCCCTAACGCACGAGTATTGTACATCCGGGTGCTTCGGAAGGGATGTTCCCTGACTTCTCTAGCCCATAGATCAGTCTGACACGTCGTGCAGCGGAGAACCTGGCCAAGCAAATTGAATCGACTCCGACCAATCACAATTTGACAGAAGCGGGGTTGGGCAGCAGTGCTTTTAGACCGACCGCGCTTTTCGGGCTAATACATATGATACACTGAGCCCTCAAAGCCAGAAAGCTCCACGAGTCTTGGTATCACGCCTAGATCTCGCCAAAACCCGTCCGCGGACACCCCTAACACGTCCAAAAGTGTCCAAAGCCGCCCAAAACTGCATAAAATTTCCGCATAACCCGATGACTCCGCAAAATAAAAAACGGTTATTTGCACTAGTTACATTCATTACAATTCCTTTTCGTGGCAGCTGTTCTGAGTTCATTTAATCATATAGAATCTCTCATGTATTCTTCTCCTACATGAAATACTGATTTTTATTTTGTTTGTGGACACATGATATCTGCTTGTTGTGCTGTAGGGTTTTATAAACTGAGAATGCTCTAGCGAGAAAATATATATTTCTTCAGTACCTCCAGCACAAAATTTAAGCTGCCTCTGATTTTACTCTAATACCAGGAAAAACAGCAGGACCTCTCATTCGTTACTGTATCTATACCTATTAGCAATTTCAACTCTGCTACAATTATTCCTCTATAGGCGTTAACTACATGCGACTCAATACAGCAAATTTCTATATAATTCTATGAATGTTACAGTGTCGCCACTTTTGACCCATTGGGCTATCCAAGACGTCCGGTGGACGGACGGGGGGCCCCTCGACCCGCCCACCGGACACCTTCTGGTGTCCAAACCCGCCCATGGACCGGCTTGGACATATTCCTCGATGGGTGAATTGGACTTTGGCGAGGTCTAATCACGCCTACTTCGTTATACCCTGTGAGAACTCAATCAAGTCTCGCTTATCAAGTACCAATAACTACTCTCCTCGTTTACCAGGTGCTTAGTCAGCGGCGAAGTCCAACATAGAGGGACCTTTCATATGTCAACGCTCTGTAGTGATTTGTCTGGCAAGTCATCTCCGTCAAAGTAGACTAATGTGATCAGACTTGAATTGCTGAGCAATACCAACGAATCAGGCTCAGACACTTTATGCGATAACAGGGGTTGAGTATGCTGTTTCATTAGCTCCGAGTCCTCAATCAACTGCAATGGCCACAATGCCTGCAGATTCACGTATGGGGGCGTTTTTCCCTAGGCGCATTCTCATTGCCTTGAGCGGCATGTGAATATCAGCAGGCCAATCTCATAGTGGCATAGCCTCATAGATCAGCCGGGAACTTATGTGTCTAGACTTATGTGACTAGCTCGGACGAATTCAACGAAGGTGGGCAGTTGTGTGTGAGCCCTGAGTCATTCGCGCTCTTCCTCTGCCTTTTTGCGTTCTCTCTCCGCATTTTCACACAGGGTCCTGTAGTCGACAGTCTCTGGCATTCTCCGCGCACAGTCAACCAGTTGCACTTTTGAGGTCTATCTATCTTCAAGTGGAAAGGGATGGCCCGCAAGACACGAAGCGTAGAGGAAGCATCACGTGAACGTCCGCATATAACCAATCAGCGGCCAGTATACCACCATGTAAGGCCTAGGCTATTATGTGACCACTCGTTCGGGAGACATGGTACTGAGCCCAGGGGCAATGTTCTGTGGGGGGGGGGGTTTAATAAAGCCTAAAGATTGCCCACTTTCTTTTTCTGATCATTGAGCTGAGTTTCGTCCTTTCAAATAATCTCTATCGCAGTGGGGTAAGTAGCAGCGGAAAGAAATCACGACAGCTGGGCGGTCAAAGAAGCATAATAGGCGATTTTTCTGAGATATGCTGCTCATCGATAGCCTTCCTGTAATTGTTCTCTGATTTCTCCTCTGTGTCAGCGCGGATGCCTGCTTTCGAAGGCACCCAGTCATCACTGGTGCCTCATTCATATGTTTTGCAGACACACAGCCCCTACCGACTTCGGCCAGGTGGATTGGTTATTATATACATATATGTTCTTTTTGACCTCGTGCTCTTTAAGTGGTATCTCTTGCGCTATAACACTGTTTCGGAACCTTGCTGAGTGTCAAATTGGCCATCAGACTGCCATCAAGCATCTCCCTCTTCAATATTCACACTAATCAGAAGTTTACATTCAATTGGCGACAAATTTCTTTGGCGCCCAAGTGCGCAGCTTCTTTCTTTGTTCGAGCCCTACCAGGGCAGGTGATATTTCCATACTGGACCATTACCTTGAACAAAGGCGGATCCAGTGTGATTGTCTGCTCCTCAATTCGCCGGAGCCTTTTGTTCTCTCTCTGGCCTCTCTCGTGTAGCGTGGAGGTGTACTGGTGGAGGGCGACTGCGTGAGCACTATCTTCTCTAGGTTACGAAGGACCTGGATTGGAAGGTCTCGATAAGGAATTTTCCACACTCGTCATTCCATGGCTGCGACAATGCGCTTGTCCGGTAGCAAAAGGAGAGAATATGTCGACGAGAGTCCATAAAAGTGAAATCTTTGCGGTTCAGGGCAGAGTGTGTAGGTCTGCCCAAGCAAGGCGACTACGAGGTTCCGGGCACTGCCATCTTCTCCGATAGCTGTTCGAGGAGCGTCTTTGGCGATTTTGGCAGACGTCTTTGTTTCCGTCCAGTTGAAGGTCTGAAAAGCATCTTTGCAATAGGTGAGTCTGGCAGCCATCGAGAGGTGGCTGAAACAGCGCGCTAACCTCAGCCTCCTTGCGCGACATCTCAGAGCTAGCGAAGGACGAGATTACTGATATTTGAAAGAGAAGAGTGCCGATAAGAATATCTGTGAATGGCGTGCGTTTGTTCAGATGCAGATGGGAAATATATGGCCATTAGACTCGCTATCAGAGCTGGTAGGTTGACTGTTGTCTTGCAGACTGGTCATGCTAATGGGTTGGACTGATAGCAAAGCAGTATCCTAGGTTTTCGAGGCGGAGGGTTAGTGAACCCCGTGGATGGTCTCTCCACTCCCCTTGTGTGAGATAGTTTCTTCAAAAGAATTCAACCAGTACAAATTGGAAAATTGGCCAAATGTGCCTCACCGTAAGGCTTTAGCCTGGAGACGTGGTATCTGATTCTCCGATTTACAGGCTCTCAAAGTAATTACACGAGGAAGTGATATAACTAGGCCGTGACGTGCCATCTTTTTTTTAGCATGTTTTATCCATGCGGGTTTGGTCGTATCGCCAACTGACTTTCGTGGCAGACACGGCTCCATTTGGCTCCACAGAAATGCAAAGGGAAGCATACATGGCCGATATAAACTCTCAACTTTGAGACTGCAGCAGGGAGATGCCTGTGCACAGCAGGGTTAGATGGAGCCTTGCACGACGATCCGCCGTGTGACGTAGCTTTAATCTAGCTTGCGCCATGTAGTGAGTGAAGAGAACCGAAAGAAAAAGATACTCGTTGGCAGCCGCCGCAATAAATGACAGGGGACAGCCATTGGAAGCAAAGGGACAGGAATCAAAGAACTACAGAAAAATGGCTAGCGTTGGGCAGCAAAGATAGACGATGGGATTGCCCGGGCACAGTGAGTCAGAAGAGGTATAGCGGGGCCAAGAGGATAAACTTGAGAGTATATATACATGTACATCATACTTACGGTGGGCATATTTCCAGGTAAAGAACACTCTGTATGTATGTAATCATTATTCTGAAAAACTGCTCGAGCAGGACGCAATGAGCGGAGGATATCGAGAGGCTTCACTGATGTTCCATCAGCCTAAAAGATTGCGATTGCTCTATGAGCCCCTGTGCTTGTGCTTGCTCTTGCTCTGAACCCTAAGCAAAGTCCGGGGGGGTCGAATAAAGCCAAGTGATATGTCCCCCGAGGGCTCGGGGTAAAGTTAAAGTGTCACTAGAAGCTATTGATCCTTTGTGGACGCCATTGCCTATATATGTGCGTACCGGAAAAAGCCTGGTTACGTCACCGCGGCGGCCCTAGAACGGACCACCGATGCGATAGTGATTCTGCTAGCTGCCAACGATGGCATTGATACGGCGGTCTTCACCCTTCTGGAGAAGTTTCTCATCATACTTTCATGGATCATCAAAAGTTCTACAGTCCGACTGGACACGAAAGAGGGCCGAGAGGCGATGAAAATTTTTACTGCCCACGTGCCGGACCTGAACGCCCCCAAGATCTTCGAATACTATCAACAGGTGAATAAACTTGTCTCATTGGGGATGGGACGTACTGTACTCAGCATGACATAACGAGGGGGTGAAGAAGTGAGGGGTAAGCTGATTGAACTTCGGTGAGTTCAGTACAGGAGTTCAGTCACCTAAGCGCTCGATCAACCTGCTAGGCAGATGATGTATCGAGCTTAAGGATCAGATCGCGTAATAAAGAAGGATTTCAGCCCGTGTGGTCAGGTCGCTCAATTTCCTTTGTGCTTGAATTTATTTCCGAAAAAATATTTTCCCTTTTATGTATATGAGTTAATTATAAAATACCCTCGACCACACAACTTTGCAACGTGGCTCTTATGGAGTTGTCTAAGCCAATAGCGCCGTAGGTAAGCCCTAAGAGTTTCTATTACGGGCCATCCAGTCAGGTCGTGACACATAAAACCAGCTCATCGAACATTTACAGGCCAAATGCAGCCAAAAGCCGTCAACTGCCCTTGAGATGACAATATGTATGTCCCAAATCTTGTTTATATATAATATCAAGACCGTTGCCATACTCTCGAAGTTTCTTTTCTTTCACAGTGCATACGATTTGACGCTCTAAGACAAATTAAAAAAGAAGTAATTCGCCTATGGCTCCACCAGTTAGCAAAAGCGACAAGTTCTATGCGGTCTACAAAGGTCGTGTTGACAAGCCTACCATATATTCATCTTGGTAAGATTAGATCCAACTTGGCAAGAGACGTTTGATGCACTGACATGTTACATGCCTAGGAGTCAAGTGCACCCAAGAGTCATAGAATGCGAAGGCGCCGATCATCAGAAGTTCGACACAATCGAGGATGCCCGCAGGGCAATGAAAGAGAGAGGCTTCGAGGAAAATGATATAGACGTTGATATATTTGACAAAGGATCAGCTGAAATCAAAGTCACGTCGTTGCGAAAAGGCAAACACTATGCCGTTGCAGGTGGCAAGTCTACCGGAGTGTTCATTGCTTGGAAGTAAGTCTATTTTTTTCATAGTCCAACACAGATAACTCACATAACATAGGGATGCGGAAAAAGCGATCAATGGAACGACAGCGTGCCAAGAATGTTTTAGCACTAAGCAAGAAGCAGAAGAGTTCATTGAGAGTTGGAAAGACGCCTACGCTGATGTATGGCGAAGGGCAATTCGACAAGGATTGAACGAGGGATGGAAGGCTAGGGACATGAATTTGAACATTGGATCATTCTTGCTTAGGGAGAATAACAACGAGAGGCTAAAGGAAGATGGCCACGAGGTGGTCAAAACGGCTCAAAATAAACTCCCGAAGATTGAGCAATTATCTGTCAAAGAAGAGCACCAAGAATAGAGCGTTCGATCTAGGATTACGTTTGGGGTGGGGCTCAACAAGAGAAGGCCAACATGACCGAAGAAGAGCTCTACATGGCGCCGGGACTTTGGAACTTCTTCTACAACAAATTTAGCAATGAATGTCATGCAATTCTACCTACTTTACTGAACCCCCCGTAGTTACACAGTGGCACCTCATATTGCTGCGGAAAACCGTAAACTACTCAGTATTCTGATAGCCATCCCCACACTATCAGTGAAACTCAGCCCCCCCCCTATGGTAGAGATCCGGCCCAAGTCCGTCAAGAAACGCTGTAGTAATGGTTCGTGGAAATGATGGGTAAAATGTTGAACGAGCTAAGCTACTTTTTCTCCTGGCCTCAATTAAAGTATTAGCCTGAAAACAACAATTGCAGCTATACAAATAAACACTCGTGAAACCAATAATATGTCAATTGCACCTGCAGTCAACAGCACTATGTTAAATTAAATCTCCTAAGCGCCATGTACGCCAACGCCAAAGTGGGTAGTTGCTAAATTATCTCATAAATAGGGATTGCTTTCTTCACATTCTCGACCCAGCGCCGAATGTCTTCTACGAACCGTCGAGCAATACCTATCTTTATGCCCTTTCCGATAAAGAATCCCGGGTCTTGATCCTTGTAGACTTGCTCAAGATCAAGACCGTTGTCGATCATCATGTCACAGATCTCTCGGAATGCAGCCTTGAGAGTGTCATCGCTGACATTTGACACCTGCCATTCACCATATTCAATGACCGCTTCATCCCTCGGTCCAGTGATCTCAAGCGAGCCTGGAGATTGCATGGACTGGTATTCAGCGGAAACCTGTGCAGCTGCAGAGGTGGAAAACTGCGAGGGCAGGACATTTATGTTGATAGCAGGGTACGGTGTTCCATTTCCAGTGACATGTCCTCCTTTGCGATTGGTCTTTTCCTGTCTCTGTTGTTCTTCCATATATAATTCTTCGCATACTGTTTCTGGCACATCCTTGTGCCCGTCTAACACCCCACCTTTTTCGACGTGGGTAACGAGCCGCTTCAGATGATGAGTCTTCAGTTGGTAATACTTTTTTCCCATTGGATCCACCCAACAATATGGACCCAATGGGCAAGTCGAGGATGCGCATCGCATCAGATTGTAGACGCTGCGCCAAATAGGTCTTTCTCCAGAAGGATCCTGCTCGGCATCAATCTGAGCAGCTCTCTCTTCGAGCATTCTCTTCGTGACAGAGGCTTTTCCTCTTTTCTCCCCTTTCCGACCGCGGCTGGAGGAGAGTGACGATCGTCTACGTAATTGAAACTGATCTTCAGCGTGAGCTCTTTACCCCGGGAGAATAGACCTGACCACATCAGACGCTGCTTCTCGATGGCGGTCCAAATGATTTCGGTATCATCAAATCGTTTAGTCAAATTGCGCTGGGTTCGGTCGTTCACTGAAACGACAATCGCAGTGTCATCAGCTCTCACCTGACGATGACGGGCAATTTTTCGTCGAAGAACTTTCTCTAATTTCTTCTCCAAGAACAGCTGCCAAAAGGCACTAGGGGCTAAAACAAGGTCTTCCTCCGTGTCCTTTGAAACCTCTCGATTGTTGACCGTAACACGCCACTCTATACGGTAGTGTATACAGGTTGGCGGGTCCTTGTCATATACTCTTCCTTCTTCCCATTCAGACAACTGGAGCAGCCTAAGGATATCCGACCGTGACTGATCTTCTAGCATAACAGAGGGGGAAGGACTGTAGTTGAACCGTGTTGCATTGGGACTACCGAAATATCCAGGTGTTGGAGCTGATGAGTTGTTTTCCCATGTTGCAGGCTCTTCGGGCGGAGAGATGCAATCGTCATGATATGGGCTCTGTGTCATCTCTGCAGTACGATGGCGGTCCTGGGAGAGCCCATGTCAGCTTCCCCAAGTACCGGATTTCCTTCGGACTTGGTAACGAATGAGAATCGCAGTGGATAACAGAAGCCAAAACTAGAGAGAAACAAGTTGCGTACCGGGATAAGTTCTCTATGGCGTCACTACAGCCTTCTTTTGGATGCAAAAGAGTGTGGGCGAAGGATGCGCGTGACAAATAGACCAAGACATGAGAATGAAAGAAGATCTTGCCAGATTGTTAGGAACCTCTTGTTGTTTGATCTGTTTGCACGATGGATTCCATCGGTTTCTACAAGAAATTACGGTACTATAACAATGACTCATTGTGGTTACCAGTAAATACAATACAGCCCTACATGGATTGACAGGGGAAGAGCTAAAATTAGATTAGCGTGTCTCCACGTAGGGTCCGGGAATTAAACCGTAAGAGTTTAGAGTTAAAGCTGATTTCGAATTCCACTGTACTGATCGAAGGAGAAGCAAAGGTATCATTTTCAGGAAAGTGGTTGATATTACCCTCGATATATATATTCAGCTGCGATTGTGTGCCGAGCGGGAACTAATTCCGGACCGACGATGGACCCACCTACGGGAGGGCCCGAACCCCCTCCCACAAACACCCAAGAAACCCCCACCAGCTTCTCGGTGGAAGATTTCCAGCCCAGAGTAAACATCGGATCCCCCGAATCGCCTACCGAAAGCCGTAAGCGAACACGGAGCGGTAATGCGTTTGCACCATCGGAAAATTCGGGTCGAGTCACCACCAAGGAGGTGTGGAAACTCATCGGAACCCTGAAAGACATTATCCGCCATTAAACTGCGGTCATCGAATCCACTCAGAACGAGCTACAGGAGGTTAAGCACAATCAACATGTCCTGCAAGAACAGAACGAGAAGCTCCATGAGGATGTGAAAGCGTTACGAGTACAAGTGGAAAGCGCCCCTGCGGTCACCGCGACTAGGACTTGGGCAGCAGTCGCAGCCACTGGCGATAATGCCACACCCTCGCTGAGCCACCAGAAACCCGAGAAAAAGCAAAACTGCGTCCAAATCAGCACCCAGAGAGCCTTTGTAGACCCCAGAGATAATGACAACAACGACGGAAACGCTTTTGGGCGATATCTCCCCACAGATACCGTCAACACCCACATCCGCACAGCATTGCAGAGCGACGCTGCAACACAAGACGCCCAAGTGGTAGGAATTGGCACCACCAAAACCGGCTATCTCATTCGATTCAAGAACGTGGAGTCGGCTCAGGTGGCTCGCAACAACACTGAGTGGCTACATAAATTGGGCAACAACACGAAGCTGGTTAAAGCACGGTTCGGCATTGTCGTACATCGCACTCCAACTGACGAATTCGACCTGGAAACTGGTACCGCCCAAGCAGCAGAAAAAATCATCCAAGAGAACGACCTGGCAGAACACGGTTTCCACATCGAAGAACTGGCCTGGATGAAAGCGAAGGACAAAGCCCTAGGGAAATTCGCATCGTTAGGAATCTGGTTTGACTCCGCAGAAGGAGCAGAACATATGCTCCGTAACGGTTTCGTTGTCAGTCAACACTACATCCCTCAGGTAGAGCGATGCGAGATCAAGACAAAGAGATGTTTCCGGTGTCAACGGTTTGGACACCTGGCATGGTCATGCAAGGAAACCCCGCGGTGCGGACACTGTGCAGGTCAACACGAGCGGCAGCGCTGCCCCCCCGGAATCAGGGCCCGCTGCCTCGACTGTGGGGGTGAGCACGCTACCGGAGATCGACGATGTCTAACCCCCGCGACCTCTCACCCCAACCGATGTTAGAGAGCAACCTACGCATCCTTCAGCTGAATATTATGAAATCAGGACCAAGAATGGAAGCACTCATCAATGATCACCAAAGCCAAGACCTGGATATCCTTCTGATCCAGGAGCCATCGATCACAACCTACCGCACACATGTCAACCACAGCGCCTGGCGACTATATCGACCCACCACACAGACCGACGCAGTTCGGTTTCGCAGCCTCATCTACGTGAACAGACGGATCTTCACCTCCTCACACCGTCAAATTCCCTGCGACCACCCAGATGTCGTAGCCATCAAGATCTGGACGACCGATTCTCAAACTCTTTTCTTTTCTGTCTACATACCTCCAGTACCGCTCTTTACGGTCGATGACGCGTCAGCAATGCCGGTGCTCACTGCAATAGCAAACACCATCACAGCCGCGGTACAGAACGAGCAACGCTCTACAAGCATCATTATCACGGGCGACTTCAACCGACATCATCCAATGTGGGGCGGCAATCATATCCCACCCAGATTTATTGAAGATGCCAGCGACCTGATCACCTTCTTCCAAATTTACAATCTCTCCAGTTGCCTCCCTCGGGGAACGGCGACTTACTGGGCTCTAAATAATCCAGGACAGAACTCGACCATCGACCAGACAGTGACAGACAACCCAGGCCTGCTCGTCAAATGCCATTTGTACCACGAGAACTACGGATCAGACCACCGTGCCACCTACTCGGAATGGAGTCTACAAGCCCAGAGCAAGCCAAGCACAAAAGCCAGGAAGGCGTACGAGCGCGCGGACTGGGGGAGAATCGGCGAAGAAGTAGCCCGACAGATGAACCCATGGAGGCAGATCAAGACCCGGCCAACACTCGACCGGGTAGTGGAAACCCTTACAGCGGCGACGGCCCAGGCGGTCGACCGGTTCACACCCGACACACGCCCCTCGCCATACTCCAAGCGATGGTTCACGCCAGATCTCAAGACCCAACAAGTCGAAGTCAACCAACTGCGTAGGAGGTGGCAGGCAAACTGCGCCGAGCTGGGAAGACAGCACGCTGACACCACGGCTGCCTTCGAAGCTATGCAGCAGAAACGACGAGCGTGGACGAGGACCATCGAGAAAGCTAAGTCTTCGCACTGGAAGTAGTTCCTAGACGAAGCTGGTGAAGGGAAGCTCTGGAAGGCCGCGACATACATGAAGCCCCGAGAGACATGGGGTTGTGTCCTAGCGCTGCGAGTAGGCTCGGACGATTGCACGCAAAACGAAGACAAAGCGAGGGCATTCATGGATGCGTTCTTCCCCGCCATGAATACACCCGAAATCAGCCCACCCACCGCAACGGAGACGGAACTTCAGTGGCATCCGATTACCGAATTGGAGATCGAACGATCACTGAAAGCAGCCAAAGGGAACACAGCGCCTGGCGAAGATACCTTACCGATGCTGGTTTGGAAGAAGCTTTGGAGACATCTCAAGAGCTTCATTGTTAACATCTTCACAGCGAGTGTAGAGCTAGGGCACCATCCGAGACAGTGGAGGAGCGCAAAAATCATCGTCTTACGGAAACCAGGCAAGCCAGATTACTCGTTGCCTGGTGCCTACCGCCCGATCTCACTTCTGAACACGCTCGGCAAGCTCCTGGAGGCAGTGATGGCCCGACGGTTATCCTATCTGGCGGAGAAACACGGCCTGCTACCGAACAGCCAGTTCGGCGGACGGCCGGGAAGGACCACCGAGCAAGCCCTACTGGTATTATCCAGCGCGATCGACAAAGCCTGGTACAAACACAAGGTGGTAACCCTAGTCGCCTTTGACCTCAAAGGCGCCTTCAACGGAGTGAACAAGGCGAGCCTGAACGCATCGCTGCAGAAGAGACAGATCCCAACGGTGGCCAGAAAATGGATTGCAAGCTTCATGAGCGACCGGCACGCCAACATTGGATTTGACGACTTCCGTACCGAGACAGAGCCATTAGTACATGCAGGCTTAGCGCAAGGCTCGCCGCTCTCCCCCATCTTGTTTGCATTCTTCAACGCCGACCTGGTCGACCAGCCCGTCAATTCCAACGGAGGCGCGTCGGCATTTATTGACGACTACTTCCGATGGCACGTGGGCCGCTCGGCCGAGGAAAACATCGCCAAGATGCAGTTCGAGGATATCCCTCGTATCGAGGAGTGGGCGCGGCGGAAAAGACCGAGCTCATTCACCTCACCAGAAAGAAGGGACAGCACTTAGAAGGACAGATCAGCTTCGATGGAGCCGACGTCAAACCGTCACCAACAGCCAAATTGCTGGGGGTGGTGTTCGACCAGGGACTTCGCTGGAAAGAGCATGTCCAGCAGGCTATCAAGCGCGCCACCAAAACGGCAATCGCCTTGAGTGGACTCCGACACTTGCGCCCAGAGCAGATGCGACAACTCTACCAGGCATGTGTCGCGCCTATAGTGGACTACGCATCGACGGTCTGGCATGACCCGCTTAGGGACAAAGTTCACATCCGACACTTGAACACAGTTCAGAGAAACGTGCTGATCAGAATCCTGTCGGCGTTCAGGACGGTAGCAACCGCGACCCTCGAGGTTGAAGCCTATATACTTCCCACACACCTTCGCCTTCGCCACCGAGCGCAGCGCACGATTGCGAGACTGCACACTCTACCCCGCGACCATCCCATTTGGAGTGCTTTGTTTAGAGCCCAGAACCGTAGAAACAATGTCGGATCATATTCTCGCTTCCCGTTAGCAGAAGCGCTGAAGACCATGGACGTTGACAGGCTCAATGAGCTGGAAACGATTAACCCACACCCGTTGCCCCCGTGGCGTCCGGATGCCTTTACAGAGATTGAGCTTGAACCCGACCGAGAGACAGCGAGAGAAAGGGCGGTGTCCGCAAAGAACACGTCAGGCATCGTCGTCTACTCAGACGCCTCTGGGCGTGAGGGCCATCTAGGGGCCGCCATCGTCGCCTTGATCGACAATGACGAGGTGGCGGAGTCCCAACAGGTGCAGGTGGGGTCGATGGAACGGTGGTCAGTCCACGTGGCGGAACTCATAGGCATCTTCTATGCGATCAGCATGGTATTCAAGTTGGCTCACCAACGCGCGGGCGTTGGAAATCATACGCACGTAACAGCAACAATCCTTTGTGACAGCAGATCCGCTTTGCAGGCAATCCAGAACGTGAGAAATAGATCAGGGCAACGCATCATTCATGCAATCCTCCAAGCAGCCACCGAGGTTCAAGCAGGGCATATTTCCCTCCGTCTCCAGTGGGTGCCGGGCCATTGTGAAATCGCCGGGAACGATGCCGCGGATCGACTCGCCAAAGAAGCGGCGCAACCGGGCAAAACCCATCCTTTCCGGCCGCTGCTGACGAGAGAGAACGCCTTTCTCCGCGGCAAGATTCACGCTCAGTGGGAGCAGGAGTGGAACTCAAGCATCAAAGGAGCGCATCTACGGAAGGTGGACAGCGCGCTACCAGCGAGGCACACCAGAAAACTGTACGGGAACCTGCCCAGGAACCGAACATACCTGCTCACTCAGCTGCGCACGGGCCACAACTGGTTATCCACATACGCCAAGAGATTTGGCTTCCGGGACGATGATCGATGCGAGTGCGGCGCGCAGGAGACGGTCAGTCACGTGTTGTTGGAATGTCCCAAACTACGAGACTTGCGGATAGAATTAAGAAGAAGTGTTAGGGACGCGTTCAACAGCGTGTCGAGTCTGCTGGGAGGCTCAAAGGAAGGTGAGAGAGGTAAGCCAGACACCGTCTCGAGGGCGAAGACGGTTCAGGCCGTATTGGACTTCGCCGAGGCGTCACAGCGGTTTCGCAGTCGTGCGCCACAAGGGCAGCCTAACAACGGGAGCGGCAATGGGCCAGGGTAGGCCGTGACGAGGCTCTAAGTTCATGTCAGAAAGTGGATCATTCTAGAAGTACATACTCGGAGATATAGTTGTCGTATACTGCATATCGCTTTGCGAGGGGTCAGTGTAAATGAATCCTACTACTACTACTACTACCACTGTACTGATCTGTGGTTCAGAGGTCTCTGAAATCTCTCAGTTTTGAGATGACGGTCACGGCGCGTGCCAACGACATGGCCCACGACGCGATTCGTCAAAATGTTTATGATATGCTAAATGACTTCATCACTCAGCGTCTTGATCAGCGTCTGAACCCTCTCAAACTTATCGATTCCTCCATTGACGGCTTTACCACTGAATTGGAGCATCACCTGACGGTCGGAGAGTCCATTGTGGAACTATCGGAGGACGACCTTGAACTCCTTTGCCCTGGTAGGCCCTGGCGGTTTCTCTCTCCTTGGCCAGATCAAGATGATCGCAGAAAAGAACTCCATGCAACTGAGATGGTCCTACACGAGCTTACTGATAGTCGGAAAATGATGGATGAAGGTGGAATTTCTTGGAATTTCTCATGTGCTCACTGTCAAAACGTAAAAGAAAAGTAATATCGATGAATAGTTGTGGAAAAGGTTTCGCTCGTTGAGCAACATCTCCAAAATCATCGCAGTTCCATTTCTCAACTCTTTGAAGGTCAGCACCACGCCAGGCACCAGGAAAGTGGTCTGGATTTCGACGGTGCTCAATCTCCTGTCTCAAGTCGAGGCGCTTCTGGTGTGGCTGCCTCGGTGGAAGTTGGAAGCTCAGTTTGCCAAAATTTACCGTCTATCCCTACAAACATCCGCTCTCCTGGCACCATCCTAGAAGGCTCGAAGAAACCAGACGCACCAGGCAATAACATTGCCAGAGATGATATGCAACGAGATAGTCAGCCAAGGAATGACACAAGGCAAGGATCTAGGTTACACACATCCGATCTCATCTAGAGTTTGAGCCAGTAAGTGAAGCACCAACTTTCTTGTCTTCTCAATTGACCCGTGAAAAGGCTCCTTGATGATCCGAAATTTGGAGAAGCAATGCACTACTTAGGCGATGGGCAGTCTTTCTTCATTGCTATCGAAAGCAAATTCCTAGCGCACCTACCGTCACGATTTTTCCCTTCGCGGTCAGCCCAGTTCTATACAACCGACCCGGGAGATGAGCCACAGCCCTTCGCTTCCTTCACCTCTGCGTAATAGTATTTCTCAGTCCGGGCCCCGGTACAAAGTGATCAAAAGAAAGCGGACAAGAGAGAGTGATTGAGAGAGTCAAGACGAAGGTGAGCCTTTTTTGGGGCTTACTATCGAGACGCATCATTTCGAAATCTTCTCGATATACTAAGTTTCCGGTGTCTGGTTGTGCTTTTCAATGTCTTCATGCGAGCTGAAGCCATTCACGGAATTTTAACGGTCTGCTTTGAGCTCCCATAAACCCCCTCAGCACACCTTGTCTCTGTTCATGTACGAAGAAGTGCTGTTGTATACTAAAGATTCAAATTGTTCAAAACAAATTATTGATCTGAGTGGTTCTGTGTGTGTTTTGCTAGTCAGCTAAGCATCACGGCTTGAAACTTTCCAAACCCGGTAGCCGCCTACTATTGTCGCTTAGTGGAGCTCGGTTTTTTATCATTGTAATCGTAGCCACCGCAACAAAAGATTACCAGAATTTGATTCCTTTGCCGCCTAGATAGCTAAAATGGCCCTTTTGCCACGATGCAAGAGCTGTTTTAGGGTCAGACGTGTCATGAGAGATCCGAACACATGTCAACACACACCGTACTAGCTATATTGAGATAGTATCATCTGAGACGGACGTCAAGAAATAACCGGGGAGTATGAATGCATGTCTCTAACAAAAGACTCGTTGGGCTATACGTGTAGACCGTTCGTTACTGGCCGCAATTTAGGCCGTTTCAAGACAATTATGCATGTATTTTACGATAAGAAAGATACAAAGTGATCTCGTAGTTGTCTTCAAACTATGATGCAGTCGACGGCAAAGTTCTTCTGCGGCCAGATGTCCCGCAATCCTCTATTGACGCCCAATTCCTGATGCATGCAAGGTTCCAAAACGTATGCTTACTTTAAACTGCGGAGGATCTAAATCGAGCTCTGAAACCATCCATTCAACTTCCTTCCTTCTGCCTGTCCTTTTTCGAACAAATAGATTATTTTTGTGTGTTTCAGACCGTAGGGTTGCTTCGCTTATCGGATTGCTCTATCGGGACAGCCGCGGTGATTGCTCGGTAAATGGGCGCAAGGTATATGTATGAAGCTCCGTGGAACACCCGGTGTGGCTACACTGAAGAAGGCTGCATAGCAGAGCATGCGCCTCTGACGCTGGTACATAGCGAGTGATAAGCAAAGCCGCTGGTTTGAAAGACAGCTACCTTCGGGTCACTGCCCTGATTGTGAAAGGGAAGACCATACGCCGAGTCCAGGTAATTCAATCCTGCAACATAGTCATATGACCCAACGAAACGACTAGTCTCAGCTTTTTACTCAGCCAGCATCTTTAGAGAACTGATTAATAACCTTACCAGTACAGCGAGGATCGAAATCAGTTTCACCGCTTGCATACGGAGATATTGTCTTGGACCCTGTTCCGAAACCCACTAGACATCTATTTCGGTTTAGTCTGACTTTGAATACCGAATTGTCTTCAAAAGTTACGATCAAGTGGTATGATCTCTCACAGATTAGCGGTACTGGGCCTAATGAACCAGTCGAAAATGATAGCTGGTCGCACTGCTCTGAAATGTACTGTATAGAATATTGGAGAACTGGTAGACACTGAATTTCAACCATCCAACAATGGGTTTACTGCAATGTGGTTATTTGATACCTGTAGCATGTATAATGACAGGTTGATTACAGCACATATATATTGCTTGAGACGATAGAACCAAAAGCAATTACCTGCATGGAATGGTACCTGGACGATTGTTCATTTCGAATGTGAAATGGCTTTGATATCTAAAACATGAGAAAGCCCAGATCCAAGAGCATCACACATTGCTGAATGGTCCATGGCCCTGAACAAGATGATCGACGACTTCTTGGTCGGTTGGCATATTTTGAATATCCTGAATCAACGAGTATATTTCCTCCGGCGTCCCAGAGCGTAGCTTAGCAACCACTTGGCAAAAAGCAACACGAAAGTTGAGCAGCTCGGCGGTATGAGTCTTGCGTCTCCGATCACGGTTTGGATCATACAAGCACTTGCGATTTTCAGTCATACACGTGGCACAAGGAGTCGTACCAGAGCACTTCGCTGAGTCAGTTCCGGCCTCAAGAGGAGGGACGATAGTTCTAACCTTAGATCGCTTTTTCTGGCACTCGGTACAGGCCAGAGAAACATTGCGTCGCTGTTTCGTCGGCGCGCCCACTCTCAGATACTGATTGCCGACTTCTTTATCTCTAGGCAGAAGCTGGCGCCGACATTGATTATTGGACATTGTAGGATTGGATTGGTGAAGGCACTTCGTGGATAGAGAGATTTAGATTTGGAAGTGGGCTCTGGGAGAACATCGAAATTTGAGACTCAGGGGCTCCTTTCAGGCTCTGTTTGTTTTCCTTTTACATCCTTGCTTGCAATTTTCTTTGTTTGCTAACGGGAATTCATCCATAACAAACAAAGAACCCAGCTAGAAGACCCACCATTGGGGAAAGCTCCGCAATATCATTGGCGGATTATTGGAACAGTCAGCCGTCATTGGCCATATTCCTGCCGGGAGCACCCCCACATCATATCGTGCTGAATTCTTCCCGCACGATCCGTGGTGGCTCATCTAGACCAGCGTGATCAAGATGTTTACTTAAACACAGGTAGTGCATGGTAGTAGTGCATGGTACGCTAAGCTCATCTGGCAGTTTGGCCTCCTCGTCGACGCCAGGAAACTACGCTGATTATCACTACAATCTCTTCCGCAATTATAACGTTACAGCGATGACTTTCTGTTTGGCTTGTTTGTAAGATGTCACGGTCCATTTAGCATGCAGGACCTAAAGGTAGTTTATTTTTAGGCCATCGTTACAAATTTAACCGTACTAGGATACTACCAAGATCGGGGATCAGGATGTCGACTATACTAGGAATGTGGTTTGTCTTTAAAGAGATATAGAGAAAGACTTGAATTGGCGGAAACCCCCATTAAGCATAATGTTGGCTTGGTATGATTGAAACCCTTCAGAAAACTGGATTGGCCCAGCCAGAGAAGAAAAAAAAATAGACTTAGGCGCAGGACGTGATAATCAGCCCGATCCCGCCCGCTAAAAAGCAAGTTCTCACATCATCACTTCGAAGCCCTTTCGAGGAGACGAACAGGCAATACGATCCTGCAGCTTATTGCTGTCATAATGAAGCTGGCGTGTGCTGTCAGCCCAGGCATCGTCACCTTTTGCTAAGGCTCGCAGCTTTATATGACCCCCTAGCTCACAGGGACTGCGAGTATACCAAGTCACGTACACTTTCTACTTCATGACATGCTGGGTCAACGCTCTAGAAGCCCGAAGAGCCAAGCAATTCTGATACAGAAGCTATTTTTGTGCTTGCCCTGAAACGCACGAAGTGAGAGAAAGGGATTCTCCGCCTGCGGGAATACCCCTGTCTCCAAAACTTTTTTTTTTTTTTTGGCTGTTGTTAGCCAAGTTATGGCTTCTAATTCGCTATTTCGTTCCACTGCTCCCCTCTGATTCGCTACTTTCTCATTTCTTCTCATTCCACGCCCTCTTCTGATTGCTGTTCGAGCAATGTTCAGTTCGGTTGAGCGTTGGCGGTTTTTATCCTTATCCATTGGCTTTTTTTACTGAAACCCTAACAACTCACTCTCCAACCCTGGTATCCGTGTCTTGTGCTTCATATTCATTCGTTATATCCTCATGCTCATTACGTGCATGGTTTTGCTACGC
This sequence comes from Penicillium brevicompactum, assembly GCF_028827555.1. Taxonomy (NCBI): domain Eukaryota; kingdom Fungi; phylum Ascomycota; class Eurotiomycetes; order Eurotiales; family Aspergillaceae; genus Penicillium; species Penicillium brevicompactum. The sequence goes on from NW_026623207.1 coordinate 334,392, forward strand.
ACTTCTAGAAGATCTTCATCTGGTTGGTTAAATGACTCTGACGTGTCCAGACAGACCGCTTCTTATTACCTATACTCTTGTGTCTGAAAATTCATAGCTTCTACCCATCAAAATCTTCAGGACCATTTGCAACTAGCTATTGCCTACTTTATGTTCTTGACGTGATTGTCTGCTATACGTATGGATATAACGGAAATATGTAAAGACATTCTTACTTGATATGTCTTCGTCTGGAAACCAATCCAGGCGTGGCGTTCACCTACTTCCGGGGTTCTTTCTCCCCACCAACTTAACTTTCCCCATCAAGTTGCCGGCCTACTCTTGTGCAACCCGTTTCCCCGCCTCCTACATGCGTTCCGACCACCCCATCAGTCTCACGTTCATGCCCTTTCCCTCCTCCCTCGTACGATTCGCCGAGTTGTCCCAATGATGCCCTTGTGTCACTGATCGGTTCGACTTCATTGAGCGGCGGAACTTCCTTGTCTGATCAAGCATTGCAACCCCTCCGACTGCCAAATAACCTTTGATCATCTCTAGTTCGGTTTGTTCAAGGTCAAACTTGGATGGGAAGAGATGAAGCATTAGGCCTTCCATTGTGTCTGGCTTCAACTGTCCCCGACGATATGCAATCGAACCCAGATTTTCTCTGAACCTTCCGAGTAAATGAATTCATATAAGTTAAGATACAAATGAAAGTTCCGTGTTGTTCAGTACGAATCAGATCTATTTTAACTTGATTTCGTCAAACTGCGAAATATTTTATACTTCGCGTACAAGGTATATTTTACTCTCCCCTATACTATCTATATATATTCGCAAATTCCAGAAAACCATCGCTTACTGGTAAAGCAACAAGAGACTATATATGTCAATATTTCTTATAAATCGATGGCATGAGCAATAAAATATATGGCGCTGTGGTGTTTTACGAGAAGAGGCGTATCTTCAAATTAGGTTAAAGAATTTGAAAAACTGTAGAATCATCACCTGATAGGCTAAAATCGGTAAATGAGGCGAGAGCTATGCTAGTGCGGTTTCTTGCGGTTGTGGTTTTGACTATGACCCAAGACCACGGGTTTGCCGCTGCCTAACTATGCCTACGTCATAGTAAACCGGGTCCCAAGCATGTATTTGAAAAGTTCTTTTCCCGGGTTCTACCTAGATTAGATCAACTCAATTATTTGATTCTCACCTATTCCTTTCCGTTCAGTAGATCAGGATGGCGCTTTCATGCTGCATTATTCTAGCCTGCTAGTCTGTTTCAACAGAATATACTGGATGGAGTGTGTCGTTGTTCAGAGGTATAAATTGTGTTCAACTCTTCTAAAGGAAAGGATGAGGCTAAATATACAATAAGGAGCCAAGTTGATTTCCATTGTCTGTATAGATACTTCGGATCTAATTCCGACAGCGCGGCTTGGTTCCTGATCTGCACCAGCTCCATATCACAACACCATGACCGGGCAGCAATCGCAGGGGAGGAAAGAAATACGCCAATGAGCCATTTTGACGTGAACTTAATTTGCAACATCTCCCGCCCTTCAGGTCGATTTCCTCGGGCGGGGCGATGGCATTGATGGCAACAGCCAGAAATTTGCTTCTTAACGTGATGCCACTTTGTCTATGGAGGGGTTTGGTGATGATCACGTCAACTAGCCGATTTTGTCCTCCTCGAGGCAGCTGCCAATATCATTTCATTTAGAAAGGAAGTAATCTAGACTAGCCCCGGCAGTGCTATCAAATATCCTCATAGTGTCTATCACTCTCGAGTTTGGGCTATACATGGAGCAGTCTTTGTAGCTACGCTAACCCCGATGCGCCTCCTTTGTAGACGATGTCAAGAGTAATCAAGCACGGCGGCACAGCACCCATCTTGGTTCACAAAAGCCTCTCAGGATACTTGACTTACGGTGGCCTGCTGGTGTGCAAGGCGGCGATAGCCGGGTTCAGGTTGCCTGTTTAGCAGGTCATTGTTAACCTTATTTGGGGGGGTTGTTGACTGAGATGTTGGTAAAGCTTGTCGCAGTCTCCACATGGGTGGAACTTGCTGAGGTCTCAAGCCGGACAAAGCTCGTCGCAGTCCTAACCCGGACGAAGCTTGTTGCAGTCTTGGCTTGGGTGATATTGTGTTCTGAAAATGGGATAATGGTCCTTTCAGAAGTAGTTGAGTTGAAATGAGACGCACCCGATGCGCTTATACCACGCGCAGCATGTTCATTTCGTGCCAGTGTGGATGGACCACGGCTTCTCGGGGACACCCAGAGAGAAGAACCAGATAAAGTAAGATTCTGCTGCTCATGGATTGACCGCGGTTCATCTCTGGCAGTTCCGTTGGCCGGGATTTGATCGGAAAGAGCACCCCGATTCAGAAGTTCAGATCTGGGTGCCAATTGTAAAGGAAAGTAACGCACGTCCTTTAATGGACATAGAATCCCGCTCGGAAGCTTGACAGCAAACTGAGTCTCCAACAGGTTGTTATAGGCCTCGAGGGTAAGCTGGAGCTCGAATTCTGATCCGTACATTTCAGCCCGGAGGGGAAACAGTTTTTCATGTGGAAGGATCCCGGAAATTGTGCCCAGGTGTGACAAAGTGGAGAGGATCGAGTCCGTGACCGGGTATGTGATCCCACAGTCCCAGTCAACAAGGTCGTTTTCCCGGATGTGTTGGCCGAGTTCTCTCGAATCCGCGTAGGTGGTGTACACATTCGTCTCGATCAAGTGATCGGCTTCGTCATCCGTGCCCGGTTCAATATCCTTAGTAAATGTTAGTAGGCGAGGCAGGCCCGTGGCTAGTTGACCCTGTGAACTACAAGTCAGCGTACCATTAATCTGCCAGCTCTCGGCGAACAAAGTCCCGACCCACCTCAGAGAGGAACCACCCTATACCCGTGCGCCAATCTCGACGCTTCAGGCGCCTCCCGCTTTTGGTGTAGTCTCCGATGTAGCTCAGATCAAGGCGCTGCGCGATGGCATGGTCTTCAACAATAGGACTGCGAGAGTACGCAAGTGCTCCATGTGCAATGATCTCAGGCCTAAAAGCAGTGATCACACGTGTCAGCTGCTTTCCACCATGAAGTGATGATCGTGGACCTACTCTGGTACCTGGATGCATATGGCGATGCCGGTCTGAGAGAGCTGTCGCTGCTCGAAGTCCTGGAAAAACCAGTAATTTCCCGTAACATCACCGCAGACCACTATTGTATTGACAGGGTGCCCAGCAAGCCTTGTCCGGTTGCACATGTCTTCAGCTAGTCCCACACTCCTAGATATCAGAGGCTCGAAAAAGGATTCCATGGTATCACTGAGAGAAGCATGTTCATTAGCTTTCGCTCAGGCGCCCCGTCTGTGGCAAGAAGCCTTTCACTTTTGCCCAAAGCGGCGAAAGACTTACGATGATATAGTGGCAGCCTTGCCATCTCCATAACATATCACATGGTCAGATCTACCATTGAAGGAGCGTTTGCATCGGTTAAAAGATAACGATGTGTACAGGGCCCACTGGATATCGTGGCCGAGTTCCGTTCAACCATGGTATTGGTTCTGAAGCCACGAACGCGCCTCCTCGTTGGCAAGGCATCCGGATTCGAAATCGGCCGGGGACGCAGACCGTCACTTGCGCAAGCCTGCATGATGCAGCCCATGCTGTCCTCATACACAACTGAAACATCCTGTAAAGAGGGTCAGTCTCGTGACTCGAAGGAATGAGCCAAGATGTCATACGACGGTGGCACTACCAAGATCAATGATCAATTTGGCGCCGGATTGGAACTTGAGGCTTGTCTTGGATTTGATGTAGTAGGCAGCTGCCAATGGCTCCGACACGCCTCCCAGGACATTCAAATCGACCGCGGTAGCCGCTTGGTAAAGAAGAAGTTTCAGCGACTCACTGCAGCTGACCGGGTATGTGAGGTAGCATTCTATCCCATCGAATCTGCGACCGTGTCTTCGGTACAGCTGTCCCTGGACCGTGTCCACGATGTGCGAGAGGAGTCTACGGTAGATTGTCGCCGGATTGATCTCTCCGACCTGTGGCGCGGACTGTCGGAGCTCCTCACAGGCGGTGGCTAGCCGGCTGGCATACGGTTCCAAGCCCATCGCACCGACTTTCCAATCCATGATCACATGACCGCCCGACAAAGACCCGCCATCGGAACCGAAGACGCAGTCATGACCGTTTGCAGAGAAGACGATGGTAATATCGATTTCGGTGGTCTTGTTCTGTCGTCTCCGCTCGACGGGAACTCCAGGGAGTAGTCGACCGAATCAGAGTCGGGATTCTCGGAGAGGAAAGCTTTGATATTGGAGCAAACCGAAATCAATCGTGATCCGAACTACCACGCACGCTTGCTCGCTACGCGACTCCGACATGACGAGAAAAGAACTCCGTGATTGTTGGGTGAGGTCGGAGCGTTCGACTGACGCGTAGGCCTCGCCAAAACCCGCCCACCGCCCAAACCCGCCCGCGAAAACCCAGCCCATGGGCCGGGTTGGGTCTTAGTCAGCAAACCCGTGGGCGGGTTGTCATCCGGGAAACCCAACCCAAGACCCAAATGGGTACCCGCGATTACCCAAAAAAGCAAACAAAGCTGACTGATCATTTTACACTAAGTTATGCAGTAATTTTCGATTATCTAATTGTTTCGATGGCGTAACTACTAGCTTCTGGCTGTGAATATTTGGAAAGGAACATGAAGGGCTTGAAAAAATCAAATTGGCTAATTATAAAGACTAGTATACCTCGTAACCTCGCAGTCTGCTGGAGGGCATTGTTACCCGACCAGAAGATCTCTTCTGGCTTCTATCACTCAATTGCATGATTGGAGGCGGAAGTAAATCTGCTTCGTCGTAATCAACCACGTCTTCCTCCATACTCTCTTCTTCTTGTTCAGGTTCGTGAATATGTCTGTGTATAGAGCTCCGGCCGGTCTCTACCACCGTACACTCCACTTGGTATGTCTCCTCTGGCTCAGAGTTACCCTCGAGATTCTCGCTCTCTTCAATCTCCTCATTGTCGCTGATCGGCTCTGCATCCTCTTCGATTGCCTTCAACGCTTCATCCTCTTCAAGTGCCTCTTGGCTCTCGCTCTCCAACGGTTTCTCCAGACGAATCAATTGCTGTCCCTCTAGTGTGAGCTTTTCTGAGCACATGTACATCATCAAGTCTTGAATGGTCCCTTCGTGAAGAGACCCTCGGCGATAATGACAAATGTCTCGTGCGCTATTGAAGAGCCTTTCTACACCCGCGCCGGTGGCAGGGACCGAAAGCAAGTCTCGTGCGAGCCGAGACAGCACTGGGAATTCGCGCTCGTGTTCTTTCCAATAAAGTCGCGGCGACACAGGGACATTGGCTATTCAAGGTCAGTCAGTTGTTCCAGTGTGTTGTACTGATTGCTCGTGCCTTCGCGAAGATACTGGTCCACTTCGTCATACTCTACTCCTTCATGGAAAATCGATGCACCAGGTGGCTCGAGTAGCCGATCAAGCTCTGTGCTATGCGAATTGGAAGATCGCTGGACTGTACGGAATAGCAACTCGGGGTTCTGCTGCTGATACTGTGTGAAAGATGCTCTCAAATATTCACAGTACCTTTTTGACGTATCTTCATGGCAAGTTGAGTACTCTCGATCATCAAAAGCACTCAGTTTATACTGAGGGGCAAGTAATGTTCCAGTGCCATAGAGAAAACCGTGGTCGCGGTAGGTTTTTTCGTAGTACTCTTTCAGCTTCTGCCTCGCCACAAGCAACGCGCCATACATGTCTTTCTTCCAGGGTGTTGTCTTTCTCTTCAATCTTCGATTCGACCGTTCGATATGCTCCAGTAGTTTCCTATACACAAGGAACACACTATGGATTGTGACGTCTCTGGTCTTCATCAGAGCCATGGTGAACTGAAAAAACGGTTTGGTCAAATGAACGAGGTAGTCAATTTGCCTCCATTCAACGTCGGTAACCTTGAGCTGCGAGTATTCATGATCGCAGCAGTATTTGTCGATTACATTTCTCAGCCGGCGTGCTCGGCGAAGCATCAAAAAAGTTGAATTCCAGCGTGTCTGAACGTCATGTAACGGAAAAAGCCGAGTACCACCTGATTGGAGGCATAAAAAAGCATCACGCCGTTGTGGGCTTGCGTTGACAAAGATCGCAAAGGATCGAATCTAATGCTGTCAGTGCTCTGAGTATATTGAAAAGGTGAATATCTTGGCTCACCTTTGTCAGTGTATGAGCCACGTCTCCATAATTGATCGAATCCTTCAACCCGTGCGCTTGGGTGTCGGACCAAAAGGCTCTGACTTCTTTATTCTTAGGTGCTGCCCTGATATGTCCCAGTAGCTGTTTCAGGCAAAGCTGGATCACATGAGCCATGCAGGGAACCCGGACTATTGATTCCCTGGAGCTAATAGCTCCAATAGAGAGCAGTCTCTCTTGCAAGGCGCGTATCATGGTGTCGTTGTTGGTAGCGTTATCTGTAGTAACGCTAAAAATACGATCGAGAAGTTTTCGTTCCTCCAGTAACCGGTGCAAAACATCACTAAGGTTGTTTCCTGTATGAGGACCGTGCAACGGCTCAAAGCCGAGGAGCATTTCCCTATAGTTCCAATCTTTGTCGATGAAATAAACCGTGATTGCCATGAATGCCTGCTGAAATGGACTGGTCCAACAATCTAAAGCGAGGGAAACCTTGGCATCTTCAGGCAGATCTTGTAACTGTAACTCTTGCTGGCAATTGACTGCATCCCGGAGCCGTCTTCGCAGGGTCTTCGCTGACGGGAGTTCCAATTCTTTGGGACCAGAATATAAAAGGCTGAGTAGCCTCTGAAACACCGGGTTCTCCACCGTCTGGAAAGGCAAACGAAGACACGTAATTGTCTTCAATATCTGCTCCTCGATTTGAAATGTTGTCACTCTGTGGACACTGGGTGAGTCTCTCATGGAATGGTTCTGCAAAGAATCCGAAATCAATGACTGATTAAATCCCTTTTTCTTCCCTTTACGACAAGTGTTAGACTTTTTGTGTCTACTCATGGCGCTTGTCCCATTCCCTTTATACTGTGGATGATCAAGCACAGTGAGACAAGCCTGGCAGATGACTCGAGGACGCCCAGAATCAATATCAGCAACCTGGTCAAAGTGTTTCCACACATCAGCGTGACGCGATCCGGTGGACCATTTGATCTGGGATTGGCCTTCTCCATTCAGCTTTTGGCCGTACTCTGTTTCCTTCCACCATTCAAGAAACTCTGTCTCTAGATGCGACTCGTACGCAATCCATTTCTTTCTGTGCTGAGGTCCCACACGTCGGAGTGTCGCTGGAGGTCTTCGAGTAGTTATGTCGTAGGTTTTGCGGGGTCCTGTCAAAGGCTGCGGTCCATCTTAGTATACATGTAGATAACGCCGCAACACTCAGAGGCTAGTGGAAGGGACCATTTTCTTACGGAGGATTGAATTTCAGAATCCAAGAAGCCGTCAGATGACGGCTCAATAGAGAGCAGTGGACTGAAAGGCCGATGTATTGATCGCGATGATGAGGAAGAAGACGCCATACTGAAGTAAAAGGCCACTGATATTGGAAGAAGGGGAGATTTTTTTCATCTTGAGTACTTGATTGTGGATTTTGTTTCAGTCGCGTCGTGCGTTTGGATCTATCTATTCCTGAGTTGCGTAAAAGCCGCGGGTACCCAAAACCCAACCCAACCCAACCCAACCCGCCCGGAGATGAATACGACTTTGGGAGGACACTGAGAAGGTCCAAATCACTGATTTTAAATGATCGAACTAAAGATGATATTTTTGAGCTCACTCGAAAGATTCTCAATTGATAAATTTACATAAAATCATCAATGTGGCCTGTAATCCCTTCAGTTGTGTAAAGCAGGGCGATGGGAGCAGTGTTCTACATGTAGAGAATATATATTTCCAGGTCGATGGCGTTCATTGTTTCAATGTAATATCCACTCAAAAGCGTGACAGAAATAAATGACCAAAATTACACTAGATGACTAATCAGGGTTATCCACGATTTATGCATGTTTTTGGGTATTTTGGGCAACCCGCGGGTACCCGCCAAGAACCCATGGGCGGGTTCATCAAGGCCAAAACCCGCGGTGGGTTGCCCATGGGCGGGTAAGGAAATTGAAAACCCAACCCAAACCCGCGTTTGGCGAGGTCTACTGACGCGTAAGGTCATCACGTGATCGACCCCATATGCGCACCGTACTTAGTCTGTCTTCTGTTTCCGTTGCGCTGCGTCCAGGCCTTGGATTAGTGGGCTAGTCAGCTCTCTCCGTATTCCGTAAACAATAGCCGTCTAGCGCGATCCAGGAATGCCCCGTGTATGGAGCTCATCTTGCCGCGTGAGACTACGTACACTGGTGAGATCCCTTACTAGCTCAAGCCAGTGATTCTCCAAGTGCCCGGATCTTTTGGATCTTCTCCAAGGCTGTGTACAAATACCTCTCCTGCGTTTTGCGAAAGCTGAGAGCCGGTCTATCTCTAGGTTGTTGATGGATCACGAAGATTCTACTCTTGATGTTCTTCTGCGACGTCGTATGTATTTGCCCCTTCCAACAGCGAAGCCGGGATACTGATACTCAAAGTGCACATCAAATGTAGACTCTTGAACCTTCTGCTGCAAGACTTGGGAAGTCATATCTAAGTCTGCCAGATCACGTTGTGAATTACAGTAAGGGATACTACCCCACCTGAAAAGGCAGATGCCTCCTTGTCAGCGTGTCTTTCCAATTTGAGCACTTGAGTCTTGAGGAGATTTGATAGTATCATTCTAGACTATACACCATAACAATCACGGAATCCTGACAAGTTGCGTACCTAGGTATAGCCAAGGACCAGTTTCGAATGCTTCCAAGGTTGATCATTGTATATATTATGAGTCACCTTAGCCTAAAGTCTATATATTTGATGTTGTTTGAACGGTGGCGGAACGATAGTTCATAAATTAACAAATTATGTAGTCCCACAGTGGCTCCATAAATAACGACTAATTACTCCGTGAAGGACACTAATTGGGATCTCTAACTCAAGCTACGGAGTACGCGGGAGCCTGATCCACGGGCCACGAGCCAATCATTACTCAGCAAGTCTTGAGTCCACCACGGGTCGATTCGGAATCTGCCAGGTCCCGCCCTCAGGTATTCTCGGGCGGCTTCCAAACGAGTCCGTTTTGTGTATTCTTGACTTCTCAGGTTGCATTACCCTGTCTTGACATTTAAACAACTTATTTCTCTTGTATGTATCGGGTCTGGTACAGTCTAATTCTCGCAACCCCTCAGAGAACTGGGCCGGAACTCGGCACAGGGACGGCGCCAACTTCGGTTATACCTCCATTAAAGGACGAGAATGACGATTGTGTGCGCTCCTCGCAAGGGTACCGCCGAGCGGCTCATTCTCGGGACAAAGAGGGTCAGATTTTGTTGGACAGTCAATTTAAGACTGCTCCACAAGACAGAAAAGTCCCAACGGGGAGCCTAGACGCAGTTATAAAGCAACAAACTCTGTCTTTTTCATCGGTTTGCTTCACAATGACAGGAAAGCTGTTACTGCGAGTGTCGAACGGCCAGTGGCGAGTGAGAAAAGAAAGAGCCCATTGAGGGTTTATCACGCCGTGTCCACGGTGTGGTTTCCCATTTCGACGTAGCCGTCAGTACAGAAGACGGGCATTTCCACATTCGCCAGGAGGGAGGAAAAGGGAAAGGGGGAAGGCGAAAAGCAGGGTGATATCTACTGCTTCTCTTCTCAGCATTCTGTTGCAACAGATTGCTTCAAGCGGACTCCGTAGAATCCTTGGGATCATCCAGCGGGAAGCTGAAAAGGCGCTGACAAGCAGTAGATTTAGTTTGCCAATCGGAATGATATGCTCTGATGGAAACTCTAAACGTTCTCTCAGATGTGCCCCTGGTCGATTATTTCACCCGTGATCTCTCCGGCGACAATCCAACAACGGCTCTACCAAACCTGTAAGGCCGTGGGAAATCATTTTTAGTAAGCTCGTGTCAGGGGCAGGCACCACATGCTGGGTTCCCAGGCGTAGAAGTGATCGGCTTCCCATTGACATGACGTAACTCATCTTCGGAATGCCAAGACGACTGGCTGGCCCCTCCGCCGGTTGGTGTTGGTAAGTCAAGCGTATGCTTCCCCTGTGATGGCGCTAGATCGATTTGCTAGGTTGCCCCTCTTATTGCAATCTCTTGGAACTGTAGGCACGTACTCATCCACACCTGCATCAGATCTGTATGTAGCCGTTCGCTTGTGAATCACCAAAGACCCACGGATGAGACCATGCTACTTGTGGCTATATTTGGTATGCGGCGATACAAGGAGATAGGAAAACTCGCTGGTTGGGGGTCCCATCGTTTCATGCAAGTAGGTTAAAGCTGGCTGCATGAAATGAAATCCGGCTACGTTATTCCGTAGAACACACGCCACTTGAGCTATGTATGTACTATGTGAAAGCCATCGATCGACCTTTCCATCTCCAGACATTACGTTTACAAGATTGCACAGTGACCCTCAGCTCTCGATGGGCTCCGTCCACCAATGCAACCTCGATCGATGAAGATGAAATTAAACGGACAGGAGACACGAAGGCCGGGATCCAATGACAGGTGCCTGCCCTGTGCTTAACGAATAGCCATTCACCGCAGCCGAAACGATTGGCCGAAAAACGGTGAGGGGCGAGCCCCGCACCGGATATAACCTTGGAACGACCTAGCAAGCCACCTAGCCCCTGAATTCCTGAAATACAACCTCTACAGTACGAACAGTCGGTACCTTATTAAAGCCGCCTGCATTACACCAACGCGCTAAGGCTGACCGTGGCCCAAATGAAGATGGTACGTAGGTTGAGCCGCTATCTGCTACCGTCGTCCATCCTTGACCAACCCTCTCGACTGAATCTCGGAAAGGGACAATGATGTAAGCCACTTGCGTTCAATACGATTGCACTGCTGGGCAGCGTTATGTCTCCATGAATGGGAAAGTACCTGCCGAAAGGTCGCTTCTGTAGGATCTGGGAAAGCCGCTAGTCTGGAATGGTGACATTGCATTCGGCTGAGTCCGCTAAAGCACGGTAATTCATGCCTGGCCCGTTGTGAACAGACAAACGATAAGATCGCATACCAAGCACTCCTTTTTTGCGGCCCACATTCTGACTAGGCCGGCCTGCGAATGAGGATCGTAGCCCTTCCAAGCGAACAAGGTTGTGTATCCACTAACCGACTACATCCATTGTCCAATCAGACCCTCGGGGAAAAGCTCGCTTCCCCACCACCCAGCAATCCTCCTGCACGTTGACTGCGCAACATGGCTGGACTCTGGTGCGAATCTCGAGTCTAGTCAAGCTCCACCAACGGCCGATCCTTCGCCTGCGGCGAGTCAGGGGTAAATCCGATTCCACTTCAATCCAGTCGTCTCTTTTCTCGTTCGGCATATCAATGACAGGAAGAAAAGCGCTGGTGGAACTAACGGGCGACACGAAAATGGGTCGCTGGTCAACCCCACCCACCCCACTGAACTGCGGATCCCACGAGATCACCACCAGCCGTTCACGATCAGAGAGATGCGTCTAGGCGCGGCTAAACAGGTCCGTGGCAAAAGTACTGTACATTTGACACCCCCCCCAGCAGCGAATGATATGGACATCTGGCCGAGACCTCAAGTTGCCGGATTTTGACCAGCTTCGTACTTGGAAGTGATTCAGATGTGTGTTGCTTCAGTTGATCTCCAAAGGAAATTCGTGGTAGGATGAAAACTTACACTTCCATGTTTATCAAGGCAACCATGTTGCCACAGTGAGTTGGGGGGGGTGCTGATATACCCAAGTCGACTTTTCTTTGATCACGCCAACGAGTACCGAAGAGCGAGATGCCAGGATGTCCAATTCCGATATCCATGTCTTTGCCTGAATCAAGTACCCCGGCCATGAAGCTAATGCATGCCCACACGCCAAACTGCCCCCGAGGACCAATTCGTTCCCACCTGTTACAGCCATTCAGGTGATGCGGTTCATGTTGGGACGGGATCTCGGAGGGTTCAAAAAGTACTATAAAACGCTCGCCTGAACCACATCTCCGTAGTGGCCCTCTCATCACATTCAATACCACAATGGCTGGATCGTCTGGAAGGACAAGAAGAGACCGACAGTCACCGGAGAATAATGATGTGACACAGCCACAATTCCAAGAACCAGGACCATCACCACGATACTCCACGCGGGGCTCTACCCAGCATGTCCCACTGCACGGTCAAGACGTTCCCATGCCTGACACCGTCTTCGGCGGCTTCTTGCCTATCGATTCTATGTTCCATGATAATCCTCCTCCGACATACGGCACCACAAGCGTCCCGGCCGGACTTACCCCCCAGATGGCTGATATTCTGTATCGGGGATTCCTCGAAAACCTCGCCAATTGGGCATACGTGAGTATCGTTAGTTCTCGACGAGGCATTTCAGTCAATAACATTCAGTCAGGATCATATGAAACAAAGAATAGCTACGGACGCAGCGGCGATACCTATACTGAAAGACATAATGGCAGCACACATGCAGGCTGACATGGACGATGTTCTTCACAATGGTAATGAGCATGGCGACTCACAGCCATGAAGATTAAAGGGGCATCATTTGAAGAGGGGGTGGGGGGCATGAGAATCGAGAAATCACCCGGGACTGATTTCACACCTTTGTCACATTAGCTGGAAAATCGCGTGGGTAGAACCTTTATTCACAGCCAGCGACATCCTTGGTGTCTACCTCGCCTGTCTCCACTTGAAAAATGAGCAACGTGTAATTCGATCAAAAGGAGGCTGCCGCTCCCGTTTTATATTAGCAATAGGGATCATCGGCTGGATATCATGGAAACCTGGGTGGTGCGAAAGGACCAACGGCAGAAGCGAAGGAATGCGCGAAGTGTCCGCGCTTGCAAGGCCGAGCGGTCAAGGCTTGATGACCAATAACCGGCCTGATGCTGGCATTGATGCATTATTCACGAGGTCTGACATCCACACCTTACTATTGAAGATGGCAGTATAGGTGCACGGGTCCATCCAGCCGCTTACAGTAGAATTCGAAAACAGTTTACCCCTTAGGCAAACACCTTTTGCCTGTCGGGTCGTGGCCGAAACAGGATTAGTGTTTTTCCGGGTGGACGGTAAATTATTATCCACCCATAGGCTAGGATTGTTTACGACTTGATCAGATTGGGCTAAGTTATGTTTTAATTACGGCCTGGGAAACAAAGAGTGTTTGCCTAAGGGGTAAACTGTTTTCGAATTCTACTGCAGAAGCAAGAGATGCCACAGCCGGGCAGGGGATGGGAGAGGATCTGGGAAGCCCAGTGCGAAAAGAGGGAAGGAATTTCATTTTCTCAACTAGGGGCAGTCACATAGTCAATAACAAGACAGGAGCTGATGGCATGATAATTGCATCAATTATGAGACCGAAGCAGCAAGCTCGGGTGCCCTTGTACTGCGGTCTTCAATAGATAGCAAGGGCGATACACCAGTTTAGACATCTCAGGGTTTGAGGATCGTTTCTGCGTCTTTCGTGGGTGAATCGCGCTGGCTTCCTCTACTGGGTGAAAGCATGTTCTCAATCGGTCGTTGTGGTGAGAGTTTGAGGTCAAAGTACTCCTTTTCTAAAACGACTTTCACCGGATCAATCCATAGCCGGCTATTTACTCTACCACTTAACACTTCCATAGAAGCGACGACAAAATTGATCATATAAGACGGATGCCACTAACCATTATTTGAAGGCTGTAACAATTTGGGACGGCGGGTGGTTGGTCTCACCCTACGACGGCGAATCCTACGTAAGAGGGACTTGCGCCGGAATAGTCGGAGTTTACTTCTACTCATGACAGCACAGAAATTGAATTCACAGGATACAGCGCAAATAGGTAGGCTTTGCAAGAGAACTTCGTATTTATATGCTTGTGCCAACACGACCTTCAAGGTTGAGACTATAAATTGACATTGGCGGTCCAAAATAAAATATCAGGGAAGGCTTAAAATAGAAGCCGAAAAGAGGCCGTAAAAGAAGCACCCAAAAGCATGACCAACAGTTCAGTCTAACGGCTTTCCCAAACACAGACCAATTTGGAATCCGTAGCAAAGTCTTGATGAGAAACGTGCGTCTAATCCATTTGAGTGCTACAGATCCGATCGAATTGCCAAGCCATACCTTTATGACATGATCCTTCTGTAATATTCGTAGAAAATTTTCATCGAGAGTGGATCGAGGATATTCATCACTGACTCGCAAATTCCTTTTCGAGCCCTTGTTCAACACTTGTATTATTGTAACAGTGCTGGAATTGATTGGAACTATTCTTGAAATGGATCCAAGGTGCTGCGCGAGTCAACCAATCACTGACGTATTTCACATACTTCTTTATCCCTGGGTTCGTCCCATCTCCTCAGTACTCAGCTCCCTAGCTCAACTAAAATAGCCATCGGGTCATTGCGACGGGTCATCTGGATGAATGGCTTACGCATAAATGAACACAGGAACTGAATTATCTTCGTGCTCAATAAAGTGTCACCGAACTCTGACCTTCGGGATTCCTCGAACTCGGTCCTTGGCACACCCTGTGACTTCCATAGTCCCTCTGGTTCCATCGAAGTGCGGCTGCAATTATCGAGTGATATGTCGTCTTTTTTAATCTGCGATGAGCGCCATTTGATTTAAAAAACAGAGTGGGAGAATCTCCATCAGGTCGTAGATAAAGTAGGGTAAACACCATATATTGCGTTATATGATGATGATTAGATACGTGGAACAGGGTCGGCCGGCTTGCCTAAAGGGTATGGCAATTCGTTCGGCTCCTGGAAGTGATCCCCACCACAAAGCGTTGCTGGATGTTCCGGAGAATAGACAAAACGATACCCCGCTGATTCTGGCAGCTCAATACCAGAAAGAGGCCATATTCCAACTGCTGCTGGATACAGGAGCAGATGTCATTGCTCGCAATGCGCTCGCTGAAAATGTTCTGTTCTGGGCCACCAAGTGACGAGATATCAAGTCAGCGCGGATGCTATTGACACGAGGGGCAGATCCAAATCAAGTCGCTCGCCACGGGTTCACCCCTCTGATTCAGGCTATCATCAATGGATACCTCGATCTGGCTGCAGTATTGCTGGGGGAAGGTTGCAACGTGGAGCAACCCGATATCCAGGGCGACCGACCCCTTGTCTGGGCTGTCGTATTGAATGATCTCGCAATGGTCAATTTTCTTTTCTCTTACCATGCAAAGATCAATCCATCAGCAAGGAAAGAGGCGGAGCGCTCACCGCTCGTCTGGGCTGTCATGAGAAGGGCTGTGGAGATGGTGCAGCTCCTGCTATGCCATGGCGCCAGTATTGGTCAAACAACACAGTGCAGTCAAGCGCCTCTGATGTGGGCCGTCATCCACCGCAACACATCAGTGGCTGAACTTCTTCTCCAATACGGCGCACTCCCGAACGAGCCTGGTTTCAGCGGCGAGACAGCCCTGGTGTGGGCCCTGTTGAACAACAGGGAAATGGTGCAGCTGCTACTGAAGTACAAAGCTTGTCCGGAAGTTATGAAGCGAGACGAATGGTTCGCGTTACCGCTTCCCGCCATGCCTGACAGAATATCTCTAACTGGTCGGTCGATCAAAGTGTCTGGAAATCTGCAGGATGGCATCCTGTTCTAGTTGACAAACTGCGAAATGCAGCCTGATGGTATTGGATTCTACGTTGTATCATTGGGGGCAATCTACAAAAGAGGTGTCTAGATCTCACGACCTTGGTTTTCCTCTGGTCGCCTATCAATCTCATCAAGACCTATATGATGGATAGCTTTGTGGAGTCCCTAAGGAAAAAATGACCCCACCTCAACAGGACAGGTGGAGGGGTTGAGACAGGCTGGGATCCGTTCTTGCTGAGAATGTCCAGACTTCCTTCCATATGGGGTTGACCAGGGGCTTAGGTTCGAATATAGTTTTATAGCCAATTGATGCCCTGTCTCAGATAACTTCCAAGATTGAAAACAGTTAAAGGTTTTACTGGAAACAATTTACAATATCAGGATTAAACAAATTTTCAGTCATGCATGGGCACCATGCTATCAGGTACAGCGCAACAGCATGTATCGTTCATAAGCCTTCATTTCTCTATTATTTGCGCATTTAATCTCATCATCAAAAGCACTCAAAAGTTTAGACCAAATCATCTATGAACAGTAAGTTTACAAATTCAAGAGACAGAATTTGGGCTAATTTGTAGTGGTGGGCGCCATTACGGACAGAACACATGTAGGAGATGAGACTCGAGACCGAAATCCCCAGAATGAACGGTGACTAGTAAGCCAGTTGACTATGAGTGCCAGCCAATTCAAATGACAGCACTTGGTAAATAGCAACACAAAATGAATTCTAGTCTCAATGCCCAAATTCCGTTATCTGCCCACTGAAGATCATTCCATATTGTATGACCCGAAGTCGTATTTAATACTTAAACGATATGTACCTAAATCAAGCCAGACAGACTCTCTGGCTCTCAAAACTTCTTCAGGGGCCACTCATGGATCACTGGACTACAAACAGACCAGATGTAAAATCCGCTTTCTAAAGGCTCAATCATGCTGGTATGATGGTAGCACAACATCTCCCACCATAATTGACCTTCTGCCGGGCCTCCCTGGCTCAGATTCCGTGGCTCCCATTGTGGAAATAGCCGCATATCTACCCAACACGTCTTTTCCATCGATCTGTTGCTTTTTGGGAAGAGCAGCAAGTATTTCCATGCGTCGCATTCCCGTAGCCTGATCGACACATATCATCTGGCAGCGCTGGCACGGGTCAAAAGTATCGAAGCGAAGCTCGTTGTGTCCGATATAAATGGACGACGACTTCTCAACAAAAGGCAGTTCCGCGCGCCCTAGCTGAGAGGTCCGCTCCGCGATCACAATGTTGCCCTGCAATACATCTGCAGTGAAATTTCCGCCGATTCTAGATGTAAATTTGGTGTTGACCTTGATATTCTGGTTCAAAAAATTGAGTGAAGACCTGGAAATAATCAAAATGGCCGTTTCTCTGGACACGGCCAGATATTTTTGGCCAAGCTCTCCGGGGAATTGATCAGTGGAGGAGAGGAGTCCGAGCCTGGTGAATCTCCGTAAGCGATCTTTCCAAGTGTCGCCAAGGTGTGGTCGTTGCATAGCTTGGCCTGCGTCCTGTGAGGAAAACCGTGCGAGTGTACAAGATACCCCCAAGTAATTGGAAAAGAACGCCGAAACCACGGGGGAGGCGTAGGCGCGAAGACACGACTGATCTCCGTGGGCACTGACCGGCCGTTTTTGGCAACTCGAACGAACTGGAGTAGTCATCGTACCCATGCATGTGCGGCTCCATGTAAGAGGTATTTCAAGGCTTAGTTCGTCATTTGCAGCCTTGGCGGCACAGGTGATGCGAAGTATGTTGCGGTCAACATCAACAGAGGGACATATGAGAGCCATCCGAGGGTGCTCCCACTGATTCATAGGCACACCAGACCCAGCATGGATGAGATGCCATTCCTGATCCCATGCGATTCCTTCTTTTTTGATTTCCCAACTTTGACCTTCAGGGACTCTAAATGCGCCACAACCTTTGATGGGGAATATGATGACACTTTCAACATAAAAGTGAGGAGCGAACAGGGTGTCTTTACCCAGGGGAGGAGTCAGTGAGACCAATGGAGGCACCTTTTCAACATAGAACTTCTCGATGAAATCAATCAGCGAGTCAATATCCTTCAGGTTGGTCATTGCCCCCAGGCTGACACGGACAATGCCAGTCGGCCGGCCATCTAACAAGTCGTGATCATCGCCGCATCGCAAACCAGCGGCATAATGACGGCGCAGCTCTTGGCTGGTCCATCCAAGAGAGAAGGCCGTTCCTCCAGGATTGCACACTGATCCAGAACGTAGTTGGATATTCTGCATTGTGGCTAGACTTTCTACCTCGGTCTTTGGAATCCATTCCCCTCGACTATTTCTCAGGTTGAAAGCGATGATCGGGCCCTGCAAAGCTGGGTTTGCATAGCCTGATTGGTAGATCTGACAGACCTTGGAGCCATTGAAATGTGCCATTGCAGAGAGTCGATCATAGACTCGCTTAGCGAGGAACCCAGTGTGGGCAGAAATATTTGCCATGGACCCGTACAGACGTTTATGAGTGTCAATGGCGGCACCCAGCGCGATAATGCTGTGAAAAGGAAGAGTTCCGTCCTCAAGCTGCGCATGAATCGAGCTTTCTTTTTTTGCATGCCACTGAGTTCCGGTTGCTATCACCATATCTACTGTGCCCCCGCCAAAGAACTTTCGTCGTTCGAGAATGTGGGCCGCGCTTTTTCGGACAATCAACGCTCCGAGATCAGGGAACCCAAAGATCTTGTAGAAGCTCAATGCCGTAAAGTCAGGAGCATCGGTTGCTTTACCTAGGTCGAGAGGAGCGGTCGACACAAACGAGGAAGCATCAAGAAGAGTGAATACGTTCCCTGTTTCATTCGCAGCGGAGCGAATCTGCTCACACCAACGGATTGGGAGACGTCGACCGTTCATGTTAGACTGGGCTGGGAATGCGAACAGTCTGGGTGCTTTTAGCTGAGCTGTGCCTAACTCGGCGATCCAAGCATCCACATCGACATCTTGAAAGCATTGATAACCCATCTCGGCAACTTCCCTGACACCAACGACACTGGTATGAGAGTCAACATGATACCCATACCAGAAACCCCGAGAATCACAATCCCGAAACGAGTCGGCTACCAATTTGATAGCAGCTGTCGCGTTTGCCACAAAAACCACGTCAAACTCCTCGGGGCTAGCATTAAAGAAGTGGAGGACCCGTGCTCGCACCTCTTCTGTCCGCCGTGTGGACAATTGCGAAGAAAGAGACATTGAATGGGGATTTCCAAACAGACTGGAATTCATCTCACGCGAGAACGCCGTGATCAATGACTTGGCATAAATTGTTGTACCGGCATGATCAAGATAAATTGTCTCTGTGCCCCGTAAAGGATGATAATCAGTATAGGTGGATCGGAATGGTATCAAGGAAGGGGGCATACTATTCAGATTAGGGTACTCTTGCTCTCGGATGACTTCCGTAGAGGCAGAATAGCCCTCGCCATATTTTCCATAATTGAATCCCTCGCGGTCACTTTCCGCCATAGTTGACAGCTCGGATGGAATCAAATGTTTCAGCGGTACATGAGATTAAAGACTCAAATGGCAATTATAAGTGACTTTTATATCTTTGCCATAAGGCCTAGATTCAGGCATTCATAAAATATGAGAATAGCCTGTCGTGGTCATAAAAATCAGGTCAACATTACCCAATGTTTGGGCTAAATGTGGAGACCAATAACTGTGCAATAACAACAGGATTGTTTAATCTACCACCTACGCGCATTCTGCGGTGAAAGATACATTCCAGTCGCATCGATTGTCGGATTCCCTGTTCATTTCCTTCATAATATTCTCCTTGAAATGAAATCACTAAGGATTTATACTACTCTTGCGAATCTCTCTGGAAACGAAATGGCTGTCGGATAATGAGGGATACTTTAATACATACTTGAGCATTTGCATTAAAGAAGTGGCACTATCCTATCTTCATAATCGGAATGTTCATTTTTCAAATAGCAATCATTTTCTCATAAAATGGAGAGTACAACGTTCAGCCATCAAATTCTGAAAATGAAAGTCTCCACTGCCGAATCGATCATTCTCATGTGGTTTAAATCATTGAATCTATTGAAAACTCTGTCGAATTATGTCCTCATTACAGCAAGACAGGTGAGAAAAGCCTCTAACCGCAAACTCTTCAATTCCTGGAGCCTGTATTTACTATCACTCAAGTGTATATATGCGGTGGAATGAGCGTTTATTTTCCCTTTCTTTCTCTGAATTATTGTTCATTACCAAGCCACGATTTAGATCGAGAATGGCAAAGACGGACTTTGTCTCTACACTTCTGTGGGCCGTTTGACTGAATGGCGTCAGTAGAAAATAAACGTCGCATCTGCCTTAAACGTGCTCATTACACAGCGATTGAGCATATACAGGCCATGCTCTCTTGTGTGTCTCTGATCGATTTTTTATCGGGGCGCCCGGTGATGTAGGCCGCCAACCTAGATTATCGATATTTGGCCGGGTTAGGCCTTGATGGCACGATGCCATCCAACCAATTTACTATCTCAATCGGTGAGCCCATTTGCGTCACGTACCCTAGTTCCCCGTATGGAAGAATGAAAACTTTCTCGAGCTGAATGGAAATCACCCCGCCCATTGAACGCTTGGCGAAAGATTTCAGGTTGTGGTGCCAGACTGCGCAGTCACTTAACCTGATTGACCGCAAGCCTGCTAAAGGCAAGAACTGGCTCCCAAAAAGCAAATTGTCCCCTCAGTGTGAGATCCTTCACCTTCAATACTGCCGTCAAAAAATCCGCTGTCATGCCAAGCTCGTTGATGGTGTGATGAGATTGAAAAATATTCACGCTCAGGCTCTGCAACGCTTCCGTCTTGCAAGTTCCGCCGTGCATAGTGGCAAAACGTAGCTGTAGATGCCATTGAAGTGATCGTCATCAAGGGGGGTGCTTGGATGCACGAACGTCTTTGTTGGCAGGGACCCCAGCGCAGCTTGAGAGAACGGAGTTTACGACACCGGCATAAAATCGTGGCGAGATACACTACCTCATGCGCAAACGATTGAGGGCGCATGGTATTGGAGCATGTACCTTTGGAGTTGACATCAGTCCATGGATTCCCAATGTCTATTCTCGGTCCTTAGCCTAAGCTAATGTAGGCTTTTCATCTTTGATGGATCGTACCCAATTCGTTGCACCAGGGTGCGACATATTTTATTGATTGGGTATCAAGAAACATGGCTGTGGGAGATTCCCTACAGGAATGGGCGAAACTTCTCTTGAACTGGACGATCTGAAAAAGAAGCGGATTTGCAATTTGCCTAAAGCTTTTGTTTAGTAAAGACACGTTCCACAGGGAGCGATAATCTATCTGTTCAATGATGCAGAGGACTGACTCCATCGGTAAGGGCGGAATGATTGTTTCTTGCCGGACAGGAATTGATCCAATGGCCCAAGAGGTCGCAACAACTTCATTTTCAGATCTTGGGCTGTGGGGACCAGCGGGTGACCATAGGTCCGACGACACGTGATCTCCTTGAATCCAGTTGCTCGGTTGTCTGGCTCGAACTTGTTTATAAGTTCTGTATGATGACTTAGTCCAACCCAATGAATGAAGAGCCACGTTGATAGCGTCTTGTGCATTGCGCTATATTGTACATGCTGTTGATATATGTAACCTACCTCGAGATGCCCATCGAGGGCCCTGCAATGAACGGATGTCTGAATTCTCGCTCCATATAGGTTGGTCGGCAGTGAAAGAACAGAGGCCGCGAACGCCTTGGGAAAAAGGAGTCTCGGTCTGCTACTTCTATATATCAAACTCATGAGCAAGAATCCAACGTCACCGCAGATATAAACCTCTTAATCACAATGGAGGCACAGGATTTATCTCGTAGAACCATTCAAAAGTCATGCCCAGTCTAGAAATAATACCGTGAAAAGCTATTTGAGAGTTTCATGCTCAGATGGCTCTATAAGTCATGCTCTGTATCCATATTGGTAATGTTCCCCTACAACTGAAACAAATCAAATCAACGGATTTTAGTAAGATAGTCTCGCGAAGCGGCGTCACAATCTACGCTCGTTACTCCACGATGCCATGTCACACTAAACCATTGAGGAAAAAATAGAAATAATGATCCTCGGCTTGTTTTTTAAATGCCAGGCTTGGAATACCTGCACATTTAAGATATAACTACATCTCACGTCCATATGCATGAGCATTACGACAATAGATCTGCGGGGAATTTGCATCCAATCCAGACAGCTCGAAGTTATAAGCGATAATCAAGTATCGCATACGTAAGGCAACCGGACCCAGCTTTATCTGAACACACGGAAGATATATTTTCTGTATGTGTGAGACACACTTCGATATTGGATGGGCTGTTGTTCAGGTTTTCGTGCATGCCCAACGGAAACTCTTGGATAGGGTAGGCCCCTATGGTAGTATGTAGAGGGTGACGATGACACTTCACGCGTACTGTAGAACTGTCGAAGGTGATCTTCCAATGATGCTTTTCCCGGGGATTGGGTCAAAGGCTTAGATGATTCTGAGGTGGATGGAGTCTCTTTCTGTGAAGGCAACTCGCGACATGGATTCTCAGTTCGGCCTCTGTCGACAAAGAGGCTGAGATTTACCCTCATAATTGCTGGTCTTTCCAGAAGCCCCTCTTGTTTTGGCATAGAAGTATTCCACAGCCTGCTCCATTCTGGGAGGCTTCCTAGCTCTTTATCTACATCAGGACTGCAGGTACGCTGTATCTCTAGAAATAATTAGATAACCTCACTGTCACAATTGCCGAACAATATTTGTAGGGATTACGTTGATAGGGCTCTATCTGATGGTTGGCAAGAGATTCCCGTGACAAGGCTATATCATGATCCGGAATTGAACGAGCAGTTAACATGTTACAGTACCAAATGCCGGCTTGATTTTAGAGGAGCAATCGCAGCCAACAACTAACGCGTCTGCTCATGATACTTCTGAGGCTTTGATTGTATGTACAATTATTTGCAACCATTGGAGACCATGGCTATGGATGTTATTCGTAGCGTCTGTTAACTTTACGTGAGAGGCCAGTTGTCCATCCCGGCTAGATCGCTCTCTTTCTCTCACGCACACCCACATACACACATACACACACACACACACACACACACACACACACACACTCTGTCTCTCTCTCTGGTCAAAATAGGACATCCATGCCGCACGCACGAATACCACAACTGGGGGTTACCAAGTTGTACGGCCCTTCTGCGCGCCAACTTCCAAAGTTGGGAGGGACTCCGCAAGGCCAGAATAGACATAATCATTCACTAGTCGTGAGAAGGTGGCGAGATTGTAAAGGGGGTCTTCCATCGGAGTCTAATTTTAGGATGTGCCTTCCCCCAGGGCTCGAAATACTCTCCGGCTCCAGCGCAACAGAGAAAATTGCACAGACAGATATATATTTACAGTTCGCTCACTCCACCAAAAGTGTTTGTATTTGTTCTCGTGATCAGGTAGCACCGTAGATACTCCATGAAGCCTCCAAAGACAATGAACCCTGATGTATCGCTTTGGCAACTAAAATTGCTTCTTCGGCGGCTGTCTAGGGGGCAACCTCGACCATACAGTGATAGTACCCAGTGTGTAAGTTGATGATCCACGTTGTTGCCATCTTTCTCAACATTCTTACCCGCCTCAAGCAAACCATCCTAGCCTCGATGCAGGAGCGATCACAAGTCATGAGAGGCAGACGACGCAGTCGAACCAATGGAGGTAATGATGGCTCGACATGTGATACCACCCATCTAGACAAACTATACGTGGAAGTAAAATACCTCGATTTGCTTCTGAAACTGGCAGACCATGTCCACCATAGCGCAGGTGCGACAAGCTCGGACAATGCATGGCTGCCTGCCCGTATGCAAAAGCGCAGCATGAACCGCAAGCAGCTTGTGTCTACATCTACCGACGATGTACAAGGACTATTTCGATTTATGGGCTACTACGTGAATCGAGCGATTCATCGGAAGACAGAGCACATGAAGCTCATGCTACTCACAGATGGGCTTGCAGTTGTCAAGGATTTTAACGCCCAAGACGGAAGACAAACTCTACATGGGAGGTATGCAATCCATCCGGTGGATAATACCTAGGTGAAACCTTGTACGTTAGAACGTGGCAAGAGCAACGTACTGGCAAACTCTATGAGGAATGAAAAAGGATCAGAGTGATAATCTTGCTAGATTGATCTAATTTTGATATTGAGAGTAATCGCTGCAGGGTATGATGAGAGGCCCTGTGAGGGGAAAAGTCCTTTGCAATGGTGGTGTGAGCTAGTACATATAAAGAGGAGACTTTTGATTGATTGTCTGACATGGCTCTCTCTGTGAAACTTCCAATCGGCACGATTGCCCTTCTCTTAGACCGGTCTGAATGAGGAAAATATTCTCCTCAAGCCACTAGATAAAATCCATACAAGGATAGACCAGATAGTCCTGATATCGCTTTCAACGATGAGGTCATGTAATTAGGCTTGCTCCACCGCGTGAGCCGACGTTTATAATGGTATAACAAGATGAGTTGAAACAAGCCAGCTGACCCTTTAGCTCCCGTCATTAATGCATGTGATCTGTGGAAATTGAGAAAGAATATGGCGACCCCTGGCGCAAATCCCTAAAGGTCTAGCTCGTTGGAATGTTGAGCACGGTTACTACAATAGAAGTAATCACGCGATTATTATATATATAAACAAATTGTGAATGTGCTAGTATCGGAAGTTTTGCATGATCAACTACCATATACACTGAACACATTTACGCAATACTCTGCATTGATTCAACCCAACATGCTGTCAGAGACTCCATATATCGGCCAGTGTCCTGGCCAGAATCATCGGCCCTCGGAGTCCTTAGAGGCAGAATGGAGAGGTTTCTTCCCCTGCCGGCCACTGGTGAGCCATCTATCACCGCCTACCCTCAGCATCCGACCTCAATGCAAAGAAGAGCCGGATGAAACGAGACTGGTTCAAGTACAATCCAGCGGCCAACCCCCCACCGGAGATGCAGGGTCTTATGATACCGAGCACGTTCAGAACAGTCGGAGAGTTCCGCAGTCCGTTGCTGGCGTATGTAACCAATTCTTTCTGGGTCATGTCATATCACTCACCCCCACAAGCGCTTTCTTCTGGTAGTCTCTGAAAGATATCCATTACGGGAATGGTGGGGTCCAGACATAATGAACGCTGCTACCAATATCCGTGCTGTCTTCACCCATATCAGGGAACAACTGGGGGTATACTGAATGGAGTGGATAGAGTTTCATATAGTTGGGCTTTCTCAATTGCCGGCCCCGCAGCGTCCATCTTGGGGGCACGTTGAAACGTTTCATCAAAGCATCTGTTTCCAGCAGAGCGGCTGTGATGCTCTCGGGTTGGTACGCGATATAATATCTCGCTCCAGCAGAGACCACAACACTCGTTGGATTCGTATTCTTATCCAGGTTCCTTGGTTCCTCCACATCCACTAAGATGGGTGCAGTAGGGTGTGCAACGAAATTACATTTACTTGGCCTGGGTCACCTTTGTAAACCTTTTGTCGTCCCTGCCCTTCTATGTACCAATGATCTTTCCGTTTGAGATATCGTCCATGAAGTTGTTTGCGGGCCTAGTATGATTATGGGGTATGTATGTGGAGGGAGATTTTTAGAGAACTATGTCAGGCAGCAGGTCACATACACATACTCCCCGAGGTTACTCTATCTCTTCTGCTCCCTTGCTCTCTCTCTCTCTCTCCTCCTCTTCTTCTTCTTCTTCTTCTTCTTCTTCTTCTCTCCTTGCACTCGCTCATACGCATCTCTATAGTATCAACATCATCACATTGATCTCTCTTCCTTTGCCATGATGCAGGCGGGTCAGGAAGGGTAGTGCCTTCATACACGAAGTCTATAAAAAGGGCAGAGAAAAAGGTGAGGGGTAGTTGAACAGAGCAACAAGTAGGGTCAGGTGACCTTTACTTCTATTATCATCATAAACAGCGGAAAGTTATCGACTTCCTCAATTCAGTTTCATCTTCTCAGAGCTGGCGCGGTCACATCTCATTCCCGGCATAGATAATGTATGACTAACTCGTGCTTCTCTAGAGACAGCTAGCTTGTATCGGGGTATACTATCCTACCTAATTCCTAACATGGCACCAAGGGATATGATATCATTTAGAAGCCCTGGAAGCAGAGAGGAAACACAATCAGGAAGAACAGGCTAGTCAAGAAAAAGCAACCTCTGTGTATGTCTGTAGAAAGGAAAGGAAGAAAGAAAGAGAGATGGAAGCAAGCGGGGAAGGATCAGGTGACCCTGGCTTCCAACAATATCACCAAATTTATGGCTCAATATCCAGCAAAGCGAGGGATACAGGTTACTGTGCATGCGCGGAATTGCCTCGACTTCACCAAACACCACTGGATCAACCAGAAACAGGAGACTGTACCCCTTCACGCAAGCGAGAGCGCCATGGCTTTGTGCGTGATCGATGCACCGTCTCTTTCGTCCGACAGTCCAACCAAGCCAGGTGGTCTGCAGACTTTATTTCTTCAGCTGTGCACGCGGTACAGGGTCCGCACCTAGGGCATATGACCTCAATGATCAAAGCTCGGGGCCAGGGCTGGTGACTACAATATTGGGTAAGTCGTTTCTGGAACGAGTAATCATCGCTCTCTATGTATGCAAGAAACGTGAAGGGAGATTGGAATGTCTGAATTATCCCGCAGAGCTCCTGTAGGGCTGGGGTCATGATAAAGAGCAAAGCCTCTGTAGATGTCGACAACATATGCAAAGTACACACTCCAGGAAAGAATGGCGCCCAAAAAGTGTATATCGATGATTTTTAGACCATTTCCACCGTTGGAGTATGGTAATTCAATACCAAGACGATACGCCTCGTTTGCTCAGCAAAAGTTAGGTTGCTGTCCGGAGTAAAGGTTGTGGTAAAGTCAAATTTTGTAAGTTTTACAGAAGTAACCCCCATCACGGCGATATGAACCGCCCTATGTGATGAAACAGCCACGAGGTACTTGCACTGTCGCGCATCCTTGTTCTCGCACCAAATACTGATTGCTATCTGAGAATAGTGAATACGTTGATTAGCATCCGACTACCGAGACCGATGCAGCCCGATTTCGCAGTCCGATCTATGTGAATCGGAATATCTCTACTTCGACACACCGACAAATCCCATGCGACCACCCAGATGCCGCTGCGATCAAAATCTGAACATCCGACTCTCAAATCCTTTTCTTCTCCGTTTGCATCCCTTCTATTCCCTTGTGTACGGACGGTGAAGCTTCAGCAGAACCTGCACTCACCGCAATTCAAAACACAATCACAACAACTCTACAAGATGATTACCGATCAACGAGCATCGTTCTGGAAGGAGGCTTCAATCACCACCACCCCAATGTGGGGCGGCAACCGTATCCAACCTCGATTTATCGAAGACGCTAGTGACCTGATCACGTTCTTTCAAGCGAACGGTCTCCACAGCTGCTTGCCTCGGGGAATCGAAAAAGCTCTACGCTTTGTGAATAGAATTCCAACTCGATACTGAAAGCTCCCTCACAGGCATTTGACACTGGTGATACCATGATCAAGTGTGGACATGAGATCAATGAATTCTGGGCATACTGGTTCTGGAAAATCACCCTCGGCCACCCAACAGTCGGGTTCTCAATCAAGCCTCTGGCCACAGAAGGCTGTTGAAGCAGTTGGTGGTTATAGCCCGTCTTGAGAGGAAACTTTTGCCCCTTTAATACCATGAGCGCAGTTTGCTTGGAATCGCATCTGGCTATAAGTATGGTTTAGCACGGGGTGATCAAAATCACGTACTGCCACGACCCCCCGGTAGAATCAAATACCTGCCACTCAATATAATATTGGATGCCATTTAAGTTCGCTTTGGGTCCAGGGTGTGCCGGATTTAGATCGATGATCGGAAAGGGCCCAGCATCATTGACAAAAGACTGGTCGACAAGGTGTGGGGTATCATCTTTTGTTGTGTGGGCCATGACCAGAGATTCCTTTATGCACCAAATTAGTCGTTTCCATTGGGGGAAGACCGTGCACTTCTGGTGGCCTGATGTAATTTAAGAGGAGCGGTTGCACTTCCTCGTGAGGTTCATGAAGACAAGTTCAGGGTGAGTTTGAGAGCTGATATTCCAGTGTCGAGGAGGCAGGAAGGATTGGAGACGAAGGAGATTCAACCTGGACCTGCGGACGGAAAGGTCCACTGGAGACTGGCTGTTGAAAAGCACTGTAGGAGAGTAGAGGGAAGCTTCATAAATATTTGTTACGCATCCAATGATCGTTATCAGGGGTCAAATAGCCAGGGCAGTTGGTCGAGCTGCTGATCTATATCCCAGGCAGTGAAGGGGCTTTGAGATACAAAGTTAAATGTGGGGACGCTGGGTGCAACGTTCCTCACTCTGTTCCGCGTGTTCGGTGAACATGACTCCAAGTATGGCGGTGAGATGGCTAACAAAGGGCTGCCTGGCCAGATTTCAAATATCAGCCGCCTAGCCAGAGTAAGATTGCTCAGTATAGACTGAGTAGTAGCACCTAACTTTTTTATTGACAAGACTGGAGAGGTAGAAGGCTGCTCAATGGAACGGCTGGGTGCCAAGAGATTTATTTTGGTGTGCCCAGTTGCGCCCTCAACGACCGCAGGGTCATCAGCGGACCCTTTGAGCGTGTTTCTCTTAGGACCAACTCTACGGCTGGTCACATTGATAAAAGGTTTGCTATCGACTTAGCCTCGCTCATAGCGCTCTTCCATCTTGCGGACGCGAAGGGTCTCCATAACAATTTCCATATCAGAAAGTTACTTCAGGCTATTCCTGCTGTCAACTGTGACCTGATCTAGCTTTTCAGCGGTGACCCTGATACTTCTAAGTTTACGGATGATATAGAGTATCATCTAAAAAAGTGATTTTTTATGAACGGAGGTGAATTGCAAAAAACTTCGAACCTGGACGTCGGATCACTCCTCCAGGTTTCCCCAACACGAGATGAAGTGGTATGTGCCGCCTGTTAAGGGATAATCAAAAAGGCTCTCATCATTGTTGGCTATTTCTACACAGCATCCACATTTCGAACCTGTTACAATGATATCGGCCAGATCGATCTATCTCACTCGAATCTTGGTGAACTCCAGCATTGTGTTGTCTTTTGCCACAATGACCTCGAACCACGCAACATTCCGGCCAGAAATCATCCTCTGGGAAATATTAGCTGGCTGGTGTGATTGACTGGGAAATGGCTGGCTTTTTCCCATTCACTTACAAATACGGTGTCAAGGATGCCTCTCTTGGTTGCGAAAACCTGTACTTCAGTTGGTATACCATGTTCAAAGAAAAGGCATCCTCTTCATTACCGCAGACAGAGTGTCACACCAAGTCTATCAAAGCTGTGAGAATTATCGAGAAATCGAAGAAGCAAGCCATGCTACGAAATGTTGGCGTTCGAGTGCAGGAAAAGTGGATACAAAGGGAAAAGGTAGAGGAATCTTCCGACATCCGTGAAGTTTGGATCCGCAGAGCGGGGGAGAAAAGTCAAGTGTTTACTAAAGAGTATATACAAATGAGGTCTTGACGAAACTGGGATATATCTAAGTATGATGCGATAATGAAGCTTACAGTAATTTTAGCCACTGATAGAGAGACGGGTCTCTCTCATAATAGACAATAGATCTAATGATTCTGATACCTCCGGCAAATGCTCCATACCTTTTCCGTCCGGGCTTATGAGCCAGTGGGGTACGCACTAAACGACGATATCGAAGTCATTGGTTGCGAGGATCGCAGGGATTGATATCACATTATCCCTGGCCTGTATCTCTTTTCGACCTCAACGAGGTCCTGAAGGACTTCAAGGGCTCTGGCTCGGGGAGGGCAAAGGTGTCTGAGATTCCGCGAACTGTAGAACAGCAGCAGATTGCCTGAGCTGGGGATCTGATGGGTAGCCTGCCTCCAAACAGGCGAGCCGAAATTCGATGTGCTATATTGGCCATGAAGAGGCCTATACTCCAGCTTACCAAGGGACGTGTGAATCTGCTGGGAGTTCGAGATACGGCGTTTCATTGAGCAGCGCGAAAAGCCATTTCTATCCCTTCTTCCTAAAGTTAGGCTTGTTTGATCTCACCATTTTTATACCATTTTAGCACCCTTGTCGCACCATTTGCTGATTGAATGCATCGATCGACCCGTGCACATAGAGTGGACTGACTTCTTGAACCCCATCACTACGTACACAGGATATAGCAATTATAAGATATCCATGGAGATATTGCAGACAAGGCCATGACACAGGAGGTGGCTGAAGTAGTCGTCATCGCGTCAGATCCATCCATGAATGGATAGTGCTTCTCTTCAGCGGCTGCAACTCAGGACTCTCATGTAATAAAGGGGTACGTGACCGATAGTAATGACCGCTTGAGGGGTGTATGATTATAATTACTAGTGCGGATGGCGCTGAATTTACTCAAAAAGGGCTCATGGGGACCATAATTCAGCCTGGTATGAGTCGCCACCTGCTGTCTCGCTAGATCCTGCTGCATGAGGTAAGCGGGTCACATCTTTGTGTGATAGCAAGAGTCCGTGACCAAGGATGGTTACAATATCCACATGAGATGATGCTGAGGACGATGGAGCCACAGGGAGAAAAAACAAGCTGGAGAATCGGGTATGGAATTTATACCTAAGGGACCACGGCAGATGAGGCAGGGTCAGTAGCGGCCTCGTCTACACACAGCGTGTGCTGACATCATAGTTCCGGCTGGAGCTTCTTCTCGGTGCATAGAATAGGGGGATCACGCTCTCGGGCCGGGATCTTCGCTTTTTCTGGTCGATATTGTCGCTTCTCAGAGGGAGATCGCACATCGGGCTGAAGAGGGAGGGCAGTGCAGAGCGTCATATGGCGATGATGGAAGGTATAGGCTAGCATGAATCTTCCCACGATCCTTCACGGTCATCATAGCCGCCCAGAGGTGCGGGTCGGAGTAGTAGCGGCCGTTGTGGAGCATCAGGATCTACCTGGCCATTGTGAGTAGCAAAGTCGCAGGATTGTAAAACAAAAAAACGCTGATATAGATGTGGCATCATAGGCACTAGATGCTGCCGTAACACGAAAAGCCTTTAATGCTCTTCTCGCCACTGAATGAGATTCTGTGTGGCTGTGTTGTTCTCGTACAGAAGTTGCACGATACCGAACTATGGGATACTTGATTTGTCATAAGTAAATCTATCCATGTTCATTTTAAGCGTGGAGGAATGGTCAAAATTGTATATCTGAGAGTCCTGATTTTTGCAAGATTCATAGGTGAAGTCAAGAAGCGGTCATAGTAAATGAGAATATCAATGACAACAGGTTGTCAGAGCCTTTGTGGCCGCCTGATCTGGCAGGCTCCCCAACGGTAGATAACTAACTAGATCTAGACCTCTCTCCTCTTCTCTTTTTTTTGACCAGGTCCCCCGCAATACGTGCGCTTTGTGGTACCATACGTTCATGCTCTCGTTCGAAACATGGTTTCTTCTTCAATACTATCAGTGGCTGGCCTGATACTACGACAGTACGCAGCTCACAAGATAGAGCATCTTTAAATAGAAAAGACCGTCTTAGCCTGTAAAACAAAACTCAAGAGCCTGGCCCTCTCCAGTGGCACACTACACTCCATTTGACTGGACATGTTTCAAGAAACCATCTTCTAGCCCCCAAATCCACCTATAGTGCTTTCGTGATCAACCGGACTATTACGTGTCTCAGGGTGGATCCCTAGGGAACTTTTCCAGGTCAGAGATGCACGAATCAGCACAATCTGAAGCAAATTGTAGGATGTTATTATTCAAGCTCCGTCAAAATCTTGTCTAATTCTTCCTTCATATCAACAGTCTATCTTGTTTGGCTTTCCCTTTTTCTTACCAGACTTTCTGCTTATCAGGAAAAACCCTTTCACTTTCCACTGTGTCCGACTCGACAAACCCCAGGTGAATACTGGTTCAAAAGAAAAACCTAAATTACAGGCACTGATCCCTGCAGAACTCAAGTAGGGTTATAGCTTTTTCGCTGTTGCTCATTTCCCCCTCCCCCAACCTGCGACTACTTGGGCTATTTTGATTACATAATTAGTCGAGTCCATATAAAGTCAAGCCATCCGCTTGATATTCTTTTTTGTTTATCCGAAAAAGACATCGAACTACCGTGGCAGAGTTATACTCGCTATGTCTCCTGCAAATGGAGACATTCCTCTGAACCCGTCGAGGTCCGGCTCAGCTCCCAAAGCCCGCCGCACTGATTTGCCTTTTGAAAAACCTAGCCAACGTCGTACTAAGGGTCAAAAAGCCCCTGGTCTACACGTGGTCAAGAAAACCCCACTGAGCAAGTTGGCTGGGGATAGGACGCCGATTCTTATCGAACAAATGAAAGATTGGATACTCCGTTCCCTCGAAAAGCGCATTCAGGAGGCCAAGGAGAGAGAGAAGGTCCCGCGGCCTATGAACTCCTTCTTTATATACCTTTCGATGTATGTCAAGGTCATCAAATCTCATTTCGGAGTGGAAAACCATCAACTTGTCAACCAGATTGCAGGAGCGAGCTGGGGTGCAGAACATGAAGCCTTTAAGAAGCAATTCAAAGATATGGCCAAGTCCGAGCGCCAGCGCCATGCCTTAGCAAACCCAGAGTACAAATTCCAACCACAGTCGCGACAATCATCATCTTTGGGCAAGCCTACAGCACAATTACAATCCAACGGGTTTCCTGAAAACGACGGCGAATGGTCTCACAGCAATGGGCCTGAGACAACCACCCTAAACCCTGTCTATAACCCGTCCTGGGGGTATAACGCTGGAGGTATACATGATGCTTCCACATGGCTGTTTGTCAGTGAGCATGAAACACGATTACAATCCTATGGATTTTCGGAGAGCGACGGTGAATGGTCTCACAGCAATGGGTCTGAGACAATCGCCCCAAGGCCCGTCAATAATCCGTCCTGGGGGTGCAGTGTTGGAGGTATACAAGATGACACTTTTGTGGCTACTGGAGAATCCTTTGAAACATACAGTTGCAGTGGCTTGGTTGGGATCCCTTCCCCTGGGAATTGCGACTTGATGTCCCTGGATGCCATGAAGCTATTTTCCTTCCCAGCACATTTATCTGATGATAATACTTGGGGTCACCAGTGGTGAGGATGGGCGTAGCCTGATCTGTCAAAGATATTCGAAAGGCACAGAATAACAATCAACTTTTAAACAATTCATGACCATAGATTCCTCGGTACCTGGTGTTGGACTAGATTTGCGATTGCAGGTTCAAAGAGGTAGCAGTAATTGATATTCGCAACACCGTTTAGCTTTCTGGTATACGGTGGCACTGTCCCCAAGCTTGTTTCCTATCCAGTAGATTATTTCTCAAACGGAAAATGCTTTGATGCGACACCAGATCAAAGCCGCCTGATCTTGACAGCGATTTGACGGTCAAACGATGATTCGGGCTCGATTCATACGAAGTTGATGATAGTAGCATCAGCCTTGGTATATGAGAGCATCTTTGTGGATCGAGTACCTACTCTTTCTAGATAACCACCTTTAGTGCTAAGGGCTCAGCACCCAGGCGTGCTGACCACTGGCCAAAAGGCAAATCTGACAGAACATCGTGCTCCGTCATCCCCGAACCGATATATACCACAACATGCTACACCACACATGTAGTCGTAACATTTAGCCATCTAGTAATAGGACTCTCATGTAGATAAAAATTTCCCAACACAAGGCTGCTTCTGAGGTCAGATAATTCGGGAATCAACCCCAGCTCTCTTTAGGTTTCTGTCCTATCAGTCCCACGAGCGGAATGTTTTGAAGACAGCATATGTTTATAGGCATGATTTCACACCGTATAATTGGGGTTGCCTACCTGCACATCCCGTCGATCAAGTTGAACAATCTTTTTGGGAGATGGGCGGTAGTCAGGTGATGGAATTTGCCAGACCAGCTAGGTCTCTCTTTCGTTCTCTCTTCTCTTCTTCTTCTTCTGTTTTTTCTTGTTTTGTCAGAATTGAACTACTTCTCAGCGATCCGCTTCATCGTATATCATTTCTGCTATAAACTCGCCGGTTTCCAAAAAGGGCAAGCCATTCAAGTTCACCTATGATCTTATATGCGTGGCATTTACTGTAAGGCAGATAAAGCTTCAAAAAGAAGGACCAGTCCTACGAAAAAAACCAATAACAGGGAAGAAAATGAGACGAAGTGAAAGGAGAAGAGTGAAGATAAATGGTAAAGAGTAAGGAATGGAGTAGAAGGAATGTAGAAATTTATATACAAAAGTATCATATGACAAAAGAGATCTTATAGTATGGACAATCATCTTATTTATTTCCATAATCTGATAGTGCATAATGCTGTAAAGATAAACCTGGCCCAGAAGATGGGGATTTACCTGATTCCTTGAGTTGGAAGTGAGGGCTTTTATGCCTGATAGCTCGGTGCACTAGGAGGATAGTGTTGTTAGGGTTATGTGTTGCTCCTTGTCAGAGATCGATTGTGGAAGAGATGGCTGATATCACGAGGTATGATTGATGGGAGTAGTCGTCGGCATGTAAAAGAAATCCCAGCATCTTCAATAAAGGATGTGAAAACGAGGTATAGCCTTTAAGAAGCCGCACCGGGTGACATTTCAATTGCAATTTATTCAGATCCAAAGTTGGCAAGCGCGGACTCTACGCTTGCAGACTCCCACAGTGTTCCCTCTTATCGCCGTCCACATGTAAAGAGCGTCATTTAGTAAGGTCCGAGCTCTCTGGAGTGGAGTCGTTTTCATCAGACTTTGAGCCTTAGCGCCACTAGCTGTTGAGGGCAGAGCTCTTTAGTTCGATCCTATGATCTCTTCTTTTTCTTCTTCCGAGTTTGGGTGTGCAATTCGTGTTTGCTCTGCGATTTATGTCTGCTTCTTGGGAACACTATAGACAAAGATACTGTACCTTTTTGAAGTACTTAAACTATATTTGACTTTCTTATCGTTGCAGGGGCTGCATGCCCTATTAGTAGTACCTAGAGTAGTCCGGGCCACTAGTATCGCCAGCACCAGAGAGGACTCATATTCGAACCTGGAGGATATATTTCTTTGGTTCAGCTCTTGCAGCAGATAGCAGATTTCATTTGGTTTGGAATATGTACATTAAGACATTTTACCAACTAGAGATATATATTATATGAATGCCTTGGGGATATGACACGAGATGATTCCGAGATTAAATGAATATTAACACTCATGTTCCAAGTTTATAGCGAATCACAACTATATACACTGTTCTATTATTGCGAGACAAAAAAGCTTCCAAATGCTGCAAGTATCCAAAGGATGCACAGCATATTCCCAACCAGCTATATAAAGATACCTACCATATAGTACGTTCACATGGGAAAAGCCTGGGAGTCTATAGACCCGGAGCCTACGAATCCGAATACTTGTTAATATGACAATTTATACGTATATATCACGACAATCTAGAACTGACATCCTTTGAGGAAACCTTAAGAGTTGATTTCCATTTAGCAGATATTTAATGTCAGAACTTTTGGACATCTCCAAAATAGGTCTGCATATCAAGATCCCCAATCAGCAGCTTTCTTCGTAGCAGCTCTCTCTTTTCTGGTGAATTCTGGGATTAATCATTGTTGATGTAGTCATGACTGACTTAATAACTTGGTGTATCTAGTTTCATTCGTGCTTTGAAGAAGATCGTGAGCTACTGAACTGACAGTAAATAAAAATATTTGAGAAAGTTGCTCCATACAGCATCACTTGACCGGGATCTGCCGATCGGTAATGTGACCGGGCTGCATGTATTACTAAAATGGATGTCGGTGGTGTACCGTGTTGTCTATGCCCGGCATAAGATGACAGGAAAGAGAGGGAAGTAAGGGTGAGTGAAGAACTGTTTCTAAGCCTTGCACATGCACACCAGCCTTTAGTGTCTCTAGGTGGCATGATGAAGTCAAATCTGCCATTGGTAGACGAGACACTGAACAAGTGCAGGTTTATTGCCTCGTGTTTTGGACGCATTCACCAATGCTCATGATCAGAGAAGGTAGGGGTTGTGGAACTGTGAAAGACCGGCGGTCATAAATTTGCACAGCAAAATTATCACAACTCACCACCCTCAATTTGGCGTTGGGGGCCTCATGTTTCTGATCATGCTAAATAGCAGATCGTACGTCATTGCAACCGTAAAGGTTATACTCGGTGTGTAAGAGCGCCTAAATTGAGTAACCAGCCTCAAAGGTTTATGGGGATCAAATCAAAACACAGGGGGCAATAGCTACTCTGGTAAAGGGGAAAATTCCAACGTAACCAAAAGGCATAAAAGTAAGATTTGCGGACAGAAAATGTAGGGGCTGGTAATTAAAGACGTTCATTAACTTGATTGCATGGGAGGAGTGATGATTCGACGGAGCACTGTACTTGACCTGGTCAATTTATTTCTAGACGAACGATTATCTTTCAGTCATCCAGCTAGTCTGGCGTGTAATCTGATTTATCTTGTCATGCTCCATCCTCCGATGGTGCTGTGCATCGACTTGCACACAAGATCTCTTATCAATCCATACAATCTTTTCGAAACCGCATGGAATTAATATGTAAGTCATATACGTCTAATTTTATCTCTTCTCTATAGTCTAGGCGTAATAATCGGACTATTCTTTACTGAATGAGCCAAAATAAATTTAAGGGGAAAAAGGAAAGATAAGAAAATGCAGAAATGCGAAAATCCGTCATTGCACACCTCACTCACGCCATACCTCTATCCTGACAAAATCCAACACACATGACAAAACCTCTCATAGAAATATATCAGATTGAAGTCTCATGTGACCAGGCGCTCAAGTCTGACAAATACAAACAGAAGAAACCAGAATTGTGGCGTGAAATACGGATGAAATCAGGGAACATAGGTGCATCAACGAATGCCCCGACACAGTAAAAGATTTGGGTGAACGTTGGCTCAGGACTTGCATAGACCCACGGGAGTATAACCATCCCCCGATGCCGTTAACCAAACCCATAAAAATGTAGGATGCCGTCAGTCGAGATATACTCGAAAAAATAGCGTTGTAGATCGAGACGCTGCATAAAGCCAATCCTCCAAATCCTCCAATTACCAGCACTCGTTCATTCTTTTCTCTTGGCCAGGTTATCAAATAAGTGGCACAAACCACGCCGCCGAGTGTGACTCCCAACACAATGTAATTGATGTTCCCGCTACCAGTAGTCTCTAAAAGCAAGACCGATACAGATGTTCCCCATATGTGTAGAATAATTCCAATATGGTCCAGCAGAATGTAGAAAGAAGGGAGCTGCTTTGCCGAGTCAAGCATGTAGTGGCAAGTCGTAGAAGTTCCAAAACAAAAGAGGTTGGCTAAGAGAGAAACCAAAGCTCTATTCGCATTGCTTGAACGGAACTGAGACACATGGTAGATAAAATAAAGCAGGATTATACTTCCGCATAAATGATATTTGGGGTCAACAGAGCCGCTGGTGTGGACAGGCTTATATTGTAATGCGCTTCGGGGCTTCGAAAGGCAATGGCTGGCTTCCATGTCGACAAACTGAGTATTTTATGGCAACACAGGCAGACTACAAGGCTTTTCAAAGTAGATGGGGCGGAAGGTATTTAAAATGGTGGTAGAGCCTGGGCGTAGACACCCTCTTCTTAGTACAGAGATAATCTGCCGAATACTAGGCTCGGTGGACCTCATGTTTTAGGAAATCACTCGAGCGTACAGACGGGCTCGAAATCAGTTTCACCAACTTGTTCTCTTTGAATGCTTCTCAACATCTATTTTTATTAACACTAGGCCTAATGTAACTACTGGGCTTTCATTACCCTTTTTCCTATTCGACAGTAATCGATGGACTAGTCCAGATGTAGGTCGAGATGGGTCTGGCCAAGACTGAAGAAAGAACCAAAGAGAATAACATGGTGAAACTAATGTCGGGCGGACCTGTAAAAAAAGCCTTGCAATATGATTCAATGCTACTGTACCGTAGTCTCGAATGCGTAGAATATTGATACTGACTGTCAGATCTTGCTTTGCCGAATAAGTAAATTATTCTATTGATGTTCGCGTCGGGACATGGTACCTACGCTGTTCCAAACTACTTTGCTCTGCTTTTGGTGGGATGCATCTTCACGAGATACGGAGACCGCATTAAGTACTGTATGTGAAAGGAAAACCCTTCTACCAAAATATCTGTAGACTAGTCTGTGAGCTGAGTCTAACTCCTCCTGTAGGGTACAGACGCTCCTGCTAGGGTAAAATATTGCCCAAAATGACCCAAAACGAAAAATACGCCCTTGAGTTAAGAGCAAAGAAGGAGGGAGGTATCTTTGAACACCATTCCTGAAAAAAGGGTATTAAACTTCGGGCATCCCATCATTATATCACTGAAGCCTTAGAAGAAAATCATTTTGAAAGCCCTGATTAAAAAAAAACTCAGTTTTGTCAATTTGAGCAGAACGCCGAGACACCCAATACTTCTGCTTCTTACTTCGGCGCCATCAAAAGCCAAAAGGCTTTGAATATTGATGGCGCCAAATCCACATCGGCACAACAGTTTCTTCCACTCTGAACAGGAAACTTGGCCACAACTATGACGAGAACATCCTGTGTACGGACGCCAAAACTCTGAAGACGATCAAGATCTGGGATGCGCACGCCGGCGCCTGTCTACAAACCCTCAGCGTCAGCTCTACCGTCAATTTGTCTTTCGACCCCACCGGTTCTTTTCTTCACACTGGTATTGAATTCTCACCCTTCGTGACTCGCCGACGACTGCCGCTATGACTGCGACTGCAGACGCCGCTTCAGAACTCCAATTGCCAAGGCCAAACCAGTCGTCGCAAAGTCCTGAATATCAAGGTTTTGGTATCAGTTCTGATGGGTTCTGGATCACAGGAAGCTCAAAAGAATTAATTATAGCTACACCATCATATCGCCCAATGTATTCTGCTGTTGGACGGTATGGATTAGCCGTGGTGCCTGGCTGTCAGTCTGGACGTGTCTTGGTCTTCGGATTCGCGCCTGAGGATCCCAACTGAGCTTTTTATGGCCAATATTTCGCCAAGATAGGAAGAAATTAACAATCTCAGCCCGGCATTGTGTTACCACGCACTGCTCTTTCCCCCGGACGGCTGTGGTCGTCACCTGATGGTCGGTCTGAGCTTAGAACGGCAACCTTCCGTAATAGTTACAGACGGGCTGTGGGGCGGCTACTATATTAGGCGGCTGTTGTTTATTTAATACACCACATCACATTATCGTTATTCTGCCTGTATTCAACGTCTCAATTTTGTGATCTTTGTACCTTTCTTTCCGCCGCCAAGAATTTCGCCAAGCTCAACACCCGTATCTTTCTTTATTGTGATGGCATGAAAAGATAATGACCGCGACTGAAAGGGCCAAGTAACACAAGATTGTCCTTTTACTCATCTCTGACGCCTTGGTGGGTGATCTTGGTGTCTCAGTAGTCGACAGCCGATCTCCTAGTGGTATACGAAGTCGTGTTTTTTAGCATCGTGACAACGTATTTTTAATATTCTCAAGATCAGTGATACGAAAGGTGACCTGATTGATGTATTCACTTCTCTCAGATGACAATTAGTATGTGGTCAGAGAACAAGGATGCGCGACAGTGCAGGTACCTCACGGCTGTTTCATCACATAGGGCGTTCCATATCACCGGGATGGGGGCTACCGGTGCCATCTTCGATATCGCTTTTAATTTCCTACCGAGGTAATGCAAGGGTTTTCGGAGGCATGCAGTATCATTGAATACTCTTCAATGCTTCTACGTAAGTTTGTAGATGATAGCATAATTTGAAGTGATTCCTCAAAGACCACTAAAGAGGACCGAAGTCAAGAATAGTTGTCCTCGTAGCGATGACGCGGTAAATTGATAATCCGGAATCGCGACTCCACTGCACTTTTGTCTTCCGATGACACATTTCTTGCTTGTATCCAGCTATCGTTATGGCAAAGCAAAGAGAACGTCCCTTGCTTCGCAATCTACAAAAGGAACTGGGCTTTGAACCAGAGCAATTGCCCCAAAATGACCATAGGGCACCTTATTTCTACTCAGATCTATCACCCGCCTGGAACGACATATACCACATAACAGAGAAAGAGCTACACGAGCACCGAAAGGCTAGACAGCAAGGGCTCGGGCCATTAAGGAATTTAGAAAGCTCACTTCCAAAGCTTGGCCGGAGTCATGTATGTAACTCATCTACGTCCACTTTGAAATATTTTCCATGCATGAATTGTCTAACCCCAGAAGACATTTTTTGGTGATGAACAGAGCCTCGTCTTGAAACATGAGAGGGGCGTTGGATATTTTCAATACTCGTTACATCTCACGTTTTCTTTTGGACTGAATCTTCTCTTCGCATTGACCAGCACTGAGGCGTTTGGAGTTCAAATGTTGGCCAAGGTATCCGATCCCTTTAAACGCGCTTTCTGGAACATGCTCTTTTATTTACTGAGATAATGAAGCTTCAAATCAATTGCTTGAAGGTAGAACATGGTCCATGTCTACGGCTCCCGCGGGAACTTCGGAACATGATCTATGATCATGCTATCCCTGAACATCCATGGAAAGCACTAGATCCATCTGTCTTTCTTGAGAATATTTTCCCCGCCTCTATTGGAGATTTGAGTGGATTCTACTTTCCATTCAGCCCATCTATCAATACTCTCCACGTTGACAAGCAAATACGTCACGAGGCGCTCCCCTTGGTATACCGAAACATCTCTTTTCGCTGGTCAGATATTGATGATTTTATCAAATTTGCGCTTTCGATCGGTACCATTGGCCGCAACAACGTCGAATCGTTAGAGCTATCATGGTTCAGTAGTAGTGGCTCGGAATACCACACGAGTGAGGGGGAGCCCGAGTTTCAGACGTCAATATGTATTCAATTACTGAAACAGTTCCGTCGAATCAAACATTTACGACTTAACTTCGACGATGAACTGTTTACTGTGCCGACTTCAGACCCCAAATTCGATTTGAGAATCCTCCAACTTGGTTCTTCTATGAGTGGAATCAAGTCGGTTCAAATCTGTGGCTTTGATGAACCAAACTTGGATGAGAAGTTTGAATCTGCCAAGTGGCTGAAAACACAATTACAGTCTATCCTCTAACGGTGATGTCAATGGTCCAGATCGTTGTCAGACGCACGTCCTTCATTCGGTCCATGGGGCCGGTCCCGCTTAGTCAGGAAGAAGTCAAAAAACCCGGGCCAGTCCACGAGAAAGTCCACGGGAAAGCTCTGGAGTTATGTGATCTGATTACCCAGATATTGAGCGCAGACGCGAATTTTGATGCCCACAGTGCTCCGTACTCTCATCTCTCATTATTCCTAACAAATCGAATAGCTTTGGGGTTAGGGATATGTAAATGGTCTCTTTGGGAGTTATTTTGTCGGAAACGGCGCTGATTGAGTTAACTGAGTACACCTGAGCTATCCTCACAAGGCACTGTGGCAGGCTCTATCATTTGCGAAGTATGGAAGACGGAATAATTTATTTGTATTTAAGAATTCCTTTGTGAAAAAAAGCAGTGCCAATAAGGTATCCATTTTCGTATGGGACAAAAAAAAAAAGCCTATTGTTGCGTACAAGTCCAGACCGGCATCGACATAGTACTCCTTACAGGAAATGGAATACTCGTGTCAATTGCAGATGATTTCTCAAGTGGTAGCCCGCACAGCCTGGCCAGGTATCATCTGCCAAAGTATTAGCCTCCCCATGAATGAATTTACCTAATCATTGATAAATGTACAATTAATGATGCAAGCGGTGTTTGGGTTCTTGCCGTGAGCTAGCCGGACCTTCAAACGGTGAGCCTGTTAATATGAAACGTATGCTTTCCTCCTAACAGCTTTATTTCCTTACCTTCCAATGTTTTCGACATTGACTTGATGTTAACGAAATCTTACTTTTAGCTTTGATCTACAACTTGATCACTTCGTTTTCTAGTAAGTTAAATGCACAAGTTACGGAGCTTTCCTTCAGAAACGAACTATGTCGAGACTCGAAAGGCCTGGAAAATGACAAAAAATACCGGCGATAGCCCAAATTTTTGCTTGTCTCAGTACTATGATTGGAGCTTAGATCAGTCACTTACTAAGGGGCTTCACAGCAGAGCTGCCAATCTTGCAGAACGAAGTTCTCGTAAATCTACATTTCCAAGAGCTTGTTCCGGGGGTCTCTGGTCTTCCATCGCAAGACATTCAGAATTTCTTTTGGGAAAATTATTTTCTTGGGCGGACGATTTGAAAAAAATCTATCAAAACCGACAGGATGGAACTCAGGCTTTTGAAAAATTTGACCTAGGTATATGGACACTTTCTCTTGTTTCCCTTCTAAATGACAACATGTAGTACATATTTGAAAATACACCCGCAGATCCCTTTGTACAGGCTGCAATTGAAATTGTAAGTCACAGCGCGACAAACACCTTTGGTTGATGCGAGATGCCAGGGATGGAAACCAGTCGTAGAGAAACGAGTGCATTCGATCCTCGGCCCGCTCACTGCAGAAATCTTGTCCTCGGTATATCATCATTTTCAATTTGCTGAAGTGTAAATGCGAGCTCATTACGCAAATTTGCGACCTTTCAGGAAGCTCACAGCCAATACAAGGGGAACAAATCTCTCATTGGGACTGTTCGAGACGTCGTTGGTGCCTTTTTCGCTCCTATGTTTACGTAGTAGCAAAGGAGCCCCTGAGATTTTTGTTCTTGACTCACAAGCTTCCATGGCTTTACCTTATTTGATCACATCAAAGGTGCTTGGGTTGATTGGTCCAGAGCTAGATCACCAGACAAGAATTCATGAGCTGAGATAGGTATAATTCGCTCACCCTGAGGCTTTTGTTCAAGAATTTTCAACCCACAATCTAGAGTAGAAGGAAGCAAGTCCCAAGGTCCCGGGTCCAAAACTTCAAATTATTGAGCATGTGGAATCAATCTTGGATTTATACCTACCTAAGTAGATATAACTTGATCATCGCTCTTCAAAGCAGAACTTGATACTCTTACCTAGATATTGTTTTTCAGAAATAAAGAAATAGGAATACATATGGAAGAAATGGTATCTTGGCGTTGAGCTAGAATTTTAGCTGTTTATACAAGGCCATTGTCGCCCTGTTCTTCTTGAACCTTTTTGACAGAAGCTAAGGCACCTCGTAATTTAAAATGTTAGGCTATACTCTTCCTTACCACTCGTGACACCAGGTGTTATTATGAGATAAATAAAATGGGAAGGAATGTCGCTCCATAGAATCCAGGGACATCAAGTCGCAATTTCCAGGCCAAGGCACTCCAGGCAAGCCATTGCAACTGTATGTTTCAAAGAATCCTCCAGAAGCAGCAGTCGTTGACAGGACTTGGGGTGGTTATTTCAGGCCCGTCGGTAAGAGGCCATTCACCGCTGTGCTCAAGACACCAGTCAGATTGTAATCGTGCTTCAGGCTCGCTCGCAAAAAACCTTGGGAATCATCAAGTATATCCCCAGAATGGGTAATGGACAGGGCTTGGGGTGGTTGTCTCCGGCTCATTGCTGTGAGACCATTCACGGTTGATTCAAGAAACGATAGTATCCTAATCGTCTTTCAGGCTCGCTCACAAACAACCTTGGGGGATCATCAAGTATACCTCTAGCATTATACCCCAAGGACGGGATATCGATGGGGATTGAGGTGGTTTTATCAGACCCATCGTTGTGAGACCATTTACCGTTGTTCTCAGAAAACTCTTTGGATCGTAATTGTGCTGTAGGCTTTCCCAAAGATGACGGTTGTCGCGGCTGTGGTTGGAATCTATAATCTGGGTTTGCTAATGCATGGTGCTGGCGCTCAGAATTGGCCATATTTTATGGTTCTTTCTTAAAACCTTTACTTTCAGGTCACCCAAAGCAATACGGTATGCCCTGGGTGAAATGTCTACCGGGTATTAGACATCTGACCCGGCATACAGTGATGTTATGCAGCGAATTGAAGGGCAGGTCACGGATCAAGAAGAAATGGCCACACAGGTTTTATCATGGATCACCTGTGCAAAGAGATAGCTCACCACAATCGAGCTTCAGACAGCTCTTGCTGTAGAGCTTGGCAAATCTCATATTGGCGAGGAAAATCTTCCAGACTTGGCGGATATGGTCTCTGTGTGTGCTGGTCTAGTCACAGTCGATGAGCAGAGCCATATTATCCGGTTAGTTCACTTTACAGCACAGGACTACTTTCAACAAGCCTGGAGCATCTGGTTTCCACAAGCAAACCATGAGATCTGGAGTACACGTGTTAGATATGTGTCATTCGAGTCGTTCCGGTCGGGCGCTTGTCCCAAAGATGAAGACTTCGAAGTACGAGTGGACGATTATACTCTTTTATCTTATGCAGCAGAGCACTGGGGTCATCATATTCGACCTCATCTCCTAGATAGGGATATTTTGGCAAGCCTTTTAGATGATACACGCAAGTTGGAAGCCTGCGTGCAAGGGCTGTATGCACGGAAAGGATTTCCAGATCATCGTGGTACAGTAGATTTCGAAAACGGATTCCCCTGTGGACACTAACACATTGTTTCTCGGCCCGTACCCGAAACCACCCTAATCTGTATTCGGCTAAAGCGAAAATGATTATGTCCTAAGAATAGAATGGCTATAAATTTCAGAACCGTTTCATTACGTATTATATTGTATATTACATGAAACACCTATACACTGCCCCTCTCTCTATGCCTAACATTCCATCCTTTTGCAGCACCACCTTTTGAGTGAAATCATATGCACAATATGGCACCGAATCTACCTATGTCAAAGCTATATTTTATTCGTGATA
This sequence comes from Penicillium brevicompactum, assembly GCF_028827555.1. Lineage (NCBI taxonomy): Eukaryota > Fungi > Ascomycota > Eurotiomycetes > Eurotiales > Aspergillaceae > Penicillium > Penicillium brevicompactum. Next base: position 378,999 of record NW_026623207.1, read on the forward strand.
TGATACAAAGTCATTCACTAACAACGTCTCAAATGGCTGACGCAGCTGAGTGTAGCGAAAAGACGATCAAAAATACTCGCAGAAACCTGCGACTGTTTGGACAAATTCATGCCCCCTCAACTCGTATCGGTCGGAGACGAAGCATAACACCACCCATGTTAGAAGCGCTCTGTGACCATCTGTTGGAAAAACCAGGCTTGTACCTCGAAGAGATGGTTATCTTTCTATGGGATGAATTCCAGATGCTAGCGTCAACCTCTAGCATTAGGAGGGCTCTCGTATCCAAAGGGTGGTCCAAAAAGACTGCTCGGCAGACTGCGAAAGAGCAGAACGCCGATTTACGAGAAATATATCTTCATAACCTCTCTGACTTTGAGTCATACCATCTTGTTTATGTTGATGAATCTGGATGCGATAAGCGCATTGGGTTCCGACGAACAGGTTGGTCACCACTCGGTGTAGCACCTCGGCAAGTGTCTCAGTTCCACCGTGACGAGCGCTATCAAATTTTGCCTGCGTATGCCCAAGATGGTATTTTGATGAGTCGAGTCTTTCGCGGCTCGACGGATGCCGCTGTGTTTGAAGACTTCGTTGATGAGCTCCTTCGTCATTGCGGGAGATGGCCAGAGCCAAAGTCTGTTCTGGTCATGGATAATGCATCGTTCCACCACTCCGAGCGGATTTTGCAGATGTGTGCTAATGCGGGAGTTAAACTGGTTTATTTGCCTCCGTATTCGCCAGACCTAAACCCGATTGAAGAGTTTTTTGCTGAACTCAAAGGCTTTATACGACGCAATTGGTGCTACTACGCAGAAGATCCAGACCGAGAATTCGCCTCCTTTCTCGAACGGTGTATCAATCAGGTTGGGACAAAGAAAAACAGTGCTAGGGGCCATTTTCGGCACGCAGGCCTTAGTGTTGAGAATCTAGATGATTGCAATTCTCCTTCGGATGACACCATACAGTGACATAAAGCGATCGATCCTACATTCAAACCTATTTTATTATCATCATCTGCCTTCGGCCACCCGTGCGGACCAGTACCGGTGCCACATAGACCAACAACGTAGGCCATGTGACCCGTAATGAGCGATCTTTACCTCAGAAGTACTCTGTGGTTCCATTACGTAGCGATTTCTTCACTAAGCAGCCTCTATGGCAAAAGCTAGCTATTCATATGGATTAGCGACTCTATTAGGTACTACTAGAATTTTATGGAATATTCAGCAAGCAGGATAGAGCCGTATAAAGTATCCCCTTCACCCAGGCCTTTCTTTTATAAAGGGATTAGAAAATAGATGAAAAAGAAAAACCAAAAATGATTGAGTATTACATACTAAATCCAATAAAGGAAACCCGCCCTGATGCATGTCCTAGGGCGAGTACATTACCGTTTATCTTGAACCTACTAGGTCGAGACTCGATAGGAAGCCACAGAACCCTTTTGCCATTCAATGCTATCCACTGGCGGTGCTCAATAGAGATGGTTGGAGTCGCGTGAGATAGATGGGTCGTAGAGGAGAAGGCCACTGAATCAACCCCGCCTGAATGGCCTTCGAGGGTCTGGGTGAGTGCGCCCGTCGCTGGGTCCCAGAGCCGCACTGTCTTATCATAAGAGCCGGAAACTAGCAGGCGGCCGTCGGGCGAGAAGGCCACTGAATCAACCACATCTGAATGGCCTTGGAGGGTCTGGGTGAGCGCACCCGTCGCTGGGTCCCAGAGCCGCACTGTCTTATCCTTAGAGCCGGACGCTAGCAGGCGGCCGTCGGGCGAGAAGGCCACTGATCCAACCACTTCTGAATGGCCTTCGAGGGTCTGGGCGAGCGCGCCCGTCGCTGGGTCCCAGAGCCGCACTGTCTTATCCCAAGAGCCGGACGCTAGTAGACGGCCGTCGGGCGAGAAGACCACTGATCTAACCGCTTCTGAATGGCCTTCGAGGGTCTGGGTGGGCGCGTCCGTCGCTGGGTCCCAGAGCCGCACTGTCTTATCCCAAGAGCCGGACGCTAGTAGGCGGCTGTCGGGCGAGAAGGCCACTGAATTAACCGCATCTGAATGGCCTTCGAGGGTCTGGGTGAGCGCGCCTGTCGCTGGGTCCCAGAGCCGCACTGTGTTATCCCAAGAGCCGGACGCTAACAGGCAGCCGTCGGGCGAGAAGGTCACTGAAAAAACCCTTTCTGAATGGCCTTCGAGGGTCTGGGTGAGCGTGCCCGTCGCTGGGTCCCAGAGCCGCACTGTCTTATCCCAAGAGCTGGACGCTAATAGACGGCCGTCGGGCGAGAAGGCCACTGATCTAACCGCATCTGAATGGCCTTCGAGGGTCTGGGTTAGCGCGCCCGTCGCTGGGTCCCAGAGCCGCACTGTCTTATCCCTAGAGCCGGATGCTAGTAGGCGGCTGTCGGGCGAGAAGGCCACTGAATTAACCGCATCTGAATGGCCTTCGAGGGTCTGGGTTAGCGCGCCCGTCGCTGGGTCCCAGAGCCGCACTGTGTTATCCCTCGAGCCGGATGCTAGTAGGCGGCTGTCGGGCGAGAAGGCTACTGAATCAACCGCATCTGAATGGCCTTCGAGGGTCTGGGTGAGCACGCCCGTCGCTGGGTCCCAGAGCCGCACTGTCTTATCCCCAGAGCCGGACGCTAACAGGCGGCCGTCGGGCGAGAAGGCCACTGATCCAACCACTTCTGAATGGCCTTCGAGGGTCTGGGCGAGCGCGCCCGTCGCTGGGTCCCAGAGCCGCACTGTCTTATCCCAAGAGCCGGACGCTAACAGGCGGCTGTCGGGCGAGAAGGCCACTGATCCAGCCGCATTTGAATGGCCTTCGAGGGTCTGGGTGAGCGCGCCCGTCGCTGGGTCCCAGAGCCGCACTGTCTTATCTCTAGAGCTGGATGCTAGTAGGCGGCCGTCGGGCGAGAAGGCTACTGAATTAACCGCATCTGAATGGCCTTCGAGGGTCTGGGTGAGCGCGCCCGTCGCTGGGTCCCAGAGCCGCACTGTCTTATCCCAAGAGCCGGACGCTAGCAGGCGGCCGTCGGGCGAGAAGGCCACTGATCTAACCGCTTCTGAATGGCCTTTGAGGGTCTGGGTGAGCGCGCCCGTCGCTGAGTCCCAGAGCCGCAATGTCTTATCCCTAGAGCCGGACGCTAGCAGGCGGCCGTCGGGCGAGAAGGCCACTGAATGAACCGCTTCTGAATGGCCTTCGAGGGTCTGGGTGAGTGTGCTCCATCCTTCCTCAACTTGTGGTAACTGACATATCCAAGTGGGAAGCGACCGTTTGAACTCTCTACGTATTATTCCCGTTCGGGGGGCAAATACAAGTCCTGCGCAATAAACTTGAAGGGGGGCCAGATCAACTATCTGGCGATTTTTCAGAATAAAGCGCTTTGCATCGTGAACGAAATCAGAAATCAGAGAAGAGTCGTTACCCTAAATTTGTCAGTGCATATCATCTATGATTTTCTTCGGAACTTACCGATATGGCCGTTTGGAGTAGATCAAGAATACCTAATACTGCTGACGTAAGGCGCAGTAGGCTCATTGCTTCCACCCAGTGCAAAAAGTGCACCTGGAGAAATCGATAAACATTGTGCATCATGCTAGGCAAGTCCGTGCATTGTACCAGATGATGCGCCCAGTATCGACAGGCGTATTTCAGTTCGGGGGTATGTAATGCTGAATCGAATCATTGCTAATTTCATTCCATTGTATGCCTTCGCTTGGCAGTTTGCAAATGTTTTTCTCTAGGCTGTCCTGCATGATCTTACGGCATCGTTCTGCAAGACGCTGGTTTGCATACTTTTCATCGATCCAGAATTTGCTTTCGTCTTCGCGGTGATCCAAGAGAAAATCTCGGAATGACAGATGGAGGATCCTGACTGGTGAGTCGAAATTGTTTGGTACACCGAGCACAGAGTGGAGCTGGTCTAATCGACATTTCACATCATCCGAGTCTCTGTCTATTAGGTGGCTAAGGGAGTTGATCGAGAGCGGAGTGGCAAGAATAATGATCATCCCGACTATCTCCTTGAACTCTTCGAGCAATTCCCGTGACTCTGTTTCATTTTGGCCAGTGAGAAGTTGCTTCAGCACGGGAACATAGGTGCTGTCCATCTTAGACACATAGGTTGATTGGTCTGTCAATATTGCCTCAAGTCGCTTTTGAGGGTTCCATTTTACATCACCGATAAAACGACATATGGTAGCAGCTGCAATGAACAGAGGGACGGCCCTATCAACCAATATCTTGGTAGCTGCGGCTCCGGGCCAGTCTGGTGGAAATGAGCGCTTCTGTTTTAGGCGTAGGAACTGATCCTCAAAATACAAGGATATGTCATGCTCTATCACTGGCTTTTCGATCTCATGGAGGACCAAATCCTGGTGGGCATCGGTGATCCCTTCGAAGCCCAGCCTGATCGGCAACTCGGGTCTGCTTGTCAATAAAAACCGTAGTTGTACAGAAGTTGACTTTTGAACTCGTGGCAAGAGTCGGAGAATAATCCTTATATCGTCTTCTGAATCGCATTCATCTAGAGCATCAATCACGATCACTCTTCTTGTGGTCTCTTCTTGCTGTTCAATTCCACATAGTGGATCCAGTAGAAGCCGTTCAAATTGTTCTCTCAACACCTTTTCCGAAATATTAGGGTCATCGTCAATTGCTTTTTGAACTCGAGGCAGCATTTGAGGTACTCTGTTGACCATTTGCTCGGTCAATGTTGGGAAAAGCCTTTTTGCTGTCCCTCTGTCCTCTTCGCCTCTCCGAAAGAAGAAGCTGGCCCCTAGAAGCTGCTGCTCCTGAAGACGGCTTGCAACTGTTTGGGAGATTGTTGATTTCCCTGTCCCTGCCATGCCGTTCAACCAAAATATGCATTTTCCGTGTGGCGATTTTGCCCACTCTTCGATTTCTCGAAGCAGATCAATCCGGGTCCCCGGGAGACATTCACTATGTTGATTGTCGTAGGAGTCGAATGCTGCTTGTTTTGCGGTCTGTAGTCTGCATGGATCAAACTGGTAGATCTCCTGAGTCAGCGTCAGAGTTGGCCCTTCATATGAATAATTAAGAGATCGGATTTCGGTCCGGAGCCTACATTTGATCAACCTGCAAGGACAAAGCAAATGTTGTTTTGTACGACTCAAGCTCCATGATAGCAAAATCTACCTCGGACCGAGCCAGTGGCCATTTTAAGGCTCGAAGGCCCCATTTCCTCATCTGTTTCTGCGTCGTTTCCGGATTGATTCTCTCTTTCAAATTTGTAAGTGCTGAGGAGCATTTGGCAATATTGTCGACCAGGTCTTGCGTAGCAGTAAGTTTGTTGCCATCAGATCCACGGATCAGCTCATCGAGAGAGTGAAGGACTTGGGAAAGGGCAGCGACCTTCTCTTGGAAACGCTGAATATCCTGCTTCGCGCTCTTGACGTTATTGAGATATTTTCCACATATTTGTAAGATAACTCCGGTTAATTGGATAACTGCGATAACACTTGCTGCACCCGAAAGTGGATCCATGCTTAACAAGCCTTCCACGGTATTAATGATATCAAAAGTAAAAGTAAGATGTCGCGAAGGTTGATAGACAAAAATGGAGCTTACGCCCCTCAAAGAGGGGTAGGCATCAAAGTGAGGCTAAGAGCAAAAGTGGACCCTGATTGGGCGCTTGTCCGATCGGTTAAGCCACGCAACTACAGTACCACAGGGGGTCGTTCGTTTCTGTCCAAGTGGAGACTCTTGCACCCATTGGCTGCGCCCGGCACAACTGGGTTCGAAATGGCATCAATAGAATGTTACGAATAAGGGACACTTGGGAGAGTGAGAAGATCGGTCGGGGGGCCAGTGAGTGTGTATTGGGGATTGATGATTTGCAGAGACCCGCTATCAGCTTCCATGGAATTCCATCGAATTCTCGTTTTCATTGTGTAATTTACGAGCAAAAGATAATACCATGCTCAGGCGTTCTAAGTATCCATCAATTTAATGCGGCCCGCTCAATGATTGATCTGGGCCAATGCAGCCGATTTCGAGAACGACTATACCGCGCAGGGTTCAGATGTAAAACAGACCAGGTCAGAAGGGAGCCTAGGCGCATGGCGGGGAATTATTGCTGATCGAGGTATTCAGCCATCGACAGCAGCCGCCGACGGTAGAAACAACCTCAACAATGAGCCCACACAACATGAACGACCCGAGATTGTCATATCCAATCAATAAATCAGCAAAAAATATTGCTGGTCGATTACTACGGTACTGCATCCTCAATACTCCAACACATTTTTCGAGTGAATACGAAAAACCCTTTGACTCGATATCTTCCGCAATTTGTTGCTGATCGTTCCAAGCATTACCGTAATGACCAATATCAAAAAAGTGATGCGCTAAGGTGATTCCATCATCATTGCAGGCCCTTTCATATCCGTCACATTAGCTATTCCTGTGCGTATGGTTGCATTCGCTTTCTTGTTTTGAATATTAAAAAAATAATTCTGGTCAGTTTACGTGACTTAACAAACGCCAAGACATTCAGTAGTTACAGGATGGATCGAAATCAGTTTCACCAATGTTTTCTGATCGATTCTTTTCCAAGCCCTATCTCCAAACACGCTAATCTGTATTCGGCCTAGCGTTATCACAAATATTGGATTGTATTGAAAGGTCATGTATGTGAGAACGCAGTGATGTAAATAACATGAAATACTAGTACAATTAATAAGTCACCACGTTGTGTTACGCACGACTAACTGATCGTCGCTAGGTTAGGTAGAATCGGGAGATACTTCTCTGATGTCCTGCAGACTGCCAACTGTCAACGATCTGTCTCTCAACCGTACCGTTGCCTATCCAGGCCTTATACGGGCTTAGTCCTTTTGAGGGTATCGAGGAGCGATGCCAGGTAGAGCGCCGAATAGATCTACACCGGGGTGTTGGTCGATTCGTAGTGTTTGTCAAGTTATAATCAAGTAATCGAGTCTCCGAAGTTCCAAAGGTAATCACAAGTAACAATGTATGATTGAAGACGAAGAACTAAACTAGATACATGAATGAGTGTCCTTATATATCCCTGAGTTCTTCCTGTGTAGATGAGTAGAGTGTAGATGAGTAGATTCGGCTTGGCAGAATCTACATGTCGACCTTTTACCCTTCTACTACCTGCATGATCACGTGGTGGCCAACCGTTCGACTACCAAACGAGGTATACTTCGGGGCGGTTGACTGGAGGCCGTTCCTGGCCCCTGCGCACAGGGATTTGTTGGTATGTATAGGTACATGTGTAACCCCCTGTCACTATATATAAGCATCTAGTCAATAAGCACTTATTTCGAGCTATCAAACTATCACTAACTCGTGACGTGTATTTTCATGTGCAGGAATATTTCCGATATCACCAGTGCATCCAAAAGTCCGAATCATCGGGGTTTCGTCCAGTTTTGTCCATCCATTCTCCCACATAGCAACCCTTCCCAAAAGCCATGGCTACAGCCTCACTTGTACCCATAGTGGCGAAAAAGGCAATCATGCGCGGACTGGTCATTGACTTCAATGTATCCCAGGGGTCAACCTCTTGTTCCTGCTGCTCCTCCTCCGCAGGAGGAGAAGGGGGACACCATGCCTGCGTGCAGAGAGTCGCGGTCAAAATAAGCGATGAGCATTTTTGAAGCAGCGGGTTGTTTGGAAACAACTTCGCCATGAGTGCTGAAGAATCTGCAAAATCCTCCAGGACCTCTTCTGCGCTACGGTCTTCATTGACCTCGTCGACTGCCACCGTCTCATCGCCGAATAATTCCCATGGAAAGTGGTCGCGTAAATCCTAGGGATCGTTTTTGAGCTTTGTACTGCTATTATTTAAGCCAATTTCATGACTTACCATGATCTCCTCTGTGAACCCGTCCATTGCACTGGCAATAGAAGCCCCAACGCTATCAGGCCAATTGCTTCGCGAGGGTGCCTTGCTGTAAAGCACAGATGCGTAGTTTCCCAGCTCCGTCATCAACTAACGCGCAGCCATCTACGTTAAAAAGCCACAATTGAAACGGGGGATCACACCTACCTTATCGAGAGCATCCCCAACATCTTTGGTGTCTTGCTTCGTCCACTGGGCCAGTCGGTCCTGCCAGTTACCCTGAGTGAGGCGATAAAACATCACTGTCAATTTTGACAACGCATTCTGGAGGGTGTTTATCTCCTTCGCCCATTCCCGCTGGGTGTGTTGTTCAGCTGTTCTTAAGTTAGTTAAAACTGCATGGTTCTCTCTCGGTCGAAGTAAAATAAAAGGACGGCTAGATAACCTTGAGTGGTATCGCGAATTTTCTCGGTATCATTCTGGACTCGCGCCACGAACCCGTTGAGGGCCTTGACTATGGGCATCATCTTGGGTTGGTATCGGGAAGCGTTTCCTCTGCGGTCGAACAAAAAAAAGGAATGTATTTAACCTGCCTGTCGTCAGGGACTTCTAGAGTTGACAGCAAGCGTTTTATGTACGTGCATTGGAAGCAAACCCCTCAGTCCTGCCCCTGTGAAGGAGATTTCCATGCTACGTCATGCTCTACTGGATTCGACAGAGATCTGTAGGATAGATGGGTACAGATTGACATAATCGGTGAAAAGAGAAAAAGTGTTGGCTGTGTACATAGTCTCATCTGCACCATTGTGGATAGAGACTATTGATTGGCGAGGAGGAGCCTTCCAGGGCCCACCTTTCAGCTCTCCAAGCGTCCCTAAGGATTCGAGAATACATACATATTACCGTGGCATATATGACGCCACGCATTTTCATGCATAGGAACTCCCGAAAGAATTTTACGCTGACTCAACAACCACACTAAGTGGTCACTAGGTCTACTTAGCCAGTAGATTTTATAGTCAGTAGTATAGGAAGCCTATACTGTACCTAGCCCTGGCGGTGTATGTAAATGGACGCTATAAACATTAAGTGGGGTTGGTAAATCGTCGATCCAGATAAGATCGTCATGATGATGACATAGGCCATAGGCGTGTTCGATCTAGGCGATTGAGAGGGCGACACACGGACTATTAAGGCGAAACTTGACCACTGACAATTCGATGTTCACTCCCTTCAAACAATTTACGAAGCGCAGAACAAAATTAGCACTTTCACCAATCGATTGCCTCTGGTTGGTTCCTTTCATACCCGTATCACGACTCGTTGCAAGCTTTCTACAGGGCACTGGCACTGGGAGACAGGCCCTCCCGATTCATGCAATTACTGTAAACATGTTCGCCATCTTTCATATGCCGTAGTAGTTTCATGGCTCTGGAATCGCAATTCAAAGCAGTGGCAAGATAATGCAATGCAGTGTTTCCATCCACCTAGCAGCCTTTACGATCGCTAGCGGCATGAATTCCAACTCGTTCACCAACTGTTGGCTTTCTTCGCTTTCCCGTGGTTGTTCAAGAAGCTCTCGTGCTTCGGATCTTTCCATGGGGTTTATCTCAACAAGGCCCCTGTGATCGACCATCTTCAATGCCGTCTCTCTAGTCCGACTCGTGATAATGATAGATCCATTTTCGCTTCTAGGGACATATTCCAATGGTGGTTTTGTTGTGGTGTTCGTTAGGCCTCTCGTCGGATCTGCTTTGCCTGCCGCCGCAACCGTGCAAGGAAGCCGATCGTTATCGACACTATGAGGGGAACAAACCCATTTCCCTGTCTTCTTATCCCGAAGCCAGTTTTCGACCAAATTGAATATGTTGGTCTTGGAATCTTGACGACCCGGGATCTTAACCTGGTCCGCGATGTCCCGGAAACTTTGCTCGAATCGGGCTTCGTTGCTCGCATGGACCCAGAAAATCCACGTTGCCGGTGATTTGGATCGGACTTGATAGGAGTACTCGATCGCAAGTTGCAATTTTCTTCGAGTTGTGAGCGATAGACTGTGTAAAGGGCCACAATACCCTTGCCCAACACCGCCGAGGCCAATCAGCGCTATCCTCGACCCCGCGACCGAGTTCTTACTGTAGATCTTATCAAGCAGTGTCTCGCGACGGACAAAATCTGGATCGCGCGTAAATGGCACAGTTGACAAAGGGCTGGAAGTCTGCCGTGAATGTGCCATAATTGATTCCCACCTGGGCTCCATAGTTGACACCAGAGTGACTTGCCGACGCCATGATCGTATGAATTTGCCTGTCTGTAGTTCATTACAAGCTCTTCTCTGGCTCTCAACTGAAGGAGGGGTACGTCATGAGGTGACTCGGCTCCGCGGCGCTAAGACAGGAGACCAGAGTTGCAGGCATTCCACCTTCCCAGGAACCGGATCGACCCGAGTCAGAACACCCAGATCAAGCGCAGCACGCGATAATCAGCCAGGTCCCGCGGGGTGAAAAGCATGCTTTGACAGCATCACTTCGAGAGCTTATTGCTGCCGGCTTTTTCAAATACACGATAGATACTTGGAGATCGCATTTCGTTGTTGCTATGGTGAAACTAACGTATGGTTTTCCAGCCAAGCAACCACTTTTTTTGAGGTCCGCAGCTTTGAGATGGGCCCCCAAGCTCTCAGGAACTGCGAGATCGCCCATGTCACGTGCATTTCCTAATAGCCAGCATCCCCCAGATTTTTCACCCAGATTCATTTTGCCTGCTCACTGAGCAGAGGGGTGAGCAAGGGTGAGCAGACGAAGTCGCTCCCTGTGCCTCTCGGCGGTACCAGACCACTGCGTCTGCCATCGCTCTCCTCCATTAACGTCCAGACTTCTCCTCGCAACATGGCGCCAAGACTCCCTCTCTCAAAGCTCGAAATGATCCAGGGCATGATATCGAGCAAATCATTGACTGCCTCGCAAATGGCTAAAGCTGCTGAATATAGTAAGCGTTCCATCATCAACATCAGCAACAACCTCCGCCAGTTTGGAAATGTCAGAGCACCCCCAACTCGAGTCGGTCGACGACGGACTTTAACACCTCTGATGATAGAAGCACTATGGAATCGCCTCTTCGAAAAGCCCGGGCTATACGTAGACGGGATGGCTATCTTTTTATGGGACGAGTTCCGCATCCAGGTCACAAATTCGAGTCTCAAACGGGCTCTTGCTTCGGTGGGCTGGTCGAAGAAAGTTGCTCGACAGAGAGCAAAGGAACAGAATGCGGATTTACAAGATTTCTACATCCATAACCTGTCAGTCTTTCAGTCGTACCATTTGGTCTACGTGGATGAGTCTGGGTGTGATAAGCGAATCGGGTTCCGAAGGACTGGCTGGTCTCCGTTGGGCACGGCGCCGTCGCAGGCAGCCAACTTCCATCGTGACCAGCGATACCAGATACTACCCGCATATTTTCAAGATGGGATTTTGCTCTCTCGTGTATTCCAGGGCTCCACGGATGCTGCAGTCTTCGAGGACTTCATTGGTAAGCTTCTTCGGCATTGTGGGAGATAGCCTGAACCAAAGTCCGTTCTAATTATGGATAACGCATCTTTCCACCACTCTGATCGTATTGAGGAAATATGCATCGAAGCAGGGGTAAAGCTCGTGTATCTACCACCTTACTCATCCGACTTGAATCCTATCAAGGAGTTTTTTTCTGAGTTAAAGGCATATATTAGACGGAACTTTGTGCGGTATGAAGAAGACCCAGGACAAGGATTTCAAACTTTCCTGGGGCGGTGCATTGTGGTTGTTGGATCTCGAAAACAGAGTGCCTTGGGTCATTTCCGACATTCTGGAGTGGTCATTGACACCTATGGCTAGTTGGTAGCATTAGAGGCGATCTGGCGTTATGCCTTACAATGACACAATATATATACTACCAGCTACAAAAGTTACTCAATTCTCTGCCAGCTCTACTTTTGTGTGTACAGTTGTGGTTTGATCATTGACTTAAGGATTTGCATAAAACAGAAGTGATTTAAAAGCCAATCTAGTGTGTATACGAGCGCCTTCTTACGTCTTCATGTGGGTTCAAGCTGCGGCCTGCGTAGCTTGGTCGTCCAGCGTGACATTCCTGACACACTTAACCCATTGGCCAATATCTCTCACGAATTGGCGTGCAATACCCACCACAATCCCTTTGTCGATGAAGAATGAGGGATCTTGGTCCTCGTGAATCAGTCTAAGATCAAGACCATTGGCTAACGCCACATTGCATGCTTGCCGAAACTGTGCTTTCAGATTTTCGTCACCAACATTTGATTCATGCCATGCGCCGTAATCTTTGACAGCTTCGTCTCTTAGCCCAGTCAGATTGAGGTCTTCCATGACTTGGTCATTGGGTGGCAGAACCATTGCTGAGGCTGTGGTTGGGTTGGACGTGTCTTGTTGCGGGGAAAATTGCATCCCATTGAAGCTGATATTGATAGGCTGACGGCTTCCTGGTGTGCCTACCATCTTGTTCTTCTGAGATTGTTGGCTCTCCAGTCTATGCCGCTCTTCCATATATAGTTCTTCACGGAAATTATCCGGGACATCCTCATAAGACAGCAAGGCGCCGCCTTTCTCCACAAAAACAATCAAACGCTTTAATTAATAGGTCCTCAATTTATAGTGCTTCTTTCCGTGGGGGTCTTGCCAGCAATGTGGGCCGAGATAGCATGAGGAGGATAGGCAACGCATTAGATTGTAAACACCCCGCCATATCGATTCTTGCCCGGACACGTTTTCTTCGGCATCCAGTTGAGCGTCTCGCTCGTTGAGTATTCGTTTAGTGACTGATGACCTTCCTCTTTTCTCGACTCTACCCGAGGTAATGTTGCGGAGAGAGTCGTCCTCAACGTATTTGAAGATGATACTTAGCCTCAGTTTCTTGCCTCGACGAAACAGTTCGCCCCACTTCAGCAGCTGCTTTTCAACAGCAGTCCAATCGATGTCGAGATGGTCAAAACGTTTCATCAGGTCGCGTTGGGATCGATCATTCACCGATACAGTGATCGAAGTGTCGTCCGACCTTACCCTTCCTATACGGGGGATTTTCCCTTCTAACAACCTCTCAAGCTTACCCTTCAGGGTCGTCGGCCAGTAGGCACTCGGAGTCAGGGCTACGTCCTCTTCAGTGTCCCGCGAGAGCACTTTCTTATTCACGGTGACTTTCCACTCTATCGTATATTGGATGCAGTTTGCCGGCAGTTCGTTACTTGACATTCCCTCATACCATTCGGATAGCTGAAGTAGTCGAGGAGGTTGTGGTTGCTGTTGTGACAGGACTTCCGGATCGTTTTCGAAGTGATAGTCGAGGGAAGGGCTGCGCCCATAACTTGACGCAGGCGTGCGACCGTAGAATCCTGGAGTGGGGGCATATTGCGAATCTTGATCCCCAAGTTCGAGGTCATGCGGCTGAGAATCATGGTCATTAGGACACGAATTAGCAGTCATCGTGCTCGTTTCAAGGCTCTAGCAGATCCAACATCAGCATGATCACGACCAGTCAGTTCAGGAGATGCTAGTCCCCAATCAGAAGGCCAAGCCTGTTACAAGAAGCAAAAAATATTACCCACTAGTACTGTCTCTATACAACTCGCTCGTTCGCAGTGGTCACTCTAGAGGGCAAGTGGTTGGAAGAATGGGGATTTTAATTCCTGCCACGTCTCCAAATGAGCTGCAGGCATTCGTTTGTTTGGCTTGTTTGCTAGATCAACGTTCTAGAAGCCCTGGAGACCATACGAGTCAAATACAGAAGCTATTTTAAGCCGTTATTTACGATTGTATCGGAATACCGCCAAGAAAGGGGTTCAGGGGAAGAGTAACCGTAATAGGTATAGTGTGTTTCGACAGAGGGTTCGAGAAAGAATCTCTGTGAAGAAGTGGTGAAACTGATTTCGATCCATCCTGTACACCTAGCCTCTGGCACGAATAATTTTAACCCGTTCTCAACCAGACCGGAGCAATGAACATTAACATTGGACGTCGTGCACTTTCAGTCTGGGCCCTGAGCAGCAAGCTGAGATCAAGCAAAAAATATTCAAATCGACGCTATATCAGCTCTATCTGCTGAGACTAAAGAGCGCAACTCCCTCCTTGTCAAAGCGTTCCATCTAGACCATGGGAAGACAAGGCGTCTTCCGGTCGAATTTGCTGGAAACCCATGGGATGATGACATAGTCATTTTTCGTGAAGCACTCGTTAACGTTGAAAAGTAGCTATCTCACTCAGTATCATCTTCCTTTTTCGGACGGTATCTGATCGCTTATCTCAGACATTGGCAAGAACTTGGCATTTAAGGCGAATGTCCCTATCACTTCACGCAAGGTGAACTACATAGCCACTCTGTTGATGCCGAGGGCTGGAATGAGGTCCAGGATTTCCTTAACAGTATAGAAGGTCTTGTGAAACGAGATGGATGGACATATCCTGATACGTTCGACGCTGCCTTCAATTTCTTTTCAGGGCTTCGAGAACGGGTCCTGAAGAATATGACGGGCGAAGAAAAGAGAGCTTTTGACAAACAGACTCGTTGGGCTAAAAAACAGGGCGATTCCTGGGCCTACGGGACATCACAACGCTAGCACAATAGGAGCATCTACTATGCTTCACGTTGTCTAACCTTTAGTTTGACTCTGGAACAAAATTCAGACTAAAATCATCTTCAAAAAAAAAAAAAACATATTTGTGCGTCATATTTCTAAGTTGCATACAAGCTGAGCGGAAAAGAAAAACGCCAATTCACCGCACCCATCGCCCACACGGTCGTCTACACCAAGTCGAGAACAGGCAATGCTTTTTTCACATTCTCAACCCAATCACGAATATTTTCTACGAAACTCCGAGCAATTCCGGGTTTGATCCCTTTGCTGACGAAAAATTCCGGATTCTGATCCTTGTAGATGTGCTCAAGCTCAAAGCCATCAGACAGGGTTATGTCGCACGCTTGTCGAAATGCAGCTTTGAGAGTATCATCAGATACATTCGATGCAAGCCACTCACCATATTCTTTGACGGCCACGTCCTTGAGACCAGGAATCTTTAACGAACTCACGGGGTTTGGCCCAGCTGCCTCGACTGCTAAAGCCGTTGTCGCCACCCCGGGGGGTGAACATTTATGTTGATCGGCGAATGCGACATTTGACTGCCAAGTATATTACCGCCTTTGCGCTTATCTTTTTCCTCCCTCTGCTGGTCTTCCATGAAGAGCTCATCTCGGATTTCATCTGGGACGTCCTTGTGCGTCTCCAGAACACCACCTTTCTCGGCATAGGTGACCAGACGTCTGAGTGTTTGTGTTCGGAGTCGATAATGTTTTTTTCCCTTTGGGTCTAGCCAGCAATAAGGGCCCAAGTGGCATGCGGCTGAGTCACATTTCATCAAATCATAAACACGGCGCCAAATAGATTGCTGTCCGCATGCATTTTCTTCAGCATCCAGCTGGGCATCGCGATCGCCAAGCATCCTCCTTGTGACGGAGGATTTCCCTCTCTTTTCACCATTTCGCCCGGTGGGTGGGGAATCGCAGTCTTCTATATAATTGAAACAGATTCTCAAAGTCAATCTTTTTCCACGGCAGAAATGACTCGACCACATCCTGAGTTGTTTTTCAATAGGGGCCCAAACTATTTCAGTTTTGTTGAAGCGCTTGTTCAGATCACGCTGGGTACGGTCGCTGTTTGACACGATGATTGCCGTGTCATCGACCCTGACCCTTTTGTTACGGGAGACTTTCTCTTGGAGAACAGTGTGTAGCTTTTCTTCCAGGAATAACTTCCAGTAGGCGCCTGGAGCCAAAGCAAGATCTTCTTCCGTGTCTTTTACGACTGTTTTGTTGTTAAGGGTAACTCGCCATTCTATGAAATAGTGGATGCAGTTTGGAGGATCCTCGTCGTAGGCTTTGTCCGACTGCCATTCGGATTCCTGTAGGAGAGGTAGAGTACTGGGCCGAGGTTGGCTTGCGGAGCTGGGGTTATCGTCGAATGGGATGGACCGGGAAGGACTGCAGTTCGAAGATGTAGCAGATGGGCTTCGGAAGTATCCCGGGGTAGGGGGCGAATATTGTGAATCCTGTTCCCATGGCTCGTATTCTTGGGCCTGAGAGATGTGATCATCATGGTAGGGGCTGCCGTTCATATCTACGCACGATCAAAGCTCTGGAGGTCTGTCAGCATGAGTGGGCCGTGCCAGTTTTCGCAAGAAGTCCAAAGACGAACGAAAGTTGAGATAGGGATCGAGTGCCATAGGGAACATAAACGAGAACCAGCTTAGCCTACCAAAGTTAGTGTTCTACGGGGTCTTTGTCATGTATGTTGATGTAGACGACAACAGCTACTGTATGTAGAAAAGTTACAGTAGATTTCGAAAACGGCTTCCCCTCAAAACACACACGATTTGTTTCTCGGCCCGTATCCAATACCCCACTAGCACACGTTGGGACTAGTGGTAATTTAACTTGTATTGTGAGCCAAGCAAAGATGACACGAAACCCAAATATGAACTAGTGTTGTTTTGGGTACAGGCCGAGGAACAAATCGTGTGTGTTTTGAGGGGAAGCCGTTTTCGAAATCTACTGTAGTGATCAGACTCTTGCTGGATCATGGAGTTGATCCAGATCGCAAAGATGAGCAAGGCCGGACTCCGTTGTTGTGGGCGGTGCTGGATGGCCGTGCAACCACAGTGAAGCTTTTGCTTGATATTGGTGTTGACCTGAATTTTAAAGATCAGCATGGAAGGACCCCTCTATCTTTGGTGGTGTACTACCGCCGTGATGTGGTACGAAGTCTGGTCTGAGGCCTAAGGCGCTAAAAGCTGTTGACGATGCATTATATATACCTGCAGAGAAGACTCTCCTGTTGCAGTGGTGATAGTGCGGTCATGCTCCTCAAGATAGGTATATCTGCTTGTCTAGAACTATGTGAGCAACAACTTTTTAGTGGAAGAGGAAAACTAAGTGCACGAGGTTGATCTCAAGAATCATAAGCCTGGTACTAAATCTATACGGAAATGCGTCTTGCATTAGTACAAATCAAATATCTTTCGAGCTTTGAGGCTATTTCCTCCATGGTAATTTTGATCGACTCCCTGATCCACGATGCCATTCATGTATTGATGTTTTTGTTCTTCCATTTCGAAAAGTGAAGCTGATGCTTGGCAAAGTTGGAAATTCAATCACGTGATTGGATACCAATCAGCTTGGGGTGGGTAGGATCCGGATTCCGGACCCGAAGTAAACCAGACAATCTTCATACGCTCTATTCAACGATCAAATTGGATGTGAATATGTAAGTGTACAAAACATGTAGAAAAGATGATTACACTGAAGAGTGTTTCTGCTGACAGATAATTGATATGCACAAGAGCCAATGCAATGAAAGGTTCAATAAGAAAAATACCGACAATGTAGCGATAAAAATCTCCCTCGGACAGATACTAAGATCGAGTATTTTAAAATTGAGTCCGAATTGAACCTGGACGCGATTTAGACAAACTGAAGTAGCTCGGTATGAGAAATGACGCACTTGATGATAGTAGTCAGTTTCTGCCCACACTTCACCTCTGCTTCTTACTTAGGCACCATCGAGAACCAAAAGGCTTTGAATATTGACGCCGCCGAATCCAGATTGACGCAACAATTCTCGTCCACGGTGAACAGGGAGCTCGGCCACAACCATGATGCTAACGTTCTGGGTACAGACGCCAGCACTCTCTAAAAGGCGTAACACCGCACAAAGCGTCTGTCCGGTGGCGAGCACGTCATCTACTACCAAAATTGAAGAGTTTTGAGGGATCAAAAATGATTCTATCTCGATCCTGCTACCCTTGGAAGGATTGAATCTCGAGATATGGGATTTGAATCTGGGGACGGAAATGATAGGTGGGGGAAGCTTGCCGGCTTCGCGAATCAACGCCAGGGGTATATTGACTCGCGATGCCAACGACGAGGCGAAAACAAATCCACCGGCCTCGCAGCAAGCTATCTTATTGATTTGAGCCCAATCTCCGCTGAATTGATTTTGCAGTAGAGATGTGCACAAAGTCAACCCACCCGGTTGTTGGGGGATATTGAGCACGTGATGGAGACTGATGCCCGGACGTGGAAAGTCAGGCACCGGATGCACCATGTCGATGAGTAGCCGGAAGTCGTCGGCGTAGAAAGCAAGAAGGTGCTTTTCGGCAAACTCCTTTGCTGCATCGCTCCCGATCTTGTCATTGTCGAAGACGAGGCTGGGACAGTGGTCAAATGCCGCCAGCTTGGACCTGGCATGAGGATTGGGTTCATCATGTACATGAGAGTGACCATCAGCACGGTACCCTCGAAGATTGTACCGCATCTCCTCGCTGGCTCTGACGCGAACCTCGACTAGTCTGCTGTCTGGAACCAAATGTGAGAAGGTTGCAACCGGCGCCTCGTCTCTCATCCCCGTGATAAACAGCACGTTCACATCCGCTGCATTTTTCACCAGATCCAAAAAATGCTCCTCTGGCAGGCAAGGTCGATGTTGCACCTGGTTCTGGAAAAACTGTGTCAACGCTGAGCGGTGTTGCTCTTTGTAAGCACGATCCTGACGCAGGCGAATCGCGTCTGCCCCGGTGGCCACCGCATATTCTCGCTTAGTAACATCGCTTATGCTCACTGAGCGCGCCGTGAGGCTTTTGTGGGCGCATGAGGTAATCACGGACACCCAAATGTCAGCGCAATAGTCCTTACCGGCACAGATGTCACCTGTGACTAGTATGATGAGCTTCTGGCCCGCCGTTACGTTCAGCAGTGGAGAGGTGTGAGCCAGCACATTGAGCGGGTCCGATATTTGTTTGAGACGGCGTAGGCGTGATCGATTCGGTCCAAAAGCCTTAGCTGCCAGTTCTGTATCTCTAGGATCTGGCCCGAGGTCTGCGCTGTAAGCGCCACTGCTTAAAGGCAACAGATTTTTGGCGACGTCGTACACCCATTCTTTGGCAACTCGTGCAAGCTCGGTTCCATCTTGATCACGAGGCCATACTCCAGTTATCACGCAGGCAAAGTCCCAGTCCCGGCAACCAAAAGCAGTGGCATCGGCTGTCACATCCTGGATTGCCCCGCCCCCCTGCAATAAATGAAGGTAGCAGAGTGGCGTGGGGCGAGCCTCTATGGCCCCAATCAATAATTCAGCGATAATCGGCGCCCCGATATCTTTCAAGAATAGACATCGCTTGAACGAGGACGTCTTGCTTCCACCGTGTCCTCCGTGCATTCTGGAGATGTACATTTCGGCGTCGAACAGACCGACACTATCCATGGTACTATAATCGTCTTCCGGTCCGAAGATCTCGCGTACGGCTGTGGTTATGGGCTCCCCGGTGGTGATTTTAGTTGTAGAAGTTTCGAACATGGTGATGCCAAGATATAGCTGATCAACGTCCCAATATAGATATGCGTCTGCAGAATATCCTCGGGGTAGATTCTTGGCGACCAAGCTGTCAAAGTTGTAAAGCTTGAGCCTTGCTTCGTGATTGTCACTCAGTGGAACAACCCAATTTCGAATTGAGTAGGTTGGGGCCACGACTGTCTTGAAAGTAACGCTGACTACGATGCCAAAGTTCGTCCCTGCGCCTTTGATCGCCCACAACATATCAGTGTCGTTTTCTTGAACCACAGCACCGTCCGGCCGATGTTGCTTTGGTACTTGGCCGACGCACATAACTTGGCCAGATTCAACGCTAAGCACCACAGCACCCACAATGGCGTCACACGCGAGCCCATAAAGCCTAGCCAGATGTCCGATGCCACCTTGAAGCCACAGCCCAGCGCCTACACTTGGGCGGGCCCCCAAGGGGACTGTCAGACCCACTGCCATTGTTTTGCGGATGATGTCCTCCGTCTTGCAGCCAGCTCCGGCAACGACCAGGCTATTGGAACTAGGGTTGTGTCCTTTCTCATCGCTCCCGGTGGTGAGAATATGGATTTGATCAAAGGCGCTCATGTCCACTCCAACGACGTTGGACCATAAGCAGTGGTCGCTGTGACTCCCGCCAACAATGGTTAGACTCAGCCTATGCTTCAAAGCCCATTGGACGCATAGCTGGACTTGTCGAACATCTGTTGGCCGTACAATGGATGCAGGATGGCGGAGACGAGCCTCCCGGTTCTTGACCTTTTCCCCATTTGACAACGGCACTTGCATCACAAGCTCCGATAATGCAGCTGCATTTGTGGTGAAGGCTGACATGATGGCTGGCGAGCTGAAACAAAGCTGGCCTGGGTGGGCTTCTTTCCGGCTTCCCACGGCGCGGCACATCTTCCGCCATTCGGCCTGAAGCCCCTTGCCCGCCTCCACATCCGCCGGGAGGAATCCCGTGATGAAGGAAGCGAATTGATCCAGTTCGTCATTCTCATCCGCCACACAAACAGCTCCGGTTGGAAAAGAGGCCGTCCGATGGCACACTAGTCCGTCAAGCCGGAATGCCCCGTCACGATGAAAAACAACCACCATTCCGCCTTCTGGCTGTTCCTTAACCATTTCTATGGCCTGTTCGATAAACTTGGCTCTTGGTTTCATGCCGTACATGCTGTGGCAGAAAAGAACGATGTCGAACTTTTTAACATTGTCACTTTCACGCATGCTCGAGTCACTGCTTCGGTCGCCGTTTAGGATGAACGGTATTCGATGAATCTCAGGTGGGCATTCCAACCCGGGCAGTGGAGGCTCTGTCTCCGAAGCAGAGGAAAGCCATTCTTCCATGCCCGTGGCAAATGACAGATTCGGCTCAAACGCAGTGTATCTCCCGATTTTGCGCCGCAGGTATATGGGCAGGGACCCCAATACACTTTTTGGACCAGGTCCAATCTCTAGCACCGAAATACGGCCACGCGAGTTGACAAGTGTTGCGAGTAGACGAGATAGTTGAGGAACGATGAATTCCCGATACGAAATCCATTCTCCCCGCATCAAGATTCTGAAGCCAGCATTGTACTCCTTTTCTGTGAGTGGTCTCCTCGAGTCAATTCCCATAGCCTTCTGCCTAAGGGCGTATTTCAAGGAGTCGAGAGTCGCCATGTCAAGTCAGGGAGTTCGAAGATAGCAACGGTGAGTGGGTTACTTTGTTTTTTCTATTGGATGCTCATTGATCACTTTATAGGGGACTGCGCTGAAAGAAACGCAAGTTACATAGAAGTGGGTGTATAATTTCAAGTCAGTCATTTTGTGCCAGCAATTGGGATCCGCGCATCCGACTAGCAATGTGGTCAGAGCCTGAGCGCATCCTGCATCGCATTAATTTGAGGATAAGACTCTTACCAAATAAAAAAAGCCCAAGAGTGAAAAAGGTCTCTTAGCCAACAGGAGTGCAAGAAAGTGGCGTAGACTAGACACCTGGAACAGCCTTTGACGAAACATATTGCCACAAAGCGAAGGTAGGATGGTTGCTGTTTTCATTTAGAGGATGGAAAATCGCACCACGGACGATAATCTTCCGCGATTGGTATCCGAAATGTGTGCAAGGGTTTTGATGGCTCATTCACCACGTCTACGATCACAGGGTAGCATGACCTCTGCCGAGTGGCACAACCGATAGGCCGTGCATAATGAAACACGAATTCAGTCGGCAATATTCTATTTAATATTGCAGGATTGGGCACAATAAGCAGAGTTCATTTTGTGCGCCCCCTCCCCCTCCCTCAGAAATCAATTTCATCCATGGAAAAAAGGAAAGAGCGAACGGACCTAGTGTCAGATTACCACAATGGAATGTTATACTGCGCGATTGAAGTGCATGGTTGGGGCCTAGGAGTGCGTTGCAGGTCATTTGGTCTTACACATCGTTGCCCCTCCCACTTGCATGTGTGTTTGAGTAAACCTGTCATGGCAATCCAGGCCTTGTAGGGAGCTTGCAGTCAGATGCGGCCACTAGTCAACTGTTTGGTGTACCAAGCCACTTACCATATGTTCCAAAATCATGAGTTCTAGATTCTTGAGATTGACAGAAACCTTGTTTCGCGTGCTAAACGGCAGCTTCATTCCCCGCGCATGCGCACGTCACCGTTATAATAATGTCTTATTCCATCGTTTGAGAAAAGGAGTCGAGAGTTCGTGTTTCCAAAAGTCACCTTCTTTCCATAGCTCTCAGCAGAACCTTGATTCACTAGAACATGGAGGAGACTGTCAGCCGTCCTGAACAAGCGTCCAGTATCATGAGCTCACTCACTTACCCTGGCGGCGTCAAATGGCCGTGTAAGTTAGGTCTGATCTTCAAAGAGATTGAAACTTGCTGAACTACTTAACAGGTCCGGGAAAAAACTCATGTTTCGAGTCGACTCCGAGAGAAAATGAGAAACGATTTCAGAAGCTGGTGGGCTCTGTGCGAACAATTCTTCAATGCCTTGGTGAAGACCCAGAGCGAGAAGGCCTACGAGACACCCCCGAGCGATACGCCAGGGCCATGCTTTTCTTCACCAAAGGCTATGAGGATGATATTCGAGACCTGGTTAACGGGGCGATTTTCCATGAAAATCATGACGAATTGGTCATTGTGAAGAACATAGATATTTTCTCACTCTGTGAACACCACCTGGTTCCATTCACCGGAAAGGTACAGACCTTTCCATCCAGCTCAGTCACATAGAACTGACTTCGTGAGGCAGATGCACATCGGGTATATCCCAGATCATTGCGTCCTCGGTCTCTCTAAACTAGCTCGTTTGGCCGAAATGTTCTCTCGGAGACTCCAGGTACAAGAGCGTCTGACAAGACAGGTTGCGCTAGCCATTTTTGAAATACTGAAACCCCGAGGAGTCGGCGTTGTCATGGAATCCTCCCACCTTTGCATGGCCATGCGCGGCATACAGAAGGTGGGTAGCACGACGATCACTAGCAGCATGCTGGGGTCCATGCGATCATGTGCTTCGGAAAGAGAGGAATTTCTGGCGCTCTTGCACAAAGGATGAGATTCACTAGCCATCAAACATAGTACAGTCATGAGACAAGTATTCATATTTCTATGTATTTTGAATTATAGTACGTGGAACTGATTGGCGTCTGACGAGATTTGTCGTAAAATTTGGCTTCTCTTTCAAGATATAAAGAACAGATGATAAAATGGCAACTAGGTCTGAATGTTGTCGTGTAAAGCAACCTGACCATAACATATTTGTGTTTAAGCCTTTCGCAGGTGCAGTGTACTAACGTTCGTACCGTATTCACGTTCTTACTGATATCAATAACAAGAACTGAAAAACGCCATGAACGATGTTGAACGGGTTATGTTAATAATGTTCGGATTGATACTAGAAGCATATATAGTAAGATGCTTTCCAAAGATGACTATCTCAACCGGTGCCTTCGACAACGATTGCAGGCCCTCATCCGACAATTTCTGCACATGAATATATATTCGGGGAGTGTATGATTGCAGACCTCGCACTGCAGGGTTCCTCTATCTCTCCAAGCCCATTGAGAGTTTCTATGATGCTCGCATCCGACATCTTCGTGGTGTCTCAGTCCCTCCACGATGCGATTGAATGCATGCTGGCGGTCTGCAACATTGGCATGTTGCGGAACCTCCTCATCCACAGCTTGGTTTGCCATTGTGGCAAGCCTGTTCTCGTGCCAAAGTGGGCAAGTGCAAGTTTTCCAGGCTTGACCGCAATTATAGCAAAATTCTCGACCGCAGCTAGTAAACGATTAGCCCCACCTATAGCTATATCGCGATGGAAGAATGCTGACTTACCGACAGGTGATATGATTGCACCCGTGTTGGAGCTCTACCATGGCACGACAGTTGAAGCAACGCTGCCAATTCTCAGTATCGGCAATCTGCAAAACATCATGAAGTGCATCATCCATCGGGCAGTCAATACCAGGATGTGCAAATGACCGGCAATGTACATGCGTCTGGCGGTGACAACGTGTGCAAGTGCCAAATTCATTCCGAATAGCAAATGGGGGGATGAACTTTGAACAACTGGGCTCAGCGCAGTAAAGGCGATCCTTGGCGGTCCATTCGAGAGCACTTTCACTGAAGTCTCGGAGTTCCTTGTAACTCAAAAGCCTCAGCGCCAATCCAGGAGGGACAACGTTGCCGCAACAGCGTGGCGGATATAGCTCTTCGTCTTTGGTTGCACCCAAAAATAATTGTCTCATGCATTCCCGGCAGAACTCGTGGGCACAAGGACGCACAGTCACCGTCGTATCAAAATTTTCAAGGCAAGAGACACACTGTTTCATGGAAGGTCCTTTGTGGGACGAGGAGAAAGATGAGGAGCTTTCGTCATCCAGTGACTTACTGCTCAGATCCATCCGGCCCATTAGATCCCCGATGACGGTGGAAAGAGGGTCTTCATTCACTTCTCTCAAAGCCCTATCGCATAAATTGGACACATCGGCGACATCATCATCGTTGGAATCTCCCTTTTCCAAGGCAAGAGCAAGTTGATGATCGTACTCGGCAATTGTTTCTTCGCACTTGATGGATGCCAGCTCATTTTGATCGGTAGCGACTGCCGTACTTATGCTGAGAGCCATGATTCCATCTTCAATCGATGTTTGTTCAGCGAGACAGTCATCCTTCATACAATTGAGGGCGATTGCAAGGTCTGAAAATTCCCCCTCCCTCTGTTTACCTTTTTGATTGTGTTCCAGATGTTCGAGATCCTGAAGCAGAATGCGCAGGATCGATTCTTCTTCTTTTTCGCAAGCCATGCTGTTAGATGACCTGGAAACCTTCAA
Source organism: Penicillium brevicompactum (assembly GCF_028827555.1). Taxonomy (NCBI): domain Eukaryota; kingdom Fungi; phylum Ascomycota; class Eurotiomycetes; order Eurotiales; family Aspergillaceae; genus Penicillium; species Penicillium brevicompactum. The sequence goes on from NW_026623207.1 coordinate 403,557, forward strand.
GAGAGCTGAAATTGGAGTAAAAACAATATTTCAAATGTAACGAAAGTTCGGTCACATGCTCGGTCGGTGAGTAAAGCCAACGCCGAGTCTTCTGTGACGATACGAGGGCCTTGCATGTTGTAATATACTAGACACTGATTTCCCGAGAGCCCGGTTTCCCTTGCATAAAGCTCTATCTCAAACGAGAGGTGGTTGAATACGGTCTTATGTGTTGTCCAAATAATTCCCGTGGGAGTCCCCCGAATTCAGCACATACAACTGTAGCTTTATGTATACACACCAATCAAAACACTTACCCCGCTTTTCCTGCCCATTGCCGCTGCGTTTCCAGACCGTACAAAAAGAGTCTCGTAATTATACAGTGCTCTCGATGATATTCCACAGAACCGCGGCTCATGTTTCTGGTCTGCTGGTAGTTCAAGGGGCTTACCAGGCAATAGCACTGAATTACTTTATCAATTTGCCCCTGTTCCTGGTCACTGATCTCGAGTTCGTGATAGCAACAACACCACTGCCTCATCGGCACCTCGCACAAATGCTTCGGCCCGAGAGAAACAGCTATCAATAGACGCGATCTTCTCGCTTTTCAACCAAACAGAGATCTTGTGCAGTCCATCTGCTGTATCCTCAATCTCAAATTTGACTTCGTCGGTACCAGTAATACGATTTAAAGCGCTTTTGGGGTGCTCTAGTCGTACATTCTGTCTCACAAACCGCTGAAGGTAATCAACCAAATGGATACGCTTCAAGAATTGTCCGCATGTCTCCAGGCATCCTTTGCTTTCGATGAAAATAGCTCCAATGGTGCTCTCAACAAGATCCGAGTAGAACTTTGGGGCTCCCAGTTGAGCAAGCGTGCCCCAAGGGTATGAATCATCGCCTTCTAGCTTCTTTTTGACTACTTCACCAAGCATGCCATGCCGCTTGGCACATTCAGTCCAGAGTTTGGCTATATCAGGAGAGTCATGTCGCATAAACATCCATAATGCGATATTTTTCGCTCGTGCGAAGGTTTCGGGACTGTCCGCCGTGACTATGGGGCAACTGGGCTCAGCCATGGCTGACTCCATACAAAGGAATGCCAAAAAGTCGGCATTCACCAAAGCGGCTCGAAGCTCTGTCATTCGGCCCTCTGCAAGCTTAGGAGACAGAGAATGCAGCATCTTTGCAACGAGAACGTCCAAAACTGCATCTCCCAGAAATTCAAGCCGCTGATAAGAAGAAGTTGATTGGTCTCTTTGCCATGACGGATGTGTAAGTGCCTCCCAGAGTAGAGACCGATTCGTAAACTTGTACCCAAGAAATGCGTCAAGCTTCATTTCCAAATGAACCGGAAATTGTCCATTTTGCTTTGGCGATTGTTTCGGCGTTGAAGCGAAGTCAGAAAGCTCCGGTAGAAAAATGCCAACAAGCTTTCGGGACAGTGGAAGTCCACCATGCTCATAGGCGGCTGCTACGAGAGCCTCTACTACATCAGCATAAACCTTTTTTGGAATCATTTCCCTCGCAATGTCTCCTTGTTTCGGCCAAAAAGCTCGATGTTTCCGCGTGATGAAATCTTTGCAGATGAATTGTTCCAAGTGAGCAGTTATGGCCGCGTGCGTCAGTCTCTCATTTGAGACCAGCAGATCCTTCTGCTTCGATAGGTAGCCCTCGTGCCATTGAGGATGTTTGTAGAAGAGATGCGTGGAGACAATGAACTTGAGAAGCGAGTCACCCAGAAATTCCAGTCGCTGGTAATTTACTGTCCATCGAGAAGACGGCGTTGTGATTGCCTCTGCAAGAGTATCCAAGCTGATCTCAGGGGCGTCTTCGAAAAGCTCAAGACGCAAAGCCTGTGCCATCAATTGTCGGTGCAGGAGCTGTATCATCGGCGGAATCAGGAGGCTGGTTTGGCTCAGCTCCCAGGGCAAGAGGTCGATGGTGCATTCTGCGGCAACTATGCAGACCGCTCGTGAGGGGTTTTCCAAGGACTTATGCTGGGTCAATATCGCTCGCTGTATGAGGTTTCGTCTTCTCTCAAATCGTCGACATTCGATCGAGAGTCCCTTTGAATCCGGGTCCCGAATCCATCTCCTGAAGATGTGGGGGATAAAATGAAGCGCAGGGCTTCTAACAAAACCCTCGGGGGACAGCAGATGAATCCGGTTTTGCCTACTTTCAGCCATCAGACTTCCATCATAGATCTTGAGCCAGTCCTCTAGTTCTTCTAAGGGAAGATCCGGTGTAAAGAAGGGGAGAAAGTCTGTGTAATCCCCTTGTGTTGATCTTTCGCGGGTCGAATGTAACAGAACGGCCGTGATTCTCCGTATGACACGACACAGAGACAGCGACAGCACTACTTCCTGATTGAGCTGTTGCAATCTCGCTGTAAATGTTGTTTGATCATCCCAGTACAAATCCACTTTGGCTGGCATAGGTAACTTCACTGAAGTAAACAACGCCATTGCGAGAGCTGGTCGTGCTTCCCCATTCTCAAGAACTTCAATGCAACACCTGTACATTTTCCTTTCAGTCCATTGACCCTGAGTGTTGTTCCAAAAGCTGGTAAAGTTCTCTACAAGGGGAAGTTCGGCGGCCAAAACTTTGAGCTCGTTTAGTCCAGGCCCTGAGTCATCAAAAAACAATGGAAGAAAATGATCATTGAGAAGCTCTTGGTCGTGTAACACACGAACAGCCTGGAAAGCTGCGTCCCGTCGTGCTGACTTCTTTGTGGCCCACCAATGGTGCCCTGTCGCTATCCGCACCGAAGGATCGACACCACTCGGTAGATAGACAGTAGAGAGAAAATGGCCTTGTTGGTTTCTCTGATATGAAAAAGAAGGAGTGGTCTCGTCAGATGTTTCACCCCGCAAAGTTGCACAGAAATGGTATAGATGAGGTATGGCATTCTCTGTCGTCAACAGCGCTCTAGGAACGAGTCATTTGACGTTAGCATATTCGTGGCACTGTGGCAGGAGGACAAACCCTGTGTCTAAAAGATATCGAAGAATCTGATCTTCAGGTCCTCCATCGTCCACCTCCCATTTTTGGTTAGATCGAGCATGGTCCAAAAATATACCCTGCACTGCATTTTCGAGCCTATTCCATTCACGTGACGCCAGAGGTGCATCATCCTTTTCTTCCATTATGGCAAACTCAGAAGTGCTCTGTCGAGCTCGCCCCCGCCTCTGGATGTAGGATGTTATGGTGTCTGGAATTTCGAATGAAATGACAAGGTGACATGCTGGAAGATCAATGCCCTCTTCGAGCACATTGGTGGCGACGATCAAATTGCTTTTGCCGCAGCGGAACTGTTCGACGACATCCTCGCCCTTCTTTGGGATCACCGAGTCGTATATTGCCCAGGGCTCAGAACGAGCAGAGCTGCCCACACAAGGCACGCATTGAAACAGACCCCGGGTGACTGGATGCGTATTGAGCAACGCTGATAGAACGTGCGCAGTGACTCGTTCTCGGGCAAAAATGATTCCCGAGAAGTCCGCACATGCCCTTTCTTTCAAGAAGAACAATAGTCGTTCAACCTTGTTGGAGGTGTTGCCGGGAGCCTCTAATTGGACACTAACCTCGGTCATGGTTCTCAGTGCTGTCAAAAGGTTTAAGTATCGGTGACCGAGACACCGACGCGAGGGTTGGTTTTCATGGTCAGCAGCGTTTACAGTAATGTGATGCAGCACCTTGACGAGGAAGAATCTAGAAGCCCATGTGCCCAGTTGATGCCATATCATACGGGCCTTTGTAAGAAGCTTGAAATGCTCATCTGCCATAACATACCCTCTGAATTCACTATCTTCGCGCAGCTCCTCGACAAATTCATCCAACTTCTTGAGAAAAGGCGGTAAATTTGCTGAGTCGTGAAACTGAGAATACGCAATTCTGGTGAGCTTTTGTTGAGAAGTGTGCTCTGACAGCTCTTCGCGCTGAGCGAGGGGGCACGACAAGTCGCATCCAAGTTCTTCTCAAGCTCACTTAAACCTCGTTAGCCTGCTTCTTTTTTTTTTTTTTTTCTTTTCATTTCTATTTCCTAATGCGACCGGTTTGCCTCACCCAATTTTTGTTGGATCGACCGAGGCTGTCAAGCCGAGTATGCTTGGGATGCTCCCAACACCGTTTTCACTTTTGGCTCTGTGGTAAAAGTCGCGCATGATACGATTTCCTGGATGCGATTTTACGCAATGATGAGCTAATTCAATGTCAGTTCCATCCGGTGCTGATTGGATCAGCAACTCTCACCCTCATCGAAAATCAACAAAGCCAGACGTGGCAGTTTGATAAATCCATGAGTAAGGGCATCTGCGAGCACAGCATGAGTGGAGAAGATAACTTTCATTCCCTGAAGCGCGGCGTCCCAAATGCTCTGCTTACTCCAGCAGTCGACTCCGTCATCACCAGTCAGCATTCTCATGCTCACTGCAGGCATATGGTGCGAGAGATACGTGAGCTGCTGACTACACAACACTTTGGTTGGAACTAGAAACCAGACAACCTAAATGGCGGTTCTTTTGAACAGCAGTCAGGATATATGATGAAGATATCCACTTACCTGGTGACTTTGGCATCGTTCCAGTTCTGACATAATCCGCATGCTAGCTCTAAACATCGTTATCATAATTGAGCTTTTTGGAAATGGAGTGAATCATACATATATGTCTTTCCACTCCCTGTCGGCAGCTGGAAAAGAAACGTAAATGTGGGACCAATTAATATCTCCTCGGAATTTGAAAACAAATGACCTACCACGGCTATGATATTTTCTCTCATGCTCATCTCAAACATTTCGATCTGATAGTTACGGGGTCGAAAGTTTTCCATGTTGGAGACGTATATTTTGGAGACGTATGAGTAAGAATGATTTTTCGTTAATTGACTGGGAAGATTATGGGAATCATGTCAATTAACAGCAAAGCATCCAGATAGGATATATTCCTCCTGCATTCTCTATTTTACAGGATGACTGCAGGTATGCATATGACACGTCGAATTTCAATGCAAACTGCATGAGCCCCCCAATCAAATCACGCGACGTGGATTGATGCACGTCCTTGTGTGTAGGAGAACACCAAGTCAACCAGTCCAACACGCGGTCTCGCTCAGGTGGAAAATCTGCCCACCTAGTGCTGGAATGAGACATATTATGACATTATTTGTGACTATTTAAGAGCTGTATTTATCCAAATCCTTATCGGTATCAATAGCACCGCATTTTCATTACCATTGCCGCCTTCCTATCTCAAGCATGAGGGAAGCCTCCGTGGATTTCATCCGACGCCTAGTTGGATGTCATGTGTTATCTGAATCAGACGTACAAATTGCTCTGACTGCAGCTGGAGCAGACGAGACGCTACCGGATGGGAACAGAAAACTAGCCCAGCTAGGATCCGGAGTCACCGGATTTTTGATCGATTTCAGCGGTGCTACGATGACATTGTCACGAGGTAGAATCAGCTCACTCACTTCGCGACCTTGAACTCTAACATTTTCAAGATTTCACATCAAAGCTTAAATTCCGCGTCAATGGAACCAATCACCGCGCAGATGTAGCGAAGCGTACTGGCATCGACCGGTACCTGAGGATGGATTCTCGGCCAGGTGGGAATTCTTCCGGTGTCTTAGCCCTGGCGACAAGTGCCATTATTGGAGCTGTATATATTCGAACAAAAAGTTTGGAATCCGTGGTCAAGGCATTGTATGCGCTTCGGTAAGTCTGTATACCTATTCTAAATAACATTCTGAATGCACCTACAACGACAAATAGAATTCTGGATGAGCGCCTTGACGAACTGAATTTGATGGAATTATTTGAAAATGAAACTAGCAACATCCCGTCTCGACTTTCCGTGGATGAAAGGAGCCCTCAGATCGAAGACATCGATTCATTGATTCGAGACACGACCCCATTCCTAGAGTTTTCGACTCCCTCAGAAATAGGGGACCTGTCCATCTTTGAGACCTGCTACAACGAAAATGGGGAACTCAAAAGAAACGGACTCCACACCATGGACCGAATCTCGGAGTCCCCTCGGACTGGAGATTTGGGTCAGCCCATTGGGAGGAGACAGATGCAGAGCATTGCTTCGCTTTCGGCCCACGGAGTAATTCGGACCGGGACTCTGCATGAGATTGAGCTATCACCCCAACATAACAGCCGACGCATGTTTACTCCCGGACTAGACGTGGTTCTCACGCCCAATGAAGAATTGTACCAATCGGATGGTTTCTCGGACTGGGTGTCGAGCCAACAGTCCTCAAGCCAGGGCTCGACAATCAAGCGAAAATATGTTGGCGGCATGAATTTACAACGAAGGAAAAAAGGGTGTTTTGATCGCGAATTCATATCAACACTGTTCCAAGAAGCTGAAATGGCTAGGGCTTTTGGCTTGTTGTCCCCGCAAGACACTTATTTTAGGCCCATTATCGAGACCAAGCTGTTGGATTTTGGGCCGGAACTGTTTCCAGGTCTCTGTATCTTTTTGCTTCAGATAGGCAGTGCACGGTCATTTGTTACCCTTCGGGCAGCTCTCAAATCATCAAGAGAGACGAGAGACCATCTGCACAGCGCCCAAACCAGAAAATGGCTATCACGTGATCTCACCATTCAAGAGCGCTTTGAAGTCATTGGTGAAATCCAGGAGAATGCGGCCTACCTCCAAATTTTGCGATACAACCACATCTTGAATATATATCGACAAAGTGGGGAGACGGCTGGAAACAACTCAAACTTCACTATTATAGCAGCGTCACATGATGCGCTTGTTAGCCACCCGAGGCCAAGAGGCAACCCGAGGAAGATCGCAGTGGCTGAGGCAGTCGACAAAATGATGATGAAAAAAATATTCCCAGAGCTGGAAAGCGGCTCCGCTATTTACAAAAGGAAACGTCGAACTGTTTTGGAGTTTCGAAAATTCGGACAACGTCTACACATTTTAGCCCAAAGGTTTGGGGATGCTGTTCTTAGCCTAGTCCACTTCGATCGGCTAGGTGACGCAGTCGGCCCTGTGATTAGCGAGAAAATGTAAGTCCACTTCAAATACTGGAGATGTGGCAGAGTTGGTTCTGATCATCCAAGTATTCTCGCTCCGGCGGATGAGATATTTGAAAAGTTCGTGGACATACTCGAGGAATCGCAGGGAAAACTCCTTCGGGAGATCAGCACTGCGGCAAATCCATTCTTTCAACACCTTCTTTATGAGGATATGAGGCGACATGGCCTCTTTGTGCTGGAACAGCAAACAGCGCAAGATATTCTCAAACTTCCAAAAGGCTCACAGCAGCTCCATGACCTCCTACAATAATTGACCAGAAGTCCTTTCGGATTTGAACACAACTAGCGGAGGGGGTACGAGTGCTACGGAGATGGGTCAACCCAAGTCTCTTTACTCCATGGCCAAGCTGTAGATCTGTTTCCCTATTGAATTAAAACATTGTCAAGTTCATAGTACCCAAAACGGCAAAGTGTGTATTGGCAAGTTCTGCAATCGCCAGCCAATAGCCCGGAGTTTCAGCGGAGCGAAAAACGAGCTCAGATGGTACACGTTGAAACAGGCGCCATGTTTTGTGCTGGCCGAGAGAAGATCATTGGGCAGTTCGAAGCACAGACCGCTCTGGCGATCTTTTGCGCAAGGAATCAGACCTTCTGTAATTTTCGCACGTGTAATGTGTAACCTTTGTGTCTTCTTCACAAAGAGTGCCGAGTTATACTTGGTCAAATCCATTGATGCAGCTTTGCTACATACTGCGAGTTATAATTGTGCGTTTGAAAATACTGTCGTCCGAATGTTGCCAGATTTGTTACATCTACCTTCAATTTCAGTAACTGTTTGATGGACTCAAAAAGCTGGAGGATACTGACTCGGAAAGCTGAATTTACTTTGAACGGGGATAGTGGTACGCGGAACAACATTGTTCCAGTCCGACTAATACTCTCTGTCCGTGGTTTCTTTCGAAGTGCCTAGGCTTTCACTTAGGGGGTTCCTTCCCCACAGTTATCCCAATGAGGAGTGTCGGCAACATCGATACTCCACTCTATTTGTTTTTGGACCGACTGGTCACAGGATTAGATTTCGAAGTATCGTCTCTATGCAGTGGACGTGCAATGCGAACGGACCTGCCACTGTGATCTTATTTGTCTGAAATGGTCAAATTTCTCCACAGTTGCCTAAGGGCAGGAAGATAGACAGACTGGAAGAAGGCAAGGCAGAAATCTTCCAACCAGCAAGTAGATGTGATTAGGAGTTCCATGATTGGTTTCTGATTCTGCTCTTGCCATATTACCTTGTATAATGGCAATGATGGGTTCCAAAAACATATTCCAGTTAAGTCACATGGTTGTGCCAGCGAATCACCATCGTCTTCGCACTTCCTCTGGGAGAGATCATACCTTCATGATCTGCAGGCACCTCTTTGATGTGCGCTCTATATAAGTGGAATTGGTTCGAATTGGCTATTCAATTCTGCCCACGTGTTCGATTCTGCTTCGCCGCTTGTCACTCCTTGAAGACGGTCGTGCTTCGTCTCAGAACATCGCGATGAACCTTTGTTATGACTATTTGGCTTCAATCACGTGGATAATTTTGACGGAAAGTCACTCGCACAAGTTCGAAAACAAATCTCAAAATTCTGATCAGTCGAGTGTCGTGACAGATGAAAAGGTAAATGTTGTTTGGTGACAAGGAATTGGTCGTAGAGACACCGACAGAAGCCTACTTCGCATCATTAAGCAGGACTGGGTAAAAGACTCGGGTTATGACGTAACGGATGTTCAATACGAGCGCTATCTGATGCCATCATACATACCTCACTGGATCAATGCGCCTTCTCTGACGCACGAGCAGGGATAAAATTCGGGAAACTCGGCGCTGCGGCTTCCAACGGACATTTTCAAGATAGTATATAATATAAAGCTGAAGGGTCCCTTCGCCAGAGCTCCGTGATTAGTCTTTTTCAAGTAAGATGCATCTATTTTGATCGTACGCCTCAGACACACCATGACCACCTTGCAAGGTTCGCGAAACGCCGACGCTGAGATTGGTGGGAACCCTTCGCTATTATTTGAGTTTTTGTTTCTCACACGTTGTACAGATCAGGCCGTGGGAAAAGTCATGTTCCACGCAAACATCGTAGTACAACTAGCTCGGTCAGGCATATCACGTGACTTGCTGGTCAGTCATTTGACTCATTTCATCGTCCAGTCTAAACTTTGAATTTTTTCGGACTGACTTAGTGAAAGTCGGAAGCCAATCAAATAATCAATTCGTATGATTTTCTTGCAGGAAGGCGACAACTGCAAGCAATGGGACTCGTTTCATTCCGAGATGAAAATTCAGAATCACAGGAGGCTGTTTTTCAGCTCCTTGGGTGTGCTTATCGCACCCTCGCGGAGCCACAGGCTTTTTTCGTGTGGCGGATTCTATTAAACCCCGGTCACACGGAAGGTAATCTCGAGACTGAAAAAGAAAATTTCGCCTCGTCTCCCCTTGAGACCCAGAAATTCCACGCACACTGGATGGATTCGATAAGCGAAACCAACTTAGAATCCAACCATCATGATCACCACGATCTACCAAAGTACACATCGCGGTTAAATGAAAAAGGACAAGAAAGCGGACAAGCACCGCAACGCACGGTTTCAACAATAAGCCTTGACCCTCCTCGATTTAAAGTTACCATCCTTTTTGGAGCATGCCATGGGATGGGCATTGGACGGACAAAAAAGGTTGCTGGCCATTTAGCTGCAAAGCAGATTTGTGATCAACTCAAGATAGAAATTTGAACACAATGGTGAACTTCACCGAAGCGTTGCCCTGACTACACACGTGCTGCGTTTCTGGCTTCACGCGTTGCGGAAGAATTGCCTCCGCTCTTCGAGAGCTCTGAAATACTGGCCCACGTGAATGTCCTAGATGGCCGACGATTGAGTCGATAATTAAGCGGTAATATGATGACGGCACCCTGTACACACCGCGAGGGCCAAAAAATTGATATCGTAAAACATCAGGAAGAATGAAATGTATTTCACGAAATCCAGAAAGTTTACCTTCAACACAGCTCGTAGCCATGGAATTTACCGCACTCAAAGAGACGGCAAGTGACATATCCACTCCGCTGCGACAGACGTCTCAGGGATAGGTCCGCCTGGTCGATAGAACGGATATGAGGGTAGAAGAAAATGCTATCATTATAGCTCTATCAGAAATCATTTCCTTCGTATACCTAGAATTGTACCAGTACGATGTACGGTCGTTTTGGTTGGATTGCTAGGTCACGGATAAGATACCGTTATTTCTGGTCCCTACGGCATAGTATGTTCAGCAGCTGCTACCTCTATCTCGGCCTGCAAATTCTCAAGTGCACTGGTCCAAACTGGCGCCCAACTACGATATAGGCGGTGGATGACGACCAATGATGAGTAGACGCGTGGTTGGGCGATATTGAACAACTCTCTGACCGCTGGTTTGCCCCGATAGGTTATTTGGTTAGGGGCCTGGCCACCGATTGAAATAGGCTATTTATTGCTAGCTTGAGATCCTCAAAGTACACTTTATACCAACCCGCTCGATCTCCATTTGAGAAGGTTGACTATGGAGTCGTGGCCGGGCGGTGATATGCCAGCTTCGATTGAAGCCGAGCTTCCAATTGAGCTGGAAGGTGCGGCTGCGAGTAATCTTCCGACCCATGCGACTCCTACAACGTTCGATATTTACATCTGCAACATCCCTAGCGAAAGCCAACAGCAAGAAACATTCAACCCCGAGTCTGAGATTCTAGGTACTAGCGGGATCCCGTCTGCTACTCTTCAGGATATAATCGAAGCAAATGATTCTCTGTAGAGCAATCTTTGCGTTGAGTTTTTGATGAGGGAAAGCGAGATATCTGGCGGTCTTCATACGAATCTGGCTAGTGTTCCGGGTGCAGTGATCAGTACCAGCAGTGCTGAGTCTGCAACTCATGATGTAGTGAGGACTGCGAACTGGAGATCCGAAGAAGCTGAGATGCCTTCGGATGAATCAGTCAACCCTTCACTCCATGATGGATTGTACTACTGCCAATACGAGGGATGTCAAAGGCTGCAGGGCTTTACTCTTAAATGCCAGTTGAAGTAGGTTCATGTCAGTTTCCGCTTCGCAAATCTGCTGAAAATTCTCAGAAAGCATACCAAGATTCATACTCTACCTTTCAAATGTCCCCGTTGCGCATACGCATCATCGGAAAAAAAGGGCGTTGATCGGCACATCAAGGTTGCTCACAAGAAATTGGCCAGGGAACGCTGGGGATGCTTGGAACCAACCGTTTGCGCTGTATGTCAGGAAAAGTTCACGAGAGAAGACAACTTTCAGAAACACTTTAAGGCAAGACATGTCAGTTAGATTAAGCTATTATGGTCAGTTGGTATGGTCCGGGAATCTTTGTTTATCATTGCTTTATCAATTTGTGATCTTTCTTTTGCTGCCTTGCTTCATATCGAGTCTCTGCTATTCCATATCCCTTTTTTTAATCCTTTGTACCAAACTAGACACCTCATAGACTTGATGTGTAATTTCCCTTCCCACATATAGAGGCAAGTCTTCGCACAGGCAATTTGACAACTTGCCTTCAACACGACTCCAACTGCGTCGTTGCGGACCGGATGGCGAAGCAGGCCGCCAGTCCAAGCAAATCTCAACCCTTCCCCCCGCTACTCAAAATAGAGAGGACGTTCATCCATAGTGACGTCACCGATCAGTGGAAGCATGAATGGAGGATATCCAATAAAGCTGGTTGTCTGCGGAAGATTGACGACACCGGCACGTTTAAGGTAACAAAAGAGCCCATGGCGCGTCTTTGGAGATTATGGTATATATACAAGCAATTGCAGTCATGCTGGCTGGGGGAAGGAAACGCTGCCGCCGCAGAAGTGACAAAAAATAACAAGGAGGAAGGGAGGCAGGTTAGAAGTTAATTCTGATCATCATTTAAGCAACTTTGAGATAAATGAACACCGCTCAATCTTTGTTATCAATAGGTGTTCGTAATGAAAGGCTCAGTGCATGTGGCAGATGGTGCTAAGTGTAGCCAGAGAGAGAAACACCTCCGTTTTCCGGGTCAGAAATACCATCAAAGTCCGGTGCGGTGTCAATGTTCCCGCTAACTTCTGTGTTGGTGAAAATGGCGCGTCTGTTGTGCTGAAATCCTAAAACTATACTCGGTAGAGTCCCAGGAGTCTCATCTGATACCTCGAGTGAATAGGAACCGAAGCTAGGCCCTCGGGTATCCGTGATGTTCGTTATCGAATCCGGATGCCATCGTTTCGATGGCACGCATTGAATGACATGACTGAACACTTGCTCGCGAATGGTTTCCGTCATTTTATTCACGATATTCCTCTGTTGCATGGCTGTGGGGCATTTCCGGTCCAATTGTTCAACATTTGGTGGACTCCACTTTGTCCAAATCTTTCGGTGTGAGGAAGATACCATCACGCGGGCTGGATGATATTCGAAGTACAGTTCACAGCAGAAACAGGCCGGCTTACTACAAGCAATAAACCGATCCTCGCCCGCGAATGTTTTTCGCAGCTTCCAAAAATACTCCAAGACCTGAAGCTCTGCATGCACTTCAAGCGTGGAGCCATTGTACTGACGGATAAAGGTGTCAAATATACCTGCTACCTTGTGCAGGTGCAGAAGGCCCTCCTTCAGAGAATCCTTGTCTTCGCTATCCTTCTTGAACATTCGATTCAAGATCCCGCGAAGGTTGACGTGGGAGTCACACATAGGCGTTGGTACGGCAGGTGGGGCGTATATAGGACAAACAGCATGATTGTCAAGAAGGTGTCTCAGTTCCTCAGTGTCCTGAATCAGCTCACTTGAAGCCCGTATGTGATGTGCAAGTCTCCCGATATAATGTCGCATCATGATAAAACATGACCTTTTGCTCGTAGGATTCAACCCTTTCTCTTCCTCCACACCCCGTCTCTCCAGCTCCTTCACTAGTGATGAATGGCGATTGTCATGCGCGAAATTGCAGAGCGCGAAGTTATCATCAAAATTCATGGCCGTGTTAAGCCAGGCAACCAAATCTAAAGAATTAGATCGGTTGATGCGTGAGAAGAGTGAAATAGTGAGCTTACCGGATGCTGCAATGTGTCCGCTCAGCTTGGAAAGACAATCTTTGGCGTATCTGCGAAGGCATCTCTTTTCTTCGTCGACACGTTCAGAAGCAAATTTGATGCATCTTGTTGCGAATTGCGACTCGCTGTAGACATTCCGTGTGCCGACCGGGTGGGTGATGGCCCGCAAAGTATCTAAGGCGGTGTGGAGAAACGCGACGATTTTGTCTGTCTCTCTGTTCGAAGCAACACAGAAGTTATAACAGGTATCAAGCTCTTCGAGGCCGATTGCAGTGCATGTGCTGCCTCCCTTTCTGAAATCACAGATATAACAGAGGTTTTGCAAAAATCGCCGACTTTTAGCCTGCCTGACATCGACGTCAAACGACAGAGGGGTGTGGCTGCCGCGTGTCTGTCCAAGTGCATGCAAGAGAAACAATTGCTCGTAAAATCGACCGAGAAGTCTTTGGTATGGGTCAAATCTCGGGCGACCAACGCGATTTGGGTCAATTTCTAGAGATCCTTTTAAGGATGCTGAAGTCATATTTTTGGACGGTTCCTCTCTTTCTTGGGCGCAATGTAATTTGAATTAAGTATCAGTATAATAGCAGGTTTGAACACAAGCATGAGAAAAGGAGATATTTATGGGCTGAAGGCTAGTTTTCAGCACCAAACCGAGCAGACAGTACCATCTGAATGATTGGCTCCTGGCCATTTTCTATTCGGCCCATTGTCGACCTAGGACTGCATGTCAAAGGCCGTCATGCGGGAGCTGGATCTGATGACAGATTTGTGGATGAATTGAATTGTCAGTGCACCTGCCCCGCCTTTCTCAAATGTACGCCAATCAAATGGTGGGACGGAAATGAAGATTTCGGTGCTTATGGCAGTTTGCTTGTGCTTTATATTGTTTCGGTTCTAGTGCCAATCTTTTGAAAACTGCTCGCCGGCCTTTTAAGGATTTGCCTACTCCGTACACGATGTTTAGATGCTCGTGTAGTGGAGTATAAACATTAATACTTTATTGATTTTTATCCAAGTAAAGTGAGTGGATTTGGCTTCACATTTGATACCTTGAAATATCCGAGAAGCAGAAGGGCGATTCGAGATTCAAATTTATGAAGGGATTCCAAGCGAACTTGAGTCCTTGAGATTGAACTTTCCCAGATAGCCTAGAGATGCTGAAAGAGATGGCCCCAAAGCGAGTTTAGCCCCAAAAAACCGGATGGTAACAGTCAAAATTACAGTGGGCGCTAGGTTGAAGGAGAAAGAGCTCCGGGTGACATCGACTCCGAGAACTGTCCACGGTCGTGCAGCTTTGAATGAATTAAGAGTAGCCTGAGCCCCTAAAAAGGCAGCAGGGTGATCCACACCTCGATAGCACAAGCCTGGTAATACTGTATGGCTATGAATCGACCATTTCTCTCTGCTATGAATGACTAGATATATCGCATCTTACCAGAAAGATTCTGCATCTTGCACGTTGCGTATATTCAGTTATGTCCTCTGTTTATTTTGTCCAAAGCAGGAAAAATACATAAATACACCATATGGGTATCGGATACGAAGAAATACTCGAGAGTAAAACCTTGATTAGACACCTTTGACTGCCGTGGAAGCCGAGCGTAGCCTCAGACACAAAACAACCCGGCCAGTTTGGCAAATTTGAATAACTTCTGTAGATCAATGAAAGAAATGCGCATCCGTTGGGGTTGGTACTTGACAGCAATAGTGGTTGATCAGTGATCATGAAATGGCCACTAAAGATAGAAGGTTTCGACGTAAAGCGTACTCTTTGCTTCCCGCCTTTGCATGGTATTGCCAGTGTTATGCATGGACGGCCTCCCGCATGGACGGCCTCCCGCATGGATGGCCTCCCGCATGGACGGCCTCCCGCATGGATGGCCTCCCGCATGGACGGCCTCCCGCATGGATGGCCTCCCGCATGGACGGCCTCCCGCATGGATGGCCTCCCGCATGGACGGCCTCCCGCATGGATGGCCTCCCGCATGGACGGCCTCCCGCATGGATGGCCTCCCGCATGGATGGCCTCCCGCATGGATGGCCTCCCGCATGGACCGACCACCTTCTCGGAATTCATGGAATTATTGCGAATATAGCTTTCAGCATTACAACAGAAGCAAGACATAAAACCAGGCGTATGCATAAAACTACATTGCTCCTTGCTTGCTTCCTTGCTTGCAGCTCTCGTTCTTTTCAGACCCAAATAATATAAACTGCCAAAGATATATCTGTTTCCGCTATGATTATATCGCTCTGAACTTGTGGTTTCTCTAGTGGTCTATCGCTAATCATTTTTGACTATGACTTTGACAAATTTTAAGTCGGACGCACTTGATGCCCTTTGCACACAAGAGCAGCTCGATCTTTTGGATTCCGTGGATACTCTTCGATCGCAAGGAATCAGCCATTATGTCTCTCTCCCACAAATCATTGTGTGCGGGGATCAATCTTCCGGCAAAAGCTCTGTCCTCGAAGCTATTTCCGGTGTTTCGTTTCCAGTGAAAAGCAATCTCTGTACAAGATTTCCCACGGAGCTTGTGCTTCGGAAGAATTCTCAGGTTGGGGTTCGAGTCTCGATAGTACCCCATCACTCTCGAAGTGAAGCAGAGCAACAGTCGCTGGGTAGTTTTTGTGAACAACTCGGTGGATTTGATGGTCTCGCGATTCTGATCGAGAACGCCAAGGCGGCAATGGGCATCTCTACGCACGGGAAAGCTTTCTCCAATGATTTGCTTCGGGTTGAGATATCGGGTCCCGATCGTCCACATCTAACAATTGTTGATCTTCCGGGTCTTATCCACTCTGAGACACGACAGCAATCGGCTGCCGATGTACAATTGGTGCAAAGTGTGGTTCAGTCGTACATGAGCCAGCCACGGAGTATCATTCTGGCGGTGGTATCCGCAAAGAACGACTTCGCCAACCAGATCATCTTACGCCTAGCGCGAGACGCAGACCCTTCAGGAAACCGGACCTTGGGGGTGATCACCAAGCCTGATATTCTGGTAGCCGGATCCGAGAGTGAGGCATCGTTCATATCACTCGCCAAGAACCAAGATGTGGAGTTCCGCCTGGGGTGGCATGTGTTGAAGAATATGGATTCTGAAAGGGGTCACTGGGATCTGTCCGAGCGAGATGTTCAAGAATGGAAATTCTTTTCTCGAGGGATCTGGGAAGACATGCCTCGGTCTCTCGTGGGTGTGAACACTTTACGCACTCGTCTGAGCAAGCTGCTTCTCGGGCAAATTGCAGCTGAATTGCCTAGCCTCATCGAGGAGATCAACGCCAAGAGCGATGTGTGCCGAGCTCAGTTAAGTAAGCTCGGTCAACCTCGAGCCACACTGAATGCACAAAGATCATATCTCTTTCACATCAGCCAATCATTCCAATCCCTAGTCAAGACTGCGGTGGACGGGACATACAATGAACCTTTCTTCGAACCTGCCCAAACCGACGTTGGGTACAAAAGACGAATTCGCGCGGTGATCCAGAATCTGAATGCGGAGTTTGCAGCAAATCTCGCACGATACGGTCACTATCGTCAGTTAGACATCACAGAGGAGAACGATTCTATCGGCGAGCATCAAATTCAAATGTCACGGGATGACTACCTTGATGACATTGGTACACTATTGGAGAGGACACGCGGTCGTGAATTACCGGGCACTTATGATCCGATGATCACCAGAGATCTGTTCCAGGACCACAGCCGACCGTGGGAGGGCATATCCCGCAACCATGTTATCGCCGCTTGGGTTGCCGCGAAAGAGTTCCTCCAGCAAGTAGTCACATATGTCGCAGATAAGGCTACTTCCACCGCCTTGTTTGACAAACTCATCCTTCCAGCCCTAATTGAATTACGGGAAACGTTGGAGCAAGGAACTGCAGAACTGCTTACTCCCCATCAGCAGCGGCATCCTATCACATACAACCATTATTTTACCGAGACACTTCAGCACACACGTAATGGCCGTCAAAAAGAGCAGTTGCGCGAGGCGCTCAAGCGTCACTTCAAGGTTGACCGTTTACCAAGTGCATACGGAACATGTGATTCTGTTGACCTTCGTGCGCTCTTTGATTCCCTCGTTAGGAGTACCGAACCGAACATGACAAAGTATGCGTCAGAGGAAGCTCTAGATTGCATGCTAGCGTATTACAAGGTAGTCGAGGCTAGACTCTAGTCTTGTTCCAAGGCTGACAGATGACCTTTTGTTCGCAGGTTGCTTTGAAACGCTTCGTGGACGACATTGCCACAGAAGTGGTTGAAATGAAGCTTCTTTGCACTCTGCCTGGCATTTTCAACCCTGTGACTGCTTTCGACATGTCTGACGAGCTGGTGACGCAAATTGCAGGCGAGAGCGAGGAAAGCAGAAGTCTTCGCGAACAGCTGAATAAGAAACTACGTGTTCTCGCCAAAGGTTCCGACACTTGCCGGCGATTTGTTGGTATCAGGGGGTTGGGTAAGAAGCTCGCTACACCATCTCGTATTGAAACTAACTCAATCAAGAATTCCAAAATGAAAGCAGCGAGTCAAACAATCCACGTGCTACCCAATTTTCAAGTGGCTCTCGGAGCCCTTTTGAGGAAGTTGAAAACACTGCGATCCCCGAACATGACGACCAAAATGAATACTCGGAGTCTTTGAGTTCTGGTAATGCGGCAGCCGCCGTGCCCGATGCTCTGGACTGCCCCGAGCCCGAGCCCGAGCCCGCGGTTGATTCCTTGGAACTTCCCGAAGAGTCAACTTCTAAGTATGCGAAAGGATCGGCTAAAAAGAAAAACAGGAAATCTAGGCCACAAGCTTACGATGAAGTATAGATAGATTGTTTGACATTCAACGGCATTGAAATTTGACGTCATATATCTGATCAATATCTCAAAGTGCTTACATTTTGCTAATGATTGGTCCAAAGTAAATCAATTTGAATAGTTGGTTTTAGCACAGTTTCCGTTGGATAACGTGAGGCTATGCGGATAGCCATTCAAAACAATCCATCGATTCACCATGAAAGAGAGCTCAGCGTAGCTTCTAGAGGAAGTAGGATCGACTGACGGGAAATTCAGGAAGAATGATTGAATTTGCCAGGGCATTTTAAAATTTATGAGACGACGAACGTGCAGCGTTCTTGACATATGACCACGCTGGAAGAATTGGCCAATTGAGAGACCCTTAACCGCCTCAAGCATAGGTCAGCGCATTTCCTAAGTTGTAACCCCCAGGTCAATGGCAAGAGATTAAAATATATTCCAACCTGCTCTCAGGGACGACCTTCGCGTCATTCCGGGTCATTGGGCGAGATCGCAAAACTGAAAGTTCTTTCTCATAGAGTTAGTTCCCTATTACTGAAAAGCAGTGAATCCTAGCTCTATAACCGACTTCAACTATCTCAACTCGCAGTAATCTTGAATTTTCCTCTACGAGATGACCAAACCCCGTGCTATAAGTAAACCCCCCGCCCCCGCCCCCCAAATACACTTGGAGACAGCCCGTTCAAGTGTAGATTTGGGTCGCAATCTCTAGATTTCGTCCGAATGTTTTTGAAATAGCTACATATTTCTAATTTGGCACTGGTATCCTGGTAGCTCTTTCAATAATAAAAAAGCAAATAAATAAGCCATGATCTTAGTTTTGGCTGAAAATCTCTCTTGTATAATAGTTGACATCTGTGAATTTCCAACTCAACAAAGTCTTTCCATTACGTCTTGTTCTAGTATTCAAAAAAATAAAACCATCCAAGCGCAACCTCGTGGATTACCTTCGATCTTAGCAACGATATGTATAATTCAAGACTTCTCGAGTAAATCAATGTATTGACGTTAAACCCTTACTTCTGAGTTACTTCAATGTTACCGTATCAAGGATAGTTCGGGATACAGTATTTCCAACAAATGCAGAGTAAAACTTGATTTTTTGATAGTATTTTAGTTGTATTTTGATTGTCTAGACTGACGCCACGGATGTAAGTGTTGTTCGTTGTGCGCTGGCATTTGATGCTGGTCGGTAGCTGCAGGTGCTGCGCCCGACTGCAGTCTAATATGCACTGCGGCTCGGAACCCTTGTCCATTTAATTGGCGTTGAATGTTTTGTAGAATGCGTAAGGCAGTTGTATTGTTGGGGAGCTGTGTGGGTCACAATCCAATAATATAGATACAGGTCTAACGCTAATGCATGAGTAGTGCGTATCAGGATGACAGAACAATACCATCAAAACAGGTGCTCCAACAGAATGGAAGGATGACAAGCAGGCCGACGGACTGAATACTTATATGCCTATATTCATTGGTTGCAGCTTTGTGTTAGTGACCTGTCATTTTTGGGACTGTCCAGCATATGATTGCGTGGGTTTAGTGGGTCAGAACGAATTCCACAAGGCTGTCTTGAGAAATGCTCCCTATTGAGGGTAAGTACCGATCCCGCTTCTAGATAAGTACACCTTTAACCTGAATTTTTCTTCTACAGCCTGTTTTTCCATTCTGCCACATCGCCGCCAGCCTCACATCCAGCTTTAATCAAAATCCACCGACGTCTTTCAGCTTTGGGTCATAAAATATTGTTGTTCTGAAGACACTTACAGCTGGACGGTCCATCTTTGTCGTTCTTCAGCAACTCCCACAATGCATCGTGGAAATGATAAGCGATCCAGGGGCTATATGGCCAATCGAGGGGGATCCTCCAACAAAAGAAATTACAGTCAAGCATCATCACCTTGCGAGCATTTTCAACGCGGAAGGTGTCGTTATGGTAGCAAATGCAAATACTCTCATCAAATGGCCGGGGTCGCCGAGTTCCAGTCAAAATCGGCCGTTAACCAACGAACGCCTGCCAACCCAGAGGCTCGGAATCGATACTTCGATTGGAAAAGACTTCTTCGTGAGGGTCCCGTGCGAACCGGTCATATTCAAAGGGGAAATGATACTCTGGCCGATTTCTGGAATGGGGCTCTCAAAATCTTGGAAAGCAGAAGTACCGAGGATCATCAGTTCCTCGCCAAAGATCTTGTGAACGATGAGTTACGAGGGTTTGCATTTATCCTAGCAACTGCTCAGTCGGACATTTTACCAAATTTCGATCAGATCTCGTCTCACCACGAGGCCTTTTTGAAAGTCATTACTCATGCTTCTCTGTTGAGCTGTCTCTCCGTTGATACTTTTGTTGGCACTTTTTACACATACTTCGGTGGTACCAATGGAGATCGAGCAATCACATACCTCTCAGGCATCTCCCAGAAGTTGATGGCTTGGCAGGACAGCACCGAGGTTACCCCAATGGTATCCTTGAGTATGTTAAATTTGATATTGAACGTTCTTTACCAGCTGTTGTCAAGGCTCCGTCATTCTCGATTCCACGCCGAACTTCCTCGGTTGCTCGACCTCACCCACGCGATGAAATCCAAGATCACCGAAACAAGCTCCCAAGCCGACCTGGATGGAATTGAGAGCAGAACCGAAATATTGACAAATCTGGTCAACAACGCGAACCGCAGTCTGTGTGCACCAAAGCCACAAGACATTTCCCCGAAGAGTAATCAGGTCATGTCGTCCTTTCCAATGGACTTGCAGATCCCTGGTGGAAGACACGACAATGACCTAGCCGAGATCTCTCGAATTCAAATCCTTCCGACCCATGGGGAGATTTTGAGCGGTGATACAGAATACCTACCCTCTACCAACTTCCTCCAGTCCCACATTTTGACCGATCCATTGCAGCGATACATTGATTCAACATTCCGGCTCTTACGCCATGATATCTTTGCCTCGGCCAAAGATGTCCTCAGAGATCTCCTGCAACAGAATGATTTGACCCAAGTCCTCCACCGCTTGGGTAAGGCCAATGGGGCGAATTTCTACCTGGGGGCACGTGTCCGACACGTCTTTATCAATGAGAGAAATGAGCTTGAAGCAACTTTATCATTCCATCCACCGCCAGAATTGCGCAAGAAAACTTCAAGCGAGCAGTGCATATGGTGGCAAGGCTCCAGTCGGTTAGATCAGGGGAGCTCGGTGTGTTTCTTGCCATCGCAAGGAACGAACAGAAGGATCATCTTTCTTGAGGTCACTGAAAAAAATTGTTCGAAGAATCGAGGGCATCAGAACAGCAGCAGTCTGGTCTCAGAGAAGTTCGCGTCCAGTATCACAGTGAAGCTTGCATCGTTTCAACAATCGGAATTGCTGCTCCTGAGCTATCTCTACAGCAAGAAGGTTCCTGGGATCCTCGTCGACTTCCATGGGATGATCCCTGCGACGTTCATGCCAATTCTGAAGAATCTACAGCGAATTGAACGCGAAGGAGAATTATCATTTCAAAAGTGGATCCTGCCAGGCCGGTCAAATGACGGAGCTGGTCATATAATACCCCCACCGGCGTATGCACGCAGAAATGGGTTTGTATTTCCACTGACTTCCATCACGAAGCTGGGAGTTGCGAGCGCCGCCCTGGACCCAAGAGCCCCGGAGTCTATCGACCTCTTGAGATTGGAAAATCAGACTGGACTCGACTATGGCCAGTGTCAGGCTCTTATCGCGGCTCTCACTCGAGAATATGCCCTCATCCAAGGCCCGCCAGGCACTGGAAAGTCGTACTTGGGAGTGAAGATTGTTCAGGCGCTCCTCGAGGTCAAGCGCGATGCAAATCTCGGCCCGATAATGGTGATGTGAGAAAATTCCTATAATACGTCGATTTACAACTAATTGTGGGCATAGCTGTTATACCAACCATGCCTTAGACCAGTTCCTGAAACATCTTCTTGATGTTGGGATCGAGAAGATCATACGCATTGGTGGTCGTAGTCAGGCTGCTGAGCTCGAAGGAAAGAACCTTCGGGTCATTAGCAAGGACATTGCGAAGACAAGAGTAGAATCTCAAACACTTGGCATGTCCTATGGAGCTATTGATTCTTGCATGAATGCTGCTGGAAGCTGCTTGAAACCTCTCCACCAGTCCCACAAAGGTTTATCTTGGAACGCGATAGAGCCTAGCTTGAGACGCAGATGGCCCGGCATACATCGACAGTTTGAAAAACAGGACGAAGAGGGATTTACAACAGCCAGAACGGATGTACTTCTTAACTGGCTCGGTTTAAAGTCAATGAAGACACAGGAAGATAATCACGACGATGGAATTAACGAGGTGCGCTTGCAAGAACTGACACGTGCTGCAAATAGAGATATTCACACTCTCACCATGTCGGATCGCCAAGTTCTCGCAAACAGCTGGTTCAGAGAGTGGCAGGAAGCTGGGGCTGCTTCACTTTTTGAGGCTGTTGATCAGGCAATGTCCCATCGCCGAGACATCAACGCTGTTCATGAGGAGATTGACCGCCGAGCTCTGGTTCAAGCAGACGTGATAGGAATTACTACCACCGCACTTGCACGACACGTTGAGACCCTACGGCGTATCAACGTCAGGGCCATGATATGCGAGGAGGCCGCCGAGGTGATGGAAGCCCACATTATCTCGGCTTTAATGCCTGGTGTTGAACACTTCATCCAGATTGGGGATCATAGACAACTGCGGCCGCAGATTCAAAACCACTCGCTCAGTATTGAATCGTCCTCAGGGAAAAAATGGCAGCTAGACCGAAGTCAGTTTGAACGGCGCGCTGTTGGCGAGCCAGGTCTAAGCCCAGTCCCCGTTGCACAACTCAACATACAGCGAAGAATGAGGCCAGAGATTTCGCAGCTTATTCGCAGTGTCTACCCACGCCTCGAAGATCATGAATGTGTAATGACCCTGCCGAAGGTTGTGGGAATGCGTGACAATCTCTTTTGGCTCGATCATCGCCACGACGAAGACTCGAGAGATAACGGCAGCCGTGTTAAGTCTCATGGCAACCAATGGGAGGTCGATATGGCAACCGCCATGGTTCGGCATCTCGTTAGACAAGGAGAGTATACGAGTACAGACATTGCTCTGTTAACCCCATACACGGGACAGTTACGAAAGCTCAGAGCATCGCTCAGCAATGACTTCGAGGTCTGTCTAAGCGAGCGGGACTTGGAGACATTGGCTGCGGATGGGATAGAGAACCATGGCACTGGGATTGTCGAATCGAAGAACCCGGAATCGATCGAGAAAAAGACGCTTCTTCAAACGCTCCGTCTTGCCACAGTAGACAACTTCCAAGGCGAGGAGGCAAAGGTTATCATTGTCTCTCTTGTTCGCAGTAACTCACAACACAAAGTCGGCTTCCTTCGCACTCAAAATCGCATCAACGTACTCCTGAGCCGAGCCCAGCACGGCATGTACATTATTGGGAACTCCGCAACATACCTCAATGTTAAAATGTGGGCGGATGTCCACTCTCAACTTGCCCGCGCAAGTGCTGTGGGCACGGAGCTGGCTCTCTGCTGTCCTCGTCATCCTGAAACTCCCATCTTTTGCTCCGAACCCCATGACTTTGAGCGAAAAAGTCCTGCAGGGGGGTGCAGTCTCCCATGTGCCCGTCGCCTCGAGCCATGTGGGCACCAGTGCCAAGCTATGTGCCACTCGGCGCTCATGCATGATGGATTCTCATGTGAGAAGGCTTGCCCTCGCATTCGATCGAGCTGCCAGCACGAATGTCCTAAGGTTTGTGGTGAGGATTGTGGCCCTTGTTTGACCAAGATTCACGATGTAGAGCTGCTCTGTGGACATATCAAAAAGACCATCCTCTGCCACCAATTGTCCGACTTAGGAAGCCTCAAGTGTGACGCTCAGGTTGGAAAGATCATTCCTAGGTGTGGCCATAATGTTCAGGTGAGCTGTTTCAAAGACATCATGTCATCAGATTTCCGTTGCCCTGCACCATGCACGGAACTTCTCGCGTGTGGTCATAAGTGCAGTGGAGATTGTGCGAATTGTCTTGATGATGTGAGTGATGAAACACGAGTTATTCAAGCACATCAGTCGCACAAAAATCTGTGACCGTCCATATAGCATTTGCAATCATCGATGTCCTAAGACGTGTCATGATGGGGAGAAGTGCCGTCCTTGTGATGCTAAATGCGAGGTGAGAGACATCAAAAACTCTCGTTTTCGGAAATTCTAATATTTTGCACAGGTTCAATGCTCACATTCTACATGTGATTCCACTTGCGGGACGGCATGTGCGCCATGCATTGAGAGGTGCACCTGGTCCTGCATTCACCAAGGCTCATGCTCGATGCCTTGCGCTGCGCCGTGCAATCGACTCCCGTGTGATGAGCGATGCACTGAGGCTCTCAGTTGCGGTCATCAATGCCCCAGTCTCTGCGGGGAAGATTGTCCCGACGATCTATGCCAAAACTGCGGCAATAAGGGAGATGCCCGTGTTAATTTCCTCGAGTGGAAGACATACTCTGAGATCAACCTCGATGAGACTCCCATCATCGTGCTCGGATGCGGCCATTTCTTCACAAGTGAATCGGTTGATGGATTTATTGGTATGGACAAAGCTTACACGAGAGACAAACATGGCACTTTCGACGGTCTCCAAGCCTCTTCTTCTTTCGCGAGTGCCGTCCCATCGTGTCCGGACTGCAAAAAGTCCATTCGACAATTCGTGACCAAACGTTACAATCGTGTTATCAACCGTGCTGTCATGGACGAAATTTCCAAGCGGTTCCACTCTAAGGGCATTGCTGAGCTCCAAGGACTGGAATCGCGCCTCAATGACATTGAAGAGGGGCTGGATTTGAAGCGGACACAATTCTTCACGTCGAGCCCTCATTTAGAGCTCAGATTTCGATATGCGGATTGTCAGCGTCTAGGGGCGGAGGCTTCAACTCTCAGCAAAACTATGAGAGCCGAGAATCAGCCAATCAGACGACTTATGGATGCAATTTCCATTTATAAAAAAAGATCAAAAGGCGATATATCCGTTCTTTCGGCGCGCATGGAAGGGATGACCATCGCCTCCCACGATCCCGATAATCAAATTACCACCAGCGCTCGACTCATTCAGATCAAGATCCAGGAGCTGGAGTTGAGCGATACGATGAAGTTGATAGGCTCGCGCAAGGGTTCCACCATGGATCCAGTGCTCGAAGTCCCGGGGCTATCATTGAGATTAGCTCAACTGCTGGAAGAGTGCCGAGATTTGATCACTCAAGCCCATCAAGCAAGTCTCTTACGCATCGCTATCACAGGCACTATTTCGTTCGCCAAGATATCTCAGCTAAATTGGTATCATTCTCGAATTTATCCGACTGGAAGTGGGGATTCAGAAAAAGTACCTTGCCTCGAAAAGCCCGTGAATTATCTTGAAAATGCTCGCGGTTTACTTTCCACCGCATTGAATCTCTGCGACGAGATCGGAAATTGCCCCGAGCTTCGAGAACAAGTCCAGGAGATGGTTCGTCTCTATGAGGGACCACGGTATGAGACGGTAACTTTAGAGGAAGTTCAAGCGATCAAAACGGCCATGGTCGGCGGACGAGGCGGAATGGCAACGAACTCTGGGCATTGGTACAATTGCGCCAATGGGCATCCAGTGAGTGAAATCCCCATTACTAGAACCGACATGTTTTATCTCAAGGCCCAGTCTAACTCAAAATCTTTGCTCTAGTTTGCCATTGGGGAGTGTGGTATGCCAATGGAGCAAGCCCGGTGTCCCGAGTGTGGATCACCGATTGGTGGGCACAATCACATGGCGGTTGAAGGCGTCAGTCGAGCAACGGAGATGGAGTAAATCTCAAAACGAGATGGATACACCATGCTGCTGCTTCTAGCTATTTCTCTCATTGCTGTGCTTGTTGCTTTCTGTGTAGTGATCGTTTAATGGACTGCTGTGCCTACTTCTCCTCTAATTAGCTGGATTTTGCATTTCTGTGAGACCTCGGGACACTTCATTACCACAATCAGTGGATTATTTTCTGATACCCTTTCTTCACGCTGTAGGACTTGAAATATTTCCAGCTGAATGCTCCAGGATTAGGAGAAAGCGGTTCGTGGAAACCTCCAGGTATCGGCTTGTACATGCCAGCCCTTTCCAGGAGGAATTCAACCATAGCCCATATTGCCAATGCCACATTCGAATTACATGCTCGAGCTAATGAGATCCCAAAAAAAGACATTGAGTAGGCGGTCGTCCATGGTGTCCTTTGCCCCGTGTTCATAACGAGTATCCAGTTCAATGGAATCTAACCTTTGGATCACTGAGAGTAAGTTGCGAGATCCAGATATGATGAGAGGAATGGTGAGCGAGGTATAGTGAGACGTGACGGCTAGAGATACTATGCCTGGTCTGCGTTAGGCTTGTATGTTTCAGCTATCAGACTTTGAGTTGACTGTCCTTGTCCAAAGTGAGTATATGGGGACCGAGCCCGTCGCCGACTTGATGGAACAAAGTACGAAGCGCCCAGACAATGCCCCCAACGGGGTACCAGGGCAAAGGTCAGCCAAGCTCTTGGAAATTCTTTACTAGTTGGGATTGGTCGATTGCTAGCCGCCAGATATAGTCGTGTCTGTGCACCGTAGTTCCCAATGACTAAGTAAGCTCAGTAGACTGTGATCAGGTTTCTTTGTTGTAGTATCCGAGAGCGCGACTCTATTGGGGTCAGTAACTAGAGGGATTTGATGAATGTACCAGGCCTATAAGTACCATCGCCTGTGATTGACTTTTGATAGCAGGCTCAGGGTGGTCCGGAATTATCACATACGTCTGTCCTAGTGTTCGATCAATGTTTGGCCTCTAATATAAATCAGAGCCAAACTCTGGATACGTTGGAGCTAGCATCAAATGCAGCTGGTGGGCCAATCAATTGAACCCTTCATGAACAACAATGAATACTCCAATATGTAATGATCGGCTTGAGCAACCGGAAATTGCACTTAGGATTGAATATGCATCCCCAAATTGCGCATCAAGCTAGCGCAATTTTTTTCGATATAAAGAAAACAGACAAATTGTGTATAAAACCGCTGCGCGTGATTGCAAATAGCGAGGGCGGGCTAAAATGACCTTTTTTCCTGGACCCTGAATGTACATGACGTCATGATGGTTATCAGAAGTTTGCCATTCTCAGTATATCACTAGGCAACACTAAGATGCCAATGTGCTACTCGTCGGACGTTACAAAGAGGTCTCACAAGACTTCTGTGTTTTTTCATTTATCTCGTGGGAGAACCACAAAGTATTCTCAAGAGCCATTCAAATGTCGCTGGGAAACAAAGATATGCTCCTAGGGATATAAATTCACACTTGAAAGTATTCAGCTTTGGTAAAAGCCTCGACAAGGACCGTATAGCTTATTCATCGATCTTTAATGTGTCAGCTTGATTGATGTATCAGATGTGCAGCTTTTGGTCAATAGTCGCGCACCCAGGTTTCTGTATTTTCTTGAACATGAGATCACCATTGATTGGCGTCCACCCATTGGGCTAATATAGAGAATAGATGAGTGAGAATCAAATTTGAAATGTAATTTGCACTGAAGTTTACACGGCAATGGAATCAATAGTAATGCGTCACATCAGCATTATTTCAATCGTTCCCTTGAACAAAGTACTTTCCATGGATCAAAGACCTACAGATGGAAGACCTTTCAACAGATTACTTAATATGAGGAGAGCCCGGGAGGTTTTCGCAATTCTTTGGCAGCGAACGAATGGCGGGTGGTTTTGGAGAGGGTTTCTGGTAACAAAATCGGTCGATGTCTAAAACCATTCCTCGAGCGTCCCGACCTTCCAACGCATTTAATCAACTGCATCTCGTCGAGGGCTTGTCAGAAAGCATGAGCAATGAAGTATTTTAGAAGCTGAAGGCAACGCTAAAAAAAATTATAGTGATCGCACCTTTCGCATTAACTTCAAGGTGTCTGGACGGATAACCAAGTTAATTAGAGTTTGTCTAGGCTCATTGTTGTACATATAATCTCGTATATCCCCCTGAAGAATTAAATCAATCAAAACCTCTGGAACACAACAAAGAAAGTTCTAAAACATTGGTCGACCTAATAAACATAACAACACCATTACTCTTTGCTGCAATCTGATTCTAAAGACTTTATTTTATCCGATAAGCACAAACAGTGTTTAATTAGCTCTCGAGAATGTCGAGACTCCAGAAACTGATATCATGGGTCCTATGTCACAAAACACAGGAGTATGCCCAGCCACATTTCATGACACCGAGCTGTTTCACTATGAATATCTATTCCAAGGCTTGTGCGAGAATCGTTTAGAAGAATCCCCAAGTTCCTTCATCCGTGTCTGGACATCTATCTTTGCTGCATAAATCATTCACATTTGTCATTTACCATAAAATCATTTATGCATAAGCCAATCTCTCTAGCGAAAGGCCTCGGCGTTCTGACGAGGGAAGTATTAAACTTCATCTAAGTCGAGCTTTTTCTAAAGAGACTTTAGCTACAAAACATCAGTTTTGAAGTTTAATGGGTGATAAAATGCAACATCAGATCATACTGATACGGTAGTGTCATCAAGTGGGGTGCTGGGAAAGGAAGTGTGTGTGACTTGGGGGGTAGTCTGTTTTCGAATTCCACTGTAAATGGTAATCTTTTACTTTCGTATGTCAACAGAATGTAATTATGCAGTCACGATATGATATTTTATGAGATAGAAAAAAATTGAAACTGAATGAATGTGCCACCAAAACCATGAAACCATAAGCTACTAAACCCGATTGGGTCAGGATCGGTCCCACCCTGTTGTCTTCGATGTATCTCTAGTAGATTACCAAAATTGCCGTAAATACAGGTTCCGGCATTGCGCAGATCATACTTACCGAAGGAAGCGCCCTAGAGTGGAAATTCGAAGATAGACACATTTCCAGGCACTTATTGTTTGTTTGTGGGCCGTGACATACCCCCCCCTTCTGTGAACAGTTTTTATTTGTCCGTATACTATTTCAACGATATTGGATGACAGCGTTCGATGAGTCATTGTAAGATGGTGTAATCTTCTGTGCGGACTGCTGGTTGGATACATGCGGATCAAGTCATCTGACATCAACCCCGCCCAAAACCTGGCTTTCTTTCTCTCCTTGTCGTCTTCTCTTTTGTCTTTCTTCTCTATTTATGAAGAACAACACTACCACTTTCGACTACTTTTGCCCCCTGCTCTATATTGACCGCCAACGGCAATAAAGCATCGCCAGATTCAAAATGGAAACCCTGACAGATACTCTTGCAAACACTCACTTGAGTGGGCGATCTGAACAATCGGAACAATTAC
Source organism: Penicillium brevicompactum (assembly GCF_028827555.1). Taxonomy (NCBI): domain Eukaryota; kingdom Fungi; phylum Ascomycota; class Eurotiomycetes; order Eurotiales; family Aspergillaceae; genus Penicillium; species Penicillium brevicompactum. Next base: position 432,818 of record NW_026623207.1, read on the forward strand.
TTTTTAAACCCCAAGTAGGTAGTGGGTTGGTGCCGACTGCTTTAGATAATGTTCCTCACTACTTGTTTCGTGTCGTCTCCCCAAATTCCGTCGGAACAACAAATGAGACGTGGGTGCATTCAGAGTCGGCATCTCAGAATCAGGGCTCTTCTATGGAAGACGTGTTTTTAAATTTGAATAGTGAGAAACGGATCACCATAGCCCGAACACTCAACTTGCATCTCCAATGGTGGCCAAAGGATGGCACTTGGGACAATTTCGTCTCATGGACTAGCTCCTTGCTCTTCGCAATTCAGTACATCTACTACCGGCATTTGAACCCCAGGGATGGATCAGATTTACAGCAGATCAAGTTGTATGCGATAGATACGACACAGTTTCCTAAAGGCACATTTCTTTGCGATTTGGATCTGATTGATACTTTTTGGGAATCCGACGATCACCCATACAGAAAAAACCTAGAGAGCTTACGATACCTTCGCAACGAAACTCAAAATTACTTTGGTGAATATCTTTCTCAAGGATCGCTGAAGATTGAGGGCAAATGCGAAGTAATCTGCGCCCAGTCCCTCTTTGAACACGACCGATTACGTCGCCTGCAACCTCATTTTCGTGAATTCCAGGATCTTCCATTTAATAAAGGAAGACCGATCTGGCCACAAGAGGTCCTCCGTCTTCGTGGGAGTATCTGGCAATCAGCTGATCTACATACCCCATCTTCAGCCGATTTGGAGGACCGTTTAAAGGCCGTCAAAGAGATTGTACAAAATCTTGAACCACGCTGGAGATTGCCTCTTGCTATATACTTCACATCACTTATTGGCCAAGTATCCTTTATCGAAAAAAGAGGTGCGGCAATTCATAACATCTTCTTCGAGGTTTTGCAATCTATCTTTCCTGACGGTATGTCTACAACCAATTCTTTATTATGCAAGGCGACAATATATAACCACGAATACTAACAAGTTCTGAAAGAACAACGAGCGTTGCGTCCTTTCGACGTTAAAATCATCGCCCCAGATACAATGCCTGAATTGAAGCAAGTGATAAGACTTGTTCATGAAATGTACAAATACCATGCATTTGGAAATGCGCTAGGTTAGTGCGATCGCCAGACATTACGCCCTGGAACTGTTTGTACCTTATTAACAGGAAGTCTAGATCGAGTTGCAACAGCCGAAGCAAGTATTCGTGGCATACATTTTGACAATGTGTTCTCAGAGGATGAGGATGCCTTTGCTTTGGCCGATCGAAATGAGCTACTAGATCGAACAGGCCAAAGTCTTTCAGCGAAGCTCCGCTCAGTACAGTACCTGTGTGAAAAAGTTATCTCGGCTATTTCATGAAGTACGGTAGAGAGAGCTAATTTATCATTTCTTTCTTTCCCAGCCATCTTAAGTGACAGCATAATATAGCTAGTGTTCGTTGGTTTATCTTTCAGTGATATACCACTTACTATATATGGGTTTGTGGAGCTTAATGAGTGGATACCACTGTAAAATGTTTTACTATGGTACAGAGATAGGCATGTGGCTTGTTTGTGTAACACTAATGGGGTATTCCACGCAACTCTTTCTTATTTTTCTCTGGAACTTCATGAGGATAGATTCATCTACACTTTAAATATGGTGTTTCAGTAAACGTGATCAGCCCGATTCCGGAACCTGGATTCACGACAATTTTGGTAATCTACTAGAGATACATCGAAGACAACAGGGTGGGACCGATCCTGACCCAATCAGGTTTAGTGTCATAAAGTGGGGTGCTGGGAAAGGAAGCGTGTGTGACTTGGGGGATAATCTGTTTTCGAATTCCACTGTAAGCGGTGAGAAAGAATATCCCTCGCATGAACGGCCTCCCGCATGAACGGCCTCCCGCATCGGGGTCTCTGCATTCCCAGGCCGATAAAAGTGCTAAAGCATTTACAATTGGCCTGGTGTTTCTTTTCATGGTCTATTCATGCGAATATTCAAGTGGGTGTAGGACCCTTGACTTGAACCTTGAATTTGTGCGAGGGGGCTTTAGCCTACAATAGCAGGGAATGCAGAGCGTATCAAGCAGAACTTGGACTACTATAAAACGTGCCTACATGCTATAACCGTGAGAAAAGAAAGCATACGAACAAGTTTCTCCATATAAACCAGAAGTCTCTGCCAATCCCGATATTCCGAAAACTGCCGTCTTCTGATTGCCATGAATGATCCGCATTTGTTCCAAGGCATGTCTTTAGAGTCAAGCTCATACATATTTCATCATGTCTTCCTTCCTCCTCGGACCCCACAGGAAGATGATCATAATTTTGAGCATGAGCGGTACCTTCTGGACACTGTTATTGAAGCCCTGAGTAGGTTTCGGAACTTTTTCCCGACCGAACAATTTGATATTTTCAATCAGATCATCACAATGACCATTCGTCTGAGAGCTACCTGTGCTCTAGACGGCGATGGGAGTGAGATCGAAGTTACTCAGCTCCTGTATGATTTGAAAGATAAAGGTGAGTGGTGAGTCTTCCCGATCATTTTTGACATTCTGACCACAGTCAGGTGGTTTCTTACCTATCTTTGTCCGAGAACAAAATGCGGGGATTTTTCTGAGTAAATACGATAATAAGATTCAAGTGGAGTCCTTTGAACTATCGCCCCGCAACGAATCTGTGACGAGCACTGTGGGACGTCTTGTTCGTGGTTTTCCTGGTCCAGCGATGACATTGGATTTGGCAGCTTTCAATGAGCCAGGCCTACTGGAAACACTCTCCCAGACACTTGTACGCATGGGCCACCAGCCTGCTGCAGATACGAAACCCAAAGTAAGCAAGGCCCAACAAGAGCACGACGAGGACAGAGACACCACCCATCCCATGATGGTCACGGAATTGCTTATGTCGACACTTCGTCCACTATCTGCGGATGCCAAAGCCACTCAAATCCGGAAGAATACTCGCGAAGAAGTCATGTGGCGTGACAGTCGATCGCCCTGGAGACGATCCGCGTTATGGCTCTTGGTGAGGGTAACCCTCCAACTGCTTTTCCGCAGGTTATCCGATGAGGCTAGGTTGGATGATCTATACAAACAGTTCATGGTTTTCTTCATGAGCTTTGTTGTAGATAAGGCTTCGGTCGGCCTGTCCAGCGAGGCAATCTACTGCATGAATGCTAAGATTGTTCGTCGACTGTTAAAACTCAACTTGTCAGGAGAGCCGCCCTGGTTTTCTCCCGTTCGAGATATCTTGAAGCGGTCTTATGAGCAAATCCAAGGCAGATGGACAGAGATCAGGAGGAAGAACTCTCGTAGCATCGACACATCTTCCCTTTCGACATTAGACTTTCGTCATGACATCCAGTGTGCGATCCCTGATCTTGATCTGTACCTGAAAGGAATCGGGCGACGAGGCCATGATGATACACTGAGAGAAATGTTCAATCCAGCATCTCAGCTTCCCAAATATAAATGCAACAAACTGCCAGATTGTTTGGAATTTCCCGAGGGCGACTATCAGCGATACAACCTTGCCGCCTTCGAGGATTGGGTCGCTGTTCATCTCAATGGATGGATAGAGGATCATATGAGAGACCAGGCATCCTGCAGTCAGCTGGGCCGGTTGATGATGCGATATCATGAAGCGGCATCCTCGTCATACGTTCAAAATCCTGAAGCTATATCAGTCATGCTTCTTACTCTTCTCGAGCTGTGGATTGCATGCGACAAATCCGCCATCCAATGTCATCATGAGTTGGGGAAGTACGACGCTTGCATACCTGTGGATTGTTTTCAATCACTTTTGCTACCATTCAAATCACAGATGACGAGGCTAGCTCAGGCAGAATCATATCTGAGTCAACGACAACGCAATCATAGATATCATGGGTCCGGAATCTTTCACGACTACGGTACTCGGAACTGCTTTTCCGTCCGGTATTTTGACCAGTCTGACGAACACCAAAGACTACTTAAAACCATTGAAGATCACGCAACCCAGAGGAGAACAGAGAAAAAGGCGGAGCTGCAAGAGAAACAGCAAAGGTACAGGCATCTCATGAACTTGGCGTCTCAAACAGTGTGCCAGCAAGAGGAAGTGATTCTGGATGCGAGATCCGGATTCCGAGAGTCTCGTCATAGCCATTCCTGTCCTTGTCGTCGATACAAAAGGGAGGCAAAATCAATTGAAATCAGTGTTCACGAGTGGCCATTGCCGACTGCCCAGCGACAAGCCAAGTCCACTGTGTTCGAACTCCAGGTACCCAAGCCATTTGGGAGCTGGCGAGACACAACTTTGTTTTTTCTGTACAACTGTCTGGGGGTTCAATATGTGAAAACATCGAGTCCACGAGCAGAGCATCGCCTGCAGACATATTCAGGCCTCTCATCATTCTTCACCTCCCATGGCCAGCATTCGCGAATTGGTCTTCTCTCGCAGAACAAGCCCCACAAACGAACTCACCGGCGGGACAGGTTGATAGTCAATGTGACCGAGACAGACATTTGTCTAAATAATGGTCTAAGCTTTCAATACTACGATGATACCGTTCAATGCTATGTGAGCGCGTTTGAAAGGACCCTTCGAACCGCAAGGTCCTGCGTGTATACCCTGCCGCAACAAAGCTCCGCGCTTCAGCAATTCATCTTCCGACCTGCCCAAGAGCCACATGGCCCTGCACCAAATGAAGTGATAGCAACACAATCTGCTGCACCTGCAAACATTTCGATGGAAGAATACAAAGCACTTGCATCAATGCCCCTTGGGCTGGAGATACAGTGGCAAAATATTCTCGTGGAGTTAGCTGCGCCATCAGTGGATATAAAGAAGGTCGAAACAGCAATCTTCGTCTTCCAAATAATCAACCAGACAGGCCCGTCGGAGCCGACGACGTGCTTACGACAAGGCCATGCGATCCTGGGCGACCGGGCGTTTGTGGTTGCAATGCTGTCTCGTGTCAAGGAAGTGATCGAAAGAATCAAGGAGAACTGGGAAATGATCCATGCGCTGAATATTCTTGCTCGACTTGTTCTGAGGATTCTATCCCTGTCGCCTGTGCAAGAAATCCATGATGTCTGCCTTCATTGCCTGACAACAGTACGCCAGGTGGCTTTTCATTGGGTCAATACCGTTAGAAGAAAGGCGAGTGAGACGGTCGACGACGCACAAAAGACCAGACTGATTGAGAGAAGTGTGCACATTGCATTGATTTGTGTGGAGACCTTCGACGCAGAGGACCTTGCCCAAGTGTTTGCAACTTCATCGGATATTTCGGTCTTTCTTCAGTGCGGTACGGTTATCTGGAATGGGCGGCGCTCTGTTTCCACCGAAGTAGGCTCATTGGTTCCTATTCTTTACTACCGATGGCAAGTTCTGAGTTATCGAAGCCACTCATTCCTAGGGGAGCTTATTGTTCGACATAAGAATCCAGGGATGGACTTGGCGATCCACGAAGCGTGGGCCGCATACCGCGAGGTATCAGTGTGGTCAGAAGAGCCCAATGTGAGGTATTGGCTATTCACAAAACTCGACAGTCAGTCGACAGCTGGTGCACATACGTTCGTGCATTACAATCTGTTGACCGGAGAATTGCTCGTGAACGGACTCCCACTCACACGCCTGCCTTCGGAATATGAATCCTACGGAGCATACCGAAGACTCTTTGGGAAATCGCAACTAGATGTGATGCCGAGCAGCTCACCTGGAATGCAATTTTCATGTCAAACCAAATATCGGGATCACACAGTGCACCTGGGGAAAGGGATTGTTCCTGGGTCCAAGGAGTATGACCTGTCGGTCCAGGCGGTGAGAGACGGTCGAGTATGGGAATACGTCCCGAGCAGGCTTCTGGCTAGGATTTTCCCGGACGCCTTTGTTACAAGTTATGTACACTGGTACGATGTGGAGGGTGACTATGTGGAGTTCAGGTCCGCCGAAAAGCCTTGGTCTTCGGACGGTCAACATTGGCGATTAACGAGAGCCAACTCTCACATTGGCTGGCGCCTTGAGAAAGATGGAACTTTCTTACTCAGTGCCGCTAGCCAGACGGCGAGCGTGATATCCAACATCTTCCAGCCAGTCGAAAAACCTCTGAAAATCCATTTGATGCTCCATGATGCCTCGTCGGTCCTGTGGATCAAATTACCGCGCCTGTGTTTAGAATTCTCTCTCCAACCTCGGTCCTCTTCAATCCGATCTCGGCAATATCTCGGTATGTCAGTTGACAATGATCAGTCGCTTGATTCATTGATCGGCCAAAGCAGTAAGATCATTCTGGCAGGTCTCACCTCGCTCAACCGCCTAGTTCTCATACCTGAAGGGCGAGTCTCTTATGCAAAAGCCCAGGACCATGTTTGCGTGGAGGTCGATTGGCAATCCAAGACTACACTCCACGCATACCCGATCGACGAGCAACTGGGTCGGCTTGCAGACAATGGTACATTGCAGAGCAAGTTGTTTCTGTGCTACTTGCACGCTCTCACATCATCTTGTTTGCCCGATCCGCTCACCAAGAAAACCGGGACCGAGCAGGCGCTCTTCATTCTCCGCTCTGCGTCTGTCAGGTCGTTTGATCGACTTCAGCCCGAACAGATAGCGCTCTTGTCAAATATCGCGTCCCTTTCCCCTGCAAGAGCGTATTATCCTGCGAATGAACGAGTGATGCAGAGCGTTTGTTGGCGGGATGGTCTCGGCAGCCTGTCCCAGCACCAGGGCTTTCGAGAAGAGGTCAATGCCATTTTTGATCAAGATCGCCGTACAAGCTTTTTCTACCCAGGTGCCAAGCTTGATTATCCCCTCCTCCCGCACGTGGAGCCGGAGCTCCTGTTGCGCGATCGAATCCGCACATCATCATTCCGGGTCTCCGGTTTTGGTGCCGAAGATCACACGGACAAGTATGATCATCTTTACGAAGGCCTCGATGCCAGTCGCATCACTCCTGCTGGCATTCGCAGCTTCGCAATATGCAAGATGCTCTACGACGGGATCCCACGAATCCAGTCACAGGTCGCAGAAAAACTGACCTCTCAACTCTGGCGGGTTCTCTCGTCTCCTAGCAGAGTGTACGGTCCGAGTACTCACCTTGATATAAAAAGGCTACGATACGATTCCGAATGGATTATGGGCTCAACGGAGTTCATTGCCAGTTACTGGTGCTGCATACACCAGCTTGTGTGCTCCCGCCGCGACGGTCTCAATAAATTCCAACTTATGGCCTGGCTCTCAACTATCGCTTTTTCAGGCAAAACCGAAATGGTGGTGCTGGAAATCATTGCTTTTCTCTTTCTTGTGCCAGAAGCCGCTTTCATCTCTCCGCCCGCGCGTGAGCTTTTTTTGCCATCAGAGGGGTATGAGATGGATGGAAAAGAGGCTCTCAGCTATATCAAAAAAGCAGAGTTTGATCACACTCCGGAATCGAACCTTGTTCCCGTAATGAATGAGACATATCCAGACTTTACCCTCCGTCGGAAAACGCTTCAGCAAAAGAATCGGTCACTGGTCTGCGAAAGGATGTTACTTCATTTCGCCAGCGAATGGCCCACCAGATCACCCTCATATCCCACCGCCCAAGGGTCCCCGAGAATCTGTGACTACTTGGACTTGCGTCAAACCTTGAGTCAATTTTCGAAGGGTTTCAATATCTGGATGGATAATGAAGAGTTGAGACAATGGATTACCGGACTCGCAACTTTGTTCTGCAATCAGCGAAGTCAGGATGTCAAATTCCCCCCGTATCATCCGCCTTCTGGTGCACTCCATACAATTTCCCATTGCGGGTTTGTGTGCTTCGATAATTGCCTTCAATTTCTACCAGATCTTGATAACGACGAACCAGGCTTACCGGGCTTTCATCTCACATCTTCACTCATGGCCGAATGCCCTCCTGACTTAGCCAAACTGGTCGACTCTTTAGCCATGATAGCGACGTCCAAATATGAAAAATGGTACGTTGCGCAACTGCAGAGTAGTGTCGCCTCCATGAAAGGTGTGCAACAAAGTGGCCGGTTGGAATTGAGCCCAGACGCATGCAAAAAGGTGATTTTGGACTATCTTGTCTCATGCGAGGACTATGCCCACCGGATTCATTCTTCTCTCATGTCTCAACTAACCCTCTCCGCTCGACGGACTCATTCGGCGGACTCGAGGGATCTGTTTCGTGCGCAGGTGGTCGCCTTGGCTTTCGAACTTCAACAATGCCCCAGATTGTCCCCTCTCCTCCTACTCGCACAGCTATCACGTCACCGATGGAAATGCTTGGACGCTGGTTGGAAAAGATGTTTCGTTCGTTACGGATGTTCTATTACAACGCTTCAGCGGGCAAGTCGCCTCGCTAGAACTATCGACACACGGGATGAATTTCTGAAGGAGCTTCAATCACCAGGTCATACCAACTGGGACCCTTACGAATTTCCAGAGACTCTGTTAATGGAGATTGAGAACGGAATTCTCGTTCGGGACGTCCAGGAAAGTATTGCACGAAGGATGAGAAATTTCCCCCGGGGAGAGAACGCGGTCATGCAGTTGAATATGGGTGAAGGCAAATCCTCGGTAGTCGTTCCTATCGTGGTGACGGCCTATGCGAATGGGTCGAATCTGGCACGGGTGCTTGTGGCTAAACCACAATCACGACAGATGTTTCAAATGTTAGTCGCAAAGCTAGGCGGCCTCTTGGGTCGGCGTGTTTATCACATGCCCGTTTCGCGCTCGTTGAAATTGGGCGAAGCCCAAGCAGATGAGATTCAGCGCATGTGCGCTGAGTGCATATCCCTCGGCGGGGTGTTACTTGTTCAGCCCGAACACATTCTCTCCTTGAAGCTGATGTGCCTTGAGTGTTTTATTGTTGGCAAAACCGCCGTAGGCCGTTCTCTTTTTCAAATCCTGCAACTTTTCCACGAATCTTCGCGTGACATCGTGGACGAGAGTGATGAGAATTTCAACGTCAAGTTCGAGCTGATATACACCATGGGCGCTCAACGCCCGGTCGAACTGGGCCCGCAACGATGGATGGTGATCCAAGAGGCTCTGTATTTGGTGAGGCAATATGCTACGCATGTGAAGGCTCAGTTCCCTCATTCTATCGAAGTCAGTGAACACCGGCGTGGTGAATTTCCAAGAATACGTTTGCTCGATCGCGATGCTGAAGAGGCTCTCCTCGCATATGTCGGGACGCATATATGTGAAAGTGGAATAGGTTCCCTGCCGATCTCGAGGCAGACCATGCCTGTGAGAGAGGCCATTCTTACCTACATCATGAAGGCTGTTCCTACGGATCATGAGGTCGCAGCCGTGGAGCGCGAGGATCCAACGGGCATTTGGGGGGAGAGTACCCGGGGTTCCCTCCTTTTGATACGGGGCTTGCTTGCTGGGGGCGTCTTGGCCTTTTGCTTGGGTCACAAGCGATGGCGGGTGGACTATGGGCCTGATTCGAATCGAGATCCGCCGACAAGGCTTTCGGTACCGTACCGGGCCAAAGACAGCCCTTCTCTTCGCTCGGAATTCAGTCACCCGGACGTCGTCATCCTGTTGACGTGCCTGAACTACTACTATTCTGGGCTCCAGGATGATGATATATTCCTTGCATTCGCTCACCTGGTCAATTCAGATCAGGCTGATGCGGAGTATCAGATTTGGGTGAACGATGCACCGATGCTTTCACCTGCTTACCACCAGTTGGTGGGCGTGAACTTGGACGATCGACATCATTGTGCTGAGCACATATTTCCTGCCCTTCGCTTTGCAAAAGCCGCGGTGGACTACTTTTTGTCGCACATTGTTTTCCCGAAAGAGATGAAAGAATTTCCCGACAAGCTATCCGCCTCTGGCTGGGATATTGGGGAAATCAAGTCAAACCCCACTATTGGATTCAGCGGAACGAATGACTCGCGACAAACTCTGCCACTGGGGGTCACTCAACTCGATTTACCTGAACAAAACCACACGAATGCTTTAGTACTGGATTTTTTGTTACGACAAGAGAATTCTGTGGCTTTCATTCCCCAGCCAAGTGGCCCCAGATCAGATGCTCATGTCCTGTTGGACTTAGTGCTGAACTTGCATCCACCGGCTCAGGTTATACTTGACGTGGGTGCACAGATTTTGGAGCTCAGTAACCATGACATGGCAAAGGCCTGGTTGAGCCGGACTCCGGTAGAAGGGCCAATCCAGGCTGTCGTGTTTGTGAACGACCAAGATGATATCTGCGTCCTTGATCGAAACGGTCGAGTGGAATCCCTCCAAATCTCTCCCTTTGCACGGCAAATGGGAGCATGTTTGGTGTTCCTGGACGAGGCCCACACCAGAGGAATCGATCTCAAGCTTCCGGTCCACTACCGTGCGGCGGTCACATTGGGCCCGGGCATCACAAAGGATAAGTTGGTTCAAGGTATGGGTTCGACATCCGACATGATCACAAGTCAAAGTTTAACAGTTTTGCAGCGTGCATGAGAATGCGACAGTTAGGCAACGGACAGTCCGTCGTCTTTTGCATCCCAAATGAGGTCGACCGTAGTATCCGGGTCTTGCGTGGCAAGCATGAAGGATCGCCCATCAGTGTTTCAGATGTCCTTATCTGGTCCATTTCTGAAACTTGGGCGAACATGAGGCGCAGTGTTCCTCTTTGGGCTGTTCAGGGTACTCGTTTTGAGCGCCAACAAGAACTATGGCGATCTCCTCATCACAGGGACGCCGCCGAAATGACGTCGATCCAAGCACAAAGGTTCCTTGATCCCGAATGCCAGACTATAGAGCAACGATATCGACCTGGTCATCAAGAGAGGTTGCCATCCCACTCCCCTCACGATACAAATCTGAATTTGAATTTGATATGGGAGCGCTGTCAAAAGTTCGAATGTCTCGATACTGGATCATCCACCCTACAAGAAGAACAGGAGCGCGAGCTCGCTCCAGAGATTGAAATCGAGCGTCAGGTCCAGAGACCTCCACCAGCGTCACCCGAAGCACACCGAATCCATCCACATATATCTTCTTTCATAGCCACGGGCGTGCTTTCAAGACCTTCCGAAGCCTATCAGCCGGCATTTTACTCACTACGGAGAACCTCCGCGGCCTCCTTTCTTGACCTCTCTCAATTTCCCTCCAGTCTTCTGGCCACGAGGGACTTTTCCACGACTATCAAAATCCCGGTTGGGTCAACGTTTGTTGCCGACGCGTTCCAACGACCTGTCAGGTGGATTCTGAGAAGTAATCATCGTGTCTCTCGGGATAGAACGATTGCGATGCAAATGATGATCATCAGTCCCTATGAAGCCAATTTTTTGATGCCCGAGATACGGAAATCAGATCATGTTTCGCTTCATCTCTATGCACCACGCCAAAATCAAAGCTTTCTTCCATTGGATAGACTCACGTTATACACTGTCCCTCAAAACGCTGACGAGATCGAAGCTCCTGATTTACTTCGCATCCAGCTCAACCTCTTCTCTGGACAACTGTATCTTGGTTCCCACTCCGAGTACAAGGACCTCTGTGAGTTTCTAGGGGTGGCATATTTCAAAACACCACCGGGGTTGGTGGTTGCCGCGGATGGTTTCATCCAAGGCGGCAATCAAGGGCGGGGACAAGGTTTCAGTGAAAGCCCGATCCAGTTCCTCAAAATTTTGACGTCGCAGATCAGAAAGGATTGCCAGGATATTGGACGAACACATATCGGCCACATTCTCAATGGCCGATTGTTGTTTCCATCTGACTTCATCGAATCAGCGAGATCGTCCGTCGAGGCCAATTTTCACAAACTGACCATTTAATCACTGGTCCGTGGATGGTTTTGATCACAATGCATCTGAACCGTCAACTTACTCGCAATGCAGATTGTCCTTACTCAGAGCGCTCACTTATTTTATGCAAATCGTAAATTCCCAAAAGGCTTCATTGTTGTGTATCTACCCCAATTGTTTCGAGGACCTTGTTTACTATAATATTCACGGGTCTGTAAATATGGTGAGGAGAGCTGCCCACATTTTCTCGGCACTGTTTTTTCCCGGTGTGAGTAAGGTATTACGATATTAACCTCCTAAATTCATCTGGTATGTGCCCTGATCTACGCCCTCGCGTCACTTCTCGGGTACTGCTGAGTATTGCGGCAAGCATCCTTTGCAAACAATGAGCCGTAAAATCTAAGCCATGCATGTAAACAATTCAGTAGATTAAGAGGTTCCCATCTGGGAAACATGATTCGAGATTGTTTGTCGCTACACTGATTTGCTGGAATGAACAGAACCCTGTGTCATCGGGCTATCCTACGGTAGCACCCGGTATTGCCTTCCACGTTCTAAACAGAGATTCGAACCCCTGATCACATGGCACAGGGATACGCCTTGTATCTAATTGTAACACAAACAGTCTGTTTTTACGTCAATCCTAAGTAAAAACCCTGGAAACATCTGCCCAAACGCAAAGAAAAGCACAATACAACCAGCCTCAAGCTGACAGAATGTTAGTCTTGACTTCTGCATGCCGGAGCTGCTTTATCGCAGCATGTGGTGCTTCCCTGGGGCCTGTTTAGCGTCGAAACGATAGGCAAAACTCAACTATTAGTGAAAGATCGAAGTGCCTTTCGATCCTTACTGTTATGTTATGGTTCCGCGGTTTATTGGATATTAGATATACTAGCTAGCGTCTTTGGGTGTTTGTCAAATTAAACTCCTTCGCACATACCTGCTGGGATATCTTATTTTTTGACAGCAAACCGCGCAGGTTACAGTACATATGGATGTGTGGGTGTGTGTGTGGGTGTGTGTGTGCTTCATTTGCCCTGACCCCTCCCAATGAAAAATGATATGCAGACTACCTCATCTATTTATTGTATCTGTCAGCTCCTTCTACTCACCCATAAATTTGCACGTTGACTTGTGACAGATTTTGTGTATCACTCGCAACGATAGGGGCTTCCAGTGTTTGTATGAACTTTGAGAAAATAGCGTCACGCCTGAGTCAGCAATTGAGGGTCTCTATGCCTAGCTTCATAACAATATGTCTTGACATCTAGCTCAAAAGGCTCGTACAGATTATGTGAAAACGCAGCAGGAAAGCAACACTTCCGTGTTGTGCTGTATAGGCTGGAAAAGCGTTCATTGGCGGAAGCGTATTGTTGGGGTTTCTCAACGTACACAGCATCGTCCCTATTTTAACGATATATCAAACCTTTGAGGTACAGTAGAGGACAGGTTCGGCTTCTACAATGATCACACTCTTTCACTCTCTCTTGACGCTATATCCGGGAGCTATTCCATTTTGAGTCTAGGCCTTTAATTATGTGTCTTATCCGTCATACGGGACAGCAGGATACCCGGATTTTTCTATCAGAATTATTCCGTAAATACGCTCAATTTCCAGAAAAGTCGATGCAGCAAAAAAATGTGCCAAGGGAGTCTTGCAAGGTCGAGTTCGCTTCCCTCTTCCATGCCAACCCATTGAATAGGTGCAATAATCAGGTCTTGTCTTAAATTCCAAGAGCACCTTTTTGCCGTCTCTTTCGGGACAGAACTTGCCACTCGGCTGATACGATACTGGGCCTGACTCCCGTGCGCCACAAATCGCACATTAGTATGCGCAACGCCCTGATTGAGAAATGAAGCACCTTTCCCCTCATTTTTGGCTGAGCTGAGCTTCCTGCCTTTTTCCATTATCGTACGCTCCATCGAGAGCATCTCTTTTGCTGCTTGCGAACAGCTGGATCGACCCGCGCATCTCTGAGTGTGCATATATATTCCCCTCTTCACTGGGTACCATGTTGAGGTTTTGTAAAATGATATACCGCGGTCGCATAGAGACGAGACTGTCACCGAATCGCTTTGATTACTCGAATGAAGCACGCTAGCTATGTCCACCCCACAACTCTGGTGCGGCAGCAAATCCTCAACTATGCTCCTAGGACCCAGAGGAATTTGGGCTTGGCACGACCAATAGCGCATCGTGCGTGATTTCGTTCCTCTGATGCGTGTTTGGGACCCTTCGTGGCCTAGAATGTCGTGCGGGCGCTGGGCAATTCGTACTAAAAGTAAAGTCTGCCTTGCGCTGTCCTAGATCGGGCTGCTCAGCCTCAAGGCTTACACTCGTGGAATTAGCAATCCGCAGGCTGCGCATGAACATAGACGTAAATCCTAGACCAAGATAGAAGGCGCAGTATAGACGCAAAGTCCTGCAAAATTGGAAACCGGAGAGACCACTGTGGCCTAGAAAAGATTAGGAGGCTGTACTGCCAAGGACTGACCGTCCTTCAGGAACCAGGTGAACTCGGATGGTGGGTCTCTAGACAGCCTAATGGGTTACCAGGCTACTTCTCCTGTAGGTCGTTGTCCCTGTAAATCCCTCAATGATATCGCGTTAATCACTCCATGGCTATAAAACACCGCCTTTCCCTCCATGGCTTCTTAATCATCGCTCTCTATCACTACATTGCTCTTTGAATTTCGTCATCATTCCCTCATCTGTTCTCAAAGCTGCTGTCAGCCGCCCGCCTACCATGTCCACCATTTCTTCCTCACCGACGGAGAAAAAAGGCGCGCAGAAAAAAGGCACAATGGGGTTGATACCCGTCCTGGTCAATGGCCAACCCTACATGCTCATGCATGAACGAACTAGAAAGACGATCAAAGATGGGGTGAAAATCTATGGCGGACCACGTAAGGCTTTTTCCTGTGCGAGGAGCTACATGCTGACTATCACCACAGACAGCCTAGCTGGCCCAGGCGGCGCCGCCGATGCAGGTGAAACCCCAGATGATGCGATCATCCGCGAGACTCAAGAAGAGTACGGACTAGAGGTCACAATTGTTCCCGTTCAAGGCAAGAAGGTATTTGCCAAGACCAACAATTGTCTGTCGAACGGATCCTTCTGGTGCTGCAACTTTTACCTTCTCGAGTTGAATGATAAAAAGCAAGTTCCTCAGGTATGCCACTCATTCACTGTCCCGCGGAGCTTTATCGCTCCTACCGGTTCCTGCAGATGCTGGTGGTGGCCGGAGAAGTCATCTTTTGTGCTTTGTCCGCCTCCGAGAGAGCCCTTGCGCTGATACCCGCCTACAGATCCCGCAGCAGGAACAAAAGAAAGCCACCCGCTTGGTAGCGGTGCCGTCTTATGCCTTGCAGTATTTAGGTGAAGTGATTAGTGTGAACGATGACGCGAATAAGGGTGGTGATGCGAATGAGGATCGCATCGAGGTCAAACTTAAAACAGACACCGTGTATTTCTTTGAGTCGTTGAAAAACCTAGCTAGGGTCCATCGGGAACTTTGCATGGATGAGCTCTCAGGATTCTGGGATATTGTCTCGGAAATACCAGAATACCAAGCTGATGAGCTTATTGGGCACGGTATCGATATAATTGAATAAAGCGCAAAGGTACCTAAGCCATAAGCTCCTTACTGGTTAGTGGGGGCGTTGCACCCAGGCTGAGTTACGTAGGAGCATATGTAGCTTTTGGGCCATTGAAAATGGTAGTTACTTAACTAACTAGACTAGTTCGAGAGCTGTCTCTCTCTCTCTCTCTCTCTCTTTCTTCTTTTCTTCTCGTCTCTCACAATATATGATCTATCGTGCGTCCTCTACAGTTTCTCTATCAACTGGAGATCGTCGTTTGGGTAGCGATCAACTTGGTATGGAATTCTATATTTCTTTTATTAATTATGTGCTTCAGATTGATTCACTCGCTTGCGTGATTAGCCCACTTCCTATATATTTTAAAAGATCTGGGAAAATAGGGAAAGTAAAGAACTTAGTCTTGGGAGAGGATGAAATAAACTCATGCAGATCCATCGCAATCTTCCAATATGCCCAGCTAGTAAAGGTGAGACACAGTGGCGGTGCTCATGTTTACCACTCTATATGGTTCTGGAACGTGTTGGAATCTCGTAGAATATATGCTGTTAGATATTGAGAGACTACGAGTAATGTCAGATCGGGGGTCTACGATGTGAGTAGATCAGGAAAAAGCAGTCTTTGTATGATGAAGTCGATGGAGCAGATCACCTGACTTACGAAAGGTGGGTATAAAATAGTAAAATCCATACATCCACACATCCACAAAACCTAGTCCAGTTCATATTTATTTAGGTCTCTTCGTTCTGCCGTTCGAGCACAGCAAAACTATCGTCTATGTTCATTCCATTCAACTTTGTTGATTCTTTATCTTTGTTATGGTGTGATTTTCGACATATCTGCTATTGGTATAATTCCTGATACATACTTGGGCTTTTCCAAGGCATTCACGCTTCTAGCTGGGTCACTTTGGAGTCGAAGTCTGGCATGATGTTGCGAGCTTTGCATGGTGCCTCGCGAGCAATTTGTTTCACTATAATACTGGTCCTTCTTGTCCTTCAGACGAGGAACATATTATGCGATCGATTTCAAACAATGAGGGTTGATCGCGAGGATCCCAATCACTGTAGAAGCAAAGATTTGGTGGATTGGTCCCGTTTTGCATACTCGCAATATGCCACCAACACTGCTTACCTGTGCAACTCTGTCATGATTTTCGAGACCTTACATCGTTTAAACAGCAGGGCTGATCGTTTCCTGATTTACCCGTCCAGGTTTTCGGCCGACGAGAATGATGACGGGGCAGAGAGTCGATTACTTCGTCAGGCCCGCGATGAATACAATGTGAAGCTAGTGCCCACACATATCCAAAGAAGACACGGAGGAGACCGTATGTCCTGTTTGATTCAATTTTGAGAGAGCTGATAAACTAACCCAGCCTTAGCCACCTGGTCGGAAAGCTTCACGAAACTTCTAGCTTTCAATCAAACACAATACGACCGAGTTCTAAGCTTAGATTCGGATGTGACTATGCTACAAGTATGCCTCAAGGGAGTGGTCAACGCGGTGCATCCAAGGTTGTTGAACTAACGTGTGGTATCAGCATATGGACGAACTATTATTCCTGCCTTCGTGCCCGCTGGCCCTACCTCGAGCATACTGGCTAGATCCCGATCACCGCATCATGACCAGCTATCTCATGTTGATTGAGCCGTCGACAGTTGAATTTGACCGCATCGTCGCTACCATTGAATCCTCGAATCCATCAGACTACGATATGGAAATCGTGAATACTATCTACAGAGACCACGCCCTCATCCTCCCCCATCGACCCTATACCTTGCTGACAGGAGAGTTCCGCGAGACTATTCATACCAGATACCTTGGGAACTCACGGGAAGTCTGGAGTCCTCAGAAGGCTCTGATGGAAGCAAAGACCGTCCATTTCTCTGATTGGCCAGTTCCAAAAGTCTGTCTACTTTCAGTCTACCTCACGGAAAAGAGTCTCTTCGGTTCATCATGCTGACAGAACCTGAATAGCCTTGGGTTGATTTCCCTTCGAATGCTATGAATGAGCATAAGCCTTCTTGTCGTTTGAATGCAACGAGTGGCCAAGTGGACGACTGTCGTGACCGTGACCTTTGGCTTGGAATCTACCATGATTTCCACATCAGAAGACAGGTAGGAGACTTTTTTTACTCCGCTCAGATGATGCCTTTACTGAGAGTTTCAGAATATCTGCGGTGAGATCTAGTAGTGTGTCTGCGGTGCTGGAAATTTAGTGGGCTGGGACAGATCAGCGCGGAAGAAATGAAGAAGCATAATACAGAGTTTCGAATACCAGATCAAGAGAAGGACAGTCCGTACAAGAAGGATCTCTGGGCCTATTTTTGCTGGACTCTCTTCGTATTGATGTTATCTCTTGTTACCTGCGAAAAAATACTATGAAATTTATGATAAAAGCTAGATAGATGGGCAATGTATCAATGCCAAAAACAACGTAAATCAACAGTCAATGGAATTAAAAATAAGTCCTGATGGCTTCGACTTTGATGGCGATGATACGTGCTGCTCGAAGGTCATGGAAAAGACCCAGAAAATATCGGCCAAAGGGCAAGAATGTATGATATGAACCACAGATCGTGTCTGTTTTGTGAGATCCGAGGAAAGAAGAAGAGGGAGAGATGTATCTAGCTGCGGAGCCCACCAAATTTGGAAACCACTAAACCCCCGACACTAACGCTAGATAAATCTCATTTATAGGAGATAATCGAATCATAAATCGGGATTCTATGTTCCTGTCACTGTTGGAAAGTGTTCAATCTATGGAATAGGATAACAGTACTCGAGTAGTGAGCATACGGTGCATGCCATGTAACCAGAATAGAGTCTACATCGTAAGCGCAACGTTCTAGTTAATCCTCCCTTTTTTCAAGATGCGATTGTAATCTGTGTATACCTGGAAGCAGTTCGCAACTAATCGTCTTTTTTGTGGACATGAGGATTTGACTGAGGTCTTGGAGCTGTTCCGCTGTTTCGGGGTCGGCGTCTGTTTGACGGTATGCCCAGGAATTCTTCCCAGCCGCAGGATTTGCCTTTGGGTTCAACGAGCGGAGGCCTGGGGCCAGTTTCCCTCGATTGATCGAGGGACGTTTAACATCACCAGGAAAGTATGTGTTGCTGTTGTCTTGCGTCTTGGTTGTAAGAGATGATGTTTCACCAAATGTCCGCTCAAGTGTCTCTTCCAACACATCCTTCCTGTCGTCCCTCATTCTCTTGCCTACCTCAATGAATACAGGTGCCCCGGTCGGCCATATTTTAAAACAGTCTGTGTGGACTTCAGGCTTCGAAGACTGATTGCCGCTGCCACGATACCCAGTTTGGGGTTCAAGTCCACCGATTCTCGTAGATCTCCGTAGCGGCATTAAAGAGAATTGATGAAAAATTTCATGCAAAAAGCTCTGTAGCACCTCTTCAGTGATCACATATTTATAGTACGATTCCGGGCGGTGCTTGTGCCCTAGAATTGGACCAAAGCTAAGTTTGGGACGTGCTGGGAGTGATCGTTTCCGAGGTTTGTTAGAATCGTAAATGTACTGATAAAAATGGAGCATCAGAAGTACACGGGTCAATGCGGACAGTTGTAGAAGACTTGCCATCAAATCAGCATAAAATGAGCAGATCCAGGAAACCCATCCTGATTCGGAGCGGAAGAAGGGCTTGTCTCAGACTGGCGCATTGTCCCCACCGATGAGAAAAATATTCCAATGACATAACAATAACATAAACCACAAAAAGGCACCCGGGCAATAGTAGAAGCACTATGCTATGTGTGTTCACGTCTCGGAGGAGAATTCGCCACGAGTGATTTTTGATCTGGCATCACCTTCCACTTTATTCCACTGCTCGAATTTGGGTGCTGAATTGAATTCAGAATTACATGACCAGAAAAACCTCAAAGAAATGGTGAAATACTTTTTGGAGGTTTGATAAGCTACACTCGGAAAAGACGGAAAGAGGCACCGGATTGAAAGTCTGCAGTAGTATGTGCTGTGTTTATTGATCGCTTGTTATTGTTATCACAGATTGATCGTACTTTATATGTACGCCTAGTATGACTTTGAATACCAACGAGAGAGTAGATGAGAGATCAGCCCCGTCAACCAGATCAGTGATAACTTGACCACCCAACCACCTAGCTCATGGGTCAACCGGGCTTGAGTCCAGCCTTGAAGTTCAACATAGTATTTTACAGTCGCGCCCGACATCGCCTTCCATGTCGGAAACACAGAAATGCTCTTTCAAACCCTAATCACATGACCACACTTATCCAGATATGGTAACTCCCGTACTTTGGATCATGTTTCGGGTTTGAAAGGTAAAATTCAGACGGAGGAGAGCTGTTATGTTATGTATTATTACTGATCCAAAAATAACTACGCCTGCCATATTGCCATCCCAACTCGAAGCGTCCCAGGCAAGAACCAACCCCTAAACCGTTGCAAAATGGCACGAAATCTGTATCCGTGGCAGCGTAAGATGATTTTACACATGATAAGCAGTAAGAAAGACCGACTACATCGCAAATGGGCGAACTGGCAATGCAGCGAGCGTTCCATGACTGACATAAGCAGGAAATGCGGTTGTTCGGCAGTCCCGATTCTTCCACGATCCCTCGCGGCCCATCACTCCTGTGATGCCGGACGCCCTTTGTGACCACCCTGCTGAAATACCCGGTAAGAAATCAACACTCAGCGTCAGTGTATGTATCCTTACATGTTACGGCTGATTTCGAAAAGACGGCAAGATTTGATACCCCAGCGGTAAACTAGATTCTGCAGCTCAAAGGGCATTTCCACCTTCACCTCTTGTGGCATTGGTACTCGGTCCCTGGTCAAGAAAAGACAGATGAATAGAACCATGGTTTACTCCCACGTGGGTATCCCTGTTAGGTCCAGCTCGAAAGGCATTCCCAACTTCGCCTCCTGTGGCATTGGTACTCGGTCCCTGGTCAAGAAAAGACACCTGAATAGTACCTTCATTGACTCCCAGCTGAAAACAGCTGTTGAATCCAGCTTGGGAGGCATTTCCCATTTCACCACCTGTCACATTGGCATCCGCCCCTTGGACACAAGAATGCATGTTCATTTCATGATCGATTGACGTGAGTTCATCAGCACGTTGTTTTGAGAATCTTTGTGCCACGATTGCGCGCCTAAAATCCTGTTCGCGTTGTTGAGAACTTTCCCGAGCTTCGCGGAGTAATGCAGCAGATTGGACGGCTATTGCATCATTGCCCGGAAAGATACGATCACAATTGGCAAGAAAAATTTCATATCTCTTTATCCCAGCCCCAAAGTTTTTAACCTTCACATCAATGTTTGCTGCCTCTAAGATCTCATCCATATGCAACGCAGTATTCGGCCATTCTGTTTCACAGATGAACCTATATTTGAGTGCAATATCCCAAAGCCATTTGGCTTGCTGGAAATCCCCAATGAAACGGCATGTATGAGCGTATATTGGAGCCACAACTCCGCAGAGTGCAAAATATTTACCATCGGAGTCTTGAAGAAACATTTCAGGAACCGAGGAAATAAACAACTTCAGGAGCTTGTTAAGTTCACGGGCGTGTTTCCATAGCCCTGTCCTTTGGAAACTTTCTTTTCCATAATGAAGATTTTGTCCACTTAGCAGAAAAGCAGTGGCTAAGCTCTCGCTAATGTCGTCTTCGGATGCTTTCGAAGAAATGAACGCACGGACCAGATCATGTACTGAACAGCTCTCAACACAAGTATTGTGTGAACTGCGACACAATTTGACAAATCCAGAGGCCTCGAGCTCCTCAATGGCGGTTCCAAGTCGTCCAATATCAGAACGCAATTTATTCAGCCAGCAAATAAGGGCAAATGATTATGTTTCAGCTAGACCTGCTGGAACGAAGGGTGTCTTGAGAGTGGAATCAAATGACCCATCAAATCCAGAATTCACGACAAGGATGAATGGGGTTGTTCCTGGACTCAGGAATACAACAAGATGAAGTAGCTTTATCGCATCTGGACTCCTTTGCCTCAGGCCGTTATATGACATTTCGAATACCGTCCACAGTGTTCGACCTTTGTCATAACTTCCCACGTACCGCTTCATAGGGGTTTTGAGTGCCTTATCAGAGAAACGCATTTGAAATTCTTTGTTGAAGTCTTCCATTCGGACAACGCCATAAGATAGAATACTTCCAGCCTGTTCGAGGGCAAGCGGCAACCCTCCCAGCTTGCGAGAAATAGACCGAGCTACCACTACTCCTGGAAAATGTTAAAAACCAACAACGTGGTGAATTGAATTTTCGTACATACCGGAACGTTCAGGTGTTGTGACTCCGGCGCATCTAAGCAATATTTTCGACCCGGTGAGGTCATCTACTCCCTCCAAGTGGATATCGGGGAGAGCTAAGCGCAGGTGCAGGTCGGACGCCGTGGTGACCAGCAAGATATGACCGTGCTCACAGACAGGTAAGTATTTTCTGATATCATACTCCTCAGGGTCATCAATGTCGTAAACTCCTGGTATACCATCGAAAACCATAACCCAAGAACAATTTATTCTTCTTTCTAGCCACTCTTTTACTTGTTCAACAGCTGATTTCTCGAGTCTATACCCTGGCAAGTGAGATGAGAGCACCTCAAATGATTGACGAATCATAGCAGAAGACGAGCTATCAATCCACAGCACGGACTGGTAGGACTGCCTGTTGGTGACGATATAATGGGCGGAGAGCTGTGTTTTTCCAGCCCCACTGAGACCCCAGATGACCAGACAATTTCTGCTCAAATCAGAGCCAAGGCATTGCTTCACCTGAGACAATTCCGCTTCTCTCCCCAGAAATTTTGTCAGGGTAGGAATTCTTGACTGAATCCCTTGGGAAAGAGGCTGTGGCCTGTTGCCTGGATTATTTAGCAAGAATTACTGAAACAAGTTGAAGCTCAAAATCTCTCACCAGAATCTGCTAAAGTTTCTCGAGCTGTTGGAGTATTTTCGGTTTGAACGATCGGAATCACCAAGACAAGCTCTTTAGCATAGGCCGCTGCCACCTGCTGCCGCATATCCTTGCCATTCCTTGTTCTTGTGTGAGTCAGCATAATCACAGATACCCCGAATAACAAGGCATGGAAAGTCATTCATAAGTCCTGCAGCTTCCATTTCCACACAAAGAACCCTCAGGTCTCGAGCCAGCTCTTCTCGCCGTCTGCCATCTTTCACTACCTGATTTGCGGATGCAATCAGTCCATAGTGTATCACTGGTTCTTGATAATCTCGTGGAATCCGCGTAACCAGTTTGGATCGATCACAATCGATACATGTATCGGATCCTTCGTGATTGTATTGTGGCTGATATAGACAGTCCGCTTGAGTGGGTCGTGTAAAATTTGCAGCTCTGCGTGGAGGCATTTTGGCTTGACTTTCTGAGATAAATTCAAGAACCCGACTATCTTCTGTAAAGTGGTGGGCTTGGAGTGTAGTGAGGGCAGTCAGAAGAACCTTGGGCGGCCGGTTCAGCATCCCTGTCCGCTCGAATTGACCACCGCTTAACGCTTTACCGAGATCGTATTGGATCACGCCTCCAGATGTGTCCGCTGGCTGGCTTACCACGATGTCGCCTAGTCGAATGTCTGCGCTGCTGCTTGGTACGCCTCCACCGATACCAACCAAAAGGCCAAATCGGATAGATTGGAAGCTAGAGAGCAACTGCATCGCTACCGTTGCAGCTGAAACAATACCATATGCGCCACCTGGTAGGCAGGCAATGACAATGTTGTGTTCCCCAATATTGCCAAAGATATAGTTGTTTTGATCGGTTGATGGGCTCGGCAGGCTCGGATGGATTGTGTCCAACATCAACTTCGCAGCCGCCATCTCCAGCGGCAGGGCGCATACCCACCCGACCGTGTAATGGTCATGAGATAGAGTAGTCCTAGCAGCCATGTTGGGCTATATAATGATAAATTCACGTGATACTGAAAGGCGGGTTTCTCATATGAGGGTCATCAACGTCTGTGATAGCCTCACCACGGAAACTCAGTCCTGGAATGAATGCCAAAGTTGGAAGCAGCGGGGTTGGGAAGTGAGGCTGAGGCATCATCATCTCACAGCCAATCATTCCCATACAGTGGAGATAGGCACAATTGACACGTAACTAAATTAAGAATCGCCATGTTTGCTCATTTTGCATCGAAGCTTCTGATTAGGGATGGCAAAATGACATTTCAAAATTTCGAAATTCCTGAAATTTGGCCTCATGAAATGAAATTTGAAATCGACCATGAAATATTTAAATAACGCTAGTCTAAAGTTGGTAAGAGGATTATCAGCTGACCAATCAGGACAAGTGGATGGTTCAAGCTGAGGCGGTGGGAAGCCAGGCTTGATCTTCGGTCATTGGCTTGGTAAGGTTCAAGTGAATGATGACTCATTAATGCCAAGAAATTTTGAAATGAAATTGAAATGCAAAAAATAAGTGAAATTTCAATATTTCGAAACAGGTTGGCCAATTTCGAAATTACAACATCCCTACTTCCAGCCTGGAAGATTGGGGTAAATGACTGTATATTTCATACTAGTATTTCAGGATTGTAGTATAACTACCCAGTCAGCTACAAAACGGATTAATTACATGCTACCCATATCTGGATTAGCGAATCACATGATTAGGGTTTCAAACAGCTTCTCTGTATATTCGACATGGAAGGCGAAAGCGGTCGGCACTGTACTTGAGCAACAGGCTCAAATCCAGTTAACACATAACGCCACTGAAGACACAATGGACTCAAATCCGCTCAGTGTGTCTATGTATGTTCAGAGCGGGAACTAATTTCCAATTCTACTAACTTTAGGCTATGATCGAGTAGCAGACGTGCCCAGGTATACGAGTGAATAAAATACTGGGAGAAAAGAAGAGGAATGAGGGAGAAAAAGAGTGGTTTCTTAATCTACGCTAACGTGATTCACTGCCGAGCTGGGCAGCCCAGAACACATAGTAAAAGCAATACCTTGCAACATGATATTTCAAAAAAAAAAATCAACGTTCTTGTTTAGTTTCATCACTCGCTCATCGTAATCGATAAGCATCTTTAGTGTAATGTCTCAACTTTGAATAAATCAGGAAACTTGGAACTTGCATTGTTACGGTATTGAAAAATATATCGCAGAGCTCCAAAACACATGTATCTCCCGCGGTCACCTGTATAAATTAATCTCAAAAATTACCTTAAGCTCCGACAAGGGGCTTGATAGCAAAGATATCTACGATAGAGCGTAGCGAATAGCAATATATCGATTTGCTGAAACAAAACAGGACGAGGAAAAGGAAGGAAGAGAAGAGAGAGAGAGAGAGAGCGAGCTATCTATGTCCTGTCCACCGGGTCACCTGACCACCCAACAGGGCTAAAGACCACATAGGAAGCACTCGGTTATAAGGAAAAACTCTTAGAGACAACATTGGAACCGTTGTGGAAATATCATGTTGTAATTCATCGCCTTCACTATGTGTTCTGGGCTGCGCAGCTTGGTAGCGAATTACGTTATCTAATCTGTGGAAAGCTCCGGGGCCTAAAGAACCGGGTACCCAAGGCTCCGACATGTATACTGGCATACTCAAATTAACCAGAGCCTCACCACGTGGGCGTGGCTGCTATATTGTAGGCTTGTGACTTCGCGGATCCAACAAATGACGATAAAACGGGGAAGTAGGACAATGGATAGATTGTGGGAGACCACCTCGGGGGCAGAAATAGAAAAGGAGAAAGGAAGCAAAGCTCTGGGTCTACGTGTATCAATCCACCGGGAGCCCGACAAACCGATCACCCACGGGTGCCGACCAAAGGGAGCAACGTATATGGAATCCTAATCATTATGCACCGATAGAGCCATTATTACGAAAATAAAAAGTTGGGTTGAAACCAAAATCTACTTCCCATGCTGTACATATGTTAGATAAAAATTGATCCCAAGGTTTCGCTCGATCTCCAGGGAAGACTGGAGCAATCGTCAGATACTTTTCTCGGGGAAGGGCAGATACGACCCTTTACCTTGAGACAACTTCATCAGCACAAATTTTATCTGTATAGCTCTTGCGACACAAGTCATTCATAGAGAAAAAATACATTCAACCGGACACGATATGATTAGTGCATTGGGAATGTAGAACTGGGCAGCTAATCAAATTGAACTGCCGACCCTGCGCTTAGTTGCTTTGCTTTGCAGCTCCGTGCGGATAGATTTCCCACTCGCACCCAGAATCTTTCTATGGCCTCAAGATGTCGCTGATGATTATCCAAGATGGAAATTATTAATTGAAGATGGTTTCTCTCGTCATGGAGAGTTTGAATTTGGCGTTCTATCTCCGCGAGAGAACGCATACTAGCAAAGTTATTGCTGCAACAATAGGAGTGATCATGGTGCTACTTATAGTTGAACTTCGATCATCATTTGTATCTCATTTGGTTTATTTTTGGCTTCAATCTCGTCGGAGTGGGGGTCAGGTGACCGTAATGATTGACAGGCCGGACTAGATAGCTGGCTCTCTCGCGCTCTCTCCTCTTCCTATTCCTTGTCCATTTTCGGTTCTACAAAATTGAATATACTGCTTCAATGATTCGCCTTATGGTAACCCTGCCCTGTTAGAAAACCTCAATCGTAACATCGACGTAGACCAATAAGCCGCCGCTAGAAAAGCTCATCTGAGCATTTTTTATGGTCTCGGGATTTTAGTAAAATTTTACGAATTCTGACTATATTTTCTTCATCTGACAGTGGTGGTGGTGGTGTGGATGTATTTGGTCGCGGGTACCAACAGTATATGATTGAAAATGACACACTGAATACATGAAATGGGTGTCATTCAATATCCAAGCCCTCTCCAATTCGGGATACGCATAGCGTTGGGATCCCACCTTAGCCCCAGTCAGAGGCTGACTCTATCAGCCAGTACATCTATCCAATGTGAGCTAAGCTTAATTGCCAATCAAATTTTATATGCCCATGTAAACCGATATCTCCCTTTTTGGGGTGCAATGTGAGAGGGCAATATGAACTATGTATAATTGAAGTCAAAGCTTTTCATAATGCGACTTCAAGAGCTAGATAGGGGGGCCAAAAGAAATGCCCAGCAGCTTAATGTTTGAAGGATTCGCATGTGTTGACGCGGTCAATATTATAAGGATTTCCCTCATAGGTCACAGAGCGATACAGCGAGCAAACTGTGTGAGTCGACGTAGCCGACGGAGCGTGGCTACGGATTCTCTGAGGTGGAATCGCATTGACCTTGTCTTCAAACTCACTAGACAGCGAGCTCTCGGCACCAGGAGCCTCAATGCAATTGTAGTTGACTTTCGCGTCCTCAACGGGCTCTGCAATTGATTGTTCTTGTATCTTACGCATGAAGGCATCAGACTGCGCAGCGAACCTGCAGCGCGTACGAATGGCCGGACCGAATTTGTAGAAGAGGAAGGGGAATGGCACGCAGAAAAGAGCCAGGAAAGCGGGAATGCTGGATGCCCAGTGGATGCCGAGGCTTTCGTACATATAAGTGGTAAATAAGGGGAAGGCGGCACCAAATAGGGAGCGGATAACGGAGTTGGCGGCCAAGACGGAGGCGGCGAAGATGGTGTAGGCGTCAATGAGATAGTTCATGATGCCGAGGAAGACCAGGACCATTCCGAAACCGAATGGGACACCGGCTGCGATACTGACCATGAAGTGGATGGAGGTAGAGTTTGTCCAGGCAAACCAGAACAGGCCGATCGGGATGGTGGCAGATGCAAGGAGGCAGGGTGGAAGACGGGCTTCGGGCGGCGCGAAGCCATTGTGGGCTTCAGAGGTCTTGATGTAGCGTGTGTTGTCCCAGAGCGAGTATGCTACGGCTGCTAGCATACCGACCATAATACCGAGGAAGGCCAGACCACCGAAGCCCTGACTCCAGCCACGATGCTCCTGGTAGACGATGGGAAAAGCGGCAAACATCATGTACAGGGTACCGTAAACGACAGCCATGTAGAAAGACAACATGAACACAATAGGCTCGCAGAACAACAGGATCCAAGGACGGGAGAGTGAGACCTTGAATGAGCTCTTAAGAGAAACCTTGCCCTGGTAAATTTCGGTCTTGCTGCGATAAATCTTACCTGTTAGCCTGGACAGCTTCTCTGCACGACGGCGGAGAAGCACGGGTGCATAAGTCTCGGGAATGACCAGCGAGCCAATCACCCAGACAGCGCCAGAGAGCGCCGCAAGAAATCCCATCACCCACTGCCAGCCGCCATTGCTCATACCGATGAAACCACCGGCAATGGGACCGATCACAGGGCCGAGAAAGGGGGCACCGGCAAACAGACTCATGGCAACACCGCGCTTCTTGGCGGGGAACATATCGGCGATGACGCCACCGGCATTGGTCAGAGGCGAGGATCCGAACGAGCCAGCGAAGAATCGGAGAATGATCAGAGTCCAGACATTCTTGGAGCCCGCGACACCGGCATTGAAAGCTGTGAGACCGGCGTAGGTGATGATGAACAGGATCTGACGACCAAAGAGCTCACTCAGTGGGGCCCAAAGCAAGGGCCCAATCTATTTGCCAGGTTTAGTTTTTCTAAAACCCTCAAAAAGCACTACGCGGAGTCAAACGCGGAGATCAGGAACGTACCGCGAAACCCATAACAAACAGTGAAACCCCGAGGGTAGCAAGTTCCTGCCCGATGTCGAAGTCGGCCATGATTTCCTGAATACCACCGGTGTAGGCGGAGGAAACCAAGGAAACCGCCAAAGTTGCAGTTGCTACCACCATGGTCAAGGTCCATTTCTTTACACCACTGAAGTTCATGGGGTTTCGGGGGTCATCCGCAATCCAAGTCACCACAAATGGGTCCTCATCCGTTCCTGAGCCGGGGTATGGGTAATCGAGGATTTGTTGTGTGACAACACCCTGGTCAAATATCATGCGCCAATGTGGGATTTTTGTCGGAGTAGAGAGTTCGATCTTCTCTGAGGCATGAGGGCTTGTGTTTGCCATGATGCGCAGATTGGGAATTGGAGAGACTTGGGAGCGCAATTTGAGATGGGGAGCAAATAGGTGTACAGAGCAACGAAACGCTTATTTGAGCTGAATAAGTTGAAAATGATTAGATGCGAGTCATGGCAAGTACAGGGCCTCCTTATTATAAGGTACTTCCCATGGGATTGTGGCACATACGAAAAGTTTTTTCACCTACATAACTCTTGTGAGATAAATCTATATAGACAAAATTCTAATGAAGGTGAGAAGTAGGCTAGTTGATCTTACGTTATATGTACGTCCTTTAAGTACACACTCTCCATGATATGATTCTGAGCACTGCCTTGAACTTCATCTTGCATGTCGAACAAACCATCAAGTCTCTTTTAAACTCTCCTAACATGTTCCGCCAATGATACAGAAGAATTCTCTATATGCAGTATCTCTTCCAAGATGGAATAAAGCCAGGTGCGGATACCAACTCTGATAAACCTGAGTTGGTATTTGTGGGTGCGCTCTAACAGAGTCGGATGATTGCCGTAGGCTAAGCTCTCTCTCATCTCGCAGTCCTTTTGATTTGATAATCTAAATCTAGTCTTCGATGAGCGTTTCCTGCTTCTCTAAGTAGCCTCCTTTCTGAGGGTTTGGAATACTACTTAAAACAATGTACTGGGAGAACTACGCCCGCGGGTCTACTGGTGCGATCAGTGATTTGCCAGGCGGTGAACGGATTCTGGGCCCAAGAGCATAACGAGTGCAGTCTGTGCGTATATGAAGTACTTCCGTTATTGTTGCTGCCTCAATTCCCTCTCCTTGATGTTATTATTGTGTTTTCAGCTGTCCTTTTGCTAACTATTGTAGGCAATTCCTTGAGTTCACACAACGAAGCCATTTCTCCCCTCGCTTTGAACTGGGCTTCCCGACTTTCCTCCCATTTTCGGCCTCCCTTGCTTGTACGTGGCTGGATCGACACGTGTGTCTGAAATTGCAGGGGAAAAAGCCCATCTGCACCATTTATAAGTATCCCCTATATTGTAATTGTCAAAATGGGGAATCAATCATTATTCTTCCCTCAATTTACGGCATTCGTGATTATCACTGAATACACCTTGCTCACTCTGCTCATTCCTTGAAATCTCTATCACCAATACCAACCTGCCTGCTATGCCTCACTGCCATCGCGCTCTTCTCTTTAGCAGTATAGATATCACATGTAGATCACGTGCCTAATATTTTCACCAAAGCCACACATGGGCTTTTGACAGAGTGCACGCTCTGAACAAAAAGGGTCAAAGTTAAAGCCTCTGCGTGTAATCAGTTGTAGGATGGGACTGGCGCTCAGAAAGAGCAATAATCAGAACGGTAGATCCCAGCCCTTTTGTCGACAGGCGCCAAATATGAACCAAAAAGTGACATTTCAATCATAATTGGATTGCCTAAGTATCTTGCTGTAATAGCTCCATGAGATGTTATGGTTAAATTTGTATTTACACTCTCTCAAAGGTTTTCGTCCAATCCCACCACCAGTGGATTTCCCGCCATGAGGTAGAGCAAGATTGTCACTTCTTGCTTTGAAGCCCAAAGGCATAGCCCATATTGCTCACCATCTGGTTCAACAAAACGCGTGACAAGTGGACTAAAAAAAAGTAATTGTGAGCTTGTATTTCTCTGTACGATGAATCAGAATAAGCCGCTCCCTGCTTTACCGTTGCTAGAGTACTGCGGCGGAAAGGACTTACCTCAGGGTTTAAACAAACGACAAGAATCGTTACACAGAGAAATTATCGCCTGGTTTCCACCGCAGATTCCAAAGACGGAATTTAATTGCCTAGATGAGGATAAGAACAATTCTCAGTCGGCTCCGGCACAGAGAGAGAAGTGGGTCTCTCTGCCTCTCAATTTCGAGAAAAGAAAACAGTGGAGAAAGCAGCAAATTTACAGCCGTCCAGAGTCTGCCCTAGGCATTTCAACAACCCAAAGTCTGAAGATCTCAACAACCCAAAGCCTAAAGGATTCCCCTGATGTAGGGAGCCTACTTGAGCTGGTTGAACTCCACCCAGAACTGCAGAGGGAGTTTGAATTGAATGGATTGCCTCTGATACAGAGGGCCCTAAAGAGGTCCGTGCCAGAGCAGTGGGAATTCCGTGAGATGAGTATCAACTGCGGTATCCCTGGGACAATAGCATACTACGAATCATTAGGGCGTGCGCCAGATGAATGTACTCATCAGGGGTGGGGTGTTGATTCATATCTTCGACACTACGCAGAAGAGATGGCAGTGTGTGCGCAATTGACAGGTCTCATGAGAGAGCGATGCGCCGGTAGGACCCACACTGAACGGGATGTGCTCGAAGCGATGAGGAGACTAAGCGGCCCACGTTGGGCATCCGTACACAGGGCTTTTTGGCGTGTTTGGACATTTTGCCGAATCTTCGGCTGTGCGAAAGAACGCGAAGAGGATGCTCGAGGCCAGCGACGATGGCTGTGTGGCTTTGTTAGTGCGAAAGGCAAAGACCTGGTTGCTGCAACATTCACTCCAACGGACGATAACAGCGAGCTTCTCTGTTTACCCCCTGACCCATTCGGATATGGAAACGGCTCGGGACTATCTATAACAGAAATACAAGATATGGCAGCGGTTTGGACTTTCTTGGAGGATCTCTTGCGTGCGCACCTTGGTTCCCCCCTGTAGACTGGGGCTGGCAACCAGAGCATGAAGGTGAGCCATTATGACTACCCGGCAGCGAACCAAGGTATAATTAATTCTAATATTGATCAGTTGAGTGGGTGTATTACATTCTGACTCTGGGTCTGGGAGCGGTGAGCTATCTGCTCAGGCAGTCACTGCCATTTGAACGTGCTGCCGAGTTAGGATGGACTTTACGAGCAGCATATTCGCCAAAAAAAACTCGCAGGCCGTTTTTGATTGCCGCCTGCGAGGCACGCCTGCACGAAATTAGGTCTCAAGGTTCAAGAAGCTTATGATAGCAGCTAGTCCCTGTGATGCTACATCGCTTTTGGTATATCCAACAACAGCAGCAGCAGTATCCAGATCAAATAATCTTAATCAAGGTCTTACCGTTTTTTTGAAAATGCGTCATGAATTATTTTGCTCATAACAGGACTACTTGCCTCGCTGATTTGAGGTGAGATGACCGCCAAGGTAGATATAGAGCCTTCTCTCTGTGTGTGTTTGTAATAGTAAGAGCTCAGTACCTAGGTACCCAGATGTGCTAACCACTGGGGCGCAAATGACGGAACGTGACATTCCGTCATCCCCGGACCACTAGGCGTACCGATATCAACTAATGCACAGTGCAGTTGCACGCTTAATTGTCTTTGTTTGTCTTAAGGGTTAAAATGTTTCGTTTTTTTAACGATTTATCACTTCTTCTAATACAGTCGGTAGCGAAATCAGCTTCCGCCCCAAGCATTGCTTTTCTATTTTGCGGCCCCACTGCCAAGACGCTAGTGTGCAGTTTTTACTCTACTGTCATTTATAGAGAGATTGTGTTTGGTAAAATAACAATACCACAAAATGATCATACAGTATGCTTACGACACAAAATAAAAATAAAATAAATAAAATTGTCCCTGGTGGCTATCTCATGGTATGAGCACGCAACGTAGGCGGGGTAGGCGATAGAAAATTAATCCGATGAATGAGAGCAAAGGTCTTTCATTTACTGAGTTATACTCAACTAAGAAGGACGAGCAGATTTACTTGGTTTCGTAATTCCTATCATTATTGTACAAATGGCTGGATCTTGGACAAAGTATTCCAGTACTAAGAGCAAGGACTATAGCACAACTAGGTAGAGAATAACAATGACGATATGGAGGTATTAAGAAGTTTGAGTTGAAAATGGTGATATGGGATCATGATGAAACCTTCAGCCTTTTGGAAGGGGGAGGTCGGGAGGTCGACTGATCAGCACATTGATGTTCCTGGAGAAGTTTCACTATATGGTGGTATCCTCCCAGACGAGCTGCTTGGAGGGCATTTCCGTCTAATCCACCCTGGGCGTTGGCATCTGCTCCTCGCTCTAGCAGCATCTGTGCGATCTTGTCGTGGCCTCTAGAACAAGCAGCCTGAAGGGCATTTCCGTAACGTCCACCCTGGGCGTTGGCATCGGCTCCTCGCTCTAGCAGCATCTGTGCGGTCTTGTCGTGGCCTCTAGAACAAGCAGCCTGAAGGGCATTTCCGTAACGTCCACCCTGGGCGTTGGCTTCGGCTCCTCGCTCTAGCAGCATTTGTGCGATCTTGTCGTGTCCTCCAGAACAAGCAGCCTGGAGGGCATTTTCGTAACGTCCACCCTGGGCGGTGGCATCTGCTCCTCGCTCTAGCAGCATCTGTGCGGTCTTGTCGTGGCCTCTAGAACAAGCAGCCTGAAGGGCATTTCCGTAGGCTCCACCCTGGGTGTTGGCATCGGCTCCTCGCTCGAGCAGCATCTGTGCGGTCTTGTCATGTCCTCCAAAACAAGCAGCCTGGAGGGCATTTCCGTGGGCTCCACCCTGGGTGTTGGCATCTGCTCCTCGCTCTAGCAGCATTTGTGCGGTCTTGTCGTGTCCTCCAGAACAAGCAGCCTGGAGGGCATTTCCGTAACGTCCACCCTGGGCGGTGGCATCTGCTCCTCGCTCTAGCAGCATCTGTGCGATCTTGTCGTGGCCTCCAAAACAAGCAGCCTGAAGGGCATTTCCGTAATGCCCACCCTGGGTGTTGGCATCGGCTCCTCGCTCGAGCAGCATCTGTGCGGTCTTGTCATGTCCTCCAAAACAAGCAGCCTGGAGGGCATTTCCGTAGGCTCCACCCTGGGCGTTGGCATCGGCTCCTCGCTCTAGCAGCATTTGTGCGGTCTTGTCGTGTCCTCCAGAACAAGCAGTCTGGAGGGCATTTCCGTAACGTCCACCCTGAGCGTTGACATCGGCCCCTCGCTCTAGCAGCATCTGTGCGGTCTTGTAGTGTCCTTCGTCACAAGCAGCCTGGAGGGCATTTCCGTAACGTCCACCCTGGGTGTTGACATCGGCTCCTCGCTCTAGCAGCATCTGTGCGGTCTTGTCATGTCCTCCAAAACAAGCAGCCTGTAGGGCATTTCCGTAACGTCCACCCTGGGCGTTGACATCGGCTCCTCGCCCTAGCAGAAGCTCCACGATCGTAGCATATCCATTTAATGCAGCCCACATGACCGGATATGTTTTTCTATCATCAGGCGTATTGACATCACTATTATCCACATCAAGTATATACTGTACCTCCTGTTCATGGCCATTGAACGCTGCCACATGCAGTGCACTCATTACAGGAGCTTCTTCGTATGGTCTGACTGCCTTCCAAAAAATGGGGAACCACATTGAGAACGGTTTCCCAATTATGTCGTATAATAGATGCACTCGGTCGGATTCCTTTTGGATTGAAGTCAAAGCCATGTTTCGTACGTGATCAGGCCAATGAGCTGCTGAATATTCCAAGAAACATCCAGTAAGGGAGCCCGATTCGTCTTCATCGTATTCTGAATCCTCCATCAATAAGTATCTCAAACAGATCTCAGCCATTCGATCTTCCGCATGAGTCAGGCTGTTCCAGTATCCAGAATTAGGATTGCTGGAATTGTTCTTCTCAATGAGAAATTCTCTGGCTGTCTGATGGATGAGATAAATTTTCGAATTGTTCGTGAAGACAAACAGGCCGCACCATCGCCGAAGCTTGCCGTCTAAACCAATTGGATCTAGCCCAGCCTGATTAGTTGTCGGTAGGCCTGAGCTAGTAGCAATTCCCAACGCCATAGCCATCTCTCCTATTGTCAGAGGACGCCGTGCCGCCACGATGATCTCTAGGATCTTCTTGACTCTATCCATTAGACCGGCTGGGACTCGACAGAGTATCTTCTCATATGCGGCATTCACAGAAGGTGGTATCAGCGTGATCCGATCCTCTGAAGGCCGGAGGCTGTCTTTGAAGGTAGTGCGAATATCATCAATGGCTAGATGTAGCCATAGATATGTGCGGTGTTTCATTTGAAGTAGCTGCTGTTCAACTCGATGATGGAGCTCTGGCGAGAGTGGTACTGTTTCTGCTAGCTCTTTCACTCGAATCCTTACTACCTCATCAATCTCCTCATGGATTTGGTCATTTTGCTCCTCCCCCTTGATGTGTATATGCGGGAAAGAATCGGTGATTGCTCGAAAGTGATCCTGTATATGATCGTAGGGACGACTGGTGACCAGGAATTTCAAACAGGTTTTCTCCGTTGGTGAGGATGGCTGGCGATGAAACGCTTGGAGCTTTTCAATTAATCGGCGCTGATCCGTTTCATGGCATTCATCAAGTGCATCGAATATGCAAATAGTCTTGCACGATATGTCGGCTGATGTTGCCGCCATCAAAACCCTCCAAAGCTCGTCAACTTCTTGTGGAAGCGTCCCCCCATTCTTTTCCCAGGACGGAATGGCATATGCCAATAGATCAGACTGCTGGCTGAAGAGCTGGTGAAGTACCGAACATAATGCCTTGGCAAGATTGTTCTGGTCATCATTGTCCTTGAAAAAAAAGTAACATATTCTCACAGTTGGATGAGAGGTCTCTGAGTAACCATCAATTATCGATCTGGCGAGGACAGACTTGCCACAGCCTGGGTCAGCTGACACCCAGAGAAGGTCGTTGCAGTTGCTCTCCCACCAACGGATGTATTCAGAGCTCTGGAAAGCCCATCGACAGGTTCCCTCAGCCCGTATAGGGTTTATGTTCTTTTGCTCCACGTAGTTGACGACCTTGAACACTTGATAACAACGACGCTGTTGATCCGTTAAGACTCTTGCTTTCTGTTCACTAAAGTGCCGTTCGTTTTGACTGTATGCTTGATCTAAGCGATGTTGGATGCCTTTCAGCTCCTCTGAGTAATGTCAAAGTCAATATCTGCTGACAAAATCATTGAAAGACTGCGCTAGACTAACCAGACACAACAGCACTTATCCTCTCCTCGGCTTCAATTCTGTTGAGAGGAATTCTCTGTAGGAGATCCTTCGTATATGCAGCTGCCACCATAGCTGCATGCCCTTGCCACTCTTTGTTCTTATGTGAGTCCGAGTAATCGCAGATACCCCTGATGACCAGGCATGGAAAAGTATTCATCAGCCCCGCGGCTTCCATTTCGAAACAGAGGGCGTTTTTCTCCGCGGCAAGCCGATCTCGAATCAAAGCATCCTTCATCAGCTGATTGCCAGAAGCAATCAGGCCATAGTGAATGGCAGGGTTATCCTCGTCATCAGCCCGCTCGCTTCGTAGTACTAACGTGGAAAGATCAACCGCACACATAGCACAGTCAGCTTGGTGATGGA
The DNA here is from genome assembly GCF_028827555.1 of Penicillium brevicompactum. Taxonomy (NCBI): domain Eukaryota; kingdom Fungi; phylum Ascomycota; class Eurotiomycetes; order Eurotiales; family Aspergillaceae; genus Penicillium; species Penicillium brevicompactum. Next base: position 468,441 of record NW_026623207.1, read on the forward strand.
TAACTTCGGGGAGAAATAGCCTATCCGTGATTGGTTCTGGCCGTTTGTACTTCCGACGAAGTCTTATATTCTTCCCAAAAATGCCGTTGATGGCCTCCTCAAGCTGATGCCCTTTTATCTCATATTGAGTTCGGATACCCGCCATTGCAGCGCGCAAAATAGCTGGTGGCTGGTTTAAGAACCGTGTGTGCTGAAATCTTTGGTCCTGGATCGACTTGCCAAAATCGTATTGAAACACACCACTCTCGCCATCGCGAGGCGCACTGACCACAACATCGCCCAGCCGAATATCATGGCTCTCGCTTGGTACACCCCCGCCAATCCCAACCATGAGGCCGATCCTGACGTTGTGAAAACTGTTGAGCATGTTTGTCGCTACACTGGCGGCAGAAGCTGTTCCATATTCACCATCGGGTAAGACGGCGATGACAACGTTGTGTTCTCCCATCTTGCCCAATGTATAGTCGTTGGTATCATTTGGCGACACAAAGCGGGGTTTGTCGTGCTCCTCATCGAGGAATACTTGTGCGGAAACGTATTCCACGGGTAAGGCGCAAATCCAGCCCACAGTGTAGTTTCTAGGGTCTGACATGGCTTCAACCCGAGAGAAAAAGCCTGAATTCAGTTACCCGCGTGGCCTTTCGAAAGTTCTGACGCCTGGTTTGCAATAGAGGGCTAACTCTTGGGGACAACATATGCCACTATGGGCAAAGGAGAGCGGAGGAGGCTCAAGAGAAGGAAAGAAGCCCTGTGAGATAGAAGAAAAGTTTTTGCCAACCGGGGAGGCTCAGCCTCATGATGTACACGTCGTGCAGTAGCGAGCGGTAAGAGAAGAGATGCTATTGGCAGAGCCGTCTTCTCCACCCCATCGAAGCTAAGAAATGACAAGATCATCCTTGAAATGCACGCATCTTGCCCAATTCATCATGTGAAGCAGTTGACGGTTGTTGGCAGAGATATCTTGACCTTCCATGATATCCCATCCCTGGGGAAGTCTGTTCTGCGGTATTGGCAACGGGGCGCGCCGCACCGAAACCACCTCAAGGCGAAGTTACGTGGACCCACTTCCATCGAAAGGGGCACTAGTAACAAATCAACCCCGCCTTGACCTCTCTCAGAAGATCATGTGTTGTTTGTCGGTATGGAAATACCATGATCCGCACCATCAAACCAGAATACTGTAGTTATCATATGATATCGTCGGGGACAAAGACTCACTATTCCGTGATCAAGGAAAACATCAGCATCTAATCTTCGAATCATGAGGGCGATCACAACCAACTATGCGTCCTTGGACTAAGTCAAGACCGCACATAACAGCGGGAATAAAAATACTCTTCGAATTAGATGGAAGGGAAAAAATGACTTTACTGGGACGTAACCTGCCATTTATTAATTTGATGTGGTTTAACGGATAATTATTCATGGAAGCAGTGACTTGAGGGCGGCAACTATTGATGGATCTTTCCTAGCCAGTCGCCTTGCGAGAAGGTAATTGGTCACGTGACTATACAATATTGAGCACAATCGAACCAAAAACCATGCCTTCAAATGTTGAGTTCATTTGAAATAGTTATTTCGCTGTAAATTACAACTCGATACATCCAGCAGGGGTTTTTTATTGATGTCTGTTGAATAAGATTATGGCGCTAGTACTTTGGCAGTGGGTCCCGAGAAAAGAAAAGCAAGCGTTAGGGCGGAAGCTGATTTCGCTAGTGACTGTACATCAGCCGGTCGCCAAGCTCTTTATATTCTCCTCAGAGTTGGCTGCTACACTAAAGCATTCGTTAAAGTGATGGTATCTTCAAGAAATTCAATCAAACTCTGTTCTGAGAGAAGCCTCAGGGCTGGGATGGTTTGTGACCCAGGACATGATACTCGTACATCTTTCCTATCGTGCCTGGTATGTATATACAGAGACGGTGTTAAGGTCAGCTCTTTGCTCCAACTATGTACTTTGTTCCTAGGCGGTTTCGGAGACCTTTTCACGCAAGTAGGCTTCAAGAAGGTGCGCATTTCTCGTGTTGGCCTTGTAAATCGCATCAGCAAGATCACCAATGAAAGGGATCAGTCCAATGATGAGGTCCAATCCTATATTGCCTATCATCTTCAAACGCAGAGCTATGGGAAGTCCACCGTCGATTTTTCCGCAAGTTCTCACGACCATCGTCGCCAGAAGAAAATCGCTAAAATCACCGATTCTGAACGGTATTCATGGTTGGTATTGCACTCCACAATTCAAGAATTGATACATCAACTTACAATGGCACGAGTCCAATGACACTACCCCAACCAAAATGGATTCCACATAGGTTGAACAGGGCATAGTCTAACATATAAGCCCTGCGCTTGACCTTGGCCAGGACCGTAGTGTCATTCTTGGACAAGCCTGGAGGGGGAACCTCGTCGCATGGTGAACTTCTTTCTCTGGGGCCACGGCTGAGGCATGAAATTTGTGCTTGGTCTCGGGGAGTGTCCTGATAAAACCAAATTATTACACAAGTCTGCTTGCGAGATAAATTTCAATCAATCCTGGAGTGAGCTCACTGCAGTAATGATATTTTGTTTGCCTGTGGCACTTCCCATCTTCCTCTTCATCCAAAGCACCAATGCTTTGATCATTTTCGGGTCAGATGAAGGTCACTCGAGGAAAATAAAGCATGACCGAATTAGTGGATGGTGCGCGAAATGTTTGAGAAATTGATGTAGCGATGGAAAGTAATGAGTGGAGGAAATTGAAATGAGGCCATCTCAAGCTACCTATTTGTAGCAGTATGACCTGGGGTGGAACCATTCAGTGGATAAATCTTTTTTATTACAACATTTTAATAGCCAGTGGTATACACTGCTATCGATCGATATCACGACAGAATTTCCAAGTCTAGACATGTGCTACGAGATCAAAGAGTACTACGATTGTGCTTCTTTTACCAGATCTAGTGACTACAGTCAAATGAGAACATTTCATTATTAGAGACCTATGAGCACTCTCCAAGAATAGTAGATTCGAGAGATCCTCTAGCCGTGTTATGGACAGAGAGAAGAAAAAGTCTTCGTCATCCCAGGAGGGAAGTAAATCAAGGAGTACAAATGGGAACATGGTCCTCCCCTCTGTTGCTTTTGAGCACTACCTGAACGAGCCTGGAGCCACATGATAAATCAAAGAAACGGACTAGGACTATAGTAGCGTTCAATTTGATGACTGACAAAGATGCAGCAAATGACACAGCAATGGCCTCAGAAATAATGCACTAAAAGAAGGCGCTCGGGCAGAAATACCCAGGTAATAGGGTGGGCATGCGCCTTTACTACACTAGTTAGCCGGTTCATTCATCACTAAAGATCATGATCAATAAAACTTAGGAATTCCGAAATATCTTCAGAAATGAAAATCTTCTTACGGATTGATGTTGTCAATATATCAAGTTGAAATTCATTCGCTCGCGCGTGAATGTCTAATTGAAAAAGGAATACACAGGCTCATACAATCGCGTAGCAACAAGAGATTCCAAATCCGGGTATGTTGTAGGACAAGATCCGGGAAGCCCAGGTCGAAAGGGGGTAATGACTGGGTTTGATTCTCTATACTAGGATAGATTTACACACAGAACAGCAACTCTATAGCTGATAAAGTGATAATATTATCAAATAACAAGAAAAAGGAGGCAATATGGCAGCAACGAGAGGGAGACCATGCTCCCCCACTTCACCAGCTAGATGGTTGTACTAAAAGCGTGAGCTCGTAGGTCCACAATATGTAAGCCTTGGGAGCAAGGCAAAAGGGTCAAGATGGGTGGTATTCAGAGAAAACTAGAATGTATGTATTAGCAAATCCTTGATCGAGGCAAGAAATAATGAAAAGAGATAGAGAGAGATTTCGAACTCCGCAGTGAGATTTTCACACACCTGATCAGCACCAGTGCGGTATCACAACACTCAACTCATAAGCACAACAAATGTTTGAATGTTAAAGCCCGGCTTTCAAATTGTCATATTTGGAGGCAGGGTAGCTAAGATGATTTTCGCTCTTGTCCAAAACCCCAATGCCTCCTATGGTATCGACAACCTAAATTGGTTGTGATTAGTCACACCATTCAACATCACATATGAATCACCTGGGCAGACGTACCGTGGCAATAAGACTGTCATTGCCCGATTTGTCGCCACTGAGCTCCCACCACATTCCACCCGCAAGACCCTTGGATTTGATATATTCTCCTTTTTTCCGTGCGATCTCAGGGGTATCATAACTGACCAGCAATCGCGATTCAGAGTTGTAACAGTAGCTAGCAACTTCCTGATCTAAATTTGTCACGGCGCAGCTGGGCTGGGGTAGAGCTTTATTGTCCCATACACCATTGTCCCAGCTACCAACACCAACGCCATTGTAGGATTGACCAGGACCAGCGGTGTTAGTGAAAGCCCTGCCGTAGAGAGGCATACCCATCACAATCTTGTTGGAAGACACACCATGAGAGGTGTAGTACTCGATCGCTTGGTCTGTGTTGAACGGGGTGCTCTTTGGGTTGCTATCAGACGAGTAAAGGTTGGCGTCGTGGCTAACAACGGCGTCCCAGCTTCCTGCGTAATCGTAAGCCATCAGATTCCAAAAGTCAAGATGTTGATCCATCATCGCGAGATGCTCCTTTTTGTAATTTGCGGGGCCTAGAACCTAGATTAGCGAATTCCATTAAGTGGTCAAGGGGAAACAAATCGAACCAGCTGGAGATGCCGCGGTGATCAAAAAGTGGTAGTTATCAGCCTCGGCTGCGCTGTAGGAATCAAGTGCCTGGAAGACCTCAGATCAGCAGAGTTGGGGAAACGTAAAACACGAAATTACCTCACGAAGACGGCTCAGTGTCTCAACAAACTGGCTTGCCTCGGTATCATTCGCAGGGTACTATCTCATATTAGTGTCAAACGCCTCGAGACAAAATCACACACCCACTTCAAAATCAATATCAATACCGTCAAAGCCGAGGTTTTTCAGCAGTTCTGTGGAACTATCAGCGAACCTTTGCCGTCCTGCCTGGGTCTTGAAGGCTGTTCTGAGGTTGGAAGAATAACTCCACCCTCCAATCGACAAAAGAACTTTGAGTTTTCGGTTCTTCTTCTTCAGTAGGAAAAGCTGCTTAATACAGCCGTATATATTGCTTCCGGTATCGGACCAGGAATCAGTGGAATAGTGCTTGTCTGTGTCTGCCCAGGTGTCAGACAGAACTACGTCACCAGAAGCCTGAACATTAGCAAATGCATAAAGAATATGCGTTAGTTGTTCAGCAGGAATATCCTGAGGTTGGAAGTTACGAGCATAAATGCCCTGGATACAGTCGTTAATTTTAAGACAGCTTTCTATGACTCATCAAAAGCCGACATACCCAGTTGACAAAGTAGGCCACTGAGCGAAAGGTGTCAGTATCACGGGTCTCAATTCGGGTTATATTGGGATCACCCAAGGCAGGGTTGTGAGCACTGGCGAGCTGCACGATGCACAAGTACAAAGGAATAGAGAATAGCATCAGAAAGGCCTTCTAAACTGTCACTGAGTCGTATTCATATAGCAGGCTATCTTCTCTTAAATGACCGCGGAGGTCGAGGATCTATATTTGATGTAGTCGGGTTACGTACAGTCTCCCAAATTCGGTGTCCCCGCTGTACGGTTTATATATAGGACTAACCGGCTTTCATATCTCGGGATTGAATCAATGTACTCTCCCCTCCATTGACTTTTGCGATTCACTGGATCTCTGGTAACTGTATTGACCAGCGTGTTCGAAAAGACTATCACTGGTCCCCGTTTCTTTTTTGGTGGTTATATACTGGCCAGTATTGGATCCCGCCGAGTCATTCGTATTGAAGACAAAGGTTCGAGCATAAGAAAGAGGTAGTTCCAAAATTGGGTCACCTGGTTCTGGTGTAGATGCTTCTCGGCTGACTGAGCCTTTTTGGACATTGTGGACGAAGAAATCTGGACCTCTTTATCGCGAATATACTCGCGAGCCGCCGGTAAAATCCTCCGAGCAATCCACACTTTGAGGTTCTCCCGCCGATGCAGCGTGCAAAGGATTAGGAATGTCTCTGCTCGGACTGAACATACTGTCGCTATTCTCATTGGCAGCGCCCATCTCTCTTATGTTTGCAAGACTAGTCCAAAGCCAAACCCAATCATCAAAAGTGCTAGACCCTGTGTCCGTCACTGCTTCCTTGGACTGGATCGCCATCTCCAGACACCGTTGACTCCGCTAGTCTCCGTCACAATCCGTCAGCTGCATCCGGATTTCCCAACAACAAGGTTGGCCTCCAATCTCTTGACGTCGCCTGACCACTTATGAACGAATCAAAAAGGGTATACGTCATTAGACCGCGTTGCTTTGTTATAGGAGTGGGCTGTTTCTAAGACGTGCTCAGTATATACGTGACGGGAAATCAGTATGGAATTTGAGAGCTGAGGAACGAAGGAGAAAGACAGAGAGCATGAGATCTGGATCTATCTACACCAGCGGGGACACTGCAAACTAGGCAAACGCCCGTGCCGACAATACGAGCGTGTTTTGTAACGCTCCCACCTCCGAGAGATTGTTCAGAACGAGGCACAGATAGATTCTTTTACCTGGTATCTTTCCTGCCTTGTAGTGCTTGAACTCATTCTACCCATGGGAACTGACAGATATGTCTTCGGGTCAGTCTTATTACCTACCATCCGAGATACTGAATTCTATCTGCCCAAACCTGCATTCACCTGGCTTCAAAGAAGTCTATTTAGTCAATCGCAGTTTCCGCGCTATAAGTGTACCGATACTTTTTGACACTATCCGTGTCTCTTTCTCGCTTGGTGGTTTGACTCGTCTGTATGCTTTCTCTTGTTCTACTTTAGCATCCTATGCACAGGTGCTTTGCTACGATACCTCGGAGATTCTCGACCCACTTATGTCGTTCCTGTCGAGCATTTGCACCGTCTGATGTCTAAAATTCAGTGGTGCGGCAGGGGGACCACTTCACGGCTTGCATGTACACCCCACAGGTGTATTCCCGAGACCAGAGGGTATTCAAATGGGGATTTCGCGAGGGATCGTTCTCCTACAGATTGATTCATCTTGTATTTGTGGATGTCATTAAAAGTCAGCAGGAGGCTCTCCTCAACCGAGGTGACATACGGGTCCTGAGTCAAAGTGCTCAGCGCCTCGCGCGGTTGGTCACGATTGGGCTATCTTTCAGTGAGCCTGACAAGAGCCAGCTCCCTTGGTTCAGTATCTGGGGTTTCATGGAATGGGGTTATTTGTTTGCAGTCCATCTGGAAGCAATCTTCCAAGCGATTCAGTCCACAAAACTACAAAGGAGTCGAGTTTCCTCGCTTGAGATCCATGTGTTCTACGCGAGCGTCTCTGATTTGGCATTGGTGGAGCTAGCCAGTTGCGCGCTTGCCGATGTCAAATACTTATGCCCTGACAACAGTGTGAAGTGCAGATTGAGTTGGCAGGTGTTGGGTAATGGACTGTCAACTGCGTACACTCCAACAGAAGCACGACCCGGATGATAGAAACCTGATCCTGCGAGTTGTACAGCTGCACACAAGCTCAGAAGCCAGTCCTCGTTATATCAAGTAAAATATCAACTCCATATGTATACAAAGCCACTCAAAATCAGTTTAACCTCTCGTTTGTTTTTACTTCGCTTTGGGGAGCACTATATTTGGAAACTGGGTTGACAAACAATATGCAGCACGAGACATGGGACATGACGTGATAGTTCTTTTACACTTTGACTTCTTTGTTCTTTGACCCGCTTTGACACAGGAATCCCAAATTCATTGGTCCCTGACCGAATATAATGAAAGTCGAATATTTGTCCGAGTTAAGGTGTGCAATGGATACAAAATTAAAAACAAAGGGTTTTCATGAATATGAATATATATATATATATATATTGAAGTAGGGAGAGCGCGTAAGCGGTCTGACATCGCAGACAAGCCCTGGAGACGATGGGGTGCTCAGTGCTCAATTGGGATACGAGGGAGCAAAATCGTCCCCCTGGCTACCGAAATAAGAAACAGATGCTGTTCTTTCGAGAGGCTTAAATCGCATGAATTGCTAAACTAATAAAACGAGAGCTAAAAATGCCAAAACTAGCCACAGGGCCGCACATGAGATGTGGCGCGGTTTCCTCACTACAATATATACATACTCCATAGATTCCCCTTAATTCATCACATAACATGAATGTCACATATATCGACATTCATTACCACATTAATAATACCTAGGTATTGAGTGTTACTGGTCTGATATATAGTATATTACTAGTCAAAATACACTGTTATTATATGTATATAAGAGTAGATATAGTAAACATAGATTACAGCAATAGAAAAAACAAAAAAATAAACAAAAAGAAACAATAAAGAACAATAGAAAATATGTTTTCACAAACCTTATATAAACCAGTTAAAATTAGATGTCCTAATACCATGCGGTTTATCTTTTCAGGATTCTGCATCACCTTAAATGGAAGGCATTGAAGAATTCCACAATATTAATGTTCTTTTAATATTACGTTTTACTTCGTGTGATGGAGAAACCGCGGCACATCTCTCATCTGCGTTCTAGGGATATTTCTAGCCCCAATCCGAGCATTCTTCACCTCTCTCAAGAACATCATCTATTTCCTGTTCCGGCATTCTGGGGACTCCCATGATCACCATCGAAGCACTGAGCACCCTCGTCGTCTTGTCTGCGATGTCAGACGGCCAACGAGCTCTTCTCACTTCATTAGTCTATACAATGTTTACTGTAACATGCATGATGATTACAATAATAAGAAGTTTTTTTTTCATTCATAAATCACCAATAGCACATAAATACATGAACCACGGTACTTGAATAGAATTAATTTGAACAATATCACCTGCATTTTTAGGAACATGAATATTTCCACCCTTTAAATTGAATCTATAAAGTAATGAATCCAATTAGAATGGCAGAGAAGAAGTGAACATCCATAAGGGTCTACATGACTTCCACTCGTACAGCCCGAATCAGTGGAAATAAAGTCATGTCTCGAATTAGATAGTCTTCTGGCCGTTTCTCACTAGCTACCGAAAATATCCACCGCCTCATGAGACAGTTCTCATTCTGATAAAAGAGGCATTAGTTTGTATCATATTAATGTTCCGTTCCCTCTGAAAGCCTGTCGTTTCTTTCACAGCTCATGAATGGAGACTTGGAATGTTTTCAACTCGGCCCCACACAAATGATCCAATGATGATAGCTCTATGGCTTGTCATAGCTATAGCACTAGTCGCACTTGGATCATTCACTACTCGGCTTAGCACTCTCATGAGGAAAGATCTATTTTATCCCCTACGGGGCGATAGGCATTTAGGAGTTTGGTCCCACCGACAGCCTTCGACTCCATGGTACCGTATGGTTCAACCGCCCCCCTGTGGGGCCTGTTATCGGTGCGAACCTCTCACACGGCTTTTGCGGGCGGCCTGTGGTGTATCTCAGTCGCTTGCCATTATCAGCCTCACCAGGACAGACCGCGTGGTCACTTTTGCTGGCACTGGTTCATCCGACCCTTCCAATCAATTCCCATGGACAAAAGTCGTTTAGGTCGCTCCCACAGAGCGACATGGTTGATGCTGGCCAGAGAACACCCCACGCAAGCGATTCTGAAGCGCTCATTCTCAAAAATAGCTGGTCTACCTTACCGCTCCGTCCTCTCCAAAAGCATAATTCGACAACTGTCGTCAAAATCTCCCGCCCGACCTTCATAACCTTGCTTTGCCTCACTAATTCCCGCCAGGTGATTTCTTATTCGGATTCCTCTGGATACCGAGCATCATTCCCGTCCTACTGCGGACGATGGTACTTGGAATGGCGCATCGGGGGGCCTGCATTTGCTCGACTTGGTGTGCATGACTCTCATACACTATGCAAAGATCCATATCCGGAAGCATTCGAGCAACGCGTTGATGCGTGTTTGCAAATGTTGGCTGGAGTTGTCGAATCACGATCAGTGAGGGGCTTTAGATGTGGCTTCCCAGGACGCAAATCATCCGGTAAATGGGTGCTTGAATATGAACCCCGAGGATTTGGAGGTGCGCACAGTGGGAGGCATCTTTACCACATGATCGGTGGAAACGTCAACGAGGTAAGCTTCTTGCGCCCGAAAGCGATGAATGCAGAGGTAGAGCCTCCGGAAGGCATGGTAGTGCTACGTTTGCCTAACAAGCATGATGGAGGAGGGGATGTGACTCTGTACATCCCAGAGAAAGAATCCACTGTCCTCAATGAAGCTTTGGACAATCTTTCGTGGACATTTCTGTCATGGTCTCTGCACCGAGGGCTCCGTGACATTCTGGTTGCGTTTGGAAAAGAGAGGATGGCACGGTACCGTCGCCGTCTGGCTCTGACGCTTCGCGAAGCAGTCACAAAGTGGCCTGAAAGATTGGTCGCTAGAGGGTGGAATTCCCAGTTTGTGAGAGAGACCATGGCGGATATGGCTGAAAGCGCTGTGCTGGCCAGCCAAGGAAACTCAGCAGATGTCGTCAGAATCGTCACCGACATAGCAGTGGTCTTGCAGAATGATACAATGAGCGATCTTGACAAGACAATCTTCTGGCGACATGGAAATCCCTGTTCTTCAACCCTTGATTCAATGACTATTATCGCTCTTGTGAAATACCTTGTCTTGGAGTGGAGTGTTGAGTTTGATTATCAGCTATACAACGATTTGCCTGAGGATATTCATCTAGGCTGAAGAGGGCCAAAACCCGGGATCTCTAGACTTTAGAATTCTGACGGTAAGGAGAGTCACTTTAAAGGGATATTACTCGGTAAGCGTATATTAAGTTTTCTTGTAGAATCAATTGCTTTCTGCCCATGAGTTCACCCCAGTTAATCATGCAATCTCTGACTGCAATACGCTCTGGAAAGTTTTGTGATTCCAATAGGGTCTCTTGAGTGATCGTAGTTTCCTGGCTCTCCGGCCTTGGAATCATCGTCTCTTGCTGTAATATTATGATGTACCATGTTGTAGTATATCTGCCCCCTCCAGCTTTGCTTCCTGCTGACCCACACGACCTTCTGGGCCATATGGGTCCGCCACAGAGTTCTTCCCATCACGCATTCATTCTGATTTCAGCAAACTTCGATCTCTATCTACCCCAATTTACCATGTTTGTCCAAGTAAGTAGCACCACTTGGAAGGGCGCGCACTTGCGCACCTGGCGAAGGGTGGTTTTCCGTATTTGCCAAATCTGGGGGGGGGGGCACCTCCCTGTTCCTTCTCAACCCGATACTCCTTGCATTTATTGCACCCTCGTCTCTAGGTTTTCTTGTTGCTATTGATCGAGTTGATTTTGACATGTCCATCAGAGGCCTGCCACTGAGAGTTGAGAGTTTGGCGTATCTGATGTTTGGCATTTGCGGTTTTTGACGTCGGGCGTGCGATGAATGCTTCATAGACCGCTTCAAATTTGCGTTTTCATCGCTCAATTTGGCAATTGTGTATCGGTCGGCGCGATGGTGCTCCATCAAACGAGATGAAATGCGCAGACATCTAGCTGCTTCGTGCTCAGAATGATCGATTGTTCTTGTCAAAAAAATCGCAAACTTTTCGTGGTTTTTATTGAATCGTTTCTCCCTTCGTAGAGAGGTCCTTTTGACACTTGATGAGCCTGAGTTCATTGGGTCAATTTTGCTTGCGTAATGGTTGATTTGGAGGAAGTAATCTTTCTGGATCTTTCAGATTGATTTCCGGCTTTGTCAATTCATTCAATCGATGTTTAATTTGATCAAAATCAACTGGATAGATATTCCAATCTTTCACAGCATCACGAAATCGCAGATGCCGCGTTTGAAATATACCGATAATTTTTCACGATGTGCATGACTCCTCCCTAAGAGATGGCTCTGCACCCGTGCTTTTGTGCGCCAGATCAGAGTTCTGCATTGTTGAACTTATCTCTTGGCATTTCTGATACATTATAAATTCCTCTCCAGAGCTGAGTCTAAGTCTTCCTCTCTAACTACCACTCTTTTCACCTTTACATGCTATTATTGAATAACTGACTCCATTCCTTCTGTCATTATGAAAGACCAAACTCAGCCTAAAACGCCACAGGAGAAGATAGGTTCCAAGCCGCTCAGCAAACTCGAGGAATATCAGCGTCTATGGGAGCAAATGCTGCAGGGCACAGATATCCTTATCCGAAGGATTAAGGGTAAAGCCGTTTACTCATCCATTTTTTGATAATAGAAATCGACTGAGAACTTCTTCAGATGAAAGAAAGGCTCGAGAAACTGGAGCTACTCTATCCCCCCCTTATTGGGAGTGCACGTACTTGAATCATCGATGCGATTACATTTCGGTCGCTTCATCTACTTGAATGTGTCCTGGTTGATATATCGTCATGGGACATTTTTGGTCCAGACAAGAATTGGCTCACGAGCTTCGTGGTTTCGGAACTTAAATCTCGGTAAATTACCCAGTGAAGAGAGAGAAAAATGCGTTGGCGGTCTGACGTCGCCGCAAGATCAACGAGGGGACATCAGGAGCATCAATGGGCAGAATTAAAAAAATTAATCCATGGATATTGATAATCCTCGTCCTGGAGACCGTAAATCTGGGAGCAAAAGGAGTGTGGATTCCAAATTCTACATGATGACGCATACATAACTATATCTTGACTAAGCATTGCTCACCCTCAGAGCTCTAGGGCTGATAATGTTCGCGATTCTTCCACTACACTAGGTAACCCATCAAGAAATCGGAGATCTTATTACAAGGCCTTTGTGGATCTACACGCTCTCTCACGAAGCTCGTCCAGACGAAACCCGATTTCGTACTGATAACGGACCGATGTAATAACAAAGCGCCTGTGCGCTTGGTGATGAATAGATTTCATGCTTGAAAGAGCAAGAGGTAGAATACGAGGAGTCGGAAGTTTAGAAACGATGATTTTTAGTAGAATTGCAACACTGGGAGGATTGAGAGTGAATAAATTCAAAATTGGTCTGTTACTTCTGGATATCGAGAAAAGAATTTTTAAGACGTGTAACATTATATATGTATACTGTTTATTGCTTTTATTCTTGTTACCATGCAAGAAAGCCCTAGACAAAATGTGAAACACAGGGTTCGCCATGTAAGCCCTGGAGGTTTAGCGTTCCATGTGACTAAGGTTTGAAACAGCATTTCTGTGTTTCTGACATGGAAGGAAATGATAGTCTAACAGTCTGCACTGTATCATAGAAAGAAAACCAAATGATGTTCTCGCCCCAGTGGTATATTCCCGCGACTCGACCTTCGACTTCCAGGCTCCATAGACAATCGCTCACTTGACACCTTTAGCCGCTCTGCAACCTTGGAACCTGACCTTGAAAGGTGACATTTTCATCAACCGCAAGGACCATATCTCTCTTAGCCTCAATCGCGCATGGTGATGATCTGGCGGACCGCTCGACTCTCCCTATTGAAGTGTAGCGCGAAGGCCCACTTCAAGTCTCAGATGGTCATCGCGTTTTAATCTCGTTTCTAGACTCTGCCATTCCGAGCTGACCATCCAGAAATGCCACTCCCGTCGAATCCAGGTAGCTCGGTCATTGAATTCGAACTGGGCTCTTCGTTTTCCAATGATATCAGCTTCATGTCTGGAGAGCCCCTTTTCCTTCCCCAGGCAGCCATCGCAGAGAGTGTGAACATTGATCTTCCTCTTGCATGGAAGCATATGGGACCAAGCTGCAACGTAGCAGGACCCGGGATCCTCGGTAAAGAATCGAGCTCTGGAAATCCGAGTGTTTTGATCCGCACAGCAGACGCACAACCGATGAATAGTTACCCGCATTCTACGCAGCTCAGTTCCCCGGATCGTTCTTTGCTTAAAAGGGTTGTAAACTTCTCTTGAGCGTCTGGCTGCAGTTATATTTGTTCGCCGCACAGAACAGAATATGGTCGAGATGGTACGATGTATCCATGGATTGGGAAATAGCGCAATCGGCAGTGGCATTTTTGGGTGTGGTGATCGAGACACGTAAATAATCCTGTCGAAGTCAGGAGGCTGACTCGTTCACACATGTGATTTCCTCACCACGAGGAACGGTTTCATGTATAGATTAATACCTAGGACCAATTTCACCCCGAGTGCCATTTGAAACCAGACGCCTCTTCGGCCACAAATATATCTGCAAACCGGTCGAGTACTTGGCTGGAAACCACTTTGATGGCAAATTTAGCAATCCCTAGCGCTGGAAGTGTCAATGAATATCTTTCAACAAATTCTATGTTCACGATTGACAGTTCAAATCTTCAAGGCAGCAAAGAGTTGCTTACAGCGGTAGTAGTAGTATTGATTTACACCGACCTGTCGCCAAAACGATATCGTCAATGACATATCCTTTCTCCCAGGACGAACCTGGAAACAGGGTCTTTTTTTGTTTAAGTGATAAATGTTTCCATTTTCTGGACTAGTTTTTGCAAATGAATCTTAGAACGTTCCCTATAATCGATTTGGCTAATGGAACAACTGCTCTCAAATCCCTGACAATCTTTCTTGAAGTTAGGTCTATAGCCGGGGTTCTATCGACGCCACCCTAGCAAGATAAGTGCCAAATGTGGATTCATTCCACGGTGAAAGAGCGAGGTCATGCCAAAGGCATAAAGTTGATTGTTCGAGCCTAGCTCTGACAGAGGCTGTCTCGTCCAGCTGGATTATGCCTGCTTTCCAGCGCTTCCGCGCCAATGTTCTCCTGGCCGGCTTTCAACTCATCACACAGATAAGAGCAACCCCTACCGAGGGATGTCGCAGTCTTCCCGAGAGCATGACCGGCCATTCCCCGTGCACATCGTCGGCATCCTGTTCGACAAGTCCGAGCGTGTGGGGTTTGGAAAGGATAGCTACGTCGTCGGTCCCACTTGTCGTCCCTGCGGACCCGTCCATATCAGTGAGCAAGTCTTCTTCGGACATTTCGCCCACCAATACCAACCTGCCAATGGCTGGTGATAGTGATGCATATGCAGGGTGTTGTGGGCGTAATGCCATGTGCAATGGCAGCGCCACATATTATGACACTGCCACCAGCGTACTCAATCCCAGCTCGTGTGGCACCACCAACGATGGAAGCTCCGAGGATGTTGTGGCCTTGCCGCAAGGGATCATGACGGACGATGACTGTGGGCGGACTGTTATCATCAAGTTCCACGGAACTGACTTCCGGGGCACTGTGGTTGACAAATGCATGGGATGCGACAACCAATCTCTCGATTTGTCGCGGCATCTGTTTGCCTTACTTGCGCCGCTTGACGAAGGACGTGTCCACGGAGTCGAGTGGTATGCCCAATAGCCTTGAATCGTACGGGAATGGGTCGCAGCAACCTTGGAATTAGAATCCTTGAGTAATCAGGGCCAAGGGAAAGTGGCAGTGAAAACGGTAGATAGTATCCGACAAGGATTCCTCAGCACAATCTTGCAAATCTACAATCAGGATTTCTTTTTCCATGGCTTTGCCCATAATTTGTTGGGCCAAGTATAAATGCTTGATGATGGTTTTCTTCCGTAACCAATCCTTCCTCTGCTTTATCAAATAAAGGGAGAGGTGATACTACATACAATTCTATGACTGACATAGACTCAATTGTCGTCTCGATGGCACGAACATCCATATAGATTGACAAGATACCTTGAAAAAATAGGTATACTATCTCGGCCTGCTCGACTCCTCTAATCTGTGATAACTGCGCTGTGCGTTCGCCGATGTTGGTAAATATAGCGGTACAGGGATCACAGATCACGATATTCCGTCATATGATGGGTGAAGCAGCAGCCAAAGATGCCTAGCGATACGGTTCGCGGAGCCATTTTCAGCTAAAAAGGGTTTAACACAGATGTTTCAATATGCTTCGATGCTTGACTCTGCCCCGAGTCACAAGTAGACGAGTGTGGCTCTCAGTAGCCCGACAGGGTTATACAAGGCCAAGCGGAGGGACTTGTTGCGATTCGGTCCAGAGATTGGCCTGGGGGGGGAGTAAAACGTGGAGGACTGCTATCTATGACCTGTTTGTTAATGGATTGTTTATTCAATCAAGGCATTGCAAAGTGTCCAAAGTTTATTTACGGCATTCTCAAAACAACTGACCCTCACGGGACACTTGGCGAGCCTTTTCCGTCACTCATATTTTGCGAGGAATCCCAAGCTACTCCGTACAACAGTTATTTTTTCCCAAAGCCCTTTGAGTGCGAGAGGACTAATCCAGCATCAGCTCATCGCTCATAGTGAGCTATTATTCTCCATTGAGGGACTCCTTAAATTGGCTCTCATCCTTATTTGTGTGACTGGCCGCAAGGTCGAAGATATATTATGTCGGAAGTCTTCGCAGGCTTGCCAGTTGATTGACCTTGACTGCGATGAAAGACACAAGCCGACGTTGCTCTAGAGTCCAGAGCAAGCCTCGGCATCTCAGCCCGGCGAAGCTGGCGCAACTGGATGACATCGCGCTAGATCTACTTATCGACAGGATGACGCTGCGACAGGTCAACTTTCCGGCAGAGACGCGTAAGAGTTCCACAGCGTATCTGCCGCGTCGACCCGTCCGCAAGAGAGTGTTGTCGAAGATCCTTGGCGCCGAGGGACAATTTGACATCCATCAAATCCATCGCCGCATCGTACAAATAGCTTGCTTGGAGGGGTCTATTCCAGTAAGCGGGACCGCCGACGCACAATTCAAGTGGTTCAGCACGCAGCTGAAAAGCTATCTTCAAATCTACAACCCCAAGTGTTCTTTTCAGATTGCCATGTCTGAACATCTTCCTAGTACGCACCCTGAAGCTGCGGTTTTTGCGACGCGCGCCTTCACAGCGGGGGAGTCAATTCAGTTCCTCAGCGGGATCTGTGTGCCTTTGACAACAGAAGACCAGCTGCAACTCGAAAAGGCGGGTAAAGACTTTAGCATCCTCCAGTCACCTTGCAGTCAAGACCTTGCAATGTTTCTCGGCCCTGCTCGATTCGTCAACCACGACTGCCACGCAAATTGCGAGATTATATGGGCTAAAGGGCGCAGGGCCATCATTGTGGCCCTGAAAGACATCCAACCCGATGATGAGATTACCGTATTCTATGCAAAAGACTATTTCGGAGAGAATAACCAGCACTGCTTGTGTCGGTCCTGCGCACGAGCCCGATCGTCTCCGGACGGGTGTTGACTATTCTAGTATGGCAAGTGGGTATCCCCATCTCGAATCGTTCCAAGTTTATCTTTTCAGATCGCAGACTCCGTGCTCTCCCGAACCAACCAGATGCAGCACGCAGTCGAAAGGGCATTGATCGAAACCCACCTCGGATAGGCAGATCTACGATCATCTCGGAGGCCATGAGTTTGGTCTGCGATTTTGTGTCCCGGGAAATCTACTTAGACCTTTCCGCTATCGAAAAATATAATGGTGGAAAAGTCAAAGCCACATTGTCCGCATCTGAGGAGTGACTGGCGCACCCTGTGGTAATAGAAGAGTCATGTGTTGGACTACTATAGTAAAAGACGAAAACAGATCTCCCTGAGACACATACCCTTTCTTTCTCAGGGCCCCACTGTAGAGGAAAGCCCCAGAAAGCAGGTGCCCACCCACAGTGCCCCACGTTTCGTCCTAATCGCACGCTCAGACTGTGGGTGGGACCTAAAATAACTGTGGGTGGGACACATATGCTCGGAAAGCCCTGGAGACTTAGATTTGAATATCGTAGCTCGGTCTCAGGTCGCTGGCACAGCCAATCGTTATGCCCCGAGCATCAAGCGACAAGGCCTCGCTAGCCTAATTTGGCTTGGTTCGTCCCAAGTGGAACGCTGGAGCAGCGTGTGTTGGCTCGGGGGGAAATCTGTTTTTGACTTCTATTGTAAAGGGGGAAAGGAAGGAGAGAGAGAAGCGCTGGTGATTTTTCCCAATCATGTGCCGAGGAGTCGGACCTCGAATCTCGTACAGAGCAAGTTGTGAATCGAGGCTTGATGTCCCATATTATGGATTCCTAATCCCCCTAACCCCGCCCTAGTAAAGTGGATTGATCATCATTTGTCGTTTTTGTATTAGGACCCCATGTCCACGGGTCCACGGGTTGATGCCACTATTATTACGGCATGTCCTAGTGCCCGGTAGGCCCTTTCGTTTTTCGCCACTTTGCTACATTGCGATTCTGCCACCTTGTGTATCCGTGTATGTAAAATTAAGAGTTAAATTAAGAGTTAATTTCTATTCAATTTTTTTTCGTTATGGTTATTTACTTACCTCTTATTCTCTCACTGTTCTATACCAGGGATCTGGCGGCACGCGGAGTGAGCTATCTAGTAGGTTTTCTTCAAGGTTAATCACTCTGAGGTAAACTTAATAATATGATTGGGAATCCTATTGATATCGGGAGGCAGGCCGCAGAAGCCCCTTGGGCTCCCTGTCTTAAGGACCGGAAGTTAGAAATTAGTTAACACGGGGGGGGGGCTGCCGTCCCCCAGAGGGCCCAGACCCCCGCTTAGAAAATAGTCACGCGATATACTTTGGGAAACCTAGTCATGTGTTGTATTATGAGTAGATTAGTTTACGTGATGTTTGGTATAGTATCGACCAATTACAGGCTGTTGTTTGGGCGATGAATGGGTTTGTCATTCGCCGAAATCTCATTTTGTAGTAAACCCCCGTTATCTATTATATATAGGTGGCTCTACTGTATTCTACTAATAAATAATGATGTAGAAATAGGAGGCGAGAGAGATAAATCAACAAAAATCAAGAAATGGCAATTTATAAAAAAATACTCCTTCAAAAATCGGCGAGAAAAGCAGTGTAATATGCAGAGCAGCAATGTAGTAAACATCGAAAGGGCCTGCTGGGCACTAGGACATGCTGTAATAATATCTCATCAGCTGCTATGCTAACTAGTCATTTATCAGGCAGTTGATCCTAGTTCACAGAGATAAGCCTTTTGATCCCTGACTTCCAACTGAGACTTCCCGATCTTTCCCCCGTGTTGTGCTCATCTGGGGCAGCTCTTGCTTCTGTGTTGCTGAATAGACCCGTGCTCCTGAGAGTGCACTCAAAACGTCCCCCTATTCGTTGGGTGGTGCGAGCAGCTGAATATGATAAGCGCTGGAAGTGGACTAGTATGCTACCTGCTCTTCTTTTCTATGGGATTCTTCCCAGATGGGCTAAATGTATACTTTTAATCGATATATTGACTGAAAGATTCTGGTTGGGTAATGATCTAACCGACAAGCGGTGGAGTAGAATTTGGTAAACATGTTGGCTTTGAGCGGAGTCTCCCAACGCTTTGCAACACTTGCCTGATAAATGAGATCTTAATCATACAACAAATCTAAAAAGCCAGCTGCTCCTATTTCCTAACGCCATCCTATGCTGCAGGAAAATATCTGTGATTTGCTTTTTCGTTCGAACACAATAAATTCACCGTCACTAAAGAATCTAAGTCTCAACCTTGGGGTTGTCGAATATATGGGAGAATGTCCAATCTCCAGGAAGATTTGAGTATGATTGAGCGAGCTATCGCTTGTTTTTTATGGAACCTCACTCATTGCTCGTTTGCGCAATCTCAATCACTTGTCGTCTTTGTACCCTCTTTGCGCATTGAAAGCCCCGGATGTCTTTTCTTCTTTGAGCCATCGTTTTCTCAATTTGTGCTTCCATGTAGTATGCTCCCTCATATCGTAACGGCAATAAAAACCTATAGACTGCAGGGCTGGCTTATCATGGAGATCAAATGTTGGGAATGGGGGCATGCTCTGCGATATGTCATAGAAAGACGGGCACATTGGACGTTTGGTAATTCACTTGTTTTCCTTGCCCGCAGCAAAATAAGCTTGATGTCCCGATACGCCGGGCGAAGTACTCAAATCGGGGTCCTGAGTCGAACGGGAGGTAGGCCCAAATAAGGAAATCTGCCAGGATTCTGTTTCCACGGGGGACCTGTGATATTTTGGTACAACCTTGGAAGTGCGAGGCAAAGTAAGGCAAAACATATAAACAGATAAAAGTCTCCCAAGTGCCCAGGTGGGCCTCTAGCTCTCTGCGCTCATCGTCTCCTGTTGACTGTTCAACACGCTGTCTCTGAGGCCCACGGATATTCCAATTCCCACATAACAGCTTTGATACCGCACCAAGATGACACCAACCCCCAGCACAGAATTCGCCATATGGGAGGATTTGGGGAGCCCGCAAAAGCCGCGGTCGACTGGGAAATCGCAGAAGCCGACAACTTCGGCGAGTGCGTCCCCAAATATTACCGCATCAGTTGCCACTAGCTACAATAAGCGCACCACAGAAGGGCGACCAACGGAGCCGAGACGCCCGAATTCAATTCGGCGGGGCGTCCGCCACCAGGCCGTTCAGCGGGAGAGTACACGACCATCACGTAAAAGTCTCCCGGTGGTATATAGCATCAGGAAACCGATACGGTAGACAAAGCCTGGCCGTACTGTCATCCACACAGGGTATGGCACCCAGGGTGTGGTATAAAGCATTCATTCTGACATATATAGGGTTGTCAATGCTAGGCAAGGCTCGCAATGCGCAATCAGCACTCCGTCTCTTCAAATTTTTCTCCGAGTTGGAGAAAAATACAAATCTCCACAATGGATCCACCGGTATGTATCGCAATATATGGTTTCATTACAGGTCACGCTCTTTACCTTCCCTTGTCGTCTAGAAATGCATTGACAGCAAGATTGGTATCCTTTGCAATTGCAGCATACCTGAGCATGTTTAAGCGTTAATTGTCAACACTCGTCTTTACTCTGCCTAGATGCGAATTTCTGTCTTGTGAAAGAGTCTGTGACCCTCGGCTGCGAGTAAACCAAATAATCCATAGATGTAAGCCACCGTACCCCAGCCTCTTACATCTTGGACGGCTGGTGGTATTAGCCATATCAAGTATGAAGCTAGGCCTGGTGTCTATCGACATATTCCCTGGTGATGACTGAGATCTGTTCTCACATTCCATAAAAATGCTCTGAAGCTTGTGAGACCGTGATGTGACGGGAAAAAGTATGTATGCACAGACCTGAAGAAAGAAGGAGTGAGAGAGATCTAGATCTACCTACATTAGCAGGGACCCTGTAAACCAAGTAAACACCCACGCCGACATTATGTTGGTATAACGTCTTCCTATTATGATGTTGACGCTACTCTTGTGTGAAACCGATATTTTTCAACCCTTTCCAAGGCCCAGGTCACATCATACCTCTCCGGGCCAATGGTGGGATCATCTAGTATAAAGATATGTAGCCACGCAAATGACTTTTCTTTACTTTTTCCATCAATCAAAATGCATCGTCGACTCGTGCTGGTCGTGCTTGGGTTACTGCAGTATTCAGGAGCTCTGATTGCCGCGGACCCGGCTCCTCCTGCACTAAACCAACCAGTCCCACGGTGCCAACAAGAGAGGGTAGCGGTAATCACAAAGCGCTCTATATTGCGCCTTGCTAGGGACTTAATCACCATCACGGTTACGTCGACATCGACAGATACGACTGACTGTACCTGCACAGAAACTTCTTCCACGGCGTTTGTCAGTACCGACGTGAGTATTACATCAGCCTCCTCGCTGCCAACCTCCTCGCCCTTCGCTATGGCGACAACAACAAGCACAATCGAGCCAATAACCACTGAAACCGCTATGGATTCGAACCCCGTCGTTTCGGTAATACCCACCGTGATCACCACCGATAGCCCGACAACAGTGATAGACTGGAGAAGCACGACAGTTGAAAGCATCGTCACGGTCGAATCAGTGATCACAGAAGTCGATACAATCACGAAAACCGTCATCTCGGTGGTACCCAGCGTGGTCACCGCCGACAGGCCGACAACAGTGACAGATTGGAGATATACGACAGTTCCAAGCATCGTCACAGTCGGATCAGTGATCACAGAAGCCGGCACGAATGCGAAAACCGTCATCTCGGTGGTACCCAGCGTGGTCACCACCGACAGGCCAACAACAGTGA
This sequence comes from Penicillium brevicompactum, assembly GCF_028827555.1. Lineage (NCBI taxonomy): Eukaryota > Fungi > Ascomycota > Eurotiomycetes > Eurotiales > Aspergillaceae > Penicillium > Penicillium brevicompactum. Next base: position 490,434 of record NW_026623207.1, read on the forward strand.
CAGATTGGAGATATACGACAGTTCCAAGCATCGTCACGGTCGGATCAGTGATCACAGAAGCCGGCACGAATACGAAAACCGTCATCTCGGTGGTTCCCAGCGTGGTCACCGCCGACAGAGCAACAACGCCTACGGACTGGAGAAACACGGTCCTTACCAGTAGCGTTACAGTGGCGGATGTATCATCAGCCTCCTCTGATCCAGGCATCGTACTACTGGGTAATATTTCAACAATCCTATCTGCTGAAACCCTTCCGAGAGCAGAAAACACAGATTCAAGAGTCAGCACTCCAGCTATCCTTAGTGGGGACTCGTCTCCTGACAGGTTCACTACCGTCACTGTTAATCACTACAGTAATGCAGTCCAACCTGTGACCAGAATCGTCTATGAGACACTTGATGTGACTTTATCTCTAGAGGACAGCCCTACAGGATTGAGTACAAACGCGGAGGCTTCCGCAGGTGAGGCGGTCCGAAACAAGCCAGGCTATACAACCGTTTTCACCAATGATAATCAAAAGACCTGGAGTGAGCTCGAGACTCAAAGCTTCATCACTGCGGACACGAGCACCCGGTCGAGTATCGGGGAGCTAGGGGACCCACCGGCCACAATGGCCACGGATCCGTCCCAGGAAGCTGTATCGGGGGCCCCGAAGACACAGATATCGGCGACCACGGCCTCGACGGAGACACCAGTCACCCCATCAGGTGAGCCCTCTTTGCTGGGAAATAGCCCTGGGAAAGTGACAGAGACGGCTGGGATCGGAGAGTCGGCGTTGCCGACCACTTCCCTATCAGGTGGGAGAGGCCAAGTCCCCGGGAGGAGAAACCTAGCTAACAGAGTCAGCGCCTTCGCTCTCTATCTGCCCAAGCAGAATTATCAACCCAACCTTCACGCCTTTGGCACCCCTCCCGAAAAACTATACCTGGGGGTGTCCGCCTAGTCTTCTCTGCAACCCATCCAAACAATCAGCGGACGGAGAATGCAATTTTGAGGCTGGACCGCCCGCAGACACGTACTACTGTCGACCGGAAGAGTGCATACGAAGCCCCACGCTGACTCTTCCTGTACTCTCGGGTCCCCCCGCGTCATACGAGCGGATAGAACACTACAACGTCACCCGCGGCTATTTCAACTTGAACCCCACCGAATTCGGTCTGGGCTATGATATATTCGATATGAACGACGCGGCCGGGGGTGGAGGCGAGACTGGTCGATCAAAATACCAGGAAAATGCTATGTCGCGTGCAACAATGCAATGCTCGAAGCCGAGTCGAGCGGCAAAACCGATGATCTTTGCGACTCGGACTCGGCCTTTTTGACTCTGGTTCGTGCCTGTCGAGCCTGCGTGGATTCGGTCCCTTTATCCCGATCGTGGAATGGAGAACTTCCCGAATTCCAACAGTTCCTTTTTTACTGCGAAGAGTCTTCCCATCCCACTTCGGCGAGTCAGTCCCGCCCTGTCAACGGGTACAGTTCCGCCATCCGTCCTATAAGACCGTTCAGCAAGGCAGCAACCAGCACGCCGGTTGTGTTTGGCACCGCCAGAAGGCCGATCGCGACCAGTCAATACGATCCACAGCGCACGACATCGGTCTCTCTGCACCTCACGAAATCCACCTCCCTCGCGACCCCACTCTCGACACCCACCGATCACACTTACACGGGCGCTGCATCTACTTTCTGCCCGCCCTTACTTTTGGTGATTGCCCCTTTTGTCCTATCTACGATATGATATTCTCGTCCCCAGTGGCCCTGGCAACGAATTTCCCACTTCATCCATTTGAGTTGAAGCGTCATCGCAATTAGCTCCCACTATTCAATGACGTTTGATCTATATCATGTGGAAGCATCGGAGCCATGGCGTCTACAGGATGTTTCCGACAGAGGTACAGCCCCCACGTGTTGTAATGATGGTATAATGACAGTAATACGGCCGATGCCTCATGCTAGCTCATCTAGCTGTCTGTTGACTATATAAATTAATCGAGAGGGGTCTTGGAAAATCTAGGTAGCAGTTCATCATAGTTCAATCTTGGATACTTCACGCCACGCTCTACCCGAGTGCCTAGCTCTGAAATTTGCTCTCATGGTGCCATCGATCTTTGTTTTCAAGATTTCCCATTAGGTGATGACAGAGCGAGCTACGAAGAAGAAGCGGAACATGCTGGAGACAGTAGATTCACGCTTCATATAAAGTAACAACACACGGGCGAGAGAGAGGAAGTGAAAGAGAACACAAGCGAGCAAGGGCTTGTCAGTAGCCATGCCAAACCAGGTCACCTAGCACCCGGACGCCAACCTAGGTGATATGGGAAATGTCCCAATTGAGGAGATCGAACTCTGCTCGTCTTAAAATCAGGCTTCATGGATCTCTCAACCTAGGGCCATTTTGAGACTATTTTGAGACCCCTGAGACAGCTCTGACGATAATGAGCGGGGTGTTGTGGTCAAGTTTGACTAGGGTGAAGAAGGTGAATAACAGTCGAAGAGTTTAAAAGGAGACAATGCACGATACCACCAGAAAATAACGCCGAAAACAGATGCATTGGTTTCCCAGGTCTCTACAATCAAGATGTCATATAGAATATGAGGACCTGTGAAAATGACGCCGAAAATGACCACTTTTGACGCCAGAAACGGCTTCCTTTCCACCCGTAACTTTGAATGTCCAGCCGCCCCTTGACCGCCCACTGCCCTGTAACACCACTATTCTGCACCCACCTAGTACTGTTAGTCATCCTCCGGTCCTGATGTTGACGCTCGACTTGCACAGTTGTTCCCCTCGTTTCCACTGGCGACCAAGACGACGCCGAAAATGGCTCCCCTTCGGCTGAATCTAAGTCCCCTCCCTTTTCGCCCAGTTCATTTGAGCGCCTATAAGATGCTTCGCCTTCCCTCCCTTCCGGTGTCATCGCACCTCCCATTCTCTCATCCTCGTTGCCCACGCCTCAAGCCGACCTTGACGTTGTCGTTTCCCATATCACGAATTTTCCACCCTGGTCTTTGTATCTGACCTCCTCCATGGCACCTACGCCTGTACATCCAGCTCAAACTGATGAGCACCAATACTGGACTGATCCCATTCTTTGCGAGGAAACTCGAGCCAGACTGGAGCATTTTCGCAGTCTTGGATGGCTCCCTCCAAACTTTAAGCCAAAGACCTTAGAAGGCATCGCTGTCGTCGAACGTTATTGGCGAAAGTGAGTGCTCACTTGGTCGGGAAAAGTCTTGTGACTGAGAATAACACGGGAATAGATATTGCATTCAATCGAACGAGGATTATGTGGACTTTCTTCTTTTGGAGGATCAGACGATCTACATGAACTTTTTTGATTGGATGTTCAAAACATCACGAAAGAAACTGCTTCAGTCATATGATGAATACTGGCGACGCCTTTGTCAATACTTCGAGCTATTCGCCCGTCGCCGCGTCGGTGAGGATGCCCGTCAACAGATGCGACGAGTAAGTTATATCCTGTCTGTTCCTAAACAGAGTATGCTTACCTTGGAAAAGTTTCTCGAAGGTGTATTCCCAGCCGAGCGCAAAATTCCCCGACGAACAAAGGACAAAAATACTCTAGATGTGGATGCTTTTGGTGTGATTTACCGGCATCACTGGGTCCATTCGAGATTCTTTCGTCACGGGAGCATGATTGTTCAGTTTGCTACAGTCCAGCTCTGGTCCGCCATTACAGGCACGCGACCTGGCGTCTTGCTTCCTCAAGATACCTCGTCGCTTGGCAATCCAGTTTTGGGCAAACGCAAACGGGATGACACCTTCCAGAGTGATCTTCCAAAGCACATTTCCTTGAAAGATCTTCCGGACTCGGTCTGCTATCGCGATATCGAACTTTTCTACCTGAAAGACCTTCAAAGTAAACGTGATGTCCTCTGTGCCATCATCGAGTTTCGCAATCTCAAAGGTCGACCGGAAGGCGCTGATGGGTAAGCTGAAATTTTGATTCGAATTTCTCATGAACCAACTTCGATACTGATCCTTGCCAACAGAACCAAGTTCTTCATGCACGGCGATTATCAACTGGCATATTGCCCGATAACTCAGATCATTGCGTTCGCTTTCCGCGATGGAGCTTTTGCCAATGCCGACCTCACACCGGAGCTCATTTGGCGGCTACGAGTTCCAAGAGGCAGTTCATCTCTTCCCCTCCGGTGGAAGCCCGAGGTTCTTAATGTGCCTCTCCTTCGACGTCTTGAACGTACTCCATACGGCTACAGACTCGATGGGTCTTTGCCAATGACCTATGATTCAAGTCGGCAGGCGCTCAAGGAGTTGGGTCGAGATGCTAGATTTGAAGACGATATTGGGCATTACAATTACCGCCGCTGGACGGCAAATGAAGTCAACAGTATGTCACTTGCTGAACGCGATATGATGAATTCATTTTCGCCATGATAGATGATATCACTCGCAACGGAGCTGACTATCTACTCGCAGAAAATTTTACCAGCCAGGAACGACAAAGGGTGCTCGGGCAGTCTGGTGACGCGGTGTTTGAAAAGCATTACCAATCACAATTTATTGCGCGCGACCTTCAGCATGTCGTTCTTCTTCGGCCCTCCCAAGAAGGTCTGGTAAGCTTCGCTGGGAGCATGCTTAGGAAGAGAGATTTATCGGCACCATCTGATCTTACCGAAGCTCATAAACGTGCTATTTGCCAAAACCCTGAAATTCTGCAACTAAGACGCGAGAAAAGAGAGCTTATGGCGGAGATGCGGTCCGTGGCTGGCACAATCAAGAACGCCCGTGACACCTTCCCACACCTCTTCCAAAGGCATGAGACTGTCAAAAAAGACCTGGCCAAACTTCGGAAAACATTGGCGATCGAAACTCGCGAGACAGCCAGAAAGGACTATTTTAATAATGCTCCCGTGCTTGAAGTTGACCGACAGATCAAGCAAATGCTTCTCGGCGAATCTGATGTTGAGGAACGCGATGCTGATAGTTCCGCTGAAGAAGACTGGGAGCTCCCTATCCCGGACTACGTATTTCCTGAACGAGCTCGGCTTGTGGAGAACTTTTACGGTCCTGAAGCAGAAGATTTTGACGAGGACAAATTACTTACTCGACGCATTCAGGTTACCAAGGACATGGTTGCACTTCTACAGCTTTGCGAGCCGAGCAGGCGAGGCAATCGAGTTAATTGGGATCTCGATGAGGAGGGAAATAGACCTATTGAACAGTCCGAACAACTAGCGTCTTTTGAAGAGGATGCTCAACAATGTCCAACCGATGTTTGCATCATCTGTTGTGGTGAATCTCGTCGCTCAGCATCGAATCCTCCTCCGCATAAATTTCCAGCCAAGCGAAAAGATTCTCTTCGCCGTCATCTCATCGACGCCCATTTCCTTCATGTGCACGACGGCATCAGCTGCACTTGGGCAGCCTGCAGCCATGTGCCAAAGTTCGCCAAAGTCACTGAGTTTCTGGCTCATGCCGCCAAAGTGCACACATATGATGTCAATATCAAACTTTGCCATCTCCCAGAAGAGTCACGGCCTGTTTGCGGCGCCATTACATCCGTTGACAGCTCAGAGGTATCTTCGGAATCCGAAGCTCGATCAAGGACTGAGACTCCAGCCTCCTCTGTCGGCTTTGAGATAACGAATATCGACCCACGCTTGCTAGAACCCCATACTGTCAACACGGAGCCCCCGTCGAACCAACCAGGTACTGATATTCTCATGTCTTCAGTCGGTTCTGGGGTGACAAAAAGCGGTCCGTGCTCAACGGAGATTGCTACAAGGCAAAAAATGGCGAAGCGAGCTGCAAAGGCGGCAAGTTCCGAACCAGGGCCCCATCGACAGTATACGACGCGCTCATCTCTACTTCGCGACCACTCGGAAGAGCAGCCGGAAGTAAAAAAGCGGGCAAAGGGACGACCCGCCCGCGTCAAGCCTTCGCTGCGTCGGTCGAAGAGACTGAAAAGTTGATAATCGTGTAGCATCGGATGGCGGAATCAGATGTGAGTGATAGGTTAATTTGAGATTATTGGTGTATAACATTAAATGTGTTCTAGTATGACAATAAAGGTTTCATGAAACTAGTCTCATGGCTCGAGAGGATCGAAGGCCAAATCGGGCATGTGTTCATTGTCACAAGACTATCAAGGATATTAGGCTAAAGACTTAAATCAAAGGCGATTAAAATAACCGTAGCTGAAGCCTGTTGACATGTAACCTAAAACTGAAGTCTGCATACATGAGACTACGTACTAGGGCTCGATGACACCGACTCGAGGGCGGTAGACACAGAGTCAGAGACCCAGCAGATTCCAAGACCGCGGTCTCAAGCCTGCCAGGCCATTAGACTGCACTAGCGCCCCCTGCAATTTTGAGATCCGCACAGCCGTAAGTATCAGACGTAAAGAGACCTGGTGAAGGCTATGCTTAGAACTTGACTACGATGTTCCATCAAAAGCATCAGTTGTTGCCCTTCTCTGGGCGTCCGCTTTCCCCACCTCGGTGGCTGCAGCCGCTTCGGATTCCAACTCCTGGGAGCGACGAAGAGCGTGCCTAGACCGTGCCTATGGATCCTGGAGTCAAATATGACTGCTTGTCGTGGATATCTGCTTGCCGTGGTGTAGTAGCTAGGCTTGGTGAGACTGCTATAACGTGGAGTGATATCAGTCGTACTTAAGGAAGCTGGGAACTGGGTATCGGACTAATTTTCCGGCGTTTCAGGCCAATTATTGAGCGGAAGAAAGTAAATATGACGTAGTGTTCAATAGAGGGGGTAAAAACAGAACCAGCCGAAGAAACGATCATGACCACCGACAATACTCCTCGGGTCTCAAGGTAGAATGGCACCGCAAACTCCCACTAAAAGCTTGGCACCCAAATCAAAAACCCATTGTCCAAGTCATGTCCCTCTAGGGGGCAAGGAACCATATCCTGAAGTAGGGCCTTTCCACACCCACCCAACCCTGGAGCAAGGGCGCTAATAATATTCCCTCAGCCATTGTCTGAAAGTGAGAAACGTTACTTGAGCAAGTACGGAAAGCGGCCGCGTAGAGGCTTACTGGGTGAAAAACCCAAGGTACTTAAAATGTGATTTATTGTGAGCGTGCTGACAATCGGAAGGAACGGACGTACTTTGACTCCAGCGACTTTGCTTTTTCCGCCGCTCATCGAGTGACCGATCTCGACGCTATTCAAACAGGCAGAGCGCATCTCCACCGGGACAATATTTCGCACCCTTCTTCCCCTATCCCGGCTGCCAGCAACGTTGACAAGAAAGCCAACGAGGATATGCATAGGAGGGATGCAAGTCCCAAAAGAAGTCTTCTCCATAGGCAAACGAATGGAGACCCCACAGACGAGGACAATCTCTTCTCTTTCGAAGATTGCAACCAAATCGTCACAGCAATATAAATCATATTTCAGCAGAACAGCCAAATAGGGACGACAATTCCTAGGTGAAAGCTTATTGTGGAGAAAGGAGAGCCAGTCGACCAATGATATAACCCCTGGGAGCTGTAGGTCCTCTGGGAATTCTCCAAGTATAGGCTACGTCGATCAAAGATATTGCAAGCCTCTTGATTGGATGGTGTGAGTTTTCGTAAGTGCGTGTTGCAGGGTCACGTTATGCTACTCCAAGGTGGAGAAAGGAGTGAGAGAGAACCAATCACACATTATGCCACCCCCAACAAACTAGCTCTTTGCACAGTCGCCCATAGGATCCATGAGATCCATTGCTGTGAAGCGTATTGTTTTCTGGGGCACGACGTGAGGGTTCGATACAACAGCAGCAGCATATAAGTTCGTTTCCTTCCCTATCACATTCCCTGATATTCTAACATCTTCATATAGTGACATCCTTGCTTCAGCGCCAAATAACGGCAGGGTCAGTTTCCCTTGCTATGCTTTCACGTTGATAAGTTGACTGATCTCTCGGGTTTTTGCAGCTTCTTGGTTATGTATAGTCGATAAGTCTGCTCTGTCCTCCTACGGTTTAAGTACATGTCATATTGCCGTGTGTTCAGAATAATGCTACGTACGAGACGTAATAGCAGAATATCTTCAATGGAAATTGTGGAATGTTACATATTCGTCTTCTTCTCTAGATTTGCCATGCCAGAATGGCTTGCCTCATCCAGCCTGTGATTTGTCTCCGCGAGCTTCTTTTGTAACTGGTGAATATAGAGAGTAGCTGCCTCTACTACGGATACCCTGTCGCTATGTTCCGAGGGAAATCCGCCCGCAACCTCTTTGCTTTGGCTGTTTCCATTAATGTCCTGGTGCAATGCACCTCCAGCTGCTTCGGGACATGCGCGGTGGGACATAACGTCCGACAAACCTTTGAGCGCCGTTTTCATGCGGTCTCTTCTAGCTTTTTCGGAAAGCTTGCGGTGCTGACGCTTTGCTGTAAAGTCCGCCATCAATCCGTCAGGATAGAATAGTTCCACTTCTGGCGCGGACGTCTGAGCCATATGCGCGTAATTTGATTTGGAGACGAGAGCAGCAACTTGAGTTCGGATGGCAACTACCGACGTGGGAGTTAGGATATATTGATTAGTTTGGCTAGAATGAAACGTCAACCTTTTTGGTTCGGCTGTGCTCTGAGGGCTTTTGGTTGTATAGTTGGGAGTGACGTAGGATTGATTTGCCTGTATCCCCGCTTCCTGTTGTTGGCTTGCTGATGTTGACTTCCCTCCTGCTCGAGGGAATAATCCGGGGGGCGAGAAGGACTAGGTCGAATCTCTTCCTGACGATGTTCTCCCACTCTACTTTCGTGAGCTGAGGACGCTCTTAGGGATCAAGTACATACCGGCCGGTTACTGTCTCATTTCTATCTTCGGGAATACCTTTCTCGTGCGACAGACGATGCTCTTCAGTTAAAATGACCCTCAACGGCGGAAGCGTCAAAAACGAGACGGAACTTGTTCTATCATCGTCTCCATCTTCAGTGTCTCTCTGCAAAGCTACTCGATTCTTGGTTTTTGGCGATGACTGTTCAATTGATGCTGAGTGATTCATTGTAAAAAGAGAAGAGCACTTTCAATGGATCCGCGAAAGTCGGATTGAATTGAAGGATCTAGACCTGAACAGTGCCAGGAGAAGTCAACAACGTAACCACACTCTTTGAAAATGCCCTGGAAGCTCCAGAATATGGGGTTATAAGCCTCTCAGCTTAGTAGCTCGCGTGACCGAACATGAATATCTGTGTTTTCGCATTGGCCCGATTGTAAAGTCCAACCAGGGTTATTAGAGTGACGCCGTGCTATCTCCCTCGGTTATGGTATACTCTTGTGGCATCTGTCCCAGGGTGTATATTGCCCGACGAAATATGATCCAATCATCATGCGGGAGTGAGTCACCATTCCACCTTCCTTTGTATCCACCTTATCCACTGATTTGCCGTGATGAATGCACGCATAAGCGTCGCACTCAGCGCAAATGGAATAGATGTAGTCACTAGACTAGCTGCCCTAGTACTCAAAGTTATTTTTTGGCAATCAGTGACAGTACCAAAAGGCTGGCGAGTGGCCACACCAAACAACATACCTTCGAAACCTAATGAATATATGGAATTATGAGACTTCACTATTCATGAGTACATTTACATTCCGCACCTACTGAGCCCAGAAGTATTTTGCTGGTAATTTAATGTAGCTTTCTGATGGCCTGTGAGGCAACGTTTGGAAGAAGAGGGGCCAATGTCATTTTAGTTGCAACGGACTGGGGTAACTCAAATTCAATCAAGTCCAGCGTGTGACCAAGGTGAATCCCGGTCACATCAATCAGAAACTGAGAAGCCATCAAAAGGAAAGGAATCGGGTGAACCGCCACAATCATGCACATTGGGTCGAATTTCTATGTTCCTAATTCTATTCTCTATTCGCCATCCGAGACGCAAGATGGGATCAGCACTTATCCAAAACGCCACCCACAGGAATATTGGATTGGCCGCTCTTTCATCTAGCTGTAGCGACATTCATCTTTGCCTCCTTTGATCTCTTCTCCTCCCGTTCGCTAAAGCGATCGCCAAAGAGCCCGATATGAGGGCGCATCAGAATCGTATATTTGACAAATTCCTCCATACAATCCACCAGGCGATCTCTGTTACCACTAGGCATGAGTCGTTGATCTTCTGGTTGACCTTCATCCGGAAATTGTGTATATGCTTTGGGGATCGAAGATTGATTCGGGATAGTAAACATGCGCATCCACCGACCAAGGATCCGCAGAGAGTTGACGGCATTGAATGATTGAGACCCACCACAAACCTGGGCAATGGCTAGCGTCCGGCCCTGGGTGGGACGAACACTTCCTGTAGTCAAAGGAATCCAATCAATCTGGTTTTTGAAAACAGCGGTCTATGATTATGGAAGATCGAGTAATTAGTTGTTGCGCCTAGTGATTGAAGAATTGTGAAGGAGAGGCAACTCACTAGATTGCCATGTTGTTCAGGCGAGACCCAGACATGGCCATCACTCCAACGACTGAGTTCTCGGAGTTCCTGTACTTTCGGGTGGCTTGTATCGCTATCATTTTTGACAGGAAGACCTTCAGGGTCAAAAACGCGTACATCACAGCCGAGTCGGAACAGGATACGGGAGGCTTCAAATGCCACAAGCCGTGAATATGACCTTCTTCGAAGGCTGCCATAAAGCACCAGAACTTTCAGCCTCTCATTTGTATCCCGTATGCTATGCTCGGCCATGTCTAGAACCGTGGCCAGGTCTAAGTTGTTGACCCAGTCCTCAGTGGCATTGCTGCTACGAAGGAATGGTCGGTACTTCTGGCGGATATCCGTGTCATCTTCATCCAGAGACAATGCTAAGGATCGATAGAAGGCATCTGTTCGGTCGGTATCAGAAACCACTTGCTGAGGGACAGCAGAAAACATCCTTTTTGAATATATAGGCAGCAACAGAAAGCGTCGCGAAGAAGTTGCCGGCCTAAATATCGGGGACAATCTTCGGATAGAATAATAAAGCATAGAGTATCCGATAGTTGGCGAAGGTAGACGAGACCAAAAACAGACAGTCAAAAAATTCGGCTTTTAGATAGAGTGTATGAAGGGAGTATGTCACCAGTGAGTATTGATTGGACAGGGTATGGCAATGTACAAGTGGCGGCGGCCCACATAATGTTATTTTACGTTACTGGATTGGTTGAATGACCGGTTGTGATTAATAAGGATGACTAACGTAAATTCCCACTGTGTTTGTCAGCCATCTCTTCGGACGATAAGAATCCAACCAAACCTTCCCGCAGCCTCGCAGTGGGGTATTATACCAGTCCATAGCACAAGAATGGAGGTCAATAGCACCGGAAATTCGAAGGATAATCATGTGACAGCAGCAGCTCGAATTCGCGAAAATCAGCGGCGTTCTCGCACACGACGTAAGGAGTACGTCCAGCGCCTTGAGCAACGACTATGGTCTTTCGAAAGGCTTGGTGTAACGGCAACACAAGAGGTTCAAAAAGCGGGAAGAAAAGTCGCACGAGAGAATGAACTACTCCGATCCCTGCTACAACTCCACGGTGTCACGGAAGAATCAGTTGAAGAATACTTGGAGTCGCGAGGACAACCAGCAAGCTCTACTCTATCTCAGTGCATGCCACTAGAGTCTCTAGCATCAGCAAAGCTGCACCCGCCGACTGCCCCAAACCAACGTGCTAGCAGTTATCTTAATTCATCGGCAACCTCGTCACATTGGCAATCGGACAACCCGCCACATCAGCCTCGAGCTATTGGGAGTAGAAATCCACCACCAAAGTCAGATGCGAAGAGCAACATGGATATCCTTCCTTGTCAAGAATTCAATACAAACCGAGCAGCCAAGCTCAATCCCGTCACAGCCGAAAGTAACTCTGAAACGCATGAAGTTGCTAGTATTCAAGATACGGGTCAATCCATGTCATGCGTGACTGCAGCAAGAATTATCGAAAGTATCCAGAATCATTCGGAATATCGTAACGTTCGATCCGAGCTTGGATGCAGCTCCGAATCTACGTGTATGGTAAAGAATATGTCGATTTTTGACATTCTGGACAGATAAGAGGCATGTGCTTGAAGATTTCGGTGGGCATATTTCTTGATTGCTTTGACCTCTCGCAAATCTGGTGTCTTACGACTTGTCCTCAGGCTTGCGGCTCACATATCACTAGAAGCGAGAGCTTAGAGGAACGGCATTTTCCAGACAGAGACGGTACGGTACTATTGTCGAGACTACGGGTCACGTGAGCCAGAAATAGAATTAAGCATTAGATAGCTAGCGAGCTCGCGTACCGAGTCGTCCTTTTCCACCAATAAATTGACATATTATTGTTTCCTTTCCTATTGTCAAGGACTACGTCCAAGCTCAAATCCGCTCTATATTATTACTTTGCTACGTCATACAATACACACACTCGCTTGGGATATATCCTCAGCATTAGACAGCCCGTGTTCGTGATATGAGAAAGGATACATCGTGCGTTATCCTGGTTACCTTTCTTGTCTTAACCCAGGCTGTTAGTCATATATTTGGAACCCCTGGCATTGATGATACTCGGCATGAGTAAAAAGACGAATGTTCCAGGACTACTGATACTTCCCTTCATTATTAACCTATTATGTACAACAAAAATAATAATATATTCGGATGATCTATACTTTGAAGCTGACGTTGACATTGAATCTCATCCTAATGACTTGAAGTAGTAACAATAGTATTTGAGGCCTATAACGTTACGCTACGTCATTGATTTGGTTTGCTTCTTCCGATTTCGACTTTCGTTGTGACCCGGTTTGTTATCACCAGGATTCGAACCTCAACGTTGTCTCATGGGATGTCAGGTGACCCTAACCTAGTTCACTTTCTTACGCCATTGCCCCGCATGCCCTTACATACGTCGCTTCCTCTCTCCACTAGTTGGGTTTGGCCGTTAAAACTTCTTCTGGTCACTTCTAGGTCTTCCATTTGCTCGTATCGCTTGTGAGTGCAGTGGAACGGAACAAGGGGTGACTCCGCATCAATCCTATGGCTCGACAGAAGAAAACAAAGGTCCGTCGCCGCCAGCGTTATCTTCCACGGTTTATCTCTTACCGGAATTATTTTTAATAGATCGAAGATCTGGCTCGCATCCGCAACAACCAGCGGAATTGTCGAGAACGTAGGCGAGGGTACATTGCAGAGCTCGAGCAGAAAGTGAAATACTATGAAAAAGAGAGGGCTCAATGCTATACAAGGCTTCAAGATAAAGCACAAAACCTTCTTCGCGAGAACGAAGTTCTGAAAACGTTATTTGATCCATCAAGCGTCAGTGGGAGCCACCGAGACCAGAGTCTCACAGACCGGTCAAAACGTCCTGATGGGGATTGGGAAGGTACTTCCACCCGAACCCAAACCCCTTGTCTCATCAATTTCGAGTATGGAGAACCTCAAGGGCAGGTAAGTGAATATTTCCAATCCTTCACCCCTTATCTATGTCCAGGATCTCCACTGCAAGATAATACTGAATTTGCTGACTGCAACTATAGTCTCTGGGTATAGAAGCATCACATACGTTCACCAATATTGTCAATCAACCTCCGCTGCTTGCCCACTTAAATGGTACTGAGTTGAACCAAGTCGCCGCACCTAGTGAAGCCTTTCCTGGCTTTGCTGCGCATATAAACGACGCGAGAGTCAATGTACCGACGTATTTTCCGACTTTGTCGTCGTTTTACGATCCTCTAGATACTGCAGGGACTAAAACAATGATCTGCGATAGGTTTCAACCAGCATATTCTCTGACACTCTGGCCTGTGTTAACAGACGAAACGGCAAGAGAGGATAGATCTATGCTCTGTTCTGTGGCTTACAGACTGATCTTGCAATTCAACAAGAGACAATACGATGACATGGAGATCGATATCAGGATTCGTTGCGGTTTCAGACTGGGCCGTACACAATCGGAAGACTGTAGGGTTGATATCGGGGTTCTGTTTGCGGTTCTCGCGGAGATCTCTTTTAATACACAAACAAATATTGAGTCCAAATTTCATTTAAGTCTGATGGAGATAATATAAATCCCTTGTAAAGCGAAACGCTGGGCATAATAGGCCTGTTATTCTTCCTTGTTGACGATTCAGCATAAGCAAAGTCCGTAAATCGGATGCGACACAAATTGATAACATGTAGCATAAACATTAAAACAATTAATTCGCCCTATACAAGGCTACCTAATTACTAGCGCTGCACAAGCTATGTTGAATAGTTCCATCTGCGTGAAACAGAAGGCTTGCAGGGCTGGAATTCAATTTTAAAACGTTCAGTCATGAGTGTCGGGCTTTACGGCAAATATTTTGAAAGAGTCTATTTAACGAGAACCATGCGGGGAGTTGTTAGTGATGCCTCGATACTATGTTTCTTTGTAGATCCACTCACCAGTCCAAATGTTGAAATCCACATCCGGCAGATTGTGTATCTCCCTGCTGGTACTGCGGTTCATCGGATCACAGCATGAGCTCGTAGGGGCCGGTCTATTAGCTCCCTCACTCTTCCACATTTCCTTATAAACATTGAGGTCTGCATTAGTATTCAGGATCACTGCATCTATAATATACTGATTAGGACAAGATCGAATGAGGAAGACCCCGAGAAATGTAGTATGGATACCTTGGAACCCTGCTTCTTTCAGATATCTCTCATAGTCGGCAACCTGGCTAGCACCAGCTATACAGCCAACATATAAGGAGAGATCCTTCTTGATCTCCATCGGAAGCTCTCGCTTTGCCAGGATGTCGCTGATGGCAACCCTACCTCCCGGCTTCAGTAGACGAAACATTTCCTGAAAGACTAGAGGCTTTTCGATTTCCGGCACTAAGTTTATCACACAATTACTGATGATGCAATCAGCGGTGGACGATGGTAACGGTATGGAAGTAATGAACGCTTCGATGAAGGATGCATTGTTGGCACCGGCGTTCTTTGCGTTCCGACGTGCGAGTTCCAGCATTTCCTGCCAGTTTTAAGTCAGAATTAAAGGGCTTAGGCAGGAAACGATGTGCGTACCTTGGTCATATCAATACCAATGGCCTTTCCTTCCACTCCAACCTTTTTTGCCGCTAGCAAAACGTCAATGCCGCCACCACTACCCAAATCAATCACAGTCTCGCCCTATATATAGATATTAAAATCAACGCTCATAGGCGACCGGGATAATACCTACCACAGCTATGTTTGCCGTTGCCAACGGATTCCCACAGCTGACACCTAAATTCGCATTCTCTGGGATAGAACGCAGATCCTCAAGATCATACCCAAACGCACTTGCGACTTTGCGTTCATGATCTTTTTGGCTATGAGGGTCGGTCTGCCTCGCAACTTCAGCGTAGCGGTCTTGCACACAACGATAGGTATCATTCGAATCCATTCCGTTGAGCTTTGCGATTCTGGGCCCGGAAGCAAAGGGGAATGCCGGTTAAGTGCAGGCTATACGAATGCTTCGTCTCAAGGACATAATGTGAAGGGATCAAGCCTAATTATATACTACACGTGTTATCTGAAGTCTATTTAGCGATGCCACATCTATAACGTCGTCGATGTGACGAAAGGCAGTCCACAGTGTCCACTGATTGGCCGATTGATACTTTCTGGAATGTCACCGTTTGTCAACGGAATGTCACCGCCAAGCCTATCTGTCATGGGACCGGTCACCCAGCCGCCCCCAAATTGTTAAAAGAACAGACGTATGGATGATATCTACATAATGGTAACCGCGAAAATATCCCAGTCAGCTGATAATCTGTTAAATTAATCAAAGCCCCGTGATAGACTACTAGCGCCTAGAACCCAGGAATTGATACCCAGGCTAATGCGCAATACCGAAGCAGCTTCGATTTATCAGTTGCAACGAATGCAGACGGAAACGCCACTTGCGCGTCTGCAGAATCATTTGAATTATAAATCAGTCCATATCTCCCCGATTGTCCTCATAAATTGTATCAAGCCTTGTTCATGCAATATTGGCCAGTATTCATTATTAATAGTATTACCCATAGTAGATGCATGCCTTCAGGCTCTAGCTTCTTCACCATAAATCCTTGAAATCGCAAAGGAAGGTGTACCAATAACAAACGAAGAAAAGAGATCCCAAAAGTTTAATTAAGCTGCCAGGCGGGAATTTTCATTCCTTTTCGCTTCAGTCCTTCCAGCCAACTCGTTTGGCTATGAATTTGACGACATAGACAAGGCCAAGCAGTACCGGGACCTCGATCAGTGGCCCGACAGTAGAGGCAAGCGCTTGGTTGCTGTTGGCACCAAATGTCGCGACAGCCACAGCAATCGCAAGCTCGAAATTATTGCTGGCGGCGGTGAAACTTTGTGTGGCAGCTAACTTGTAACCAAACCCGAGCTTGTAGGTCACAAGAAGGGTCACGAAGAAGACAATGACAAAATAAACTATAAGCGGAGCGGCAACGCGGACCACCGATACAATTTGATGAACCACCTGCCGGCCCTGGGATGCAAATAACACCAGGATCGTGAAGAGGAGTCCAAGGAGCGACCATGGGCCAGCCCACTTTAGGAAAACCTGATCGTACCAACGTGGGCTGGTGAACTTTCGGAGGGCAATGCGAGTAATGATTGCAGCACCAAGAGGGATGCCAAGGAAAACTGCCACGCTTGTGGCAGCGGCCGAGTAAGATAGTGTTACTTGACTACCAGAATGACTGATGATCTGGATAAAGAAAATGGCCAAGGGTGCAAAGAGCACCATTTGCAGTAGTGAGTTAACCGCAACGAGGATAGCGCAGTATTCACTATCGCCACCAGCGAGACCGGTCCATATAAGAACCTATCAGCAATAAGAATTAGTCTAGTTCAGGCACATCGTAGAGAAAAAGTAACGTACCATAGCAATGCATCTGGCCAGTCCAACTAAAATCAAACCTTCTCGAAGCTCCGGTTCGTCTGGTAGAAAAGCCCATGCCAGTGCGAGCTAGGGAAGTATATTGTTAGCAAGTTTCGCCGCGACGAAGTCGAAAAAGGTCTCACCATCAAAAAAGGCGCAATAATCCAGTTAACAAAGACACTAAATGCAATCTGGATCCAAATACCACGCTCTCGGAAGACGTGGTGTAAAGACTCGTATCGCACTTTACACAAAATAGGATACATCATGACCAGGAGACCGATCGCTTGCAACGGTTAGTTAAAGATTGTACTACCAAGAAAGGAGTAGATACCTATGGGAACAGACACCCCAACGAACTTTCCCTTCTGGAGGGCCGGTCCCGTACTTTCCACAAAATTTCCCAAGATGATTCCGATGGCCATGGCAAGGAAGATCCATACGGCCAGAAAACGATCTAGCCAGCCGAGCCCTTTAAAGGCTGATTGCTTGGTCGTAGTCTGCCCAGATTCGTTCGTCTTTTGTTTTTCAACATCCTCGGCCGTGGGATTTGTTGACTGATTAATAGCTGTTGTTTCGGTTTCGTGGGATTGCGGTTCAGCCTGCATGGACATGTTTGCCTGAGGAATGCTTGTAGCCATCTCTAGCATCAGCAGACTATGTGCGTAAGGTGCTTCTGAGAATAGCTTCAGTTGAATTGATGAACTTCAGGAAATTCAATAGTAAGACAATAATTGCTCGGAAACCTGTATCAACGGTGCAGAGCAGGCTTTTATATATGAAGAACCCAGAGTTTCCTCTTAAAAAGGGAATGTACGGTTGATCCTGATAGAGTTAGAGTGGTGATTTGTGATAGCCAATCATATCGGGCATGTGACAAGTCTCTCAGAATTGGCCAATAAAAATCGAGGAGTGACATAGGGATGCACTAGGCAAGTGATTTGTCATGATGGAAAATGCTGAATTCTTCCATAAAAATCCTCGACCAATGAAAGGGTCAGAGTGACATACAGGCTGCTATGAAAGAGGTATAGAACTGACGATGCAAAGCTGTTTTCAATGTCAGTCCCTACATAGCTAGTAATAGAGTTATATTACTAGCTGCCAGTGCAACTTTCTTCGTGACGACTGCCTAAGATTATATTTCAAATGAGCAGACAGTAGTATGTACTACAGCCATGTAGGCTCTATCCTGAATGCGATTTCGGTAAGAACGGCGCGGACGGCTCACAAATCGGGCCTGATCGAACGCTATTGACTTAACGGATGAGAACCCTTCATAAAAGATTGTTCTAGATCGATGCGTTATTAATTCTCCCTTTTCCCGCCAAAGATGCTATATAAGATCCCAACCACAGCCGCTTTGTTCCTACCGCTTGTGCTGAAACAGAGATATCACCATATTCACTTTTCTTTCGTTCTTGATATTACTTGACGGCACCCTCTATTCATACCCACCCGTCCTGTCATCGGGATAATCATATCCCTCATATTCAACTAGCTACTCACTAGGGCTACTCCACCGACAACTCGAAAAACACGCCCATCATGTCTAATAAGCCCAGTGTCTTATTTGTCTGCGTTCACAACGCTGGTCGTTCGCAAATGGCGGCCGGTTTCCTTAGTCATCTCGCAGGTGACAGCATTGAAGTACGCTCCGCCGGATCTGCCCCAGCCGACTCTATCAATCCGGCTGTCCTCGAAGCCATGCGTGAAGAAGGGATCGACCTCAGCAGCCAAAACCCCAAGATCCTAACTGCCGATGCGGTACAAGCCAGTGATGTTGTCATTACCATGGGCTGTGGGGACGTCTGTCCATTCTTCCCAGGAAAGCGCTATCTCGATTGGCAGCTTGACGACCCTGCCGGGCAAGGCTTACAATCTGTGCGAACTATCCGTGACGAAATCCGTCAGCGTGTTGAGAGACTTATCACTGAACTGCGGACCCACAGTTCACCAATTTGAGCATGCTGTATACAACAGAGTAAGGTGGTGATATGGCAGTTTTGGCATGTATCGAGGATTATGAACGGTCGCGTGGCTGGCATTTTTTTGTATTACGTGACTTACCTTTCTGGAGGCTATGATATCACTTCTAGCAGCATCATCAACTTTTGCCTTTCAATGCATCGAATTGAAAGGCAACCGTCTCCACTCTAACTCACGCGCATTTCCTGATACCTAGACACCCCCCCAAGTCTAGTGCGAGAATTTATTTCACCGTGCTACCCGAGTTAGATTTCCTCTTAGACAAGTTCGTGACATGCCCACTTTTATGCCATATTTCCCAGGCCCCAAATGCAAGCTGCATTGGCATTGGCAGAATAAAACGTGATTAATTACGCCCACCCTTCCTAGACCCCGCACACATAACGTGTATCTCCAAATATTGATGATACCACTTATTGTTTCGCGAGTGAGACTCACGTTTCTGGGATCATATCCGACCCTAGGGTCCATAGCTTGGTTCCTAGGCACGCTCTTAGTCGCTTCTAGTGATCAGACTCATAGTTCCTAGAGGAGCTATAGCTCCCGGGAGTGAATGGTATAGCTCCGGGGAACGAGGAGTGGGATTTTCCTGCGTTTAGTAAGATCGGTGCCAGTGAATCATAGATCCCGGGAGCACGAAGGAGAGTCAGGGGTTGGGAATAAAAACGTGACTCTCGAGAGATATCTGATTTCAAATATATTGCTGTACTAGCAATCAAGCACACAACTTTCATTAAGATGCCATCTGAAGCGCTTGGAGGCCTTCCCGAATACTTGAAAGGGGAACATCGGAGCCTAGGGTCAACAAGTCTGCGCCGTTCTTGAAAAAGACGATGAAGGGCAATTTCGTATTGAGAAGGGCACTGGAGAGCATGGCGTGCTTTCTGACGTCGACTTGGTAGAACTTGACGGTTGTGAACTCATTGCTTAGCTCCTCAATTTTCGAGGCGACCGCCTTGCACTTATCGTCCAAAGAGGAAAGGAAGGTGACCACAACGGGCTCAACCGAATGCTCGACTTTCCGCATATACTCCTCGTTCCTGGAGGACACTAGGTTAAGCGTGATTATTACGTCTCAGGGAAAGATACCCAACGTACGTCATGAGCTCAGCGACAGACCCACTAGCCATGCTGATAGGCGTGGCAGTGGAGAATACTGACAGTGACTGCGGAAATAGTGGACCAGTAGGTACTGTACTACTTTCCAAATTCTTTCTGAGTTTGCACCGAAACTTTATCCACGTGACCATGTGATTGATGACTAATGCCATAGTCCAGTGTTGGGCTAACTAGATTCGGCAACGAGGAAATGCACACTTGTATGTACGCCTAGTCGACTGTGGCGTCACATAGCCGGAGTGTAAGTATTCCAGAAGAGAAGAATAGGATGAATGCTGTTCTATGCCAAAATCATTGCGGCATCTTGTTCGCACAGCTACGGCTGAAGGTCACCGTAGCCATCATACCATGCAAACGGAAATTCAAACTATTTAAAGTGTATGAGGAGAAAAATATGTAAAGAATTGCAAACCTCTTGATTGGATTGTGTGTTTTGCAGTGTTATGGTACTCCAAGGTGGAGAAAGGAGTGAGAAAGAACCAATCACCCATTATGTTGCCACCCTCAACAAATTAGCTCATTTGCACGGCCGCCCATAGGATCTATGGCTGTGAAGCGCATTGTTTTCTGGGGCACGACGTGAGATATGGCTTTCGCATGCTGGTGCTACCCACTGGTCCGTTTCAGTCACGGAGTTTGCGGCATTTTATTGGGAAGACCTTGCTTGACTCCCTGATGCTCCATATAGGTAAAACCTTTTCCAAAGGGGGTGCTTGTAACACGTTCCGAGAAGTAACGTTCTGTTAAGATATAATCTATCTACTTGCAGGGTAGGAGG
Organism: Penicillium brevicompactum; assembly: GCF_028827555.1. Classification (NCBI taxonomy): domain Eukaryota; kingdom Fungi; phylum Ascomycota; class Eurotiomycetes; order Eurotiales; family Aspergillaceae; genus Penicillium; species Penicillium brevicompactum. The sequence continues at coordinate 511,175 of NW_026623207.1, forward strand.
CCTATCAATAAGGTAATGAAGGTAGCATCAACCTAGACTTGGCCTGGATTGATCCCCTCTTTTTGTGGTGTCTGTGTCGGCCATTGCATTCAAAAAGCAAACGAACAAATCGAACTACACAACTATGTAAATGGTCCTTGCCGCAACCTTCCCCGTCGGGATAGGTGCAACAGCCCATCTGGTATATGCCTTACGCGTAAGGACAGGACAGCTTCAGGGAATACTGGTATCTGCCCCTGAATTTTCGAATCATATCCCCAGGCGTCTCTCCAAATAGTTTATTCTGAGCATGGGACTGTTCTCGATGCGCCAACACACTGACCGCAGGAATGAATGGCGCCGGATGACATAAAATTGAAGCCGATGGGGGCTGCATGATATTCCAGGCTGAGCAATATCCCAATCATGTGCGACATCGGTCGGATGTGGTGAGGAGCCGGATTTTCGTAGAAATCGAGGCTCGACTCAACACATTGAGGTGAACTTTTCGGGTGTGTTCAGGATACTGGTGAGCGTCCATGAATATGAGTAACTCTGTTAAATGAACTCGTGTTGGTTGCCTTCGAGTCAACTGTTGAACAATTAAACCAGAAATGGTAAAGGTTGGCACACATAATGTTGATCATACTGTAAAAGTGGTGATGAAAAGCACTAAAGGATGGCCGGTGAGAAAAAGATGGCGCCTCTCGGACAAAAGTACGGTGGTCAATTATTGCCGTTGCCAGAATAAAACGTTGATGATTACACCACCCTTCCCTCGCCCCGCACACATCACGTGTATCCCCTAAAACATCAAGTCACGCCCAAAGTTAGTTGCGTGAAACGTTTAGGCCTCTGTGGTCGGTTGATTTTCTGCCACATATTCCAAGTCAGCTATTTAGTTAACTAAAAACGACACTTTCTATGATAACTACGATAACTGTACTGCAGCATGAATGAGGATAAAATAATAGAGTGCCAGGAGCTGTCAACGAGTGTTAAAAGGCCAATCAATGCTGGTGAAAGCATGAAGGCCAACAGGCAAGAGAAAATTTACAGCACGTGATTAAACTATTGATTGTCTCTAGACCTCGCCAAACGCGGGTTTGGGTTGGGTTTTCAATTTCCTTACCCGCCCATGGGCAACCCACCGCGGGTTTTGGCCTTGATGAACCCGCCCATGGGTTCTTGGCGGGTACCCGCGGGTTGCCCAAAATACCCAAAAACATGCATAAATCGTGGATAACCCTGATTAGTCATCTAGTGTAATTTTGGTCATTTATTTCTGTCACGCTTTTGAGTGGATATTACATTGAAACAATGAACGCCATCGACCTGGAAATATATATTCTCTACATGTAGAACACTGCTCCCATCGCCCTGCTTTACACAACTGAAGGGATTACAGGCCACATTGATGATTTTATGTAAATTTATCAATTGAGAATCTTTCGAGTGAGCTCAAAAATATCATCTTTAGTTCGATCATTTAAAATCAGTGATTTGGACCTTCTCAGTGTCCTCCCAAAGTCGTATTCATCTCCGGGCGGGTTGGGTTGGGTTGGGTTGGGTTTTGGGTACCCGCGGCTTTTACGCAACTCAGGAATAGATAGATCCAAACGCACGACGCGACTGAAACAAAATCCACAATCAAGTACTCAAGATGAAAAAAATCTCCCCTTCTTCCAATATCAGTGGCCTTTTACTTCAGTATGGCGTCTTCTTCCTCATCATCGCGATCAATACATCGGCCTTTCAGTCCACTGCTCTCTATTGAGCCGTCATCTGACGGCTTCTTGGATTCTGAAATTCAATCCTCCGTAAGAAAATGGTCCCTTCCACTAGCCTCTGAGTGTTGCGGCGTTATCTACATGTATACTAAGATGGACCGCAGCCTTTGACAGGACCCCGCAAAACCTACGACATAACTACTCGAAGACCTCCAGCGACACTCCGACGTGTGGGACCTCAGCACAGAAAGAAATGGATTGCGTACGAGTCGCATCTAGAGACAGAGTTTCTTGAATGGTGGAAGGAAACAGAGTACGGCCAAAAGCTGAATGGAGAAGGCCAATCCCAGATCAAATGGTCCACCGGATCGCGTCACGCTGATGTGTGGAAACACTTTGACCAGGTTGCTGATATTGATTCTGGGCGTCCTCGAGTCATCTGCCAGGCTTGTCTCACTGTGCTTGATCATCCACAGTATAAAGGGAATGGGACAAGCGCCATGAGTAGACACAAAAAGTCTAACACTTGTCGTAAAGGGAAGAAAAAGGGATTTAATCAGTCATTGATTTCGGATTCTTTGCAGAACCATTCCATGAGAGACTCACCCAGTGTCCACAGAGTGACAACATTTCAAATCGAGGAGCAGATATTGAAGACAATTACGTGTCTTCGTTTGCCTTTCCAGACGGTGGAGAACCCGGTGTTTCAGAGGCTACTCAGCCTTTTATATTCTGGTCCCAAAGAATTGGAACTCCCGTCAGCGAAGACCCTGCGAAGACGGCTCCGGGATGCAGTCAATTGCCAGCAAGAGTTACAGTTACAAGATCTGCCTGAAGATGCCAAGGTTTCCCTCGCTTTAGATTGTTGGACCAGTCCATTTCAGCAGGCATTCATGGCAATCACGGTTTATTTCATCGACAAAGATTGGAACTATAGGGAAATGCTCCTCGGCTTTGAGCCGTTGCACGGTCCTCATACAGGAAACAACCTTAGTGATGTTTTGCACCGGTTACTGGAGGAACGAAAACTTCTCGATCGTATTTTTAGCGTTACTACAGATAACGCTACCAACAACGACACCATGATACGCGCCTTGCAAGAGAGACTGCTCTCTATTGGAGCTATTAGCTCCAGGGAATCAATAGTCCGGGTTCCCTGCATGGCTCATGTGATCCAGCTTTGCCTGAAACAGCTACTGGGACATATCAGGGCAGCACCTAAGAATAAAGAAGTCAGAGCCTTTTGGTCCGACACCCAAGCGCACGGGTTGAAGGATTCGATCAATTATGGAGACGTGGCTCATACACTGACAAAGGTGAGCCAAGATATTCACCTTTTCAATATACTCAGAGCACTGACAGCATTAGATTCGATCCTTTGCGATCTTTGTCAACGCAAGCCCACAACGGCGTGATGCTTTTTTATGCCTCCAATCAGGTGGTACTCGGCTTTTTCCGTTACATGACGTTCAGACACGCTGGAATTCAACTTTTTTGATGCTTCGCCGAGCACGCCGGCTGAGAAATGTAATCGACAAATACTGCTGCGATCATGAATACTCGCAGCTCAAGGTTACCGACGTTGAATGGAGGCAAATTGACTACCTCGTTCATTTGACCAAACCGTTTTTTCAGTTCACCATGGCTCTGATGAAGACCAGAGACGTCACAATCCATAGTGTGTTCCTTGTGTATAGGAAACTACTGGAGCATATCGAACGGTCGAATCGAAGATTGAAGAGAAAGACAACACCCTGGAAGAAAGACATGTATGGCGCGTTGCTTGTGGCGAGGCAGAAGCTGAAAGAGTACTACGAAAAAACCTACCGCGACCACGGTTTTCTCTATGGCACTGGAACATTACTTGCCCCTCAGTATAAACTGAGTGCTTTTGATGATCGAGAGTACTCAACTTGCCATGAAGATACGTCAAAAAGGTACTGTGAATATTTGAGAGCATCTTTCACACAGTATCAGCAGCAGAACCCCGAGTTGCTATTCCGTACAGTCCAGCGATCTTCCAATTCGCATAGCACAGAGCTTGATCGGCTACTCGAGCCACCTGGTGCATCGATTTTCCATGAAGGAGTAGAGTATGACGAAGTGGACCAGTATCTTCGCGAAGGCACGAGCAATCAGTACAACACACTGGAACAACTGACTGACCTTGAATAGCCAATGTCCCTGTGTCGCCGCGACTTTATTGGAAAGAACACGAGCGCGAATTCCCAGTGCTGTCTCGGCTCGCACGAGACTTGCTTTCGGTCCCTGCCACCGGCGCGGGTGTAGAAAGGCTCTTCAATAGCGCACGAGACATTTGTCATTATCGCCGAGGGTCTCTTCACGAAGGGACCATTCAAGACTTGATGATGTACATGTGCTCAGAAAAGCTCACACTAGAGGGACAGCAATTGATTCGTCTGGAGAAACCGTTGGAGAGCGAGAGCCAAGAGGCACTTGAAGAGGATGAAGCGTTGAAGGCAATCGAAGAGGATGCAGAGCCGATCAGCGACAATGAGGAGATTGAAGAGAGCGAGAATCTCGAGGGTAACTCTGAGCCAGAGGAGACATACCAAGTGGAGTGTACGGTGGTAGAGACCGGCCGGAGCTCTATACACAGACATATTCACGAACCTGAACAAGAAGAAGAGAGTATGGAGGAAGACGTGGTTGATTACGACGAAGCAGATTTACTTCCGCCTCCAATCATGCAATTGAGTGATAGAAGCCAGAAGAGATCTTCTGGTCGGGTAACAATGCCCTCCAGCAGACTGCGAGGTTACGAGGTATACTAGTCTTTATAATTAGCCAATTTGATTTTTTCAAGCCCTTCATGTTCCTTTCCAAATATTCACAGCCAGAAGCTAGTAGTTACGCCATCGAAACAATTAGATAATCGAAAATTACTGCATAACTTAGTGTAAAATGATCAGTCAGCTTTGTTTGCTTTTTTGGGTAATCGCGGGTACCCATTTGGGTCTTGGGTTGGGTTTCCCGGATGACAACCCGCCCACGGGTTTGCTGACTAAGACCCAACCCGGCCCATGGGCTGGGTTTTCGCGGGCGGGTTTGGGCGGTGGGCGGGTTTTGGCGAGGCCTACCAGCAGCTATATTATAGCCAGGGAGACTCGGATGAGTGCGACAGGGATGAGACATTTGCGAATATCAATCTTACGTGTTCTTCTACCCAGGCCATGAAAGTCTTCTGAGTTCCCTCCCCTAGGGTATCGACCAAGAAGTAGAGTTGCTAACTATAGACAAAGCCTGCCAATGGCCCCGCGAGGCTCAAACGATGCTAAACCCGCGAGAAGGCAAACTGCGTCTTTGCCAGAGGCTATTATAGCTTCACCGTTGGAGTGTCGAAAATAGTTTCCAAGAAGTACACGAGGGATGAATGAAAGCGCGGGAACTCTTTGAATTGTGGAATATAGTGGATTCCCGTGAATTCGAACAGCCTGGCATCCTGGAATCGATCGGCCAAGCTCCGAGTCTGGGCAGGTAGCACCACTGGGTCGTCGCTTCCGATAGCGAGCAGAGCGGGCGTCACGATATATGGGGTGTAGATCTGCTGGTACAGAGGTCCCAGTGTGAACCCGCTCAGACAGACGGAAAATTTGAAACTGGGATGTTGTGCCTACAGAGCATGGATGGTTAATGAGTTCAGTTGTTCTCTGGCAAATGAAGTCAAGAGTCGTTCACCTTCCAAGAGGGGTCATGGAGAGTCTGCCTTTTCTCCAGTATAGATGTAATAACTGCTGCCATAGCAGCGCCTGACGAAAATCCAACGATCCCCGCGAATGGACCATCTCGATCGAGTGTTTTGAGGATGTGTTCAATTGACAAGTCTATCCCGTTAATCCGACCCTCACTAGGATCTCCATATCCCCAGACCCATCGGTCGTTTGCTTCGTCCCGATCGGGGTCGGCCGGCAGTATGCCCGACAGGTATTGGAATTCAAACATGATGTCTCTGTCACTGGCAAACTTGTGGAATGCCTTTCGAATATACCTGGTTTTGGGCTGGAAAATCTGTGCCGATTGCTCATGTCCTGGAAAATCTTCTCAATAGAACATCGTGGGAGAAGGCGCCATGTACTGACCATGTAGCATGAGTACTTTCAGAATCGTGTCAGGCATGCTATCCACTGGTACTTGTGACTATAGCGCAGGTATAGTGGATGAGGACGGCTGCGTAGAAGTGACCAGACAAAGGCTTCTTATAGCTCTACTCCTGAAAGGCCCTCACCGCATGATACGGATTCATGAGGCCAACTCCACATGGGCATGGAAGCCACCCGGCGCCTAGGCGTGTCAGTATAACTAGAGATCCCCCAACGGACAAACAATCACGTAAAGTGTAGATTTGTTGTGTCCATGGCTGCCAGGTTGGTCAGGCTGCCCGCAGAGAAATCAATCTTTCTATCTCGTTTTCTTCTCAGGTCTGCAACAGTATCTAAATTACATGATTATATGTTCCTTTTATCGTGTTCTGGAGATGGAAAGGAAGAGAAGAAGACGAGAGAGAGGTCAAACAAAGCAAGGAATTGGGGTTACCTGGCGAGGTTTTCAACGTATTGGTTCATGGGTCTCAAGAATCACTAAAGTACTTCTCCCATAGGGACCAACAGAAAACCGCAGAATCCCATTCAAAATTTTCTATGCGTATTTGTACAGTCGTAGGCGAAATCAGCTTCCACCCTAATCGTTGCGTTTCTTATTTCGGGCGCCACTAGCAAGGCGCTAGTGCGATATTTTTAGTCGACTAACTACATTATAACAATTGCCGCTAGAGGCATGGTCTAATAATGAATTAAAAGACAATTACCATCTGGAATTGTCGAAGCCAAATGAAAGTATCCTCCCCCGTGCTCTGGGCGCTGTTAAGTAATTGAATGCTGCTTGTGACTTTCACTAGTGCTGTTTTATGTTCAGTATCTACTGTCGTCAACTTTTTGCGTGCAGGAACCGTCGAAAGCACCACCAAAGAATGGAATACAATCTATCATGGAACAAACCAGTTTTTCAGATTACTATATACGGGATTTCCACTTCTTTTTCAGGGTTGTGTCTGTGGGAATTCGCTATCGGCCTTGTCTCGATGGCTGGCTAAGTCGCGGATTTACGAGACTCTCAAGATTGAAGGTAATGGCGCTAACACTCAGTGTAGGAATGGTGGTCGATCATCTCCCTAGAAAAATATGGAGTTTTGAAGACAGACAGCATCGAGCAGCTTCATCGATCTGAGAGCGTGTGGCTCAACGTCTTGAATTATGTCATGAATTAGCTGATGCTGTCACGGTTCAAGGGCTAGGCGCCACACTAAACTGCCATACGCATGCAATCGCCGTGCCACTCCTTCCATGTCTAATCTTGAGCGTCACCTAATGTTGAACATTGCATTGTGGCCCCAAGACTTGGCGCCTCAAAGGTGCATCTCATCCTTAGAATAGTAGACAGCCAACCGATGTTCAGACAGTTGGGGGCCTATAGCCTGGACCTAGGGAAAGTATTCTATTTGATGGCTGGCTTGCTCGTCGTTCGAGATCTGGCTAGAAAAACATAGAACGCATTTCAATTGAAAAGATTGGACCTATGTGGGAGTTGAAAGAAGTAATACGGAGCGGGGGCGAGGAGCCTTCATGCACCAGCAGACATATCTATCGCAATCATGTCAGACCGTAAAGCATCGAGTAGAACAGATACAAGCAGTGAGATAAATGGTAGGGAGTTTGAGGGAGCAGTAACAGGAGGCTGAGACGATGGAATGGAGAGAAGTGAGCAAGGGAAGGATTATTTACTGACTTGTCCACTCCAGCCCATCTTGGGGACCTTGGTTCATCGGAAGCCTCGCTACCGCCTCGTGGTCATTCGCCGAGGACCATTGAAGCGGTGTTTGTCCATCCTTGTCGCTGGCGTTGATGTCGGCTCCCTTGTAAATGAGAAGCCTCGCTACCGACTCGTGGCCATTCGCTGAGGACCGTTGAAGCGGTGTCCAACCAAAAGCGTCGGTGGCGTTGACGTCGGCTCCCTTCTCGATGAGAAGCCTTGATACTGCCTCGTGGCCATTCGCTGAGGACCGTTGAAGCGGTGTCCAACCAAAAGCGTCGGTGGCGTTGACGTCGGCTCCCTTCTCGATGAGAAGCCTTGATACTGCCTCGTGGCCATTCGCTGAAGACCATTGAAGCGGTGTTTGTCTATCCTTGTCGCTGGCGCTGACGTCAGCTCCCTTATCAACGAGAAGCGCTGCTACTGCCTCGTGGCCATTCCCCGAGGACCATTGAAGCGGTGTTTGTCCATCTTTGTCGCTGGTTTTGATGTCAGCTCCCTTGTCAATGAGAAGCCTCACTACCGACTCGTGGCCATTCGCTGAGGACCGTTGAAGCGGTGTCCAACCAAAAGCGTCGGTGGCGTTGACGTCGGCTCCCTTCTCGATGAGAAGCCTTGCTACTGCCTTGTTGCCATTTGCTGAAGACCATTGAAGCGGTGTTTGTCTATCCTTGTCGCTGGCGTTGACGTCAGCTCCCTTATCAACGAGAAGTGCCGCTACTGCCTTGTGGCCATTCGCCAAGGAGCATTGAAGCGGTGTCCAACCAAAATCGTCGGTGCCGTTGACTTCGGCTCCCTTATCGATAAGAAGGCTTGCTACCGCTTCGTGGCCATTCATTGAGGACCGTTGAAGTGATGTCCGTCCATCCTTGTCGCTGGCGTTGATTTCGGCTCCCTTGTCAACAAGAAGCCCCGCTATTGCCTCGTAGCCATTCGCCGAGGCCCATTGAAGTGGTGTTTGTCCAAATTTGTCGCTGGTGTTGACGTCGGCTTCCTTGTGAATAAGACGCATCGCTATTGCCTCGCGGCCATTCGATAAGGACCGTTGAAGTGGTGTCCATCCATCCTTGTCGTTAGCGTCGACGTCAGCTCCCTTTTCAATAAGAAGCCTCGCTACTGCCTCGTGGCCATTCGCTGAGGCCCGTAGAAGCGGTGTCCGTCCATCCTTGTCGCTGGCGTTGATGTCGGCTCCCTTGTTAATAAGAAGCCTTGCTACTGCCTCATGGCCACTCGCCGAAGACCGTTGAAGTGGTGTCCGTCCATCCTTGTCGCTGGCGTTGATGTCGGCTCCCTTGTTAATAAGAAGCCTTGCTACCGCCTCATGGCCATTCGCTGAGGCCCGTAGAAGCGGTGTCCAACCAAAATCGTCGGTGCCGTTGACGTCAGCTCCCTTGTCAATGAGAAGCCCCGCTACTACCTCGTGGCCATTTGCCAAGGAGCATCGAAGCGGTGTCCAACCAAAATCGTCGGTGCCGTTGACGTCGGCTCCCTTATCGATGAGAACCGCCGCTACCGACTCGTGGCCATTCGCTGAGGACCGTTGAAGCGGTGTCCATCCATCCTTGTCGCTGGCGTTGATGTCGGCTCCCTTATCGATGAGAAGCGCCGCCATTGCCTTATAGCCATTCATTGAGGCCCGCTGAAGCGGTGTTCGTCCATCCTTGTCGCTGGCGTTGATGTCGGCTCCCTTATCGATGAGAAGCGCCGCCATTGCCTTATAGCCATTCATTGAGGCCCGCTGAAGCGGTGTTTGTCCATCCTTGTCGCTGGCGTTGATGTCGGCTCCCTTGTCAATAAGAAGCCTCGCTACCGCCTCGCGGCCATTCATTGAGGCCCATTGAAGCGGTGTTTGTCCATCCTTGTCGCTGGCGTTGATGTCGGCTCCCTTGTCAATAAGAAGCCTCGCTACCGCCTCCTGGCCATTCGCTGAGGCCCGTAGAAGCGGTGTCCATCCATAATTGTCGCCAGTGTTAACATCGGCTCCCTTGTCAATGAGAAGCCTTGCTACTGCCTCATGGCCACTCGCCGAAGACCATTCAAGCGGTGTTTGTCTATCCTTGTCGCTGGCGTTGACGTCAGCTCCCTTTTCAATAAGAAGCCTCGCTACCGCCTCCTGGCCATTCGCTGAGGCCCGTAGAAGCGGTGTCCATCCATGTTTATCGCCAGTGTTAACATCGGCTCCCTTGTCAATGAGAAGCGCCGCTACCGCCTCGTGGCCATTCGCTGAGGACCGTTGAAGTGGTGTCCGTCCATCCTTGTCGCTGGCGTTAATGTCGGCTCCCTTGTCAACAAGAAACCTTGCTACTGCCTCGTGGCCAATCGCCGAAGACCATTGAAGCGGTGTCCGTCTATCCTTGTCGCTGGCATTAACGTCAGCTCCCTTATCAACGAGAAGCGCCGCTACTGCCTCGTGGCCATTCGATAAGGACCGTTGAAGTGGTGTTTGTCCATCCTTGTCGCTGGCGTTGACGTCAGCTCCCTTGTCAATAAGAAGCCTCGCTACCGCCTCCTGGCCATTCGCTGAGGCCCGTAGAAGCGGTGTCCATCCATGTTTATCGCCAGTGTTAACATCGGCTCCCTTGTCAATGAGAAGCGCCGCTACCGCCTCGTGGCCATTCGCTGAAGACCATTGAAGCGGTGTTTGTCTATCCTTGTCGCTGGCGTTGACGTCAGCTCCCTTATAAACGAGAAGCGCTGCTACTGCCTCGTGGCCATTCGATAAGGACCGTTGAAGCGGTGTCCGTCCATCCTTGTCGCTGGCGTTGATGTCGGCTCCCTTGTCAATAAGAAGCGCCGCTATTGCCTTGAAGCCATTCATTGAGCCCCGTTGAAGTGGTGTTTGTCCATCCTTGTCGCTGGCGTTGACGTCAGCTCCCTTTTCAATAAGAAGCCTCGCTACCGCCTCGTGACCATTCGCCGAGGCCCGTAGAAGTGGTGTTTGCCCCCCGCTATCCATGTCATGAACAGACGATCCACTCTGTAGGAGTAGCTTGACAATTTCTGCCCGACCATCCTGGGCGGCCCAAGATAGCGGTGTTCGACTTTTGTACCCCTTGAAGTCTTTTTTGTGATTCAAGCCCTCCGTAATGTCGGCTCCATTTTGAATGTATGAAACTGAGTTCAGAAGAGCAGCCACGGTGTTTTTGCTCCCATTAGCCAACGCGGCAAATATTGGGTACTTGTATCTCTCCCCAATGACCTGGAGTTGCGGATCTTCTTTGGGTCTTAAGCGAATAAGCTCAGAACACCCTCTATCTGCCAGGACGTAAGATAGACTTGCATGCTTGCTGTATTTGTGGGACTTGAACTTTTCAAAAACATTGTTTGTCTGAACCCAGTTAGAGATGGGAAAAGAGGAAAGAAACTCGTCTTGAGGGAGAACATGCGCCGCAGCATTCGCATGGTAAAGAACATGCTGAATCGCATACCCCAAAAACGGGTAGTTCTTTGAGATTTCCCTCCGTCCGTCGGAGTGAGTCTCCGGCAACAGCTTGGTGACAGATTCACATATCAATTTGTGATTAGTATAGACGCTGCAGCATTGTTTCAGTTTCTCATGGCCTACGCCCTCGCAGTTGAATCCAAGCTCAGGCCACAATTCATATAGACCTTTGTCCTTGATAAGAAAGTCTCGAACAGATTCATGGATGAATTGAACCGTCGGCTGGCTAGATTTTGTGGTCTCGGCAAGTCCCTTTGAGGAACTAATCACATATCTGTTGACACTGTCAAGGCCAACACCAGTACCGAAGACGGTGATATCTGGGATTTGGCTATCGACTAATCTGTTCAGAGACAACCCGGACCAGAGAGCATGATAAAATTCCTGCGGTCGCAGAGGTTCCTTTGCGAACAGAATCCAGAGGATGCAAAGCAGGAGAGCCTCCATATTTTCATTGTCACGCCTCAAGATATCCTTGAACAGGTCGCTCAGATCACTAGGTATTTCCGCGAGTCTCTTTCTCAGAGCCATTCCTCCCCGTCGGTACTCCTTGTTCAGAATACCGACAACCAAAACGATCCACATAAAAACACCAGCAGCTTTACCGAGAAGTTGTGGTTGCAGCTCTTCAACAAGCGTTGGTTCTTTGATCAGGAGGCGGTCTGTGACGTAGGTTGCCAAGTCTTCCGCATGACCTGACTGATCCTCCAGTGTAAGTCGGAGACCCCGTTGTATGAAGATGTATGGATAGTGTCGACTCGAAAAGCAGGTTCGGAATTGGACGCCTTTGCCTGTTGATTTTTCAGCCAGGTCTTCAAAGTACTGCACCATGTCCACAACTTGTTGTTCATCACACTCATCAAGAGCGTCAACGAAGCAGGTAAACGAGCGTTGTCCGAGCGTGCAAACTGCATTGGAAAATAGGTCCTTCAAAACATTCAAGGAAGGGCAATCATTTTGGCCTCGGGGAACCAGGTCGGAATCGTCTCAAACAACCTGGAGGACAGGGTAGCCTTCTAGTAGTTGAAGTAGCAATGATCGGTACATCCCTGTGATAGATTTTTCCAAGTAATCCCCTCGAGCGTTGAAGAAAAAGGAAGCTGTGATGGCATGCTTTGGACGGGCCTTGCCCTTCATGTTGGAGTATGCAAATTTCATGATTGTCGACTTTCCAGCCCCGGGCTTACCACTGATCCACAGAAAGCCATGATGTTGCGTCAATCTGGCAGGATCAAGCCATGCTTCGTAATACGGATGATTGAGAAACCAGCGACACGTCTTTTTCTGTTCTTCTTTGATGGTCGTTCTCCGGGAATCCATTTGCTCGAACTTGAAAGAATTTAACAAGCGCTGCCGGTCTTCGTGCGATAAACACTGATCTATAAGTGTGGTGTGAACAGTGGTGAGTCAAGAATGTTCCTAAGGCTGGGATGCATTCTTACAAGAATCGGTCGTGGAGACAATACTTTTAGGTGATTCGGTCACGGGTAACTCCTCAAGCAATTGTCTTGCGTATGCGGCCGCGGTTGCTGCTGCATATCTCTGCCATTGTTTGCTTTTGTGAGAGTCTGAATAGTCGCAAATTCCCCGAATTGGAAGACACGGGAGGACATCCATCAGACCAGCACTTTCCATCTCAAAACATATGACATCTAGCTGTCGAGCAATGCCGTCCCGTGTTGTGCCGTCCCTCATGACTTGGTTCCCCGAGGCAATTGCGCCATAATGGATTCTTACGTCGTCCAACATCCGTCTGCTTCTTGGGACTAGCTTTGAGTGGTCGCACCCGTCACAGCTACCGGTTAGAGATTCATGATCATAGGTCGCATGGAACAGAAGATCCGGTGAATTCGGGCGAGAGTACGAGGGTTGTTCTTCTAGTTTCTGTTGTAAGATAGATATGACCCGGTTGGGGCCGAGTTCGTGTTTCGAACGGAGTGTAGACACAGCCGTACCAAGCAACTGATGAGGAATTCTAGGAATTGCCGTTCGCTGGAGCTGTCCGTCTGCAAGGATTTTCCCAAGATCACACTGCATAACCCTTGTTCCGACGACAATATCACCCAAACGCACATCAGCCTTGCTTGGCACCCCACCGCCAATCCCAACCATTAAACATGCGCGAATCGCTGGAAAAGTCCGCTTCATGTTCGTCATGACGATCGCGGCGTTGTTTGTTCCATACTGCCCTTCTGGTAAACACGCAATGACGACATTGTGTCGATTGATGGTTCCTAGTACATAGGTATTCCTGTCGTCCGCATGGGTAGGAAGAGCTTCATGAAACTCATCCAGCATGGCCTGTGCTGCTGCCATCTCTATGTACAGCGCGCAGATCCATGCGACAGTGTACTGATTGTGTCGTGGGGTAGGCAAACCCTCATGGTGGAAAGTCTTTGGTCGCTTAGACAGATGGTGTTCTATCGTGATTGTGCCATGGTTATTACCTATTTGAAACCCATCATTGACTCCATAATAAGATGTGGATGCCATAGTTAGGATAGCATATATTGTCCGTCGCTTTGGCGGAGTGTGTTTTCTGACTCTCAGCTGAACGAGGGGCTAGGTGCTCTGATTCATCATCAGGTGACTTCATGGCGCTTACTTAAACACGCAGTCAGAACGTGCGAGCATTTCCTTGGCCTTGGACCGTAAGCTTTCCAGGCCCAGATAATTTTTCTTTGAGACGCTCTCTGAGTGCCATGTCACAATGCGTCTAGTCTAGTCCTGCAAAATGAGGCTAGTTGGTAAAATCGTGTGATCAGGGGGTTAAAGCGAGTTAAGTGGACGAAGATTCTTGCCAGATTAGGATTCACCGTTAACTTAATCTAGGGAGGAGTTTTATTGGGGTTGCCTCACGTGATGCCCGCACAGAGCCCACAGGCCTACGGAGGGGTTCTCCCCTCCTGCAACTGCCTCACGGGAGTCAATTGCTCGCCTCTGCTGGTAGCTCGTCATCTCTCACGCAGTCAAGACTCGTTTTGTTTTCACGTCCTTTCTCTGCGGCAATAACACCGATAAGCCTTGACCATATCGCTCTCCACCATGACGTTCAGCCAGTCTAGCAGTGTCACGCCTGCCCCACTTGACTCCGCTTGGCCCCCGGCCCACATTTGGGAAACCATGGGCGCGGCGGACCGCGCCAGTTGGCTAGGACAGATACAGAGAGACAGGGCCAGGCGCCTCGAAATGGATGTAGCGGAGACAGACCTCCGCCACAGAAGGCCTCGTGTGGACCTGCAAGGTGACGAGAATTTCGAGGAAAACCGTGAGCCACCCCCTGAAGTCAAACCACTCATCGACATATTTCCGGGTGTCTCCGCCGCCCTTCTTACTCGCGTTTTCGAGAGGAAGTTGAAGGCGACTGAACTCATACGCTTCAAAGAGAAGTCAGTCACCGAGCAAGATCATGAGGACAGGGTCTTCAAGATGACCGAGTCCGGAGGCACAGTAGGCTTCAGGAAAGCAGCGGCATCGCTTAAGGATTGGGGCCCCAACCCTCAAACATGGACGAGCTGCTTCCTTACATACCTAGCCGTCATAGGACATCTCTTCGGCGAGAAACATCCAAAGGCAGTTCCCAACCTACTTATGTTCATGAGGCAGATCCTAGATCTCGCTCAAACATATCAGTGGTCAGAGGCAGTACTGCCGCTCGCCCTTAACTTCCACCAATACATTCTGGATAAAGGAGAGCTATCGACGGAGAACAACCTCGTCACAGCCCCATTTCGCGAAAAGTATCTCCGTCACAATCTTACTTTGCCTGCGAACTCACCGGCAAAACCTTCAGCCAGACCTCACCAAACAAGGTCTACTAGGTCTTCAAATAATGAAACCGAGGTGTGCGATAAGTTCAACACCACAGGATGTCTCTGGGAAGGCTCCAAGAGACGTCATGAGTGCACAGCATGCGGTCTAAGCCAGCATGGCGCATCCTCTTGCCGTAAGAAGACATAGCAAGTGGACCCTACCGTTAGGGAACACCCTGCAGAGACCGATAAAAGCTCCAACCCCTTATCACCAAGCCTAATACCGCAGGGCCAACCGCCCAGGCCGAATACTGCTATCCAATACCCCGTTTTCAACCCGGAGCTCCCAAAGCTACAGTTCTCTTCGTCACCACTATATGCAAAAGGCTGGAGCAACCTCCCACGCTACTATCCAGGCGATCTCAGGTCTACTATCACTGGCATCCTGACCTACGGCGTCCAGATCGGATATAGGGGCAAGATGCAGTTTTATCACTCCTCCAACCATCACATACACGAACCCGAAATGATCTCGGCCAAACTAGCAGAGGACCTCAACCTCGGTCGCATTAGATTGGCCTGTACGCCCTCCTTCGTTTCGCCGCTGGGGTTAGTCCCTAAGCACGATGGAGGATGGCGCCGCATCCATGACCTATCCTGGCCCCCTGGACAAGGCCTTAACTAGGGCATACCGGACTCCTGGTCAGCTATCGAATACATAACAATCGATGATATCTACGAGCAGGTCACACAAGCTGGCCCAGGTTGCATAATCATCAAGAGGGATATCAAGGACGCCTTCCGAATAGTCCCTGTTGCTGAGGATAACCAGCATCTCCTTGCCTTCCAGTGGAACGATTCTACTTATGTCGAATGCTGCCTCCCCTTTGGCCTCGCTACGGCCCCATTTCTCTTCAATCTCTTCGCCGAGGCTCTCCATTGGATACTCCAATGCCTCCTTCCTATATTCTATATCAATCATTACCTAGACGACTTCATCGCAATTATTCGGTCCTCCTCACTGTCCGACCCTATGGGTCCCTTTAATGAGGTTTACAACGGGGTCACCGACTACCTGCGTATCCCCCGCAATACCAAAAAGGACCAGCAAGGGACATGTGTGACAGTCTTAGGTATCCAGATCGACTCTATTGCAATGGAAGCTCGCCTGCCACCAGACAAGTTGTGCCGCGCCACATTGGACGCCGCAGCTGCCCTGAGCGCAGCGAGTCTCTCCCTCAAGCAAACAGAGCGTCTCACAGGCTCATTAGCCTTCTGTTCAAGAGTTGTCCGGCTTGGGAGGACAAGGCTACAGTCTCTATACACCTTCCAAGCCGCCTTCCCACATGGGAGGAGCGCGCGCCGCCGTATCTCCCACGAGGTACGTGATGATTTGGAATGGTGGAGGGACTCCTTGTCTCTTTTCAACGGCGTACTCTTAATTGACCCCTGCCGCCGCTCTATCACACATCTCTACACAGATGCCTCCAACACAGGCCAGGGACTCTTCTTCTTCTCATCCAAGTCTATATCAGACTGCTGGCTGGCCCATTGTCACCAGCTTCATCCAAGCAATGCTGCCTCACTGGCCCTTGCTCAAAACGCATACGCGCACCAAGACGCACACGCGCACCAAGTCGCACACGCGCACCAAGTCGCACACGCGCACCAAGTCGCACACGCGCACCAAGTCGCACACGCGCACCAAGTCGCACACGCGCACATCAATACCACCGAAGTAGACGCCATTCTACAAGGCTTCCTACTCTTCAGCCACCATTGGCTTCATCATACTCTAGTTATCCACACGGATAGCTCCACAGCCTACACAGGACTGAGTAAAGGCTTCCTGCATGGTCCGCCTAACGTACCTCTGAAAAGCCTCCTTATCCTAGCGGCGGCGAGAGATATCCAAATCGTGCCACATTGGCTCCCTTCCGGGGAAAACACATTAGCAGATGCCCTCTCCCGTAATAACTGTCAAGAGGTTGCTAACATTTGTCCCCACTGGCAGGACCTCTCGGTATTGAACCGCCCGCGTGGTTCTCTTCGCGAGCTCCTCAGCTCAATGCAGGCCACCTAAAACTGCTCTGGAGCGGCCTCAGCGCTAACACACGTTCCGTCTACCACTCTGTTCAACGCAATTACGAAAAGCACTGTGCGCTACAAAATCTCTCGGCTTGGCCAGCCTCAACACAGTCGTTAACCTCCTGGCTAACTTCACGACTCCTTGGGAATTCAAACCAAAAGGCCGTCAAGCCCGATACTGCACTCGCCGACCTAGCCGCCCTCCGGGCTTACCATATTGACAACTTCCTTGAGGATAAACTCTTCGATAACAAGCACTTTCGACGCCTTATAGACGGCGCAAGAAGACTCAACCCAATCACCAAAGTTCGCGTCAGAAAACCAATTTCGCGTGACACCATTACGAAACTCTCCGCAGGCCTAGCCACACTCCCGTCACAGTCCTTGGAGATGACCGCAAACCTTCTAGACGACTTAAACTTCGCAACCGCTTGCCGGGTAGCATTTGCTGGGTTCCTTCGCCTCGGAGAATTTACCTACAAAACAGAAGATCTCAGCACACGTCCTACCTTCTTAGCCACAAAGCTAACGCGCTCCGACGTCAGATTCTCGTCCTCGTTAGACCACGTACAACTCACACTCAAGCGGAGCAAAACGGACCGACGCCACGAAGGAGCACAGATCATCCTTGCGAAAACAGGAGACGGAGCTTGTCCAGTTGATGCGCTTCAGAGGCTACTACTTCTCGACCCCAAAGCGCCCGACGCCCCGTTATTCTCCTTTCACAGAAGACCATTCAATCGCAACAACTTCCTCTCTACCCTATCTACTAAGCTGAAAGCACTTGGGATACACGCGAACGGCTACTCAGGCCACAGCTTTCGGAAAGGTGCGGCTCAACATGCGCATGATAGTGGGATCCTCGACGATCAGATCCAATTACTCGGGAGATGGACCTCGGATGCATTCAGGGTGTATTTTACGACGAACACGTCTGTCTTGTACAAGCTCAATCACCAGTTCCAAACAGGCTCGCCGGCTCCACTGTCTCTACTGCTTCCTCCACCGTCCCCTCCACCATCCTAGTTTGGCCCGGATCATTTGGGCTCTATCTGACGCTACGGTCTAAGACCGCAGCGACAGGTGACCCGTCACGGCCAAACTATATATACGTTCTTGATCTCTCTTGACTGGGTGAGGTCACCAATAAATTTACATAAAATACACCATTTTCCACCAGCCAATGAGGAATTACGATACTATAACAATGAACATATTTATCATTACCTTCGAATGCAATACATATATCCAGGAATTAGTAATAGAAAAGTTAAGATTAGATAACCATGTTTCTAATGAGGGTTATAAGTTAAAGACAGTTTAGAGGTACTGTAAAGCTGAGTTCCATGGGAGGTTTGTTCTTCGCCTTGATGTGATGTCCTGAATTGGGAAACGATGCAGTTTTTTGAGGGAGCTATTTTTATATTGGTATGCCAAATATTCTATCAGACTAGCGTCTTGGTAATGGGGCCTAAAATTAAAAAAGCAATGCTTGGGGCGGAAGCTGATTTCGCTGCCGACTGTACCTCAGACCAAACAAGTTGTACACAAAGGTTCAGCCCTGGTCTTAAAGTATGTCTTGTCGGTCTTTACTATTACTGTCACGAGGTGTTACCGTTACCTAAGAATACCAGGCGAGATGCACGAATTTCTCTTCAATGATAGTACCATTTGTCATATTCAGAGGTCTAGGTCTTCTTTCGTTATGCAGCTGACTATATTGCGATATCATAAGCGAGAAAGGCAGAACAGACAATCATGTCTAGTTCACGGGTGCGTCATGATACCTTGGGTCGTTAGGATAATCAGAGCCCCACAGAGCTGTATAAAGCCCTCGACCAACCCCGCTCTCAATGCTGTATCAATTGCTCATACATTATTTCCTCCCACTCACAAGGCGAGAGCAGCACTACCAAGATGAACTGGGGTCTTCGTCTCCGCCGCGCCTTCACACTTCAGGTTGGTCACATTCATTATGCACCGCCTGAGCGGAGAACATATATTGACAAAGGCACCACGTATATCAAGATTGAGATAGGCGCTCCTCGCATCGGTGAGTGATACCGCGACTGTAAAAGCCCCCAAATTGACTGGAGATATAGATGGCATGCATCTCACATTTGTATGTCTTGATCCTTGATGCTGGAATGTCTTGTCGCTGAATTTTCTGGGGCACTGGGCAGCCAATCCTTGCGGGTTCACTTGAGACGGAACCTGCATTCACCCCACCACTAAAGGTCAACTCCATATCCGGCTTTGATGAAGCAATCCTTGTCGGAAACAATCTACGCCTCAACGTCTCCGTCGATTTAAAGTAAGCTTCTATTGCCCAGGGGGCGCTGATTTTAGCACCACAAGGAGAGCGTACGAGCTGACCTTCAACCCAGGCTACAGGGCGAGCCAGGCGCAGAGTCTGAGAGAAAGGTTTGACCTGAAAGCCGGCTGTGGAAGGCGCCGAAGATAGCTTTGCTGACAATTCACAAGATGAAACTGCGGTGGAATGGTACTGTCGTTATCGGAGAGCTCGAGCAAATTATGCAGGGCGATCTCGAAGGGAAAGCTGATTTTGGCAACCCTCGTAAGTTCCAAGGCTGTCGTCGCTCAACCGCCCGTGTACACTGCTGATTGTTCGTAGTTGCCAGCTTTCGATTTGACGTAAGGGACATCTGCATCCAAGCTATATGGTTGGTGAGAGCCGACTAATGCCTCAATAGGTCAGTGAGAAAGAACACGTCGGGCTCGGGGATCGAATCTTTGTTGGGCAGGGTCGATTTGTGAAAAAGGAAAAGTCGGGACCCCTCAACTTGATATATCAGGTGAGCGAAGTTTGTACCAGCGTGTTTCCTATCAGCTAGGGCTTAGAACGCCGGTAATACCAGAGCTAGTAGATTGAAGCCTCGCTGGTGAAAAATATATCTATTGGAGCCTGTAGCTGCCTGGTTGTCCGGACTAGCGGGGATGGAGAGAGATCCTCCTCTCCTCCCTCTCCCTCCCATCTTTCTCTCCTTGTTCATACCTAGGTATTTGGATTTTGATGCACTGCTTGGTAATGGTAGGTATCTCCCAAAGCTCGCACTGCCGCTTTGATTCTAATATCTGCTTACGGGGGATGGCTTCCGGGCGCCACATATTGCCCCATAGAGCCCATTCTACTAACCCCTGGGCTTAGTTGACATATGTGAGGGCAAAGGGCTTTTCTTGGTCGCAAGTTGCTATCCGGATTGCTTTTGTGCAAATAGTGCCATGTCCACTCCACGGCCTGAGAGGCTTGGATTATCTACTAGTATGCCCCCTGGTCCCACGGGTTTGTCAATCATTCTAAAGCCATACCTTGTATCAGTTCTGTGATTGAAATAAATGTCCGTCACAGACTAGCTCTCCTCTCTGTACTGGCCGGAGTAAATCAGAATCTTGATCGAACCGGTCTACCTGTCATCAATTATCCTTGCCTATCTTCCTATGGCATGTGGCTCATGGGATGCTGCGTTTTATTTGAGAAGGGAAATGGCTCTTGACAGGAAGTTCAAGCTCCACAGTAGGGTGGCTTTTGGCTAACTGTGGAGGCCTTCAAAGAGACCGAGAACGTGTCCATCTCTAATAACCATCTCCTCAACCTCGACTCGGTAAAACCTGGAGTCTGGAGTTGACCCCAGCCTCACTTCCGACGCAACCCTGGAGCTTTCATCTTCTGGACAGATAGGCCCATATGCCGAAACAATAAACCCAACGTTGAAAACAGAATCACACCAGACCAGTTTGGTAAAGAGCTTACCGGATGGCGTATTGCTCTCATACGTGCCATAGCTCTTGCTTCCCGTGAACCACCGGCTCCAGAGTCGGATGGATTTTATTCTTCCGCCACAGAGACTGCTGACGGAAATCGACGAACTTGACTTGCATTCATAGATTGCAAACTGCATCTGGTAGAGAAAATCAAAATCGTCCAGGTGGATGATTTTACTATAGCTTGCGCGTGGGGCCATGTCTGTGGTCACCTCGACTGTATCTGAGGAAAGCGTATCCAGGCCCTTTGCGGGACACACTCTCCAGCTGATGAAACGATGGGGAGGGGCAATATTCTTTGGCGGATGCGTCTTTTCTTCAAAGAACTCCCATTTTACTGAACTCAGAGAGCAAGTCAATTCCAGGGCCTCACATCGTTGCATCGTGTTCGGGTCTGACAGCATCATCGTCAGTCTCGACGGAGTTCGTGCGGAGAGATAATATAAGATACGGCGATGAAGCTGGGACTGAACCAGGTGAAAACAGCAAGATGAGGCAAGTGAAAATCCCGATAAGCATCCATACGGTACATGATACAGTATCATATCCCACAACTAGCCAATATATTAATACGTCTCTCGTGTTCCACGAACAGGCAAAACGCACCTCGGGGGAAAGACCAAGTTTGAGTGCATTTCAGATCAACGGACTGGTCAGCGCATCCAGGACCAAGTGATCTAGTTCGCCCTTTATAAAGCAAGACCGTCTGTGTGATGTGGGCCATTCGTCTCGGTAACAACATGGGAAGCC
Source organism: Penicillium brevicompactum (assembly GCF_028827555.1). Lineage (NCBI taxonomy): Eukaryota > Fungi > Ascomycota > Eurotiomycetes > Eurotiales > Aspergillaceae > Penicillium > Penicillium brevicompactum. Next base: position 532,525 of record NW_026623207.1, read on the forward strand.
TCATCTGGTAGAAAAATCACGTAATACTCCCGAGGCCCTGTTCGAAGGTAGTACGCGAGACCAGCGGGTCCCAAGCCTTTGCCACTCTTTCTTGCTCGTTCCTCCCTCTCAGCCTATCCTAGTGATGGGCTCGAGCTCTAAATTGCCTCGCAAATTCGGTCAGTGCTAGGTGTGGTGCCCCGCCTTTTGGTCGCCCCGAATGTCGCAATCCCGTAGATAGCAAATGTGACTGAGATATACGGTGACATTACCAAGCGATTGAGTCAAATAAGCAGAAACAATATACGCGGAAGCAGAGATTCAGAGACGATCATTCCTGGAAGAAAGGATATCTGGTCTACATATGGCCCAAAAGCGGCAGGCGAAGCCATTACGAGACGCTAAAAAAGCTGCCATTGCTTACCCAGCTCTTTCCAATCACATCATCCTGTCGTCTCGATGCGTATTATGAGGACTCTCCATGGCAACGACTCTTCGAGTCTGCTGCTCTAGGACAGCAGACAGGGGCCTGGGGGTGTTTTGCCGACAGCCGACATCGGTTGGGCCAGCTTCTGATTTCTGGAAGCACGGTCTGTGATAAGATATTGATACTCATACGCAGGGATATGTGGCATACCTTCCTGAAGTCCATTGGCCAAGCCCACCGCACAGGGTAAATACTCCCAGATAGAGACAGACCGCCCAAGGATGGCCACAGTGACTGACGGAAATGCACCCGGCACAGATCACGGCTTCGGCGTAGGAAACCTGTGCGCTCCTGTTGTCTTTGGGTGAGGCAGATTTCTCGATGAGGCCGAAGAGGAACAGCAGTGATCGCGTGTAGACAAAGCCATGTATCGGCATGATTGCGTCGTGGTAGTCCATTGGGGCCTTTGTGAGGTAGGCCTGGACAATCCAAACTAGCCGTAGGGTCGAGCCGGCCTGATAGGCAGGACCTATCGTGGGTGAGAAATGCCGGGGGAACCCATGAAGAAAAAGTGCAATGGCCGGATAAACTCACGAGTGTGCGGAGGGTAGCCATTGGGCAGCCTGTGGACCAATACCAAGGATGTGAGGGAGTGGACAAAACAGGCGACTACCGCCAGGGCGGAGCATTCCAAGTCACTATAGTACAAAACAAGCTCGAGAAAGCCCGACACGATGTGTGCTGGGAGCGCTACAATCGATGAGCCGTAGGCACAAGAAGGTTGGGAGTGGAGTTACCTCTGTGGAATGATCGATAGAGTTTTCCCTTTTCAAAGCAGCGGTGGACAGCAAGTGATGCATAAAGGGTGAGGAGAATTGCATCCGAGTCGTTTGTGTGCGGCCGTGTGATGACTTGAATTGGTGAGTTTCTTATAGATGTTCACCGTGGGCCCTTGACTCACATTTCAGATTGTCTTTGACTTGTTCGATCATGGGGAATATGTTCTGGGCGTCCATGGTTGAAATTCTGAGTCTTCCCGTCGACGGGAACTCTGTCCTACCGGATTCTGTCTACTTATAATAGGTCAATATCCACATGGTTGCATAATTTCTTGATTCTTTCCCATGGCCCTAGAGGGCTGTTCTAGAGACCATGGTGGAGATCATCGCCGCATGGAGTCGCAATGGTGACGTGACCTTACACAAAGCGCACAAGCCCGAGGTGACCTGTCCATGCCCGCTGAATCCCCGAAATCCTGTTGAAAGGGACCAATGACCTCGAGAACAGCTTAGATTTGCGTTGAGTACCAACCGGGCTTCCCGAGCGTGCCTCACCAAGCTCCCAATAAACCAGCACCAGGGCAGTTTCGCAACTTGAGAGATCAAGTTGAAAAGCACTGAGACATCCAGAATTGGGCATGATAGTGGGACACCTAGGTAGGACCGAGGAGCCCTGGAGTGCCCCGGAGTCTTTTACCCCCACTGGGTAAAGTTGAGTGCCATCCCATGGATTATGATGTCGGAAATATAGTTGTTCAACTCGAAAGTTTTGGTATAGGTATAGGACCACACATGGGAGTAGATTTGATGTAGCTTTGGTTTTTCAAACGAACCGCTTCTGAGGTTGATAGCATCAGATGAATATTTGAAGCACTCACCCTAATTCATGTCATCTCTTTGCAGTAAAGTCGAACTCGCCTGTCCACGCCCTCTGTCATGTATTGATCCGCACTCGAAGAGCTCGCCCGACCTATCTTCACGAGGATGAACTAGAGTCAAGCGTTCTCCAGGGCTGCAGTCTCATGTCAGGCTCTGTACCATGGAAGAGGATCCCATCTCGCAAGTACGAACAACGTGCGCGTCTGCCAGGCTTCGCAGCAAATGTTAGCTAGGTGTACCCATCAACCAGAGTTTTGGGTAAGTGCGATAGGATTGAGTAAACCTTGCGAGACTCTTGGTTGTGTATAGTGATATATCAACACACAAAGAGCTTTCTATAAAAGCTTGACTCGCACCCTATAATGGTGAGGTAGGACTCTAATCTTGTGTCATCTGTTCGGAAAATCTGACACTACAGCCAGCGTGTTCCGAGCGTCGGATAATCCGAACATGCAACGTTTGACCATTGAGTGTTTGCCTTGCGAGATCCTGGAGCATATTTTTCTAGAAGCGCGAGAGGTGAATTTGGCCCGTGCCTCGAGGACCATCGCTGCGGCAGTGTCGCAAGAGAGTATTTATGATGTGTTTATGATAAACGCATTCTGGAATGATCCGCAGGACTGTATGCGAAGGCGCCACTTTGATAGAGAATATACCTACGCGAATCTGAGGTTCAGCAAAACCGACTACCACGAAGGCTGGCTGTTCCAACGGAAGCTACGCCCTGGCCGATACCAGCCTTTGAGGATTGAGGACCAAAGTGCACTTCAGAAGAGTGTTATCTCCTGTCAATGGTTCAACATACATCGCTTTCAGCGAATTTTTCCAACCCTCCTCGCCTTGACACTCGAGGCACTGAGGCTGCAAGAGAGATTCCGCATTCCTATGGTCGGAGACCAACCTCGTCAGCCTACTGCGAGCACAAAACTAGCTCCGTATCACGTCGTTGATCATGCCACAACGGATGGCTACCCAAAACGACTACGAATCGTTGACAATTTTGCGATTCAAGCCACTTATCACACCATTGCACACGGGAAGTCCCATATCATTCGCACCACGCGGATATTGGTTTTGCCCGATAGGATTCTACGGGGCCCGTGGGATGCTGACCGAATAAGCCTGCTAGTCAATTTGCGTCGCGCTTTTGGAAAACGATTAGGACCATTTGTTTCTAATGTGGAACGCTCGGTTCAATCAACGATAGCTCCCGTGTTTTGCGACCACGCCTGTTTGCAGGGCATAGATGTCGCTATACGCCAGAACTCTCGAGTTGCGCTTATGTATCTGATGGAGATCAGAGAGGGCTTCCCGTCCAGTTGTACCCATGGGACACAGAAAGTGCCACTCCCAAACCATCTCGTCACAACGGCGATCGAGAATGACACGATTGATCCTGAAATACTTTTCTCCCTCATCCGGGCTCAGATATCTGCCGTTCGGTCGAGGTCTGAGGTGGTAGAGCGGGCAAAATTGGCGAGTCTTCAGAGCAGTCTAGGAGCACGATGGCTGTGGAGCTACCTTCGAGGACAGGCTTCCTGCCTCAGCGGAATCAAAATGTGGAACGCAATTTGCAGATCTCACGTCTCGGCAGATCCTCTACTAGCCAGCGAAACTTGGGTTTGATATCAACGTCTCACCGAGAGGAACGCGACCGTGATCCCAGGTCTTTCCCAGGCCTGTCGTATCGGACCTCCCGATGTATGGCGGCTTCATCTTTCGGCATTAGAGCACAGTCACCAGCCAGCTTATTTGACGATGTCATGTTATTGCCACAGTGCGCATCTGCTCTCTCGCAGACCGCGGTCAGGACAGTGGGGACAATCCCACTGTCTGGTGAAGATATCTAATCTGCGCCCGCCTTTTCGCCAGCATGAGGTCACGGAACATCCAATTGACCTCGCTGGAACAGCGCAGCAGTCGGGATTACTCTGATATGTCCTGCATTGACGTCAAAGGGTTGAGTCATAGGCTTTGTGCGTTATGCCGCTCTCATTCAATCGCTAGGCCCAACACCCCGGCGTGTCTCGGCAAATAGTTCAAATAATCCCTCCTCTGCCGAGTCCACGGGACTGGCGCATTACAAGAACCCTATACACAGCTCCAATGGCCGCCACCAATCGGCCACATGATGGCCTATCTGATGGACCTGGACTTGAGACGAGACATGCTTGATATGAGTTCAATTTCCTATTCCTATGGCCTATATATTTGCAAAGTAAAATTGTCAAAACGCATTCTGTGGTCGTGAGTAGACTGATACGTAGGCACTCTCCCGTGGAACGTTGTTGGCATCTGAGGAGTGCAACCTCTGCGCGGACAGCGGTCTATCCGGTGACTGGACCATTGATTGCTTCCTCTGACGTGCCCATAGGAATATCATCAAGAATAGGATGGCTCCGCCGGCTACCCCCCCTGTTATAGCCCCGATACTAGCATGACTAACGGACCTGGAAGACGCCGAGCCATCTGAGCTCGAATTTGGACCTGCATCCTTTGCCGTGGAAGGGGTATTGACGGTGCATGCAGAATAGATCTGAGGCTTTGTCGAGAAAGTGGTTTCTACCCCGCTTGTGGGTGGTAGCGTCGTCGGTGTCAAACTTATCGAAACGTCTACCGAGGATGATTCAATGCTATGGATGTCATTTAGTAAATTAATCAATCGAGAAAACTTGCCCGGACCTTTATGCTCATCCCGCGAGGGGTGAGGGTGCTGGTGTGACGCACTTCTGGAAATCCCCGGCCAGGGTGTGGGAAAAGAGGAGTCTTGTACTCGTTGACGACAGCCGTTCGACGGAGGTTGGGAGATGCTTTTCGGTGGTCACACCTCCAAGCTGTGTAGAAACACTGTCTATGACTGGGATTGGAGGCGAGGAGGGTGCGGAGATGATTGCCCTGGTGTAGGTATCCGTCGGTAGACAACTTGTCCTGTCGCAGGTCGCTGATGGAAGAGTCTTTGTTTCCATTCCGATGTATCCGTCGTCCAGCCGTGGAGTACCCTTTTGGATCGATCTATATTTGTCAAAGTGTTCAGGGCGGGTTGATGCGCTCGACGCAACTTCGCTGGATCCGACTGTAAGCCTAGAATCGGCATGAGATAAGGAGTCTGTGCTGGCTCTGACGGTGTCGAGCCCTAAATTCCCAGTCAACGAAGGCTCTTGTAAAATGGACGTGGGAGTTGCCACTGTCCAGAACGGAGTTGTGGATGATTTTAGCCTACTAGGAGCAGCGCCCACGTTTGGGACTGCTGATGTAGTGTGATCGGGGCACTCCTCTGTAGAACGTGAGATGGATCTCATGGCACTGGAAGTCATATCTTTGGCATTTCCTTCTAGCAAGTGAGAATCAGTAAGAAGTCGGGATGTCCAGACGGTTTGGTCTTTTTTCGGATAGTTATCTTGCGACGTATTGAGAGTGTTTCTCAAGAAACAGCATATCGAGAGGTTTTGAACTCGATCAGAAAATAGGAGACTCCCACCCTTGATTCCTGGCACTGGGGTAATAGTGAGATCCTGAGGTATAGGGGGTAGCCGCGACTGAGTAGGCCTCATGTCACATAGACCAGAGCTCTGACTGTTTGAAGTCGACACCTCACTGTTCCCTAATGAGTGCATGGAAATTTGAGGCGTTTGTAGTGGCTTTCCAGTATACATTATAGTGTACTCAAGAGATGTGTTCTTCGCCGTTTGTGTCGACACGGAACCTCGAGGGGATAACATACTGTGCTCCTTATTCTGGGAACACCGTGGATAATCTACAGCAACTTGAGCCACTCGTCCCCATTTCTGCCTACACCCTAGCCATTTTCAGATCTGACAGGGGCAAGACAAGCATACCTTACGTCAGCCAATACAGTACCCGTGGACCCGTGGATAGACCAGTTGACGGGACAGTCTCGCTACATGCACGAGCACTTCTCATCCATGCCTACCTTATCAATGGGAACGAAAAGCGACTTTAGATACTGGAAGCCCTGCTACTGGAGCCCGTTCATAGGATGGTCTACCGTAAGATCAGTAATAACTGTGTAGAGATAGAGAGTTATCCGACCGTGATTCTTTGCTAAATCACCGCCTATTCGGGGAAATCAGCAAAAGTTATCGGGAAATAAACAGGAGTCACCTGCCACAAAAATCTTCCTTTTGAAGTAGGACATACCTCGCGAGCTCTATGTTGTAGGAGCTAGAAGTCAAAGGACCTCATCATCCATCGCAGTTGCCTTTGGCCATGCAATATGTCGAGCATCCTTGAAATTGCCCGCCGTATGGTCAGCTAATCAACTGCGACAATGCTCGTTTTCGTGCGCTCATTTGAAGTATAGATCGCAGCAGTCCTATATAGAGACTAGTGAGCCTTGATTCGTCGTATCTAAGTTTGAAGCCATTGTTTATCACAGAAGACTGCTATTATGTGGTTCCAAATTGCGAGTCCACTGAACGTCGCATCATACACTTACGTGATCCCTTGAGGCTTAGGGTCTCATCTGAATTTGAAACCCCGTCGGGCAGGGTTCTTCCTTTGGCGCATTATGGTGCCCTAAGATATCCCAGTCCTCAGTCGGTATTGGCTCGGCCAGACTTCCTGCTGTTGGGAGGTCGGACGACCCGTTGACTAGACAGTGCTCTCTCTCTCTCATTTTTCTTTTCTCTGATGGGTCCTTTTGCTTTGACGGAGAGAATTCACTATCTTTATTCTCCCCTTCTCTCTTAGTTTCCATGAAGCATGACGTTTGTTCTACGTTGTTGTGCTCGCCCTATTATCAGTATCCGTGGCTGGAGCTTGTTCCTCTACGGAACTAGGGAACACGCAAGAGCCTCTGGAATGAAGAGCAGCTCAGGCGGATCTTGTGGCATAACACGACCATCACTCACAATAATCAACTCACATTTTCACACTGAGATGCCATCGGTTCATTATTGAGACGCTGTCAGTCATATAATTGTGTTATCACTTCCTCTCTCTATTTCGTAGACTTGGGAATCGATCAATAACGGTAGAAAGCCATCATCGAGCATTTCTGATTGGCCCACAAAACTCCTGGCTAAGCCATGGCAGAAGAAATAAAGATTGTAGATGCAGGGAGTAATCGATGATAGCTTAGCTGAAGTTGTCTCATTGACTCATCAGTTTCAACCACTGCACATTGTTAACCTGTTGACACCCATCACAGCTGGGCGACTTTGCGAATATTAACAACAAGCTGATCTACAAAGAAGCATAAATCGGTTCGACCCAGTAGACTCTGGCGGGTGGATCAGACCGACCGGGGAAAAGAAAGAAGAGAGTGAGGGAGAATGTAGCCAGGAAAATTATCAGACCTGTCAATCAATACCTAGGTATCAGCCCGAAATGTCTCATCGTCTCGTGATATACACATCATCAGATCACATCTGCAGCTTGGGCGAGTTGAGCATGGTGAGAACATTCGACTAACTTTGCCGAGATATAAAGCAGGTCTCCTGACGTTTCGGTCTTGGTCAGCTACTCGACTTTGGTACAGGAGCTTCGCTTGGTCGACCACTTCCACCATTTCTTGACTTGGGGAGTGACGGTATATCGCCACTATGGTCCACTCAACCGTTGTGCTGCTTGGCCTTCTCAGGGACGAAATCCAGCGCGAAACAGTTCCCTCGTTGGTGGAGCAGTCAGCCGCGTTTGATGGATTGAGAGGCAAGCGCTCCTTTCGTGTAGTAGGCGGCTTTTTTCATCTCCTGCAATGGTGGTGTATAATGGTTTCCTATGAAGGATATCTCATCGGAGATCCTGTTATGACGCCATTGCATGATTACTTGGCCGCGTATTGTTTGGATGGCAGAATTTATGGACATGTCGAGCCGGTCGCCGAAGTCTTCTTTTCCGAGGACGGGAGAGGTTATACCTGGGGATCGTGGACGTGGGAAACCCGAATCTGTTTTCTCAATCCCTCCAGATATCGTCTCAAGTGGGACGATGCTGTCCACGCCGAGAATACCGCAGAATACGCTGGCGCCATTGAACGGCTTTTTGCAAGAGCGGAAACGGATTGAGATACATATGGAGGCGTCTCATCAGCACACCAGCATGTGTCAAAAGGCGCAGTGAGAACTGTTGAGTGGACCGCTGGCTGGGAAAGCTGGTCTGGCGAACTGATCTCGCCATCCCTCTCTTCCCCTCTCTTCCCGTTCGATTTTACCTTTACGGCCTAAACAAACAGTTCTGCGGCAATTTCTTACTTTTTGGGGGATCAGGTCGTCAAATGACCGCCCAAGCGAGATAACTGTCCCCTCTCTCTCCCTCCCTGTGTCGCCATCTTCCCCGCGCGATGAACATGTTGAGTGATAATTGGTATAATGTGGCCATAATTCAGAACACTCTGTGCATGGTGATCTGTTAGAGATCGTGGGGTCAGTCATGTGATGGTGGGCTTCTAGTAGATAGATCTCTCTTTCTATTTTTCTCTCTCTTTCTCTTTCTCTCTCTCTCTCTCTCTCTCTCTCTCCTCTCCACGCATCATACTATCTCTGTTCACGTGCATATTGCTCTATCTAGACCGTATTCCCCATTTGATCAAACTTTATATGACGATGACAATATGAGCTCTATCTAATAAGCCCTGGCTTGATTCACTCAAAGTATTCATCATCAATTGATCAATCGTCTCTAAATATGTCAACAATTGTTGAGCAAATAAGGTATTGCTTTAGCAGTGGTCGGAGGATCCGACAGAGGATACCATTGTTGAAGTGGCCCGTGGTGTAGTTCCATTGGTGAAGAAGCTGTCAGAGCTTGGACCGCTACCTACATCCTGCAAAACCAGAGATATCAATTTCTACGAGGGGGCCGGCTCTAAGCTTCACAGATATGGAAGTACTCATATAGGCATGTGCTTTGGGAGCTCCACCAAGACTACTGGAGATAGGCAGCATGGATGTTGTACAGCTATACAGAACACCTTGTGCCTGAGCAAAGCCTACAGCTTCGGGCTATTGGAGGACCTTGTCAACAATACGTAAAATACATATGATCGGACCAGGACCGGGGACCCGTCGAGAATGAGCCACAGGCATAATTTGAGTACGTCTGACTAAGATGTCCGTGATAGTCAAATATCAAGAACTCTGTTGTTTTCAGATTATATGACTCATTACAGGTCTTCTTACAATGTATCATTACGTTCTTTCTTTTTTTTTAGTAGACTTTAGAATAGATACGTGACGGAAGAAAGTCATCATTGATTGGTTATGATCCGTCAAGTAAAAAGCGTGTTGTCTAAGCCGTGAACCGAGAATTAGGAGTGGGGATACATCCGCTGATAACAACGCAATGGTGAAAAGGCAGCACAAGCAGCACAAGTGAGGGCGTCAGTCCAAACGCATAGTAAAGGCGATAAATTACAACCTGGTATCTCAACGACAGACTTCACGAACCTTTCTTTGCATCCCCACATTGGAATCCGTTGCCGTTGAGATCTAGCCCTTTCGATAGTTCTAGGAGGTTCCAAATGTCAATACTCATGATCCGTATAAATTTAGCTTGTGTCCGAGATTTCTGAACCGACCCTGATATGACTTTTGGGGTCTTTGAGAACAATCCGGAGTAACAATCCTTATCAAGGGCTATAGGCAAGAAACAGGATAGCACGAAACCGTTGCTGTTGAGTTATAAACATGTCACATCGCTTTACCTACATCTTTTGAATTGCTTCAAACTTGTGTGACTGGCACACTAGCGACGAAACGGGGTAATTATGTTCGGAGGCGGACGAAATTGCAGCGGGTGATGATCCATGTCTACCCAACCTGTAGACCAACCCCAATTTGACACACACCGAGTTCGTATGTCAACAAAAGAATTGAAAGATAAATAGCATGCCAGATTTGTCAACCTCAGCCCCCCCCATACGATTGAACAGCCATTTTCAGCCATGCTTCGATCGGAGCGATATAAAGCCCCGGGCGGGTCCAGGGAAATGGCGATTTGTGCGGATGGATACCGACTTGCAAAGAAGGGTTCGAACGCACAGCAAGAGATTCATTCTCAATCCATTCAGAGCCTTCGCATTGTACCGGAACTCCGCGGGTCGACCTTTCGGTGTGTTTCCAAAGGATGTACATCGACAGGTTGAGCTAGACATTGAGGCATATTGTGATGGAGTGAAGCGGAGAGATCTTCTGCTACTGACCCATGCACGACGCCACCTCATCAAGATTTCGTACAGATTTTGGCACATCTTATCATCGCAAGTGATACGCATGGTATTCTATGATCCCAGGTGTGTCTTTATGAGTGAGTTGAAGGAGTTGACTGTTAGAGTGGCGCGAGACCATATCTGCCGAGAAGAACCCCCTCCCCGGTGTCCCAACACAAGGCGAAGATTGATGAAGTGTTGGAAGCGCTGTGAGTTTGGATCAATGCTGGATGAAGAGCTCCGCCATAGCTGGGCCGTTGGCCAGATGTGGGAATATCCGCCTCCCAACACATGGTATAGTTACGAGCAGCAGTATCGTAGCGACCTAGCTAGTATGCCGAAATGTAACTGTAGACTATGAAGAGTAAGATGTCGTAGGGCATTCCCGATGTCTAAATATCGGCATTTCTATCCCGTCAGGTGATATATCGGTTCAAGTCTTGTTGAAGCCCGGGCATGGCTGCCAAATCACTCGGGGGCCCGGGGCCGATAGAACTGAGATAGTATGTAAGAAGCAGTATATATAGGTGGGAAAAGATTTGGGGACGTATCTAAATAGGACCAATCTAGATTAGGTTCTGCCTTGACCCTCTACCCTCAGCTCTGTCACTATATATATTGACCAAGAACCTCGGGACTATAAGTGTGCCCAGTGCTGAGATCACATCAAGAGATTTAAAAGTCCATGTGGTGCTCTGCGGTTTTTCCACAAGACGGGAATGGCAAACCCGCAAGCACAGCAGTCACGATTTTGTTGAATGTTTTTTTAAAAATCAGAAGCATAGTGTCCGAGGTTGCTTGATATATCACATTGCCCGATACAAATCGCTCCAGATTTGCTCCAACCAACTTAATCCCCTCTTATACTCTCACCTGTCAATCTCGTTCGCTCGCTGAAAGTTAGGCTTTCCAAGGTTGCTGTTGATCATCCTGTTCATAACATTATCGACACGCATCATGAAGCAGATTGTGCTGCACGCGCTGCACTGGTTGAGCCGTATAAGTTGGCTTTTCTCTCCAAAGCCCGAGGAACGAAGAGATGGGTCTACAAAGACGGCTAGAGGGAAGTCTCCAGCTCGACCAAGACCCCTCAGCCGCCCAGCCCCTTTGCCAACCAATGCATCTATCTGCACGCCGGGGCAAGAGACCAGAAGTGTTCAATGCGAGGCTTCTGGTTCCTTTCCGATACCTGAACACATTGCACGTGCCAAGTTAACATTCCCATCCGACGTCGCCAGCGAAACAAGACCCAAGGTCATCACTGACCAGACTCCCCTGCTACCCACGAAGGCCATCAGGTCCTCACAGCGTGACGCTGTTGCACCGTGTCCCATCTTACAAGCGATTGGTGGCCGACAGGTCCCGCAGTTGGCATTGGGTGGCTGCGGCGCATTTGGCGGGCGGTTCGCCCCTGAGGCTATTATAGGATTCCTGGACGAACTGACATCATGCTTCGAGGCGACAGTCTCTGACCCCGCATTCTGGTCCGAACATGACAGGTTCCACCATGTCCCGACCTCACTTCAAATAGCTCGAAACCTAACAACCCTGGCCGGCGGTGCTACCATCTGGCTGAAGCGCGAGGACGAAAACGAATTTGGCTCCCATAAAGCCCGCAACATCACCGGCCAGGTCCTTCTCGCCAAACGCATGGGCCGCCAGGAAGTCGTCACTGATTGTGCCTCCGCAAAGCACGGCGCTTTCACGGCGGTCATGTGCGCCCGCCTTGGCTTGCGCTGCGTCGTGGTCATGGGGACGGATGACGCCGATGCCCAGCATGCGGACGTGGTCAAAATCCAATTACTCGGAGCTAAAGTCTTGACCACTCGCACGCCCTCGGGTATGGGTAGTCTGCGCGCGGCCATCGCCGAGGCCCTGCGTTATGCCATTTGTAACCATGACTCAACCTACTACCTCATGGGTAGTCCGGTGGGACCAAGCCCCCTGCCCACCATCACCCGCACCTTCCAATCCCTCTTGGGGATGGAAGTCGGGGCCCAGCTCCAGGACGTTGGTGTTCATCCGGACGCGCTTGTTATCGCCATCGGCAGCGGCAGCGGTGCTGTGGGGCTGTTCCAACCATTCTTACAGGACGACTCGGTGCGTCTGGTGGGGGTGGAAGCTGCCGGGGCTGCGGCCCTGACCAACGGTGAGCTGGGAGTGCTCCATGGTGCACGCACCTTGTTACTTCAGAGCCAGGAGGGTCAGATTCTTGACTCGCATTCTATTTCACCCGATATGAATATGTCGACTGTAGGCCCAGAGGTGGCCAACTGGAAACATGCTGGCCGGATAGAAGTTTCCACGGCTACTGATGAGGACGCCATCAAGGGACTCGAGATATTAAGTCTCGAGAACATCTCCGCCGGGCTGGATTGTAGCCATGCAGTGAACCAGACCATTGGTCTCGCGAAAGCACTTGGACCGGGTAAAAACGTGGTTTTGGTGGTCACTGGTCGCGACAACATTGCCATACGCGGAGTACATGCTTAGTGGTGGGTGACCTGTGAGTTGCGAGTATTCGATACCTTAGTATATCTTTCCTCTGTTTCTCCTCTCTTCAATCGCCTAGTCTGTTATCCGTGGGATTGTTGAGGTTCTTGTCCTTTGTTTTGGATTGACCCAGAAGTTGCTAGCTTCTTCACGCCATAATTTATAAGCATAGGGATGGGGTTTTATATCAATATTCTAGAAATACGGGTGTGGCTGCTGTTAATTCGATGTTACAAAGAACCGTATACCCAGGCAGTGAGTCCTGTATATATATCGGTATCAAAGACTCGCAATCTACATTCATTGCTCAAAGCAGAGCCCAGGGAGAGATATGTTCTATCATATCAGATGAGGCTCTAGATAGGACAGCTGTCTGGTGACTATCCGCCGGTCTCTCAATGGATGTGCTGCGTGGATCTCGACAGAGATCCCTGACTGTCGAGATCCCTGAATGGTCTGCACCTACTATTCGGTCCATATTGAATGACCAGCGTTACCTCAGGCCGGCGAACGGGAAGAGAGGCCGCCGTTTTAGCTTCCCTGCTAGATTTGCCGTGATTGACTCGGAGGAGAGGGAGTATCTCGAGGTACATAGTGTGCCATAAGTCCTTACCCACTTGCTTTTGTACACCAAAAATCACCATTTTTGAGCATTGTATGTTTTGTAACCTATTAGGTAATGACCTATGTTATACCTAGGTAGCATTTAATAAAACATAAACATTAGATAAACGGAATACTTATTTCCGAATGATCCAGTATGTGTGGTTGTTAAAAGGTGGTGGTGGATGGTTGAAGTATCGAAATTGGTTGAGATGTTGATTATATATATAGGCGCCCATAGTAAACTCGCTGTCTAGGTCTTTTCCCTTGGGTTTAAAAATCCACAAGTCTTCAATAAAAGTGTTTTTGACATAATTTGTGTAGAACATATAATTATTTGGCAATTATGTTCTACTTTAAAATTTTTAAAAAATATGTTGTCATATAATTTCAAGAAGATTAGAGGGTTTAAAGTTGGTCAGTTTTGGTGGGAAAATGGCCGGTGGGTAAGGAATTGTAGATTTTGGGGATATCAGATCAAGGGTGAGCCAAAGCGCCGTTGTACCGTAGAATCTCTCTTTATAATATATAGATAGCATAATGTGCAGATTAAGATGTGGCCAGTAGTAAATTCGATAGGTATAGAATTCTTGATCATAGCCCCATTGTAGAATTAGAAAGCTCCGGGTAGCCTCCCCTCCGTAGCCTGCAGTTGGTTATGACCCGCGGACATGTTTTCTACCAACTCAATCCTTCCCATCGCAAATCCAGGATCCTTGAAAGGAAGCCCGAGGCTCTGCTGGCGAGAGGGCCTTGGAGAAAATCAGCGCAGTTCAGAACCTGTTAAGCCCTTAGCACCCAGGTGTGCTCACCACTAGGCCCAAAGGCATAACATGATGAAACATCCTGTTCCGTCATCCCTGGATCGCTATATACCACAACATACTACACCGTAACAGAACCACCGGAGCATTACCGAGGAGTCAAAGACTAGGTGTACAACGCTACTCCAACCACTCCGCTAGTCTTCGATGGCTTGAGGTATCCGGCTGCTCTTTACGCGGATGAGGGGCGCGTCTCGCCGCACTCCTCCAATTTTCGTCACATAAGGGGATATAGAATCGATCATTTGTATCTATGGAGTCGATTCAAAACCCGGCCTTTCCACATGTATCGATTTCGATAAAAGAAGAGAAGAAGATTTAAGAGAGCAGGAAAGTAGGGCCGCTTGGGTTGAACTGTCCACACAGAGCCTTTGGTCGAACGAAATGATCGGTAATCAGATTGCCTACGATACCCCGTTTCAGTGGATATTTGCTTATCGAGCTCCCCCCCATGGGTACGATCAAAAGCCAATTCCTGGCGCCTTGCGTATACCAAACCAAGTGAACTCGCAGGTATTGTGAGGTTTCCATTTTGCAGCAGGCGAGCGAAGGTATGGATCTCATGTTGGTTGCGCTGGATGGCCACCTTCCTCTCGGCTAAGAGTGTGGGGCAGAAGTTTTTGAGATATATAAAGGGTCGGCAGCGACAACGCTGTCCCTGTATCATGTCTTCTTTTCATTGTGTTCCAAATATGTCCCATCCTGCCATTTTTCCCTCGCAGATCCAGGTGGCGATCGGGGTCCCGCCACCCAAGATCGAAACGCGAGCCATTGCAACCGCCAAGCTGAAAGCCCCAACAAGGCATCCGAATTGGTATCCGGCCAAAGTCTACCAGTTCAGCTCGCGGCGCTCGACGCGCGAGACGGAGGCCCCAGCAATTGCAAGCAGTCCCTCAATGCCAGAACGAATCTGTTCCTGTGGAATCATCAAAACACCTGGCTGCCGCTCGATCGCCTTCAAATCAGTATCTTGCGGCCCGACCCTTCCTCCCAACTGCTATTCCCGAGACATTCCCGTTTCAAACAACACCATACTCCATTCACAGACGAGGAAGACGACTGCATGTGGAACCCCAGATATGTTCCAAATGGATGAGCTCGACATACCGGCGTCTCGCGACTCTCAGTTTCGCTCACCTATAATTATTGATACGGGGTTGGAGCCAGGGAGCCAAGCACGAGAGCCAAGCATGAGCATCCGGAAAGCCATCAAGGTGCGGCGAATGGCAATATAGGCCCCGCGCCAGTCCCTCCCCTCGAAGGATACGCTTGAGGTCTCCCGTTGATATACCCTCCTTTGCTCGATCCGGCGAGCATGAATTTCTAATTCTCTCAAAAAAGTAGATTTCAAACAATTGAAAATATCGCAGGGGAACGAAAACATCGCATATGCTCTCATAATCAGAGACTAATAGTATGGAAGTCTGCCGACTGGTCTAATGTCGGGGCGCTGCTTATACGAAATAGTTACGGAATCAGAAACATAAACATTACGAGAGTCAGATAGGCCACTTTGAGACAGAGAGACGTCTCTGCATCGCGAATGATCCATAGAATAGCAGCAATGGAGTGGAGAGTGTTCATATAAAACAGACCCGACATTGAGTGAGTTGAGATTATGTTCGTACGACGCGAAGGATTACAGTATGAATTCCCGGGAGAGACTGCCAATTTATCCTTGCCTGCTGGAAGCTGCGATAGGAATGATTCTCTCCTGGCGAACAATCTCTAGGAACTTTCAGTACACTATTATGAACTGCATAGCAAGTATAATTTGGTCCAAGATCTACTTCCGAGGTTCTCCGTCTCAATATGAACGAGGAACGGCAGATGGTCGCTGATTGAAGAGCAAGCAAGCTTGGATCTCTATGCTACTGAACAAGCCAAAGATATGAGGGTGCTGAAAAAGCGGTCATGAGCCAGTCTCAAAAACTTAAATATAGAATTTGGACACGATTTGGTCTCCCGGACTGTATGGAAAAGAACGAGGGATCAGCAACAACTAGACTTTGTTTTCGTCCGACGGTTTTACTTTTGGACGAGGACAGAAATGGCAAGGCTCACGTGCGGTCAGTTCGGCGTGCATCATGTCCGTAGGATGCCCAAGCCCTTCGTTGGTACCTGCATTCTGACCAGACTTGGTAATAGCTCTCATCCACCCAGAGCGGGCCATACGTTGCAGATAATGAAGGCGAACAAATCCGTGACCCTTACTATATATTGTTCCGAAAGCACATGTGGAGGCAATCCCATTTCACCTAAAGCAGACCCGCCGCGTCATTCCAAGAAATGCTCCAGGGCCGTGCTATAAATACATCCTCCTGTATTTGGACCCACCCGACTGCATAGTAAAAGAGGGCCATTGTGCTGATGTAGAGAGACCACCGATGAGCCCCGCGGGAAGGTCGCAGAGCCCAATCTATGGATGTCGTAGACCTGTCTACGCAATTTGGACCATTACTGCGATCAGTTGATGTGTGGGAGTCTGGTGATTCAGAAGTCTGTATGCACCAAGTAGCCGACGAAGGAGGGGCCGTAGTGGACTCCGGAGACTGGCAGACAACGCTCGATACATATGCCTGGAAGCCGCTTCCTCCAGTGCCTCTCAATCTCAAGGACAATGTGCCCCGGACCCCCAGAGCCCTGGAGACGCCTCCGGTGAATTTCCTCCCGCAACACTCATCGTCGCTGTGGGACAGAACCGGAGGATCTGATATGGATTCTCTATGCCCGGTGCGGGCCGACCACGCCATAGAACTAGACCCTAACCTTGACCCTAAAAACAAACCACTACCGCTAGAGCCATCCGACAGTAGCATGCAACATCAGCCCCCATCGGGACCAGAAAACGAGAAAAGTGGCGATGAAGAGCCCAGAGCTCTGCGTCTCTCACCCTTTCCTACCGGCGGCACAGATCTCAGTTGCTTGATAGTTGGCTTGACAGCTGAACAAGGACAACTCCCTGTCTGCTTGCCAGACAGAGTGGAAAGTGTGAAGCCTGAGCGTAGATTGCAGATGAAGCAGAAGGTGCGTCGTGGTGCGTCCCACGTTGATCCTTCAACGGAAATGTCTCCCCCCACGTATATCAAATGGCAATCTCAACCGAGGTCTGCTAATGAGGGCCGGAGTCTGTCTCCTCTGTTCAAAAATCGAAGGGCTCCAAAGTACGTGGATCCAGACCAGGGGTCACTGCTCCAGTCCCCGGCAAGGAAAGCCTCATGTATTGACCAGAGTCGTGCGGTTGAAAATCCCCGGGTCTGCTATCCACAGAGCCCGTTCGAACCTGAGCAGCGGTACGGGGACACTCTCTTGGCAACCTTCTTCGGGTTTGACCTAATGGGCCAAATCCAGCCCCTGAGCGGCGATAGGCTACATCGGGTACGACACCTGCTGACTACCCAGCTCCATCCGGACCTAATGGTCGCCGATGTGAGATATCCAATTCTTTCATGCGTTTGGTTAAGAAACTTTATTGTTGAATCCCCCCATAGGCTAGAGTTTGATCGAGGGCGACTTCGTGGACTGAGATTAGAGGACCAGTCCAGCCAAAACATCCACCGTGGGTTCGGCCGTCTGTGGGACTTTTTGAATGCCTGCGGCCCAACTCCCGACCATGAGCCAGGCAGAGCACGCCAGGGGAAGGCAAAGAGCAAGAAGAATCAGATCCTGTGGTTCCAGGTAAGCAGATAATATCCTTTCAGTTCACCCCAGGCGTTTCTTTACAACCTGAACTTCTACCGCTTGAGGAGGTCTTTGGCTGAATTAGATGACGTGGTGAAGTACCGGGACATCCGAGCCGCCGAAACAGAAGATATGCTCCAAATTTGGACCACGTTAAAATCGCTACTCTTACGACACTCTGGCGATAGACAGGCCCAAAGCCGGCGACAGGGACATTTACCCGGTATAGTCTTTCCATTCACGATCCTGTCACAACCATATCCTAATAGTACGCAGGCAGGAACGTTGTCGAATTTATGAAATCTGGACTAGGTAACATGCAGAGATATTTGACTGGGGCCGATGGTGCGTGGGACCGGCTTTGGGACGGGTCGAACATGGACGGGTTTTTTGAATCAGCTTGCATAGAATGGCAGGATCGGTGAAGATTGACGCGGCGTATTTGTAGCCAACCCGGTTGTATGTTGCATGACTATGCTCTGATGCCTCTCGCGCTGTCGATTTCCAATAGTGATATCACATGTAGGGAACACGAGTGCTTGCCTGGTACATGTGACGAGCGAGGGCAACCGTAGGATTGACGAGCAGTTCTGAGCGTTATGTTACTACAAGAGCGGGTTGAGGACCCCGGAAGTATGAGGTCCAAAAATGAACTGCTTATCCAATTGCGACCAACCCCTAGGCGGAGTAGATATAATGACACCATCCCGCATCGGATACCACCAAGGTGGGTAGCATGGGTCTCGAGATTGCCGCTTGGAAAGAATACCAGGGGCGCGCCCTCGTCAAATATGACCGCATTCAGATCGATTCCGCGAAACAGAAGTTCTGCCTTGAAAGGGACGTAGATAGGTGGAAGAGGATTTTCAAAAGCGACCCAAGCTGTATCGACAAGTGGGATAACGCGCCAATCGTCGCAGTCTCGCAGGAGGAACTCGAAGATGCAAGGAGAAGAAACAGCACTTCCAGTGATGAGGGACGTGCGCCGTCGCTTACATTTCAGAAACGCCAACTGCTATGTCTGGATGGTCAGTCACGCATTAGAGCCGCCTTGAGCTCAATCCTTGGGCCAGGCACCAGTGGATTCGGCCCTGTACACATCGTTCTCAACAGTGAGTACGGGCAAAGCATAGACTACAAGGAAGAAAGATACTGATAAGGAGCCACGCAAGATATCACCAATTCTCAGAAAAGCCACATCCAAAACAAGATCCCTCTGCACATCACACCGAGCGGTGGTCAAATCTACTCGAAGATTCTCGATTCGGAGAACTGGGAGGGTCGACCGCTCAATAAATTACTCAAATCTACACTGGGGCCTGGTATACAGGATGGTCTCACGACGATACAGAACTGCAATCGATTAAATGACGCAGTCAACAGAGTGAGGAGGGATCTACCGACCATAATGTATGATTACCCTTCTGGTAATGGAAAGGCTTACCATGCAACACTCTGCGAAATTGTATGTGAGTGTCGTGCAAGCAAGCCAATCGTATGAGTTCTAACGGTGACCAAGTCAATCGAAAAGTATCTGATAGGCTACATCCTGGGCTTTTGGAATGATGTCGTCAGCGAAAGCCAATCTCGAGTGGATGGCCTCAACGAGATGAAACCCGAAGACTTCCCATCAGAAGTATTCGAAAGACTACAGGGTTGTATCCCTGTGGTTTCAGAAGATGATCGCATGCAAGTCCGCGAGGTGTTTGCGAGGGCGGGGCCTTTCTGCAGATTGAGCAGCAAGCACAGAAATGCCCTTAGGCGTTCTATCCAAAGGAAGAGCGGTCTAGTTCCGTCAATGAAACTGTTTACAGTGCACATGCGGGTCCTAGAAGGCATCTCAGTTTGTATGAAAGACTTGCTTGATATCAAGACCGGGAAACGCAGGCGGGGTTGTGCAACGCCGCTCGAGAGCGTGCTCAGAGTGCTGTACACCACCGAAAGAAACGCCTGTGATAGGTACCGCATTCAAACGCTCAACGGCTGGAGGACAATCGATGCACCTTTTCAAGATCGTCGAGAACTGAGTTGCCGTCAGCTCTGGCTTTTCGTGATGCGGCATGACGACCCGAGAGATATAGATCCAAACCACCTGGCTTATGTGGCAAAGCAGCTAGGTTTCTACTCACCCCGAATAGACGAGCTTGCTATGCGGTACGAGGTGCCTGCTCGGGAAACAACTGTGGGCCTCGAGAGCTCCCCATGGAGAAATGATATCCCGGTTGAACGGAAGGAGCGTCTCGGGCCAAAGGCCACCACGTGGCTTGAGAAGTCAAGAAAGGCAAGGAAATACATGTACTTTGACTTTGCAGAGAACTTCGGGACTCGCGCAGCACAGAAGCATCTGAAGCTCGAAAATGTTACCCCGCTGGTAGAACTAGCATGTATCTACCGTGCATTTTTCGCGCATCCATTCTCGCCCTCACCGTATGCTGAGATCCCAAGTCTACACGAAACTTCCTGTTCCCAGTCTCAGACAGTTATTCATACCGACAGTGAGCGTTTGCCAGCCCCTCAGGAAAGGGTTCGTAGCAGAGATAGCTGTGAATACGAATCCGCTGCTGACGAGACAATGGAGATTGAAACCGTACCTGAACCTGACAACAGAGCTTCGTCACCCCTAGAGTATCCATTAGACAGTGAAGGAGAAAGTGAATACGAATCAGCTATTGAGAATGTGATACCTGTTCGACGGGAAGATCACACCGCGACGAGAAAGTCTGAAGGACCTCTGGGAGGGCAAACCTTAGGTGAGACAAGCGACCATGGCAGCCCTATAGGGATGTTTGAAGCCGACGAGATGGATAGTCTCCAACGGGGGAATCAAGGCATACCACCACCAAGGGAGCATGATATACAAGAGCCATTTTTATCAACCAAAAGTGGTTCTTACAGGCCTGAGCCGGATCAGCACCAACCGGCGGGACTGAGTTCGAATACCTCTAAAGTTCTCCAGTCGACTGCACAGGTTGGCCGGTCACATCTAAATTGTACATTCGCCGAGGGACAGCATCCGGAGACAATCGATCACCCAAGCCGTTCGACGGGGAGACAAACTCCGGATGGGAGCAGTCCAGTTGAACCTGACGTTGGTATTGGAATTTCCTCGAGTCCAGGACCTGCGACCGCTGGCCCGGAGGTGAGGGATCAAGAGATGAATGCCCGTCGCGCCAGCAAACAGAATGTTTCAAGCACTGTATCGTACCCGCCTAGTCTGGTGACGCCCGATTTACGGATCGCAGCGTCAGCGGGGATGGCTCCTTCGATTTGGAGTGACGGTTACTCTGTGGACCCTACGCCGGATAGAAGATGGGATTTGGAGCCGTCTCATGAAACCCTCACAAGGTCGTCGTATCCGACTAAACACGTCGGTGATGCTTTGGAGTGGCTAGATCTGGACTACTCGCAGCATCCCTCCAAGAAACTCATCAAACCACAGGGTAATGTGAACTTACTACCAGGCCAAGGCAAGGGACTCAAAGCCTCGCAACACAGAAATTGGCATAAACTCGGAGCGAACGCCACTGGAGGGAATTTTGCGGAGACATTGCCTGTACGGGCCGACCCATCAGAGAGTGTTTTTGTAGATAGCCAACTGATGCCGGATGAGGACACGAGAAAGACCGCAAGTCCCCCAGCGGGAAGCGGACTCAATTCGGTGGAAATGGAACGGGGGAGGCAGGACGGTTCCCAGGGCCATGACCCGCCCGGGTACATTGAACCTGCGTGGTGTCAACCGGTTGAGACGGATCAATACCGGCGACCATTTTCTCACAGCGAAAGGCCCATACCCTCGGGGATAGTGCTGGAACCAGTCCAACCCGGAGTGCCGAGCGGGTATGTTGATACCACATACTCTGATCCTCTGGACGATGGTCGCCTTGACAAGAGCCAGGATGGCCCTCAAGGCTCCTCTCTGGGGGACGTCCGACATTACAATGATTGTATGAGCATGTTTGACGCGACCAGCTTTAGTGATGAAGGGAGTCCCCTGCAAAATGAGGTATTAAGCAATGCGGGTTCTCCAACGAGAGTTAGTACGGCGCAGAGCATCCCTTCGGCCGACTCCATCCCTTTCAGTGCGCTGGGCGAGGACCACGCTGCCACCAACTCGGGCAGTTGCTTGCTTCAAAGTCGCAATGAAGGTAAGTCACACCTTATTCTCCCATGATCGACCGCTTGAAACTCACGTTGCTCTCTCCTGGCAAGATAATCGATACAAAGGGTCGGTGTCTTCGTGCCAAGATGAACCCAGAACACCCGATAGAATGTTGGTGGACATTGATAGTTTGACTTCGTCGCACGCTGATAAGACATCGACACCGCCAGTGGCGTTTCCGTCTGCCCACATGGAACTCGACGACACAAGACAGGAGCAGACACCATCGGAGGGCTACGAGCAGACCATTCCGTTTTACCTACAGACGACCCCAACCTCGCCTGGCATAGAAAGCCCCTCCTCAACGCCGAGTCGGGAGGATCGCGCGGGTATCTTGCCAGTCAGTCAAGGCGACGTCGACAATCATGATTCCACCGCCACGACCCAGACCTGCCGTAGTTTGTCCACATCCCCACATTCTAGACACGAAGCAGTCCGGCCTTTCCATAAGGTGACTCGGCACCAATCCTCCCCGAACGAGGGCAAAGCCGCCAGCTGGTCCAACTGGCAGCCCCCAACGGTGGAGGATGTGAGTGGAACACAGCGAGAGGGAGAAGACTCCATGGAGGGACTTGTCTTCCACGTACCCAACTGTGTTTCCCCAGACCCACCTGATGAGCGGCCCGTGGGATCTGCATTATCCCCTCTCATGTTACAACCCCAGTATCGGGGGTCGCGAGGAGATGACATGACCCCTGCAAGCAATCAAGCGAGTTCCAGGGATGACAGGATCGCTGCAGAACAAGTAATGCCGTCTATGGATGGGCACCCACAATACATACCCTCCCCGAATGAGAACGACGCAGCGAGCAGGTCCAACTGGCAACCCCCAACGGTGGAGAATGCGAGTGAAACACAGGGAGAGGGAGAGGACTCCATGGAGGGACTTGTCTTCCACGTACCCACCATTATTCCCCCGGACCCAATTTACGAGCGGCCCGTGGAATCTGCATTATCCGCTCTCATGGTACAACCTCAATATCAGGGATGGGGAGGACCTAACGTGACCTCTGCAAGCAATCAAGCGAGTCCTAACAATGGCAGGGTCGCTGGATTCGGAGCGTCCTATCTTCCAATGCTGGCTACAGTAGAGCCGAGTCCCGAGAGGAGTGGTATTGGGGAAGGATTACATCGAAAAAGAAAGGGGGAAAGGCTCGAAGTCAAAAACTTGGTTGTCAAACGCGCCTGCATAGAATCCCCCGTGAAAGAGCGGCTAGACGCAGCATCTGGCTGGGGTATGCTACGCCAGCACCCATTACCTATGGGACAACATAACGGACAAGTAGACGGACCGAGATCGATCGCGGCCACTCAAGAGGCATTTGCATTTGTACATGGATCAGCAACAGACAGGGATACGCACACGAAGTCGGGGCCGCTTCCGCAGCAAGGCCGTGATCAACCTGAGCCGCCTGAGACCTCACAAATGCAAAGCTGCTGCTCTGTGCCACGCACAAGACCCTCTCGCAACCACGCTCGTTCAGAAAATATACCTCCTATCTGCCTGGATTTTGCGAACAAACCGGCTACCTTCGAGTCCACTCCTACAGAACCCCCGATGCAGCGCGCTAGAGCAGCACCGGCTACAATGCCAACAAGTCCGCCTCCGACTCGACCGATCATAAAAGACTGGCCAAAGTTCAGCCCAATGTTTGGTCGTGTTTCTAGCAAAGTACGTGATTCCCGGAATCAAGGTGTAATGAACAAGAAGCAGACTACAGATTGTCCCCAATCCACTACTCTCAGCCACTCGCTAGCGACAATCCCAGCATCAGTCACAGCACCAAGCTCCTTCACCCAGAGGCCTCCTCAAGATGTGCATCTAGATCGGGCAGTGCAAGAACCGGTTCCCACCCCAGGGGAAATGGGTCCTGATATACAAGACAACATGACGTTCCAAACCAAGGTGTCACCGGCCGATCCTATTTACACTGCGTTCACATATCCCAGTAGCATAGTTGATATTCTACCAACGAGGCCTAACCCTCTACCTTGTGGTTCAGGCATCTCTCTACCGGGTCAAGGGACTCTAAAGACCCATTTTGAAAGTCTATCAAAAATGACAGAAATCGGGGCTCGCAATTTATTTCCCGAATCAGACGGAAAACACAGAAAGCGAAGACGCGATACACCTGATCATCCTCACTCTTGTAACAACGAGGTGGATGTCAGGTCACCAAAGGCAGTGTTACATTGCGGAGAAGAGAAGTCGGAAAACACAAGAGCGGCCCAGGTGGAGATGATCGGCCATAGCCAACATGAAATCAGCTTGACCGATGGCCACAAACCCCACAATAAGGATGATCTTCAATCTCAAAGACAGGAGGATAATGTTAATCCCGGGTTCAACGAAGTTCCCAACAAACGTATCTGTCTGGGTTTGGACTTCCCCAAATCGCTTCAGTTTGCACTAAAGCCCCGGCAACCTAGGGGCTTTATTCTCATCGTGGAGCTTAGTGGCGTTAGCGTGATAAAGGTCCATCGTCAAACTCGAAAGACGGTTAAGGCGTGGTTTAAAAAGTATTTTCGTGGCAAGCATGGGCGATTCTTCAACAGGCATTTACAAATCGTTGAACTCAATTGTGGGAAGGCCGGAGCCATCCAGATCTCCCGGTTTTTCCAACAAGAAGATGTATTGGTCTTTGAACATCTCAGACATGATCCAATCAATGCAAAATCTCCGGCCAAGAAAATCAATGGGGAATCGCCGACCAGGAAAGCCAACGCAAAATCGCCGGCCAAGAAAATCAAAAAAGTAATCGAGAGGGTAGTCACCAGGAACATAGATACAGGCTCCCCATCCACCAATTTGCACAAATACAACCTTAGACCTCGAACTCGTCGATAAGACATGAGTTCTTTTGGTCGTTGAGTTCCTCTTTGGATCGGATCATTGGATTGATGCTCCAAGATCCTCTTCTACGCCCAGAATTTCCTAGTCTGGATTTGGCATAAAAGGCCCAATGTCAATATTGCAATTATAGTGTCCAGACTACTACCTAGGTATCTATAGGAAGGAAGACTATCATTACCATAAGAAAGCCACCCGTCTAATGGGATAATTCATTCGACCTGTTGCAGTGATGCTCCAAAAATTCAGCTCTTTTTTGATCATTTTCCCAACGGTCTGCAGACCTGAAAGGTATACGGGATTTTATTGACCTTGCAATCCCTACGATGTTGTATACAAGACCTGTCGGTTGTTCTGGACAACCGACAAAGGACCCCACATCTGCTTCGTTGTTTTTTTCTAGGTTGAAGGAAGCTTGGAACTATGCCATGTAAAAAGCACTTTGTCCAGCAATGTTGACTATATGGAAGCGCAGTGTGCTTGACTAAGTTCCATAATCCAAGTTGAGGACGGAGAGTAATTACCACGGTTGATATTTGTTGGGAGGTCAGATGACCCCCCTTGCTTAGATAGCTCTCTCTCCCTCTCTCTCCCTCTCTCTCTCTTCCTTCTTTTCCCCAGTCGGTCCTTTTGCTTCACAGCCAAAATCTACTGTTTTGAAGCGATTCGTGCTTCTCCGTAGATCCGCCTGTCCTCAATATTGTTGTCGTAGAAGCAGACTACAACGGAATGCAGTTTAGAAATGATCATCTCTAGTATTAAGTAGAACGGTGTGTGGAGTATAGAATTTCTTGAGCTGGACACGCAAACGGTTGCAAGAAGCGGCTTTGCACAAAACAACAGGGATTCCTTGCTCAGGATTCTTGACTCTTTGTGAGGAAATCGTTTCTGTAAAGGATCATCCAAATACACAAAGGGAAAGTGCTAAAGGCAACTCCGCGCAGACTAGGTCTTGTTGAAGCGAAAGCCTTATTGGTAAGTTTCCGTAGATTCACCATTGTAATCGCAATTTTCATGACACTAGCCATCCCCGAGAACAGGAACTATGTTGAAGATCTTTATCTGCCACTTCTTGAAGAAGTTCCATCGAGATCCGCCTATACAGGCGGAGCAAGGCTTGCGCTGTTTGTCTGTTCAAGGGCCACGAGAGATGGCGTTGGCTTGCAAGTTTGCACTTGGAGTCCCTGAGAGAAGGACGCCAAGCCATCTGCTTGTAGCGTGTCTAGGGTCGATAGCGGAAGGGTTCCAACTACACCGCAAGAGTTACAGTCATTAGCGAAATCAGCTTCCGCCCCAAGCATAGCTTTTTTATTTTCGAGCCCCGCTGCCAAGGCGTTAGTGTAGGAAATTATTTGACAGGCCCCAATATACTGCCAACAGCTTCAAGTACTGTATAGTATTTACGGTATCGTTACAGTTGTGATTTTACTCAAGATATCGTACAGTTCACAATGATTACTAAATAAAATGCATACGTCAAACCATCCAAGTGGCACTATTGAGAAATCATCATATTCTATTGATCATGATAGACTAGTACTGTGCACAGTTCAGCCTACAAAGTGCTGAGCATTTTTCTCCCGCATTATATTTTCCAAAATGGTAAATTGACACCTGACTTGATGTTTAAACCAGTTAAACCGATAAATTAGGGATGCCCTCAAGATTAAGGTACTCTGCCCTATCCTAATTGGGAATCATTGTCGATCTTGAATGGAATACCATGGAGCCTTGAAGATCATAGTGCAAACAAAACAAACATGATGCATGTACCTGGTGAAGGAGACGACCCCTGACACCGCAACTTACTGATTGGCAGCCGAGACCCAACCAAGCCTGGCCCTGTCACGTGCAATTCCGTATACCCCAATGCCCCCGGGTCTACAACCAGCAAAACACTTCGACACGATCATGCTCACTGAGCATTGGGGTGAGTGAGTGGGCCCGCGGCAACAATGTCTGATGTTGGCACAATGGTCTCCCACTACCTGTCAACTCACAACGCAAGTCCCTTGTTTCTTTGTCGTGCTCAACACCACCGCTCTCTCCAGGTACGCTTCGCAGAAATGATACTTTCAAGAATCCAGGCTCCGCGGTATCTCTCAATGAAGATTTCTGACGAAGCTACACATTAGTTCCGGAAGCATGGCCTGCAGTCTTTATGATACTCAAAACGACCTACGATTTGACACCTTTGATCAAACGGACCAATCCTCGCTATTCGCACCAACCCCAGGATACCATATACCCAGAACACCATCCGTTATTGGCTCTATCGATTATAACAACGTTTTGGGTGATGAATCACCTGCCTTGCCAGATAGGCAGTCGGAGCCGAGTCAGATACCACTACTTCAACTATCCGAGTGGGAGGAGGGAAAGTCGTATGACGAATCTCCACCTACTTATCTGCACTACTGGATTGTGTGGAAAGTGACTCTCAACAACAAGGTTGTCAGAAAGAATACAGAGCAAGACCTGGTTTTGGCTCCTCGGTTCTATTGGCGTCTGTTCCTGCAGCCAAAGTTGAAGGAACTTGTGGGCAAGAAATTTCCGCAAAGGAGGGTTGAACTAGATGACACAGCTATCGTGGTATCTGTGAATCACCGCACCTAGCAAGATCTCATTCTCTGTTTTGACCAAACTGATGTACAGTCGATAGCGAAATCAGCTTCCGCCCCAAGAACTGCTTTTCTATTTTGTGGCCCCACTTTCGAGACATTAGTGCGCAATTTTTAGTCAACTGTTTATCATGTGTTGCTGAATATGACAATATCGGAAAACACTGATACACTGTGCTGTCAGTATAGCAAATTGCCTTTGGTACCTATCACATGACATGATGTCAGAAATGAGGCTGAGAATCATGTTTGTTCTGTTTGATATGTTTTGTTTGCTTATCATATTGCTTATAAAACATCCATCAATTGCCAGAACCAAGGGGTATGTATAACTGTCGGCGAATATGAAGGCTACGCAGGAAAGATGTTAACCCAGAAGGTAATAATATTGACTCTGGAGAGAAAAAGGAAGAGAGAGAATGCTAGCTACAGTAATACTAATGAAGTCCTGGGAAGTGTGATCGCGTGCATCTTCACATGCAAGTCACGTGATCGCCAACAATAACAATTCAGAAAGCTTCATGTTTATCTAAGAATCCTACAAGACCGCCTGATTTGATGCGTGTCACATGGACCCAAAAGGTAAGTAGGATAGGGTAACAGACAGCCGGCCCAGGTAATGAGAGAAAATCTCTTTAGTTGAGTAAGTCACATTAGATTGACTGAAAAAGCCAAGCAGGTTCATTTGGGTTCTGTGCTTCCCATTTCATTATTTTTTGAAATGGCTGGATCAAGGATTATGGATCATAGACAAATTGTTTCAGTACTGAGAGTAAGGACTAGAGGACAACTACCTAGGGAGAGAACGAAAACGACGATAGGAGGTATTAAGAAGTTTGAGTTGAACATGGTAATGTACGATCATGATGAAACCTTCAGCCTTTTGGAAGGGGAAGATTGGGAGGTCGACTGATCAGCATATTGATGTTCCTGGAGAAGTTTCACTATGTGGTGATAACCTCCCCGATGAGCTGCTTGGAGGGCATTTCCGTGGTCTCCACCCTGGGCATTGATATCGGCTCCTCGCTCTAGCAGCATGTGTGCGATCTTGTGGTGTCCTCCAGAACAAGCAGCATGGAGGGCATTTCCGTACCCTCCACCCTGGGCGTTTATATCGGCTCCTCGCTCTAGCAGTATCTGTGCGATCTTGTCGTGTCCTCTAAGACAAGCACCCTGGAGGGCATTTCCGTAGTCTCCACCTTGGGCGTTGATATCGGCTCCTTGCTCTAGCAGCATCTGTGCTATCTTGTCGTGTCCTCCGGAACAAGCACCCTGGAGGGCATTTCCGTGGTGTCCACCCTGGGCGTTGATATCGGCTCCTCGCTCTAGCAGTATCTGTGCGATCTTGTCGTGTCCTCCGGAACAAGCACCCTGGAGGGCATTTCCGTGGTGTCCACCCTGGGCGTTGATATTGGCTCCTTGCTCTAGCAGCATCTGTGCGATCTTGTCGTGTCCTCCGGAACAAGCAGCCTGGAGGGCATTTCCGTAGTATCCACCCTGGGCGTTGATATCGGCTCCTTGCTCTAGTAGCATCTGTGCGATCTTATCGTATCCTCCGGAATAAGCAGCCTGGAGGGCATTTCTGTAGTCTCTACCCTGGGCGTTGACATCGGCTCCTCGCTCTAGCAGTATCTGTACAATCTTATCGTGTCCTCCAGAACAAGCAGCCTGGAGGGCATTTCCGTAGTATCCACCCTGGGCGTTGATATCGGCTCCTTGCTCTAGCAGCATCTGTGCGATCTTATCGTGTCCTCCGGAATAAGTAGCCTGGAGAGCATTTCCGTAGTCTCTACCCCGGGCGTTGATATTGGCTCCTTGCTCTAGCAGTGTCCGTACGATCTTATCGTGTCCTCCGGAATAAGCAGCCTGGAGGGCATTTCCGTAGTCTCCACCTTGGGCGTTGACATCGGCTCCTTGCTCTAGCAGCATCTGTGCGATCTTATTGTGTCCTCCGGAACAAGCAGCATGGAGGGCATTTCCGTACCCTCCACCTTGGGCGTTGATATTGGCTCCTCGCTCTAGCAGCATCTGTGCGATCTTGTCGTGTCCTCTAAGACAAGCACCCTGGAGGGCATTTCCGTAGTCTCCACCTTGGGCGTTGACATCGGCTCCTTGCTCTAGCAGCATCTGTGCGATCTTATTGTGTCCTCCGGAACAAGCAGCATGGAGGGCATTTCCGTACCCTCCACCTTGGGCGTTGATATTGGCTCCTCGCTCTAGCAGTATCTGTGCGATCTTGTCGTGTCCTCTAAGACAAGCACCCTGGAGGGCATTTCCGTAGTCTCCACCTTGGGCGTTGACATCGGCTCCTTGCTCTAGCAGCATCTGTGCGATCTTATTGTGTCCTCCGGAACAAGCAGCATGGAGGGCATTTCCGTACCCTCCACCTTGGGCGTTGATATTGGCTCCTCGCTCTAGCAGCATCTGTGCGATCGTGTGGTGTCCTCCGGAACAAGCCGCGTAGAGGGCATTTCCGTAGTCTATACCCTGAGCGTTGACATCGGCTCCTCGCTCTAGCAGTATCTGTACAATCTTATCGTGTCCTCCAGAACAAGCAGCCTGGAGGGCATTTCCGTAGTCACCACCTTGGGCGTTGATATCGGCTCCTCGCTCTAGCAGCATCTGTGCGATCTTATCGTGTCCTCCAGAACAAGCAGCCTGGAGGGCATTTCCGAGCTCTCCGCCCTGGGCGTTGACATCAGCTCCTCGCTCTAGCAGTATATACGCGATCTTATTGTGTCCTCTAAGACAAGCACCCTGGAGGGCATTTCCGTGGTGTCCACCCTGGGCGTTGATATCGGCTCCTCGCTCTAGCAGTATCTGTGTGATCTTATCATGTCCTCCGTCACAAGCAGCCTGGAGGGCATTTCCGTAAATACCTCCCTGGGCGTTGACATCGGCTCCTTGCTCTAGCAGTATCTGTGCGATCTTATCGTATCCTCCGAAACAAGCCGCGTAGAGGGCATTTCCGAAATATCTACCCTGGGCGTTGATATCGGCTCCTTGCTCTAGCAGCATCTGTGCGATCTTGTCGTGTCCTCCGGAACAAGCCGCGTAGAGGGCATTTCCGTAGTCTCTACCCTGGGCGTTGACATCGGCTCCTTGCTCTAGCAGCATCTTCACAATTTCATCGGAACCATGCAGTGAAGCCCATGTAAGCGGATATGTATTAGTAGTATCCGGTGTATCAATATCCAACTTATCTGTCGCAAGTAGCAAGCTAACCTGTTGCGTATGGCCATTGAATGCTGCCAGCTGCAGTGCATTCATTCGAGGCGCTCTCCGGTTTGGCATCACTGCTTGCCAGAAGAGGGACAGCCATGGAGAAAATTGCTCTTCACATGTGTCATACAATCGACGTACTCGATCAATCATCTCCTGGTCTGAACTCAATGTCATGTGTCTCACGTGATCGGGCCAATGTATAGCTGCATATCCCAAAAGGCTCTCAGAAGCCCGCGATGCGCCGGTGAAATCTTCAGCATCTTCTGCTAATAGATACTGCACGCACAAAACAGCCATTTGGTTCTCAGTGTCATTGAGGCCGCATGCGTATGAAAAATTCAGATCGTTCGAATTTGCCTTTTCAATGAGAAATTCCCTTGCTGTCTGGTGAATCAGATAGATCTTGGAGTTCTTGACGAAAACAAAAAGGCCGCATAAACGACGGAGCTTCGTCTCCAGCCGCAGTGGATCAACTACAGCCAGTGCTGCCGGCCGCGATTGTGGGGATCGAGCCAAGCCCAACGCGGTAGCCATTTCTGCTATCGTCAAAGGCCGCCGTGCTCCAACAATGATCTGCAAGACCTTTTTCACGATGCTCTCCTGGCCAGGAGGCACTCGACTAAGAATCTTCTCATATGCCTGGCCGACCGACGAAGGTATCATTTGAACTGATTCCTCGGCGGGACAAAGGCTATTCTCAAAGGTAGATCGAATGTCGTCAATGGCCAAATATAGCCAAAGATATGTGCGGTGTTCCATTCCTAACAATTTCGCCTCCAGCCGCTGCTGTATATCCCATGATAGCGGTGCTGTGTCGGCCAGCTCTCTTACTCGCATCTTCACCACCAGATCTATTTCCCTGTGGATCTGATCATTTTCTTCTTCGCCCTTCAGGTGCAGATGTGGAAAAGAGTCCGTGGTCGGTTGGAAGCCATTCTGGATACGGTCATAGGGACGACTAGTGATTAGAAACTTCAAAGAGGTCTCTTTGGTCGGTGCAAATTTCTGGCGGTGGAAGAGCTGGAGCTTCTGAATCAATCGATCCTGATCAACATCACGGCATTCATCAAGTGCATCCAAAATGCAGATCGTCTGGGACGAAGCATTAGATGATGTTGCCGCTATGAAGATTCGCCACAGCTCATCAGCCTCATTTCGGAGCGCCTCTCCATTCCTTTCCCATGAGGTTATGGCGTAAGGTAATAGGTGGGGCTGCTGATCAAAGAGCTGATGCAGTATGGAACATAAAGCTTCATCAAGTCGGTTTTGCTCTTCATTGTCTTTGAAAAAAAAGTAACAAATAGTCACTGCTGGACTTGAAGCTAGCAACTGATCATCTATAATTGATCTGGCCAGGACAGATTTCCCGCAGCCTGGATCGGCGGAGACCCATAAAAGGTCATTGTGGCTGCTAGTTAACCAACGAAGGTATTCGGAACTCTGTAACGCCCAATGGCAAGTTCCTTCCGCTCGGCATGGATTCACGTTTTTTTGTTCCTCGTAGTTTGATTTCTTGAAAACTTGATGACAGCGTTGTTGTTGCTCCGTTAAAGCTCTTATTTTCTGCTCATCTTGATGTCGCTCTCGTTGGTCGTACGCCCGCTCTGCATTTTGGTTGGTACTTTTCAGCACATCTGTATCATTTTGCTGGTTATTATGTATTCGAGCGATAATGATAAGACTACCTTGACAAACCAGATAGAATGACACTAATTTTCTCCTCGGCGTCAATTCTGTTCAGAGAAATTCTCTGCAGAAGGTCCTTCGCATATGCAGCTGCCACCATCGCTGCATACCCTTGCCACTCTTTATTTTTATGGGAGTCGGCATAGTCGCATATGCCGCGAATCACGAGGCAGGGGAAATGGTTCATGAGCCCCGCCGCTTCCATCTCAAAGCAAAGAACATCCTTTTCAACAACAAGCCTATCCCGAATCAAGGCATCTTTCATCAGCTGGTTTGAGGATGCAATCAAGCCATAGTGAATGGCAGGGTTATCCTCGTCGTCTGTCCGTTCTTGTCGCGATACCAAGTGAGACCGAGCATCGCCGCATGTCACTGCACAGCTTGCTTCGTCGACAGGATGAACAAACTCGCTTCGATATAGCTTATCACTGCTTGCTTCCGGCCGCCTGTACTTCTTCCGTAGTCTTGGCTTCTGTTCTAGAATACTGTTGATAGATTCTTCAAGCCGATGCCCGTCGCTCTCATAATCACTCTTCAGTGCACTGAGCGCCGTTCGTAAGGATGTTGGCGGCTGGTTTAGGACTCCTGTTTGTTGGAAACTTTGATGCTGTATCGCTTTGCCAAAGTCGTACTGGAAAACACTACCCCGTCCATCTCGAGATGCGCTGACCACAATATCGCCCAGGCGAATATCATGCTTGGGGCTTGGTGCGCCGCCACCGATGCCGACCATCAGGCCAATTTTGATGTTTGGAAAGCTATGCAGCATGTCTCGTGCCACGCTTGCTGCAGATGCGGTACCGTACTCACCGTCAGGTAAGACTGCAATGACGGCCTTATGCTTGCCGATCATGCCTACTGTATAGGCATTGTTGTCCGCCGGAGAGAGAGGTTCCGGCATTAGGTGCGTCTCATCCAGAAAAGCCTTTGCCGCCGTGTACTCCGTACTGATGGCGCAAATCCACCCCACGGTGTATTGCTTAGGGTCAGACATTATTGATCCGTGGAGGCAGCACCATGGGCGTAGAGGTAAGAGAAGATTTTGGAGAGGAAACAAAGGTCTTGGAGGGAAGAGAGCAACAAAAAGTTGCGAGTTAGGAAACGCTTAGCCCCGCGACAAACACGCAGCGGCGGGCGGGGGAGGGGGGTACGTGTTATCCACAGCGGAGCGTGTCGGGCCGGACACTGCCTCAAGGCTGAGCTTTGTGGACCCACTTCCACGGATATACACAAATAAACAATCACATCCGCCAGGACCTAAGTTAGTCGCTATGGAATGCTTACGTTTAGACCGTTTGCAGACTAGCGCAATGTTACTTGCCCCGTGATTGGGTGAAGAAGCACATTCGGTCTTGGACTAACATTGGCGAAGATTATGGAGCCTGTAGACTTAAGAACCCTATCTATTTGTGAAACATACCTGGAGGGAATGGCAGTGTTGGCAGCGACGAAAGAGTAACTGGCACGCAGAGTGCGTGAACAGGTGCTGAACAGGCCCTGAACGACCGTTGTGCAAACCTGCAGAATAAATCCTGTGGGTCGCTCACCCCACTGATCAGGGAGCATGATCCGAGTCGAGATGTTTTGCGTGATGTTCGCCTGGGGCTCTAGACTAGAAGGAATCGCACGTGGTAGGGGGTAGACTGTTTTATCTTGTTGAGGTTAATTCAGCAAGTTGCGGGCACAGAAAGGCGTCTCTTTGATGGCATGGACATGACGTCATGTTCATTTTGTGTGCACCAGATCTTCCGCGTTCCATGGAAATCTGTGCAAGATCGAAAATTATTCCTAATCAGTATAAGCCAGGGTACTATGCCTTCAATTAGAAGGAGTTATCGGCGTGAGATCAAATCAGGGTAAAGGTATAGGAGTGAGGAGGAAATTCTGTATAGGTCAAAAAATAGGAGGCTAGATTGTGTACACTACTACTGATAAGCCTTTAATATTCCAACATCGCATGAGACCACCAGTTGTACGCACCCTCTAATACTTGATTGAGTATGTTAGAACAACGTTAATTCTGGAAAATATAGGTGAATTTGATACGGTCACTCTGCTGTTAATACCATTCATGACCTTGCACAGTAATATTCATAATTGAGGCCCGTCAAATAAATATTCGCGCTAATGCCTTGGCAGTGGGGCCCGAGGAAAGAAAACGAGTCTTTAGGGAGGAAGCTGTTTTCGCTATCGACTGTAGACCCGATGGTAGAGCGCCCGGGAGCAGGCTTAGGAATCAGGGGATTACCGTAAGCATTGAAGTTATATAGGCCACACACACAGCCATCAATAATGGGCTTCAAGCTAACTCCGGCAAGAATGGTCGTTCCATCGCGCGAAATCGAGAAGGATTGCTCTCCGGGACTCATGGGTGCTTCATGGGAAGATGCCCCAGCTGGCGCGGCATATTGATACAGGCTGCCTCCAGAGCCGATCTGGATCGATGCGGGGCTCCGCAACAGAGAGACCACGAACACAGAGTCCCGCACGGATTGCCAGCCATCTGGTCGCCCAAGGAAGTAGTCCCCACTACGGTTGTTCGCTTGCGCCATACATGTATCGGTGGAGTCGCAATCTTGGCCGCGCAGCGCGGGGCGATACCAATAGATGAGCCGGTCTGAGGTGATGTAATCGTCGGGAGAAGATGCCCCTGCCTTGAATGCCGCAATGAATGGCTTGGCCATCGTTGCCCATCCGTCATGGGGCCTATGAGCATTAGAACTCGGTACGATCGCGCAGGGGGAAGCTGATACATGTCATTGACCCACTTCGAAGCCCCGTTGTCAGTGTGCGGGGCGTGCAGCGAGCCCGTGTAGTGGGATTCGCCATAATCATTCCATGTGACAATTTCCACGAAGCGCGGTTGCATTGCCAAGATCTCGCGCCAGCGGTCGTACCACAGCAAGTCGGCAGGAAATATCCAGTTCTTGCTGTAGGAGACTTCGGGTCCGAAGTGTGTAAAAAACCACGGCGACACAGCTTTCGGACGGTCAGCGCAGGGAGCGTCAAAGGGGCCAGGGTTCGGCGGGTCAGAATACTCACGCGCTATGTAGGCTTTTCCTGCCAGTGTGTTTATGTACAGCTGGTCACCCTCGCCAACGGAAATGTTGTTATGTGGTGTGGGTGCTTTGTTTCTTCCGTTGTGAGGCCAGGCCATCCAGTTGAAGAGGCCGTCAACGGAGGAAACGTTCAGGTCCAGGCCTGGGTCAAAGTTGGGAGCGAAGAAAAGTGGGATTCCTGCTGCTGCTCTCAGCGCCGGCACATCCAGTCCGTCTCCGGCGAAAGTCGATGCAAACACCTTGTTGTCCACGATCAGTTGAGCAGGCCGGGGGGCGAAACGCGCAATCATCTCACCGATTTCGACGGCTTGATCAGTTTGCCACCAATTGAAATCAAACGAAATGAAGACCTTCATCGACTGCTGTCCGGCAGATGCGTAGGCCAGCTCAAGCTGCTTGGTGGTGTCTGCGTCTACACCGATGTTCAATGCGAATGCGTCGATTCCCAGTTATTTGGCACGCCGCATGTCCTCGTCGTAGTCAGATATATTTCGGCGGTTGCTGCTGGTCCCAATCTGTGAATTCGTCATCTGATTGTCCATGTTGATCAGACCCTTTCACTGTCCCATACTTACCATGAAATGAGCAAATACAAGACGATCGCTGACCTGTTTGGTGGCTGAGAGGACTTTCTGTGTGAGAGCGCCTTGTACGTTTGCCCCTACAGCGAGTGCCAGATGCAAGAAACGTAAAATAGCACGAGGTGCCATCTTGTGATACAAATGGTGTGGGGTGCAGCGAGTCAAATCAACAAAGACTGTCCCAGCGCGAATCAGTCCAGCTTAGCGTCTTCCGTTAGGCTCGAATGGCGTTGGGAAGAAGCCTCGGATAAACTTTGATAGGCATGCACGCACAGCTCTCAGAGGTGGAATGCTCTTCTTGGTTATAAAGCGCCGTTAAGCTATCTCTCCCTCTTGCTGGGTATGTACAGAACCTAAACTCTCAGCAATCTCTGACTCTCTGTATTAATAAACAGCGACGGGGTCAAAGCAGCTGATCACGTAAATGTTAGTGTATAAAACGGTTCGTTGTTGTAAAGGCATAGATGAAAGACTCAGTATATGATCTCTAGACAAATGAAAATGCGTAAATCTACCAAAGCTATTTGTAGCATGTGACGAGAAGGTTGCTATACTGCTCGTATCATATATACATCATCATGTCAAGAAACTCTTCATCTCAACACCGATCTAGCCAATACACATTGCGTTATCTATGTTGCTCAATTTCCTGTGTAATCAAAGCCATTACGCTTAGAGACGGTGTCTCTTCGTGAGGCTTTGGAGTCTCTGGCTTGTCTTTCTCGGTTTCAATACTCCTCCCCTACGAGAGGAGATACCGAGGAATTGCAGAATCGGCTTACTCCGTCTATCCCCCGGAGGCATTTCATGGTTATCCCCAAATCCAAAGGTAATGACTCATTCAATGGTAGGTGGACCTGGCCACTTATTAGACAGCGAATTACACATGATCATGATTCATAAAGAATATATCTAGGAGAGCCACAGTGCTGTCCAACCTCGGGATGAATCAGACCGATCTGCCCCTCGTCAAGGAGAGGCTGGGATCGGACACCACAGCCGATTGCGGCACAAGTATCTACGGAGCGTCCCTTTTGGGGGTATCCCAAACCGACAACTCGTTGAACGTGATCATTACGGTCGGCGCGGGCGTTTGCCTGGTTTGCAGGGTCCCCGCTGGTGTAGATAGTAGATCCAGACCTCTCTCTCTCTCTTCCTTCTTTCCTCAGGTCTCACAATACATACTGTTTTCCCGTCAATTACGCAACTATACGTGCAGCACTCTCATTTAGCCGGATTCAGGCCTGATTGTCAAGTATTAAATTGGAGTTTCAATTTTAGTTGTCTTCCTTAGGTCGGATATAGAATTGTGAGCCCAGGCCGAGAGTCATAATATGCAATTCAGACTATATCTATTTCCAACGCAGACAAGTATCACGTGTTGGCCAATCTGAAAATCCTCTCCGATACGGAATCATCTAGTTCCGCTCTTTCAACACTGGGAGGTACGCAGGGGCAAATACTCTGCAGCTACCAAGTACAATGTATCTTTTTGGAAATCACGGGTCCTTGTGATATTCGCCTCGCATTATTCCCATAGTAAGATCCCCCCCCCTCTCATCCTCACATGTCATATTACATATTCCTACATACATATTGCTCCATAGTAAACCGTACTTTATGTCAACCTCCCAATCTTGAAAGTCGCAAATTTGTCAGCCTGTGAAAGTTCCCTGTGTATTCATCGCAATTCATCGATCTCCATCCTTAGTGCTCGTAAGATAACGTAGCATTCTATATATCCAATATTGAAATCTTTTGCCCCAATGATGAAGCATTCAATGAATCCATCAATCACACATTTCATAGATCGAAGACAGAGGATGTCTATGAGATACTTGCGTCTCAGGACCTTCCCCCTTGCGCCCTCGCTCGAACGCAAGTAATTGTCCACAATGGCCCTGAGGACAGAAAGGTTCCAATGCTCGGCGGTATAGTTGTCTGCCTCGCCAAGCTGGTGAAACTCAACTATCCTCTGCAAATTTTCAATCGGTCGTTGTGGTGAGAGCTTGAGATCAAAGTAGTCCTCTTCTAAAATGACTTTCACCGGATCGATCCACGGCCGGCCGTATCCTTTACGACTTAACGCTTCCATAGAAGCGACGAGAAAGTTAATCATAGAAGATGGATGCCACTCACTTTTATTTGAAGGCTGTAACAAGTTGGGACGGTGACTGGTAGGTCTCACCCCACGCCGGCGGATTCGACGCAAAAGCGACTTGCGCCCGAATAGTCGGGTTTTACTTCTACTCATGACAGTACAGAGATTGAACTCACAGGATGCAGCGGGAAACAAGTAAGCTTTGCAAGAGTACTTCATATAAATATATCTTCGCCAACAATGTCTTCGAAGTTGAGACTATAAATTGACATCGGCGGATGAAATATCAAAGAATAATCAAAAAAGAAGCCGAACAGATGTGGTACCAGAGGTATCCAAAAGCATAACCAACAGCTCACTCCAACGCTTTTCTCAAGCAAGAACTAATTTGGAATCTAGAGCAAGGTCTTGATGAGACAATGTGCGTCTAGTCCGTGTCAGCTCTGCCGATCTGATGCAAGTGCCAAGCGATACATTTATGACATGATCCCGCTGTGATATTCGTAGAGAATGTTCATCAACGATGGATTGAGAAGAGTCATCACTGACTCGCAAACTCATTTTTTGAACCCTTCTTTAACACTTACCCTTTTGCAACAGTGGTGGGATTGATGGGAACCATTTTTGAAATGGCTTTAAGGTGCTGTGCGAGTCAGCCAATTACTGATGTATTACATCCTCGTTTCTCTCTCGGTTCCCCCCATTGCTTCAGTTCTCAGTTCCCTCGTTTGTGATGGCCACGGACCACCTGGATGGGTTCCTGATGTACCAATCATCACGGGTGCCGAGCTAGCTTCGTGCTGTAAATCGTGTCACCGCACTCGGACCCTCGGGTCTCTTGAGAGTATGGTCCTTAGCACATGGTAGGCCTCCAAAAGTCCTGCTGGTTCTATCGACGTGCGGTTGCAACTGTTGAATCTATGTCGTTTTTCTCAATCTGCGATGGGCGCTACTCGATTCACAAAACAGCGGAGTAATGTCCCAATCAGTTGAAGATAAAGTAAATAAAGTATATACAACAGGCTATATAGCTGATATGATGATTATAGACGTGAAACATGATCGGCGAAGTGGTCTATCACGTAATCCCGGGGTCCTTCCAAGGTAGTTTACCTGTGGTATAAAAATGCTGGCTGGCTGGCGAGCTGTCAGGCACTCTTTCCAGTGGTGTCCCCGAGAACTCAAAGGTCGAGCCTCGCAATCCGATGAATCGAGTGCCAGTCGAGATCTACATTCTCATATTGAGAAAGCTCTCGGCGAGAGACCTGGTCACCATGGGTGCCATCGACAGACGTACGAGAATCATTGTGACGCCTCTGATACATGGATGCAGGCTGCTCCAGCTACTCACCCTTCGAGGCGAGCATTCAGCGGTGGAATTTCTTGCGGAAACCAAACACGTCGATATTCGGGTCCATGACGCTCATGGTATGACGGTCCTGCACTATGCGGCAATCAAGGGGTATGGGAAAATCGTTCGGCTCCTGACAAGAGATCCCCACCACAAAGCCTTGCTCGATGCCCCGGAGGACGGACAGAGCGATACGCCGTTGATACTGGCAGCCCGGTTCCAGAACGAAGCCGTATTACAGCTGCTGCTGAAGAAAGGAGCAGATGTCAATGCTCGGAATACGCACGGTGAAAGTGTTCTCTTCTGGGCCGCCAAGCGACAAGATGTCAAGTTGGCGCGGATGCTGGTGAAACGAGGGGCAGATCCAAATCAAGTCGCTCGCCACGGGTTCACCCCTCTGATTCAGGCCATCATGGATGGCTGTATCGAGCTGGCTGCAGTATTGCTGGGGGGAGGCAGCAATGTGGAGCAACCCGATATCCAGGGCTACCGGCCCCTTGTCTGGGCTGTCGTGCTGGGTGATCCTGCAATGGTCAATCTTCTTTTCTCTTATCATGCAAGAGTAAATCCATCCGCAAGGAGCGGAGCGGAGCGCTCGCCGCTCGTTTGGGCGGTCATGAAAGGGAGCGTGGATATGGTTCAGCTCCTGCTCTACCATGGCGCCAGTGTGGGTCCGACACCACCAAACAGCCAGCCGCCTCTGATGTGCGCCGTCATCCACAGAGACACGGCAGTGGCTAAACTATTGCTCCAATATGGCGCACTCCCGAACGAGCGGGGTACGAGCGGCGAGACAGCCCTGGCGTGGGCCCTGTTGAACAATGACAGGGAAATGGTGCAGCTGCTACTCGAGTACAAAGCTTGTCCGAAAGTTATGACGCGAAACGCATGGTTCGCATTACCCCTCTCCCAGCGTGCGTGAAAGAATTTCTCTAACTAATCGGTCAATCAAAGTCTCTGGAAGGTTCTCGGATGGTATCCTGTTCTAGCTGACAGACTGCATAATGCAGTCTGATGGTATTGAAGGCTACTTGGTACCATTGGCGGTAACCTTTAGAAGAGGTGTCTAGATCTCACGACCTTGGTTTCCTCTGGTCGGCAGTACATCACCGAAGTGGGAAGGATTTGATCTTTCCGCCGATAGTGCGGCAGGACAGTCGTCGGTGGTGGGTACTGCATGACGGGTATGTCAGCATTTTTATGTGAAGTCGTGTGGCAGGCACTCTCCCGGGTAGAAATCACATCTACGGTGATGTGTGCGAACGCTTCCTATTAAGTCGAGGCATATGCTGGCGCGGAGACCTTATCTGCACCTAGAAAGGGCGACAGGAATCCAAACCATTCGCTCTTTGGTGTGGCCACTGTTACTTCTGCCTTTGAGCGCAAACATGTATGGTGGCGACCGCATTCGCCTTCCATGTCAGGAACAGAGAGATTCTCTTTCAAACCCTAATCAAATGATACGCTAACACAGATATGATATGAATAGTGCGTAAATAATTGGTTTTGTAGCGAACCCGGTAATCAAAAACAGAAACTAAAGATACAGTATGGAAGATACAAGGGTTCAGAACTAGACACGCTTGCTGGAAGATTCGAACTAAAACCAAGCAAACATAGCGATCCTGGAGCAGGCAATTTGTCAACCGTTTCCTTCTCCACTACAAAAATTGATTGGTTGTGAGCGCAGGGTGCCTCGCCTCAGCATCAGCCTCACCAATTAACCCCGCCCCTCCTGTCAAGACTGACATTCATTCCCAAGATTTGGGCCCCACGACATCTTTTTTGCCTTATAACTCCCATGAACTCATATGAAGCTATTCAGATTTGAAAGCCAACGGTCCTATATTACATCATGGCAGCCAGTTCCTCTTTATGTCATGACGATTACACGGTCGGATGGATATGCGCTTTACCCGTGGAGATGGCAGCCGCAAAATTAATGTTGGACGCAATACACCCGAGTTTACCCCGCCCGCCGACAGACC
The DNA here is from genome assembly GCF_028827555.1 of Penicillium brevicompactum. Lineage (NCBI taxonomy): Eukaryota > Fungi > Ascomycota > Eurotiomycetes > Eurotiales > Aspergillaceae > Penicillium > Penicillium brevicompactum. The sequence continues at coordinate 573,979 of NW_026623207.1, forward strand.
AAAACAACTATATCCTGAGAAATATCGGGGATCACAACATCGTCATTGCCAGCTTACCAAGCGGTGCATATGGAAATGTATCAGCGGCCACAGTGGCAATGCAGTTGCTCTCGAGCTTCCACTCCATCCGGTTCGGTCTGATGGTCGGAATCGGTGGAGGTGTACCAAGCAGCAAGGCGGACATTCGACTAGGCGATATTGTGGTGATCCAGCCAGCAGACACGTCCGGAGGCGTGATCCAATACGATCTGGGGAAAGCGTTGAGCGGCGGGCAATTCCAGCGAACAGGGATGCTGAACCGGCCACCTAAGGTCCTGTTGGCTACCCTCGCTACACTCCAAGCCCACCACCTCACAGAAGATAGTCTAGTTCTTAAATTCATCTCAGAGGCCCGAGCCAAAATGACGCCGCGGATAGCTGCACACTTTGCCCGACCAACCAAAGAGGACCTCTTATACCAAACGGAATATGAACATGGAGTATCTGATACATGTGTCGATTGTGATCGGTCTAAGCTGACTTCACGACCTTCACGCGAATATGGAGAGCCAGTGATACACTATGGACTGATCGCATCTGCAAATCAGGTTGTGAAAGACGGCAGGCGGCGAGACCAGCTCGGCCGGGACCTAGGGGTTCTCTGTGTGGAAATGGAAGCTGCGGGGCTCATGAATGACTTTCCTTGTCTGGTTGTTCGAGGTATCTGCGACTATGCCGACTCACACAAGAACAAAGAATGGCAAGGATATGCGGCGATGGTGGCAGCAGCCTATGCTAAAGAACTTGTCTTGGTGGTTCCGATTGATCAGATTCAAAGCACTCTAACAGCACGAGATGCTCTCGTGGATTCTGGTGAGAGAATTCAAATTTCAATTTGTGTCACTGCTTGCCTAGTTTGGAACCATGACTAAATGAGGTTCTTCATGTGTAGTTCGCCGCTTCAATATCCCTCTAGACCTCAACGCAGTTCCCTTGATTTCAAACTTCGTGGGACGGCAAGGCGAGCTAGACAATCTGTGGCAGTGTTTGCAACCAGAAGTCTCGCCGTCACGGAAAGTTGCAGTTCTTTACGGCCTTGGCGGAATGGGAAAGACGCAGCTAGCGGTTCGCTTCGCACGAGATCATTAAAATGATTTTACGGCGATTTTCTGGTTGAGTGGCAAGGACCGCGAGTCGCTCGTGCAATCTTTGAGTGTTGCCTTGAGCCGATTACCAGGACAGTCCTCGAGTAACGAAGCGAGTATTGATACAGATGTGGAGCAACAAGCCAGGCATATGTTACGATGGCTAGCATTGGATGGCAACTCTCGCTGGCTAATTATTTTTGACAACGTTGATCATGATACCTCCTTCCACGGTGCAGACTCTGATGATTATAACATTGAGAAATTTTTCCCAAACGCAGACCATGGGTCTATCCTGATTACTTCTCGACTTCAGAGGCTAAGTGATTTAGGGGAGCCTTTCTCAGTTCAAAGGCTTGACTCCGAAAGCTCGATTGAGCTACTCCTACAAAGCAGTGGTTTATTAACAAGGAACACCACTAGAAACTTTGACAGGAATCCAGGTAGGATCGCAGCTGATGAAATTATCTTACAGATCATGCTGACATATGTAGATACCCTTAGTCTTGCCAATCGTCTGGATGGTCTGCCTTTGGCCATTGTGATCGCCGGGGCGTTTATGCGTGAAACTGGAACCAGCATCACTGAGTACCTGCAGTACTACCAAAAGTCTTGGTCTGAGCTACAGCTACAATCAAACCCTGGACGTCAGTACCATCAAGGTAACATTCTGCAAACATGGATGATCTCATATCTTGCGATCCAGAAACGAGACCCAAGCGCAGCAGACCTTCTTTTGCTACTTGCTCGTTTTGATAATCGTGATATCTGGTACGAGTTGGTGAAGTGTGCCCGTCACAGCTCAAACATCCCGGACTGGCTCAACAAGGCGACATCAAGCGGACTCGCGTTCAAAGCCGGCGTGAAGTCTCTCATCGGATTCTCGCTTCTGGACAGTAGGCAGCAAGAAGGAAGCTATACGATGCATCCAGTGGTACAGGATTGGTGCCATTATATTGCCAACGAGAGCAAAGATGTGGATCAGATACAGCTTAATGAACTTGCAGTGATATCTGTTGGATACTCTGTGCCTAGTGCAGATACCAGGGACTATTCAAAGCCTCAGCAACGGCTTCTTCCGCACGCTAATTATGTACGTCATTTAGATTGTTTAGATGACAGTATTGAGTTATGGGGAGCATTTCATTGCTTAGGGGCCCTTTATTTCAACCAGAGCAAACTGAAAGAGGCAGAAGAGACATACCAGCGAGCATTGGTCGGCTATGAGAAGACACTTAGTCTAGATCATACGTCAACTCTGAATACAGTCAACAACCTTGGAAATCTCTACTTCGTTCAAGGGAAGCTAAAAGAGGCAGAAGAGATGTACCAGCGAGCATTGGTCGGCTATGAGAAGACACTCGGTCTAGATCATACGTCGACTCTGAATACAGTCAACAACTTTGGTCTTCTCTACTCCGATCAAGGGAAGCTGAACGAGGCAGAAGAGCTGTACCAGCGAGTATTGGCTGGTAAAGAGAAGGCCCTCGGTTCAGATCGTACGTCAACTTTGAATACAGTTGACAACTTTGGTACTCTCTACTCCGATCAAGGGAAGCTGAACGAGGCAGAAGAGATGTACCAGCGAGCATTAGCTGGCAAAGAGAAGGCCCTCGGTCCGGATCATACGTCCACTCTGGATACAGTCAATAACCTTGGCATTCTCTATAAAGCTCAAGGGAAACTGCACGAGGCAGAAGAGATGTACCAGCCAGAATCGCCTGAAATTTGGGAGGTCGCAAATCTCAATCATCACCGGGGACGCTGCGCTATGTAGAAAATGAAAAGATGGCTCAAATGATTAAAAGAAGACAACTCCATACCCACAATACCTCTGAAATGAATGGCCATGTCACCATCGTATATCCTCTGTATGAGTTTACCACAGAAACCATAATGAGACAGCATCACCCTATAGTAGGCCGTGGCGGAATGATTCACACACTCCAAGCTGAATAAATGTACAATAGTTTCTTGAAGAGAACGTACGACAAATACGCCAAAGATATTCAAATTCCCGAGTCAGCTATATTATCTTCAAACGCCCTCTGGACCAGGTCACCTTTACCTCTTTAAGAACCCATCATAAATTCATACGACTAAGTTTATAGAAGCAACTAGCGCTGGGCCTACATGCTGACGGCGATATTGTGCGGTATATATTGTATGTCTCAATCCGTAAAATGACATACATAGATACCATGGTTGGTATTTCGCTTGTCCCGAGTGATACAATTCTACCTTGGAACAGAACCTGAAATTGAAGGCTAACGATATATGAACTAACTAGCGTGATATGTGATTAGGGTTTGAAAGAGCTTCTTTGTGCTGCTCGACATGGAAGGCGATAGCGGTCAGCACTGTACATTTTCTTGATGTTATATGTCGGAGCCTTCCAAGGTTGGTGGCTGCCTTATTGGTCAGACTCCGCGCAGATAGATAGACCTAGAGCTCCCTCTCTATCCGACTTTATAATATGCATCGTAAATCACAATATTATATAACAAAACCTAAGTCCTGTATAAACCTTGGAGTAGGATCACCAACTGTGACAAGACTGGCTTTATTGCTGACTAGAGCAACTAGAGCTGATCCATCGATCGAGATGATATCGTCACGAACAACAAAAACGGAGTTTGATTCTACGATTCTGTGACATGTTTCGTGAAAGAGGTGAAGTTGAAGCCCAACGCTGCATCTGCCGTAAAGGTTCTTCTCGCATACGCTCCTGATTATATACCACTCATGTTTCTATGTTTACCTGACCCATATTTATCTGGGTGCCCGGTGGCCACCAAACCGGATGGTCAATATTTGCCTGATTAGTTCTCGATGATACGACGTGATCCAGCCAGTTTACCATCTCAATCGGTGATCCCATGTGCGTCACGTACCCGAGTTCCCTGTATGGACGAATGAAAACTTTCTCGAGCCGAATAGAAATCACCCCGTCGATGGCACGCTTGGCGAAAGACTTCAGGTTGTGGTGCCAGACTGCACAATCGCTTAACCTGATTGACCGCAAGCCGCGCCCGGGGCTGAAGGCAAGAACGGGTTCCCAAAATCCAAATTGTCCCCTCAGTGTGAGATCCTTCACTTCCGATGCTGCCGTCCAAAACTCCGCTGCCATGTCAAGCTCGTGGATGGTGTGTTGCGACTGGAAGACATCCACGCTCAGGCTCTCCAACGATTCCGCCTTGCAAGGTCCACGGTTCATGGCGGCAACAAGGACCCGCAGAGGCCATTCGAGTGATTGTCGTGACGGGGGTGCTTGGGTGCACGAGCGTCTTTGTCGGCAGGGCTCCCAGCGCATTTTGAGAGATCGGAGTTTACGACAGCGGTGTAAAACCGTGGCGAGATGCTCCAGCTCACGCTCAAATGATGGAAGGCGCATGGCATGGGAGCATATACCTTTGGAGCTGGCATCACTCCATGGATTCTCAATATCTATTCTTGGTCCTTAGCCGGGGCTGATGCGAGCTGTTTACCTGAGATGGAACGTACCTGATTTGGTGCACCAGGGTGCGACATAGCAAATTGATTGAGTGTAAAGAAACATGGCCGTGGGAGATTCTCTACAGGCATGGCCGAAACCTCTATTGAACTGAACGGTGTGAAAAAGAAGGGGATTGGCAATCTGCCTGAAGCTTTTGTTTAGTAAAGACACGTTCTGCAGGGAGTGATGATCCATCTGTTCGATGATGCAAAGGACTAATTCCACCGGCAAGTGCGCAATGGTTGTGTTTCGCCTGGCGGGAATTGATCCAATGGCCCGAGAGGTCGCAACAACTCCATCTTCAGACCTCGCGTCAGTGGGTGACCATATATCGGACGGATTGTCCCCTCGCATCCAGTTGCTCGATTGCCTGACTCGGACTTGTTTGCGACTCCTATATAATGGCTTAGTCCAACTCAATGAACGAAGAGCCGCACTGATAGAGTCTTGCGACAGGCCCCTCTATTTTACACGCTGTTGAAATATGTAACCTACCTCGAGTCGCCAGTCAAGGGCCCTGCAATGAACGGATCTAGATTCTCGCCCCACATAGGTTGATCAGCAGTAAAACAACGAAGCATGCGAGCACCTTGGGGAAATGGCATCTCCGTCTGCTGCTTCTGTATTAAACTCATAGGGAAGAAGCCAATATCATCGCAAGTATAAACCTCCTTTTCGCAAAAGAAGCCCACCTCCTAGAGCCATCCAAAACCATACGGATTCCATTAATGGTACCACGAAGAGCTAATTGAGGATGTGTTAATAAAGAGCGTATGGTGATATTCTCACGCTACTACGGGTTGCATGCTCAGCGGGCTTTGTAAGCCATGCTCTGTATCCATAGTTGTATTGGTCCCCTACAACCAAAGCAAAGCAGATACTTGGGTTGTAGGACAGTGGTCGCGTGACACAAAACCTGCACTTCTTGTTTCAAGATGCCTTTTCTCACTAAAATATGGAGGTAATAGATATAATAATCCTCGGCGTCCTTTTTGAATGCCAACCTTGGAATGCCTGCAGGCTCACGCTATATATCCCGTGTCCATATGCATAAGCATCACGGCATATTACCGGACACGACAAATCTTCCGGACTCTACAACTCATTCCGACAGATTGAAATTATAGGCCATTATCAGGTCTCGGACCCAGCTTGATTTGAACACACAGAGCGTAGATTTCCCTGGATGAGACACACTTCGACTCGGAATGAGCTTTTGTTTCAGATATCCCTTGCATGCCCAGCTGTAACTTTTGGATCAGGTGAGCCCTTCAGGTGGCTGGTAGAGAGTGACGATGACACCTCACGCGTGACGTAGAATTGTCGAAGGAAATCTCCAAATGATTTTTTTCCCGGAGATTGGGTCAAAGGAGTGGATGGTGACGAATTGGATGGGGTCTCTGTCCATGAAGGCAACTCGCGACATGGCGGATTCCCGATTTGCCCCCTGTCGACAAAAAGGCTGAGATTCACACTCATGGCGGTTGATCTTTCCAGGAGCCGGGTAGCGTAAAATGATCTCACAACCTGCTCCATTCTGGGGGGCTTCCTAACTTTATATCCAAATTAGGACTGCCGGTATCCTTGCATGTGAGAAGATGAGATAATTTCAATGACCCATTGCCAAATGATGTCAACAGGGCTTACGATGTGCATATAACTTTGTATGATGGTCGGCGAGGGATTCTCGTGACAATGCACTAGTGTGAACTGGAACTGAACGAGCAGTGAATATGATACAGCACCAGGTGCCAGCTGAGTTATCGAAGACCAACGATAAAAATGCGTCTGCGTTTGATACTCCCGAGGTCTTGATGGTATCTACAATGATTCGCAAACATCAGAGACCATGGTATATGAATGCTGTTTGTAGCGTCTGCTAACCGCAATAGATCAGGTGTCTACCCGGGCTAGCTCTCTCGCAATCTCTCTCTTTCTAGTCAGTAGATCCACGTCACATGCAAAATACGGCACCTGGGGACTTCCACCGTCACACGGCCCTTCTGCACGCCAAATTGAGACAGACTCCGCAAGCCCAGAATAGACATGATCATTCACAGATGTCAGACAGGTGACGACATTTTCAAGGGTTTTCCCTCAGAGTCTAATTATAAGATGCGGCTTTCTTCTAGCGGTCAAATGGCCCTCCGTCCACATCGCACCACAGAGGAGAGACCATTATATAGGTATATATGTACATGTCGCTCACTCCGCACAAGATGTTTGTACTGATTTCCCCGTGGTCGTTACCAGTGGGTATCGTAGTTTTAGCCCTCCATGAAAGCTTTAAACACAATCCGCCCTGATGTATCGCTTTGGCAACTGAAATTGCTCCTTCGGCGGCTGTCCAGGGGGCAGTCTCGGCCGTACAGTGACAGCACTCAATGTGTAAGTTGATTGTCTTCATCACTACCGTCCATCTCAAGATTCTTACCCGCCTCAAGCGCACAGTCCTAGCCTCGATGCAAGAGCGATCACAAATCACCAGAGGTAGGCAACGCAGTCGAGCCAATAGGAGACAAAATGGCCCGACATGTGATACCAGCCATCTGGATAAGCTGTACGTGGCAGCAAACGACCTTGGTCTGCTCCTCACATTGGCCGACCATGTCCACGATAGTGCGGGTATGACAAGCTTAGAGAATGCAACGTTTTCTCCTCGTATATGGAGCCGCAGCATGGACCGCGAACAGCTCGTGTCTACATTCACCGGCGATGTACAAGGGCTAGTTCAATGCGTGGGCTATTACACGAATGAAGCAATTTGTCGGATGACAGAGGACATAAAGCTCATACTACTCACAGATGGGCTTGCAACTGCCAAGGATTTTGATACTCGAAACGAAGTCTGCGTGGAAGATACGGGGAGGATCGAAATCAGTTTCACCACTTGAACGCAGAGATTTTTTCTCGAGGCCCCACTTTGCTACACGCTAACTATTGAAGTGGAAAGAGCGCGCTGGCGGTCTGACATCGCAGACAAGACGACGGGGGTGCTCAGTGCTCGACGGGGGTCATAGGGAGCAAAGCAGGACGCCAATACGGCCGGATTAGGGAGTAGATGCTGTGTTCTTGGAGATGTGTAGAACGCTTGATTCTCAGACTATGAAGCTGCAGCTAGAGATACCCCCTGGAGTGCTGTGGGGCACGTGAGATGTGGTGCGGTTTCCCCATCACACTATGTGTAGCTGATCTCAGTTTCAAGGGGCTATATTGTATGGAAAGACAGTGTTATAGAAGACTGGATCTGATAAATATTAATACAACATGACGTCGTTCCTGAGCTCGCTCATGGAATTACCTACTCCCTTGGCAGTGACGAGTGAAGGAAGCCCTTCACCGCGGTCTACAGGATAATATTGGTGAATCAAGTCTATCATTTGGGAAATAAAGCCGGAAATGCAAGATCAATCTGTTATATCTTAGGGCTTATTAAAGCGTGGTCATTCAGCGCCTCCGCTTCCCACTGTAGCATACAGGAACTTGGCTTTCCTAGCAGAAAGTGTAGGCGAGCCTTGTATAATGGTACAGTAGAATTCGAAAACAGTTATACCTCCGCATTCTTGCAATGTGATTCCCGGAAAATACAGCCAGCAGTTGTGAATTCTGATTAGATAGATGATTGACCACCCGCCGTCCAGACCGCTTTCCGAGATAGTAGGCATATCTAACAATACGATAGCAAGACACCAGAAGATACATTTTACGCGAAAGTGCTATGTATACATGCGCATGCCGCCTGGTGCGCACCTCGATCATGGCAAGAACTAGGTTTCCTCTCCCACTCACGTACCGCCTGTCTGTATTTGAGTAAAAGCACTCAATATAATTTCAACGAACATGACTCCTAGGCTCCCTACTTCGAAGCTTCATCTGATCTATGGCATGGTAGATAGCCGATGCTTTACCACTTCTCATATGGCCGATGAAGCTGAATATAACAAGCTTACGACTATCAATATTCGCAGAAACTTATGCCAGTTTAGAACTATCAATGTCCCACATGCACAAATCGGCCGAAATCGAACAGTAACACCGCTGATGCTAACAGCCCTTTGTGGCTACTTCATGAGTTGTATGCCGGGAGTAGGACCAAAGCAGCAGCAGATTATGGAGAGGGAAAGCACTGGCCTCAGAAAAGAAATGGCGACTGTCTATCGCAGATTAAATTGCAGAGCGGGGGTGGTTCATCTTAATCGTGGGGCTGTTACAGAGTGGAACCAACCACACCGTAAAATGATCCCAATTAGAAAATCGACTAACATGTAGCTCGGCCGCAGTTTGTGATTGCCCGTAGCATTTTTCCTCACCACCCATCAATTAGTTGGTTGCCTTGCGAAGCCTACTCTATTTCCTCAATTCATCCTTATGTTGACGCTCAATTGGTTCCAAAGCCGACTAGGTTGTATCTACATTGAGCTAGAAATGAAATCATCTATACCTCCATAGTTTTTAATTGGACAACTTTTTGGGAGGGTGGTGCCCCACCCTTGTGTAACATTGCTCCAAAAAGTTGAGACTTGAGACTCAACGTAATTCCCCCTTTGAGTGAATTTTGGACACAGGAGAGGGGCCCACAGAGGGTGGGAGGGAACCGCCGGCGATAGGCCGGAACAGGCGAAAGCCTCCCGGAAGGGGCTAGTCTCGGAGAACGAGACGATACAGTACGCGTAAGCGGGCGGTGTAGAGATCACCGCCTACCCTAGAAGGGAATTCTTGGCCAGAGACTGGCAAGAAATACAATACCTTGTCTCCTAACTGTATTGGCGACCCAAGGGAACTATTTTTCCACGGCAACGCAAGCAATTCAAACACCAAAGCTGGGGAGTGCCTTTAGAATCTGCTCATCGCACGGTAAATCCCCCGCTCCCCGCGGCTTCTCGATATCCAACGCGCCATTGCGCTTATTCTGAAAGTTAGCAGTACTGGCGAATATATTGAGAAGGACCTTCGTGGTATGGAGGAGCTGGAAGTCAGAGAAGATAGATGGACAGATTTAGGATATCTTGCAGGCTTAGGACGTGGCTAGTGGCTTACTACGCTCTCGGTCTTTTAACGTCACAGAATGCTACATTGATTATGCTGGCACAATTTATACGTTAAATTTTTTCCGATTTAAATTTCGCCTATCATTCTCTGATTTCCTTACAATTTGTTTCGAAGAGTACGCCGTATTTTGCGTGAAAGTGAGACCAGCCCGAAATCTTTAGCCTTTGTGCGCGGAGGGACGAGGAATGTATTTCCACTCTAACAAAGTCGAGGCGAAAGCTATGAAAGAGCTACATGATAAGTGCTCCACCACCAAGTTATTAAGGACCAGGGTTATCAATACATACTACTTTCGGCGATACACCTTCTCGTGATTACGGACCATTGGTTTTCAATTCCCAATGCACCTTGGAATTTCCATCTCCGTCCATAGGGTTTTCGCTGCATTCTACATGCGAATTTCTCTGATGACGTCGGTATCGCACACCCTGAACAAAGGCTTCCCCAACCCAATTAGGCCTGAAAATTTTCAGCATACACACTCCACCTATAACCAGTTTAGTACTTTCCCAAGCCCTCAGCGCGTGCGAACAAACTCACATGAACAGTTCTGTCCAGTAAAGAGCCTTTTGTGATGTTCACAGATACATCTTAACCACCAAAGCCCTTCCCCTGCGTCCATTTCCTCACCCTCGTCATTAAAACGTCTCCCATAATACCCCTGCACTGGATAGAACCCATGCTCCCAATTATTAGCACTCCTCAAATAATGTCTTGCCCTCTGCCTTAACTCGTCTCTTGCAATCAAGCATAGCATTCGACAAGTCCTTGCTAAATGTGTGATACTGTTGTTGTCCAGAAACCGTGGAAATTTTTCCCATATCTCCTCGTACTTTTCCATAGCCGAATGAAGTCTGATGGATCGTATCTCATTTTATCCAAGCATCCTAAGGAGGCAGCCATACATTTTATATTTCTGGAGCACACAGCAATTGCATATTAATAAGCCTACCTCGTGATATTAGATTTGATTATTGACCTATAGAAATTCATACTTTCCCTCGGTGCAATAGTTCATTATACGCAGCGCTATTTCACATGTTGATTAAAATGACTCATGCGTGCTTCTATTCGACGTTGGTGCCCAATTGATGCAAGGTTTTAGTAGTATTATGGTCATTAGAATTCAGGCGAATGCGCCTTAGACTGGAGCTTGAAGCCGTTTCGTGGAATGCGAGTCATGGCATGCAATGATTTAACGCCCGCAACTTGAAATGAGGATGTGATTGGATGCTTGTAGAGATGATGGGGCGCTACTTTGGGCACCCACTCGATCTGGTAGTGGATATAGTCCGGAGATTGTTCATCCCATGCATTTCCATCTGCACGGACAACCATAGGATCAAAACTCTGATGTTCGGACGGGTATTGATATGTACAAGGAAGTCGAACATTCACCAACTATGTCCTCGGGATCGGGTGAAGGACAGATTACTGATGGCGTCCATTCGCGGTCTAGATAACTAGGGGGGTGGGGGCATACGATGATACGAAGGAGTTCGTTCACATAGATCGGGCAGTTCAGATCGGTAAGCATCATTCTTATCGTTAAGAGGAGTGTAAGTCATCCCCCCGAGGCAGAAAAGTCTATTGATATGGTTGAGCGTTAGTTTCCACTAAGCGTGTTACAGGGCGTCAAGAAGAGAGGACTATAACTAGCTAATAGGCTGAGTGATTGGATAAGCAGGTTCATCAGTAAATGGTAAGTTAGTCTATAAGTATAGTAAGCAAGTAATGCAAGTCACTATTTGCAAGGTCTGGTGCCGTATAAGCCCCCGAGACCGTCACTTAGACAGGAGTGGGAGGGAAGTGACAGGTCACCAGATTCTCAAGGCACTTCCAACTACATCGTTTGCCTTGTTTGCATCTCCATAGAAAATTCTAGTTCCTTTGGATCGCCAGTATATTTACGAGACAAGGCACCGTGTTTTAATATACGTAAACTACGGTATCGAGATTGATCCAGAAACATTGATATTCCTAGATTATTCTTAATATGGTCTAGTGTCTCTTGGCGGGAGGGGGGCTAGAGAATCGCTCGAAAAGTGTCGGTGGTTGCACCAGTTTCGGGACGTACTGTAAATTATGGTTACAGACAGTCCAAGCGAGCACCGCCTCCTAGCTCTGGCCGAACCATACGGTCGTCCAACGCGGATTCAAGTTTGGGTTCATTTCCAAACTGTTGTCGGCCGCGATTCGAAGTATTCTGCCAACTGTATCATTTTGTATCAGTCGCCGTGCCTCCATGCTAGCAGGTTGGAATCGGGTCCAAAGGCCCTCCATCAAGAAAACACTTTGCTTCGCCGCAGCAGCAATCATCAACCTTGCTTGAAATGCATTGATAGCAAAAGCCTTCTCGCAGACGACGTGCTTTCCGGCTGCAAGGGCAAGCATGGTGTTTTGAAAGTGATGGGAATGCGGTGTGGCGACATAAATGATATCAATTTCCGGATCAGATACTAGACTCTTGTAATTGGGGAACACACGACATATAGCTGGGGCATTGATACGACCAACGAGCTCGCAGCTTTTTCTGAGCTGGAACAAGCAATCCCTGACAGAATGTGGACGGACAAGTTCACTCTTTTCTCTGTCCAGAGGGTCGGCGATAAGATCAATAGCGAATTCTGTGTACGTTAATCTGCTGCACTGACTCTAAGAGCCTTAGTATTCTGTGGTTCCTACTCTCAGCTATTCTTCCAGTCCCTGTTCCGTGTCAAATGTTGATCAGCAGCCACGTCAAGGAGCGCTTGCAGGCTCACCTAGTATTCCCCAGCGTAGTGGGAATCTAGAAGTACCCTTCCCATTTCGGCATTCAGACATATCAGTTTTGGTTGACTTGGTCTTCATATTAAGTTTATTTGTCAATGCGGATCCGTCTGTGATTGTTGGGGATTATCTGAAGCTTGACACGAACTGGCACAGGTTGGGAACACAGATCACGTTATGAAATAATGTTGACACTCACATGCAATTACATTGAGCCGGTTGTACAACATCAGTTGTACCATGTGATATTGATATGTGTGTTTATTTTTTCGGACTCCAGGATCGATTGCCATTTGTTGGTGGTGTTATAGCACGAATGGCTCAGGCAGTTCAATCCTCACATCCGTGAATGGCCAACCTGAGATAATTGGATATACATCTGCAGCAATAGCCTGGAAAGTGTACATTGCAGGAATCTGTCGATTTGAGCCATAAAATCCCGGTGTCCTATGATGAAGATCCTGAAATTCGCATGTTCCATGTCTGCATCGCAAGCGCTATAGGCGTCCGATCATGACGCCTCATACATATCCTCGAATGATTAAAAACACCAATGCGACTGTGATGGGGTCAGAACTTACCCATGTTAAACGCTGCATTCTTTCAGGGAGCTTGAATGGCAAGGGGATTTACACTAAGCTTTGTAAGAAATGGCTGGAGAGCTTTATGTACAGTGGACGGGCCCTGTTGGTGTCATCTGGGACATCAGCTTTGGAGATGGCAGCTATTGTTGCAAATATACAGCTCGGTGACGAGATAGTTGTACCGAGCTATACCTATGTCACCACTGTGAACTCTTTCGTTCTTCGGGGTGCCATCCCCGTCTTTGTGGATTTGGATTATGCCACAATGAACATCAACGCAAGTCTTATCGAAGCCGCTATCACATCAAAGACACGGGCAATTGTTCCAGTGCATTATGGCGGAGTTGCTTGTGACATGGATATTATCATGCAAACGGCTAAGGAGCGTAACTTGATTGTTTGTGAAGATGCTACAATGGCTTGCTGTTCGACCTTCAACAAACGCATGCTAGGCACTATCGGCCATTTGGGTTGCATAAGCTTCCAGGAAAAGAAGAATCTCACGGCAGGCGGGCAGGGTGGAGCTCTGCTTGTAAATGATCCGAGTCTTATAGAGCATGCTGAAATTCTGTACGAGCATGGGACGAACCGGGGGCGCTTTCTTCGCGGGGAAGTCGAGCGCTACGAGTGGTTGGGATTGGGCTTGAACGCAACACTTTCAGAGGTTCAAGCAGCTTTCCTTTTTGGTCAAATTGAAGCCGTGGACCGAATAAATGAACGAAGACTGTTGCTTTGGCAACGATACTATACTGCTCTTACTTCGTTATCCGAAAAAGGATATATCAATCTTCCTCTGATCCCAAACAACACAACCCACAACGCGAACATCTTCTGGATTCAGGTATGCGATGTGTCTCAGCGTTCTTCGCTGCTTCGCCACCTGAGTGGGGCGAATATCCAGGGCCATCCGCAATTTATGCCGTTCCATTTGTCCCCGTTTGGACGTAAGTATGGTCGGTTCTCGGGTGAAGACAGCGTGACCTCCCTTGCAGTGTCACAAATCCTCCTCTTACCAATTCACATGGCCTTGTCAGATGAGGATCAAAATTTTGTCATAGATACGATCATTTCCTTTTGGCGAGATAGGAGCCATTCGTCTACCTAGGAGTGCTGATTATCCAACGAGTGGGTGTAGCTATCAGCTCACGCTAGATCCGCCATTTGATCACTGCCTAGGAATTGATCATGTTTAAAAATATAACCTGAGTAGCCCACGTGTCCTCCATCGATACATGAATAACTACTACATCATTGATTGTGAATTCTCCATATCACCGAATTGTATGTTGGAGAATAAATCAACGACCGGTAGCGAAAAATATCACAGACTGAAGAATTTGAAGAGGAAATCTTGATAGCAGAAGCGGTCTACGATGAGGCGAATCGCAAAACAGTGGATCGATTCTGATTGATCTAAAACGTACAGAGGGGAAAGGAAGAGAGAGGAAGAGACAAATAAGGAATCAATCTACCTAGTCTGCCCTGTCCACCTGGGCACGCAGGGTGTGTGACCACCTGGCTACCCGACCACCAAGAAATCATGGGGGTATATTCATCTGCTTAGGTTTAGATCCCGCAACCGAAGTCAATATCGAGCCGAATGCTACCAACGCTGCTGCTCGGATTCCAAGCTGGTACACAACAACAACGGTGTTTTTCACGATGGGAATACTCAAGTCAACTAGAACTTCAGCTCCTTGTGATTACTGTATGCGTTATGTGGAATTTGGGAACGGAGTTGGCGGCCCCTGCCCCAGATTCCTATAAGCCTAACTCGTGAATGGTCCGTATCGACAGTAAAACAGCAACGATCACGCAATTATAATATAGATGAACTGTTAACATTTCAGTAAGTGTCAGTATGGGAAAATAGCTAGATCATTTACCATAGACATCTTGGTATCTGCCCCCTCTCATAAAACTCCATTTCAGTGAATACATCCATCCACATAGTGGATTAGTAGGGCAGCCTGGCAGACTTCCAAAGTTGATTCATCTCCTGCTGTCATATCAGTGCAGGGATAATCCAGCCCTAGGAAGTATTCCGTGTCCTCGTATGTGAAGTATTGGAATAATCACCCAAACATCTCGATCATCGGAGGCTTAGTCAGCACAGCTAATTCGACAATATAAACAGAGGGCATATCCTCACCTCTTTCTTTGGTGACTGCAAGTTGCTTCGAGATGTATCCAAATATGTCTACGCAATGCTCGACATTAATTCAACCCAACACGGTGTCGAAGTTTCCATATACCAACCAGCCTCCAGGCCAGAATCGCCGACCCCACGAGTCTTTGGAGGCAAGTCGGAGAGGCTTCATCTCCTGCCAGCCACCAGCGAGCCATCCATCACCGCCCACCCCCACCGTACGGCCTCAAGTCAAAGAAGAGTCGGGTGAAACGAGATTTGTCCGAGTGCAATTCAGCGGTAGCTCTTCTACGGGAGAGGTAGGGTCTGATGGTCCTGAGTGTGTTCAGAGCAGTCGGAGAGCCCTGCAGCCCGTTCCTGGCGTATGTAACCAATCTTCTCTGGGTC
This sequence comes from Penicillium brevicompactum, assembly GCF_028827555.1. Classification (NCBI taxonomy): domain Eukaryota; kingdom Fungi; phylum Ascomycota; class Eurotiomycetes; order Eurotiales; family Aspergillaceae; genus Penicillium; species Penicillium brevicompactum. The sequence continues at coordinate 589,537 of NW_026623207.1, forward strand.
ATGTCCTTTTGCTCACCCGCGTAAGCACTTCCTTCTGGTAGTCTCCGAAACGTATGGTCCATTGAAGCCATGGTGGGGTCCAGATATCTTGAACCCTACTACCGATATCGATGCAATCCTCCCATATCTCAAGGCGGAAGTGGATCTTTACTTCATGGACTGGATAGAGCTTGATATTACCGGGTTTCCACAAACTCTGGCCACGCAACGCCCTCCCGAAACGTTTCGCCGAAGCATCTCTTTACGGCTGTGCGGCTGTGATACTCTCGACTCGGTACGCAATATAATTTCTCTCTCCAGCGGAGAAAACACTCGTTGGATTCGTATTCTTATCCGGGTGCCTCCGCCTCCAATCAGCGTGGGCGGTATTTCTCTTGTTTGCGAGACCCCCCGTAGGTATAGGTAGTGCAGATGGATAGATAGTCTCTCTTCCTTTCTTCTTCCTCTCCTCGTCTCTTTTGACAATCCTGTATATCGTATACTCATATTTGCGGTGCTTCGGTTGGTACTAAGGCGGATGCAGTGACGTGTGCACCGAACCCGTTTTACCTGGCCTGGGCCCCCTTTGTCAACTCATTTTCAACCCTGCATTTCTACCAATAGTCCTTCCGTTTGAGATATCGTTCATAGAGCAACTTGCAGACTTGAAATGGTCATGGGAGTACGAGTGGACAAGAGGCTGTGGTCGAAGAAGGTCAGGGAGGTTGGTTCCTTTATGTACGAAGTCTAGAGACCTTGAAAGGGCAGAGAGCAAAGCAGAAAGAGGTCAAACAGAGCAACAAGTAGATTCAAGTTCCCCTCACTGTTTGTATCATTAAAAGAGGAAAGTTAGTCCCGAGTTATGCTCATAACTTCTGTACGCTTCTGATCTTCTAAAAGCAAGCACGGTCACATTCTCTTCCCGGGAGAGATAATCCACTGCACGGCTAGTCTTGGGTACGCTCTTAACGGATCTACTGGAATAACAAAACTTGGATCATAGAAGAAACACTAGACTCAGATGCCCAGATGAAAAATGAACAGACAAGAAAGAAAGGAAGAAAGAAGCGAGAGACAAAGGGAGAGATTTATCCCTAGGGCTATCCTAGATAAGCGATCCCGATCCATCCATCCAGCCTAAAAGCAACCTTGGAAGGAGGAACAATCTAATTGAGTCGAGGCATATTCCAAGACTCTCACCTGATAATACGTCTTTGGAGGCTAGCAATTTCTCAGTTTACTCATTCACCTGGTATCAACCTGCATTTTTTGGTATGGCATGTAGTGGCTAGCTATATCGATGGATAGAACCTTGGAACGGTCCAGTAATGACATCCATCCAGCGCTCGGGACGGAACATCCATGGACCCATGAATGATGTAGGGTCATGTATATATTGGCCCAGTGGTTAACAACCTTGGCACGCTACCGTCATACCTGAGCTCCCGGTCTCTGACACACCGGGCGGGTAGCAACAAGGTGTATCACATCATTGAGAAACCTTGCAGGGAGATTGACAGAAGTAGATATAGGAAACACAGTCAGGAAGCGCAGTAGGGAAAAAGAAGTCGGGAGAAAGCAACCTCAGTATATGTATGTGGAAATGAAGAGAACAAAAGGAAAGACCCAAGCGAGCAAGCAAGAAGGATCAGATGATCCGTTATCTAATAATACCGAGGCTACAAAACACATGGCTCAGTATATAGCAAAACCAGGGATAAAGGATAATGCGCGATTGCCTCAAGCTCATCAAATACCACCAAATCGACCAGAAACAAGAGACTTCATCCCTCCACGCAAGCGAGAGCGCCATGGCTTCGCCCGCGCACGATCCGCCGTTTGTTTCCTCTTACAGTCCGACCAAGCCAGAGGGGTTGGAGACTGAATTTCTTCAGCTGCGAATGCGGTGCAAGGTCCACACCTCGGGCACATGATCTCAATGATAAACCGCTCAGGGTCGGGACTGGTGACTACAATAGCGGGTAAATTATTCCCAGAACGCGTGGCCATCCGTCTTGATGTGTGCAAGAGATGCGTGGAGAGATTAGAATATCCGAACTGTCTTTCAACTTCAGGGCCCTTGTGGGACTAGGAAAATAACAAAGCTCAAAGCCTCCGTGGCTAGTCGAGAACATATGCAACCTTCACATCCCAAGAATGGCGTCCAAAAATGTATATTGGTGGGTCAGTGCCATTTCTGATCTCTTGAGACCATGTCCCCCGCTGAGAGCATCCTGATCTAATATGAGCGATCTAGGGGGATCCGCCTTGTTTGCTCAGTAGAAGATGTGCTGTTACTGTATGTGGAGTTGCAAAATAAACTTTGGTAAGTTTTGCTTTTCTTTATTTCTATTCTGGCATGGTTTAATATGAGATACTACCTCGGGTGAGTCCGAAACAAGATATGTCAGATTTGACTATCCCGCGTGGGGACAAGACAATAATGAATGAAACAAACAATATATCAACACAGGTTAAATGATTGGAAGCTCGTATCTAGCGATCTCATAGATTTCACAATCCACAGGAGAGCGGCTTCATCACTCTTTATTGGGACCGAGGTCAAGCCTAAGTGTGAAGTTAGTTGCTAGATCCCAAAGGAGACAACGTCCACCGTCTTCGCATCCAAACTCACACAGAACCAGGAGGTCTCCAGACCCCGCACTGGGAGAAATCATGGGCTGTCTTTCTTGTCCCGACAAGCCCCAGAATGGCAGCGGGATCTATTTTGGGGGCCCTAGACATCGTGAGAGGCGTTAGCCGAATCCGTTACGTATTGCCCATTGATGATCAGCGTCTTTTCAAATTGGCACATTATAGTCTTTCGCGTCTGCGGCTGGTCTCATCGGCCGTCAGAAGGGCTTGGTAGATCCGTCCAAGTCCGCCCATCATGATTCGACCCGGATCCGGCTGCCTTGCCGCCAACAGGACTGACTGCAAAGCCCCCCCAGACTTGTAACATACTCCGGCTCTCCCGCGAAGATATCTGTTTTGACTTGGTGGTCGTTAGATCAGTGGCCTGGCTGTCGGGAGAGAGCACAAGTTACCCGAAGCCACGCTTGTGGAAGCTCGAACTCGTCGGAGTCCACCTGTGTCAGCCCCACCTCGTCGCAATACTGGCGGACTATTCCAAACCCTCGGAAAATATCCCAGTTCTCTTCAGTGGCCAACAAACGGACCTGTGAATCAACCCCCAGGAAAACGGTCTTGCTGTTATCGTTTTGAAAGATCCTCTCCGTCAGTCTCGTGCAAAACTTGACCATTTCTCTATAATCATCCACGCCATCCCTAGCATCGACTGGGGTTGGTTTCGATCTGAGATATGATTTGATATATGGAATCTTGTCTTTGAACGCCAATGATTGTTCCACACATAGGGCCGAATGTGGCCCAAGCCCGAAGAAATTTTGCATCAGGGCCCAAAAGTCCTGTTCTGAGATGTATCTGGATACTGTAGGTGAGGCAAGGCGATCGTATCCTAGCACATTATTCTTGATACTGCCGGGCATGGGAATGGGTAGAATGAGACTCGACAAACTTACTACGCGCTGCCATGGCTGGAAAACGATGTTTTTGGCTCGGCGATAACGCATACGCAATGATGCTCGACGGCAGTGATACGAGGTATCGTCCTTGCATTTGGGGGTTCCATCTTTGCTGAGTAGCGGCCAACAGTCGGGCTCCACCTCGTTGTCGTGTTTCTCTGGTGCTCTGAATAATGATGGGCGTTTCGGGTGTAATCTTTGAAGCTCGATCTCGTTTCTCGAAGTTTTCTGCTCTTTGGAATGGCGCGGTTTCATAAGGCTCACCGATCTAGGTATAAAGGCCCGAGGTTTGTACGTGGCGCACTTTCCCTCATAACTTCTATCATCCATTGCCACCAAGGAAAGCGAAGTAGACGGGACCCTAGATCGAAGAGTGGGATTACGGGTGCCTATTTCCTTTGACATCTTGATATAGAAACTTCGGAAGCCAATGCATCTGCTTCTGGCGGTACTTTCTGGTGGTATCGTGCATTGTCTCTTTTTGAACTTCGACTGTTATCCGCCTCCTTCACCTCAGTCAAACTTGAGCATGGTACCCCGCTCGCTGTCGCCAGAGCCGTCGCAGGGGACTCAAAATAGTCTCAAAATGGCCTCGGGCTGGGGGATCCATGAAGCCCGATTTCCAGACGAACAGGGTTCGATCTCCTAAATTGGGACATTTCCCATACCACCTAGGTTGGGGTCCGGGTGCCAGGTGATCTGGTTTGGCAGGGCTAATAACAAGCTCTCGCTGGCTTGTGCTCTCTCTCTCTCTCTCTCTCTCTCTCTCTCTCTCTCTCTCTCGCTCACACACACACACACACACACACAAATCCTTTCTCTCTCCTGTCTATTGTTACTTTTATATAAAGCGTGTATCTACTGTCTCCAGCAAGTTCCACTTCTTTTTCGTAGCTCGCTCTGTCATCATCTAACGGTAGATCTTAAAAATAAAGATCGGTGGCACCATGAGAGCAAACTTCAGAATCAGGCACTCGGGCAGCAGTGTTTAGGAAAAGCCACTCCCTCGCCACATTAGGTAAGGCAGGGCAGGTCTTTGCGGGAGTAGGTGTACAGCTTTAGTGGTTCCAAGGTTTACATTGAAAGCGTGGCGTGAAGCGTCCAAGATTGAACTATTATGAACTGCCACCCAGGATTTCCAAGACCCCTCTCAATTGATTTATATAGTCAACAGACAGCTAGATGAGCTAGCATGAGGCATCGGCCGTATTCCCGTCATTATACGATAATTCCAGAGCGTTGGAGCTGTACCTCTGTCGGAAACATCCTGTAGACGCCCTGGCTCCGATGCTTCCACATGATATAGATCAAACGCCATTGAATAGTGGGAGCTAGTTGCGATGGCAGTTCAACTCCAATTGATGGAGTGGGAAATCAGTTGCGAGGGCCACCGGGGATGAGAATATCATATCGTAGATAGGACAAAAGGGGCAATTACCAAAAGTAAGGGCGGGCAGAAAATAGATGCGGCGCCCGTGTATGTGTGATCGGTGGGTGTCGAGAGCGGGGGTGTGGGGGAGGTGGATTTTGTGCGGTCCACAGAGACCGATGCCGTGCGATGTGTATCGTATTGAGTGTTCGCGATCGGCCCTCTGGAGGCGCCAAAGACAACCGGCGTGGTGGTGGCTGCCTTGGTGAACGGTCTTATAGGACGGCTGGCGGAACTGTACCCGGCGACGGGGAGGGACTGACTCGCCGAAGTGGGATGGGCAGTGTCTTCGCAGTAAAAAAGGAATTGTTGGAACTCGGGAAGCGCTTCATTCCACGATCGGGCTACAGGGACTGAATCCACGCAGGCTCGACAGGCACGAACCAGAGTCAAAAAGGCCGAGTCCGAGTTGCAAAGATCGTCGGTCTTGCCGCTCGACTCGGCTTCGAGCATTGCATTGTTGCACCCGACATAGCATTTTCCTGGTATTTTGATTGACCAGTCTCGCCTCCACCCCCCGGCCGCGTCGTTCATATCGAATATATCATAGCCCAGACCGAATTCGGTGGGGTTCAGGTTGAAATAGCCGCGGGTGACGTTGTAGTGTTCTGTCCGCTCGTATGACGCGGGTGGGCCCGAGAGTACAGGAAGAGTCAGCGTGGGGCTTCGTATGCACTCTTCCGGTCGACAGTAGTACGTGTCTGCGGGCGGCCCAGCCTCAAAATTGCATTCTCCGTCCGCTGGTTGTTTGGATGGGTTGCAGAGAAGACTAGGCGGACACCCCCAGGTATAGTTTTTCGGGAGGGGTGCCAAAGGCGTGAAGGTTGGGTTGATAATTCTGCTTGGGCAGATCGAGAGCGAAGGCCCTGACTCTGTTAGCTCGGTTTCTCCTCCCGGGGACTTGGCCTCCCCCACCTGATAGGGAAGTGGTCGGCAACGCCGAATTTCCGACCACAGCCGCCTCTGTCACTTTGCTAGGGCTACCTGCTAGCAAAGAAAGTTCACCGGATGGGGTGACTGGTGTTTCCGTCCAGGCCGTGGTCGCCGATATCTGTGTCTTTGGGGCCCCCGACATTGCTTCCTGAGACGGATCCGTGGCCATCGTGGGCGGTGGGTCCCCCACCCCCCCGAGACTCGACCAGGTGCTTGTGTCAGCATTGATAAGGCTTTGAGTCTCGAGCTGACTCCCGGTCTTTCGATTATCATTGGTGAAGACGGTTGTATAGTCTGGCTTGTCTCCGATCTCCTTATCTGCTGGAACCTCCGCGTTTGTACTTAATGCTGTAGGGCTGTCTTCTAGGGACAAAGTCACATCAGGTGTCTCATAGACGCTTCTGGTCACAGCCTGGACTTCATTGCTGTAGTGATTAACGGTTACTGTAGTGAAGCTCTTAGGAGACGAGTCTCCACTCGGGATAGCTAGAGTGCTGACTCTTGAATCTGTGCTTTCTGCTCTCGGAAGGGTTTCAGCAGGTAGGAACGTTGAAGCAGAATCTAGGAGTACAGCGCCTAGATCGGAGGAGGCTGACGATACATCCGCCACTGCGACGCTGCTGCCAAGTAGCGTGTTTCTCCAGTCCGTCACCGTTGTTGATCTTTCGGCGGTGACTACGCTGGGTACCACCGAGATGACGGTTTTCGCATTCGTGCCGGCTTCTGTGACCACTGATTCGACCGTGACGATGCTTGTAGCTGTCGTGCTTTTCCAGTCTATCACTGTTGTCGGTCTATCGGCAGTGATCACGCTAGGTGGTACCGAGGTGACGGGATTCAAATTTGTAGCGGGTTCAGTGGTTATTGGCTCGATTGTGCTTGTTGTTGTCGCCATAGCGGAGGGTGAGGAGGTTGGCAGCCAGGAGGCTGATGTAATACTCACATCGGTACTGACAAACGCCGTGGAAGACGTTTCTGTACAGGTACAGTCAGTCGTATCTGTCGATGTCGACGTAACCGTGATAGTGATCAAGTCCCTAGCAAGACGCAATATAGAGCGTTTTGTGATCACCGCTACTCTCTCTTCTTGACACCGTGGAACTTGTTGGTGTAGTGCAAGAGGAGCCGGGTCCGAGGCTATCAGGGCTCCTGAATACTGCAATAACCCAAGCACGACCAGCATGAGTCGACGATGCATTTTGATTGATGGAAAAAGTAAAGAGAATTTCATTGCGTCGCTACATATCTTTATACTATACGATCCCACCATTAGCGCGAAGAGGGATGTTGTGACATGGGCCTTGAAAAGGGTTAGCATATCTTGGCTTCACACAAAGGTAGCGTCAACATCACAATAGGAAGACGCTGGAGTCAAATAATGTCGGCTCGGGTGATAACCTGGTTTGCAGGGTCCCCGCTGGTGTAGATGGGATGGATCTTGATCTGTCGCTCTCTCTCTCTCTCCCTCCCTCTTTCCTCCAATCTCACATCACATATTGTTTTCCCGTCATTAAACATCCTCGCAAACTTCAGGGCATTTGTATGGAATGTGAAAACAGATCTGAGTCTTCACCAGGGAATATGCCCATAGAGCCCAAGCCTGGCTTCATATTTGTATGGCTTATACCACCAGACATCCGAGATGTAGGAGGTTGAAGTACGGTGGCTTACATCTATGGATTGTTTGGCTAACTGGCAGCCGAGGATCAGAGACTCCACACAAGACAAAAACCTGCATGTAGGCGGAGTAAAGACGAGTATTGACAATTACGCTTTAACATGCTCAGGTATGCTCCAATTGCAAAGGATATCATCTTGCTGTGCATGCATTTCTAGACAATCCGGAAATATAAAGAGCATGGCCTGTAATGAGACCATAAATTGCGATATCAGTGGACCCGTTGTGGAGATTTGTACTTTTATTCAACTCTGAGAAGGATTTGAAGACACGGATCTGATCACCGCTTTTTGCGCATAGTGAGCCTCGCTTAGCATTGACAACACTGCATATGTCACAATGAATGAATCATACCGCGCCCTGGGTGCCATACCCTGCGTGGATGAGAGTACGGCTGGACCTTGTCTACCGTATCGGCTTCCTGATGCTAAATACCACGGGGAGGCTTCTACGTGGTGGTCGTGTACTCTCCTGCTGAACGGCCTGGTGGCGGACACCCCGCCGGATCGAACTCGGGCGTCTCGGCTCCGTTGGTCGCCCTTCACTGGTGCGCTTATTATACCTAGTGGCAACTGATGCGGTAATATTTGGCGACGCACTCGCCGAATTTGTCGGCTTGTGCGATTTCCGAGTCGACCGCGGCTTTTGCGGGCTCCCCAAATCCTCCCATATGCTGAATTCTGTACTGGGGGTTGATTTCATCTCGGTGCGGTATCAAAGCTGTTATGTGGGAGTTGGAATACCCGTCGGCTTCAGAGACAGCGTGTTGAAGAGTCAACAGGAGACGATGAGCGTAGAGAGCTAGGGGCCCACCTCGGCACTTGGGAGACTTTCATCCCTTTATATGCTTTGCCTTACTTTGCCTCACACTTCCAAGGTTGTACCAAAATGCCACAGGTCCCCCAGTGGAAACATAATCCTGGCAGATTTCGTTATTCGGGCCTACCTCCTGTTCGGCTCAGGAGCCCGATTTGAGTACTTCGCCGGGCGTATCGGGACATCAACCTTGTTTTGTAGCGGGCAAGGAGAACATTTGAAATGCCAAACGTCCAATGTGTCCAGCTTCCTATGACATCGCGGAGCATGCCCCCCATTCCCAACATTTGATCTCCATGATAAGCGAGCCTGCAGTTTATAGGTATGTATTGTGATTATTATATTAGGGAGCACACTACAAGGAAGCTCAAGTTTAGAAAACGAGGGTCCAAAGAAGAAAGGACCGCCCGGGCTTTAGATGCGCAAAGAGGGTACACCGACGAGAAGTGATCGAGATTGCGCAAACGAGTAATGAGCGACGTTACCTGAAGAACAAGCGAGAGCTCGCTCAACCATATACCTAAATCTTCCTGGAGTTTGGAGATTCTCTCACATATTCGACAACCCTAAGTTTGAAGTTTAAAATATTTACTGACAGTGACTTTTCTGTGTTCGAACGAAGACGCAAATCACATATTTTCCTCCAGCATAGGATATTGTTAGGAACTGGTGTTTTGAACTTTTTTGGTTATTGATAACATCCTTTATCACGCAAGTGTTGGCATATCGTTGTGAGACTGCTACGGCAGGTCTTAGTGCACACTTAGCCCTTTCGTTACCTAGGTATTTGCTACATTCCACATTACACCGCTGCTTACTCCGTACCGCTTGCTCAGTTTGCATCTGTTACCACCTGGGTACGGAGTATTTCTTGACTATTGTTTGCCTCTCGATTCCCAGTTTTTTGTTATTCAAAATTAATATAACATGATGAATTCATACAGCCTTAGACCTTGGGAAACCCTGTGCTCTGACTCTGGAGCCCTGGAGCACTTGACTCTTGAAGGTTACGTATATTTAGTCAGCAAGTCAGCACTAGATTTGACAGGATCCCGGGACTTTAGACTAGTTACTCCGTACTCCGTACTCCGTACACGTGATTTACGAGGGTGTATTAAATAATACAGTAACTATAGACTCCGTAATATCTTTAGGGTACGGAGTGATATATTTGTTATTCTCAATTCTTAATATACCTTGATTCTTTTCTACAACCTTGGAACTGTAAACATTTAATTCTAGAGCTTACCTTATTGAATATTGTTATCAGATTCTTCTTCTCGATACAAAGAGACCATATCCAATGTAGATTTGGTGAATTGAATTTTACGTGATTAGATGGTCGGATGTAGCAAAGTGGCAGAATCGCAATGTTCGAAAACGGCAAAAATCGAAAGGGCTAGGTGGGCACTGGAGCCCGCTGTAGTACGGCAGGTCCTAGTGCCCAGAAGGCCCTTTCGATTTTTGCTACATTGCATATTACACCGCTTTGCTTACCGCTTGCTCAGTTTTAGATTGCCATTTTTAAACCATTATTCACCCCTCGTACTTCCAGTTTATCGTTATTCAATGAATAGCGACTGATTGATTAATTTTTTTAAAGTCTTATTCAATATATAAAAGATGATAAAAGCTGGTTTCATAATCTTTAAAATCCTAGACTCTAGTTTTGAAGTCCTAGTACTTGAGCCCTGGATCCATCCGATATTACGTACACTTTGTCAGCAATACATAACCCCGGGGCCAGATTTGACAGGATCTCGTGACCTCGGGACTTTGATACCGTACAGAGTACTTCGTAATATACTTTGTACACGTGATCTATCTTATACAAATATTGTATAGAGTAATACCCGTGGACCTTCACAGTAATAAATTCACTATTCTCAATTCTCAATTCTCAATATCGCTCTTTCAAGTTTTATAGTTGTTGAGACTTATTTCTAGAACTTATTTAATAAAACATTATCACTTGAACACATATTCTTCATATCAATGTAAAAAGAGTATATAAAAGCCCTGGAGGAAGATTTAGTGAATGGAATTTTATTCAATCAGATGATCGGACGTAGTAAAGTGGCAGA